>NC_052518.1:18713955-19399203 GCF_014356525.2 Nilaparvata lugens | reverse complement strand
TGCTGGAACGAATCGTCAATTTCAGCTTTGTATCCCGATTCAAAGGTCCCTTCCAGGAAAACACTCTCCAATTTGGTAATTAACTTGTAACCCCAAACATCAGCTTGATCTATGTAGATAGATGTGATTAAGACCTAAGAGGATGGAGAGGAACTGTTAGAAGATTCAAAGTATATCTAGAACAGAGCACAAAAGCATTCTCAATCTACTTATCCATTCAAAAAAGTATCTATTCCAGCATTTTCTAGTATTTCAAAATCCACAATTCCATTCAATAACTGACATTTTTAGTTACTTTCTACTTCTGTACTACCAGACATACAATATGATGATGCTGCTGCTGCTGCTGCTACATCACATCAATGCCACCTGTCAAGCTAATTATCAGGGAACAAATGGAATTTGCCCATCATAAGCAACTTCCTACAGATGATGTCAAGTCTGATAATTAAATAATGAAAATTAATTAACGACTCTGACTAGCACTGACTCCCAAACTGGGATCAAGTGAAGGAGTAGTAATGAAAGTGTGATGGACATAGAAGATTTGCACCATGGTTGAAGATATTCCATCCTCCTCCAAGAGGTTCTCCGGTAGACCATAAAAACAGATCCATCTTGTCAACCTCCAGAGTTCAGCTTCTATTGTTAAGATGACTTATTATAATGAATCAATAATTCTATAAGGGATTCGGTTAGTGATTGTAAGTTATTCCGAAAATGTGGTTATGCACAATTTATTGATAGCTAGCAGGGCTATCCAAAGGGTGGACTTGAGAGTTGAGAAGGCCCACTAACCCCTGTGCAGGAGATCGCAAACAGCCTCAGAAAGAGGGTTTCTTTCTTGAGATTTCTCAAATCATTGAGAAATTGAGAATTGAGCTTGCATGACAAGGAGACCATTGATGGATGTATAAGTAGCAACTGTATAGCACCTTGTATAGTGTCTTCACTCTTCAGACTTCAGAGCTCATGCTGTTTGGATCTCCTTTGATTGCTGATAACACAAAATCCTGCACTTGAGGAGTCTGCACTCCTAAAGTCTGCTCTTGAAGGGTCTACATTCTACACTTTTAGAATATTCACTTTATTGTTTGTGGATTTTTACATCATGGATCATTCATCAGGAATGGATCAATTTACATTGTAAATAAAGTCATGAATGACTCAACATTCCTTACTCATCAATACAGGATAAGGTGGAGAATGGACAGAATCATCAAAAATAATTATAAATTTTCTATTTAACTCACTGGAACATCTTCATAGCTTTCAAGGACTTGGTGAATCCATCACATCAAACACAAGTTCTAAGGCGCCAGCAACTCATGTCAATTCAATTCAGGTGGAGATTTTAAGGTAGAAATAACATGGTCCATCCAAACAATGGTCATCATCAACATCATCATTCATCCTTCAAGAAATCAACACATTATTCATCAAAACATCTTCTAGTTCATCAAAAACGTTTTTCAAGAACTTTGAGGATAAATTCCTTTATGTTCTTCAAGAAAATCATCAGGGATATAAATTATGCTGTTGTCAACATTAACTTGGAATCTTCACCCAACCAACTGTATATAGTTCCAGTAACAGCACAGTTGTATTTGTTCCAGCTTTGAAGTATTCTCCTAATTAACACAAATAACATCCCTTTATAAAAGCTGGAAGTGCCTCCTCGTGGTGCACCTGGATATCCTTTACAGGAGGGAGACCTGGAATTGGAGAACAAAATCGAATTCTAGCCATAGCGGACTGGCATTAACAACAGCCAAAGTGGGTAAAAGAAAGGAGCCGGGGCCGCCGAAAGCAATGGATGAACAGGTAGAAGTTCTAGTGACCCTTCAGTGGTCGCCTATTATTAATGAGTTTTGACATTTTCGTGGTCTATTGTTAAGGATTCCACTCCGAGGAATAAATTGGTGGCCCAGTCTGATTACTTAAGGCATTTTCAGCTGTAAACCAGTGGTAGCCTACATTTATTGGATAAACACACACATTACTCTCGACTATAAGTACAAATTTAGTCAAACTAGGAATGTATTATTTTTTATTTTTTTATAAAGATTTTTCAAGAAGACTTGTGCCATGAACACATGCCTTACGCTTTCCATGAGCTGATGCTATAATTATCATACTATACATTATATTGAATTATTTTATAATATTATATTCTCACAAATAATCATCAGCTGATGAATAGCGCACGTGGTGTGTAACCACAAATTGTATGTAACTCAAGTTAGTCTGTATACAGCTTGTGAGCAAGTTGACTTTCATCAAAATGAACCATTAGAAATAATTGAATAACAAGTACAGTGTTCAAACTGATCTAGATTCAATAATAAAGTGAGAATACAAGTAACAGGTAAGGTGGAAAGTAATAGATGAGTCCCTACCAGCTAAAACTGCCTTCAAGAAAGCAGCCAGGGCCACTTTGGCCACTAATAAGGGTAATGAAGCAGATTCAGAGGACAATAGAGTGTGATAGTCGAGAGTTGCAGGATGAACCTTTTTGGAACAATAGCCCAGTGTACAGGTACCGTGGCCCCATCTCCTTTCTTTAACCCCCAAAAAGATATGTTGTCAGCCAAAAGAGCGTTTGTCTCACCTGGGGTATTGGTAAGTGTTGGAAATTGGCAACACATATATTGTTATTGTTTCTGCCTGAAAGAGAGTGGAGTTGTTTGTGTACTTGTTCCTTATAGGATTTACGTGCTTCATAAAATGAGCAACAATTTTTGGAGCTGAACCATCACTTGACATGATCTCTCAGCTACTATGTCAGCTAACAATCCACAAACAATCGACCCATGTCAGGGTCAACCTAGTTATAAGAATATAGGTAATATTTTAAATATATGTCATTTTAATGTAGAGGGAATGAGTAGATAAAAGGTGAGTGACTCAGTGTTAGCAATCCAAGAAACACACATAGAGGAACCAGACAGGAATACCAGAGGCAATATCCCTGGATACACACTTGTTGATGCTATTGGTCATAGGACCTATGGGGTGGAAGGGTATTTCTGATGTAACAGTTGCCCACAAGAGTTGCACTGAAGATATACTGGCAATAGTCATCTTTGGAACAACAATAGTGAATATCTATAAACCTCCCAACACCCAGTGGGGTGAATCTGTGCTACCGGTTTTTGATCACCCAGTCCTCTATGTGGGAGATTTCAATAGCCATCACAATGAATGGGGATAAGCAGTGAATGATAGGAATGGTGAAAGGCTTTCTGGATGAGCAGAAATGAACAATTTCTTCCTGATATTTGATGCAAAGTACTCTAGTACCTTCTTCTCAGCACGTTGAGCCCGAGGCTACTCTCCAGACCTGAGTTTCTGCTCCTCGGATCAGAGTGGCAAGCCAATGCACGCTAGCAGGAAGGTTTTAGGGAATTTTCCTCATTTGCAGCACAGGCCTGTTCTGGTGGTGATAGGGATATTGATTCCTGTGATAAGATCTCATCCTCGACCTAGGTGGAATTTTAATAAAGCTGACTGGAAATGCTACTCCAACAGGCTTGAGACTGTAATCTGTTTTATTCCTCCCCTAGTAAAAAACTATGATCGATTTGTGGGGTTGATTCTCTCTTCAGCTAAGAAGGCAATCCCAAGAGGGTTTAGAAGAGAGTATAGTTCCAGGCTGGAATGAAGAGTGTGACAATATTTACAAAGAGTTCAACAATACTGGTAATCCTGAGACTGCTGACCAGTTGATTCAGAACCTCAACAAAGCTAGACAAGATAAGTGGATACTAATTATTTTTCATAGAAGCTATTTGTTTCTGGTAACATCCTTCTAAGCATTGGTACTTTGTTGAGAATTATCTGTTGATCATCATTTTGATAATAATACTAATAGTAATAGTAATTTCATAATACTTTAAATTATTATTCCATCGACAAATTGATCACTACGGAATTGAATCTCCTGTCTTCACATTTCTCTACTCAACTTGAATTATATTGATCAATATTTCGACAACTGATGAGGATTAAGCAAATGTCCTAATAGTATCACGTTGTTGGGCATTAGTTTTTATTTGATTGAAAAAAATGACTTTATAGATTTGCATAGCAATCTGCTTTTTTTGACAATACCAACAAACGTTGCCAGCTCAGAGAGGTCATTTTTTACATTGATTTGTTGAAACCAGCTGGATAGTGAGCATTTGAGTTTTGACCTCACAGTAGTGAATGAGTTCAAGAAACAGTTCAATTGAAAATAACTGGTCTAATATTGTGTACAGCTACATTGAAACTAGACTTATTGGAAGGCTCTACCAAAGAAGACATCGACTTCACTTTCGGGAAAGGCATCTCCAAGTTTTGTGATGAGAAATACAATGACTGGTATTCCCCAACTACAAGAAAACGTTCTGTTATCTATGATGATTTTGTTAAATAATATACAAAGATCACATCTTTCTAAAACATAAATTGAGTAAATTTATTATAAGAAATATAATCTATACCATAACATAATCGTGATTAGCTTATCATAATCTTACAGTTCTTATCAACTCAGGCGAATTATACATACTCATTCAGCTCAATATTACATTCTAGCCCACAATACTAGAATATAGCACCAAGTAAATACGAAGAATGACAACAAGGACAATATCTATAGAAACATTGTTCTCTGCTAATCAGATAAAATGTGATAAGTGATGTTTAGCAAACTCACAGTTACAATATGGATCACAAATAATCTTACAGACTTTAATATATTTCAGATTGGAAACGAGTAAAAATAATAACAAACATGTGAATACATTTCAGACTGAATGATGTAACTCGAGTTTATCTCTGAAATCATGGTTTTTGATGAATAGAACAAAGGAATGTGAATCTCATTTTTCTGAAGTATGGTTACTTTGGACTCTCTTGAACCATCATGATTTAAATTATAGCATTGAATGATGATATAAAGAACAGAATCAACTGTATGCTTTTTGAACAAATTGAGTAGAAAAAAAAATTCAATGGAAGTACAAAACATCGCCAGCGAGGAAATGCCAACATGTTCCAAGTATGAAGTTCTACAGCCTGATCCTAAACTAATTGTGGTGTTTTTCGGCCCAAAAGTTGAGAGAGTTCAGGTGTGTGATCAATGGATCGAATCCTTCGACCCTAATTGTTTGTTTTTCTTTGTTGGAAAGAGAGGGGTAATACAATGAATCTAGTCATGGAAGATGCAGCCACAGCTCGAGTGATGCCTCTGCCACAATGAATCGCCAAATTCAGCTTTGTATCCCGATTCAAAGGTACCTCCAAGGAAAACACTCTCCAATTAGGTAATCAACTTGTAACCCCAAACATCAGCTTGATCTACATAAATAGATGTGTTTATACCTAAGTGAATGAAGAGGAACTGTAACAGGATGTTACTTCAAAGTATGTTAAGAACTGAGCACAAGAGCATTCTTAATCTACTTATCCATTCAAATTTCACTCACTATTTCATTCACTAGCTGACATTTTCAGTTACTTCTACTTCTGTATTACCAGACATACAATATGATGATGATGATGATGATGATGATGATGACGCTGCTGCTACATCACATCAATGCCACCTGTCAAGCTAATTACCAGCAAACAAATGGAATTCGCCCATCATAAGCAACTTCCTACAGACGATGTCATGTCTGATAATTAAAAAATTAAGATAAATTTACGACTTTGACTAGCACTGACTCCCGAAATGGATCAAGTGGAGAAGTAGTGATGAAAGTGTGATGGACATAGAAGATTTGCACCATGATTGAATGTATTCCTTCCTCCTCCAAGCGGTTATATCACGTGTGTGTGAATATTATGATATGATAGCCTATCATACAACCATACTCATTACTCAGTGAATTAAAGTAAATCTCAATATTTTTATGAACTTTTAGTATTCAATGTTCTCTGGTAGACCATAAAAACAGATCCATCTTGTCAACTTTCTGAGTTCAGCTTCTACTGTTAAGATGACTTATTATAATGAGTCAATAATTCTATATTGGAATCGGTTAGTGATTTTAAGTTTTTCAGAAAATTTGACTATGAACAATTTAGATCAGGCAATGATAGCAGGTTTGTTATTTTTGTAACAGACGAAAATCTGCAGCACCTTCCTCAGTCCCAAACATGGTTCATGGATGGAACATTCAAAACTTCACCGATCATCTTCCAGCAGCTATATGTCATTCGAGCTGAGAACAATCACTTTATAATGACATATGTGTGTACTGTCTAATGACACAAAACTTACGAAATGTATGTGAACTTTCCACAAATAGTTCTGGGTGAGTGTCTACAACCAGCAAAAATCCTTCCACGACCGTTCACTGAGACAGTGATAATATTAATTGATTAATTGATCAACGCTGTATGACATGTATTAGGGAATAATGTAAATGTAAACACCTGGTGTCACGTTCAAAACTACGGCCTCACACGACTGTACAGTCAGCGGTTTTCAGAAAGTTTTGTGGCATGGTTGATGAACTAGCATTTCTCCTCAAAAACGATGGGGCGGAAGGAGTTGAACTGCTTTGAGTATTGGTTCTGGTTGAAGCAATAGACTTCTTGTATTAATTTGACAAAAATTACATCAGTGGCCCTGAAATACCTCGCAGACCACCTATGTTTCCACCAAGCATGTGGAATACACATAGAGCAACTCTGGCCGATGCTCACAGAACGAATGTCGGTGAATCGTGGAACAATCGTTTCAAAAACCTGGTAAACCAAAACCATCCAACAGTGATGGATTGTGATGGAAGCGAAAAAATCACACCCTCGAAAAAACAGGAATGCTCCAGGAAATTCTGAAAGCGCCAAAAAGAAATACACAACTGTTGCAAATGAAATTGAAAAAAAATTGTCATCAATATGTGACTGGAGAGTTGAATATGCGACCGTTTTAATAAAAATTGGGTCTACAATTGGATTTAAGTAGGATTTTACTAACATCTATATTATAGTCTGAATTAATGTATTTTTAGATGTATTTCAATGTATTTGTCATACTTGTTTTATTCGGCTTTTCAAATCAAGTTGTTGATCCTGAATTTCCTTATTTCTGGCTATTTTTCTTTTAATCTCATGATTCAGGTTCTATGTATGATGATGACATGCATGTTTTTAATTCTAAACATCAGATGTTTTGACTTTTTGAATTTTAACATGAGTATAATTTGTGGATTTAAGTGAAATTTTAATATTTTTTGTGATTGTGAAGGAAGAAGAAGCACACAGAATCTCTAATGATATTCTTATCTTGAGACCCTTTCTTAAGGAACACCAACCTCAGCACTAAACCCCCCCCCCACAGGGGGGGGGGTGACCCTCTGTCTTTAACCAGCTAAGTTTGAACTACTTGAAAACTCACCTCAGGTTTTATTGAGAAGAAAAAATATATAGTAAAAATATATAAGAAAGAAGTCAAGTTGGATATATTTTTCTTCATATTGACATAGAATATTATTATCGAAATTCTCCTCTTCAATTGTTATATTATCTTTCCTTCTCAATGCACAGTTCGGACTGTACCTTGCATGTTCTATTGCTGGTATGTCACTTTCTTCCCATTCTCCCAAATAAATTGAACAAAATACACAGCGCACAATGTCTGGTACACATGCGAATATAAATCCCTCTTTCGCCATGTTTTCCGCCGACAAATGCTGAGAAGATTTTGTCTATCTTTTATCAAAAGTTAATAATCTTAATCTTTCATGCAACATTATGTGTTGTTGAGATAACATTTTCACACAGCGTTCTTCTACCAATGCTAATTCACAACTGATTTAAAAACATGCAGTTGTACTCTATCACTCTAATTCTATATCATCCTGATCGTTATTCTTTCGTTTTTCAGAATCTAACATCGTCATCATCAACATCATCATGCCGAGGGAACGGAGACTACATGGCGTGAATTCCAGCGCGGTCCGCCATCGTATTAACATCAAGGATCCCAAACAAATCAGCATCAAGAACGTGCTCGGGAGATCGAAACGATGTGTTTTCGACATAATTAGGGAGCAAGCGGCATGGCATGATGGCAATGTAAAATGGTTCATTGTCTTGAATGTTTTATTGTATAAATTAGTGGTGAGTGATGATGGGGTTAGCAAGTCTGTCTCATCTCTCATCAATCTTCATAGTTACTCCAACATAATGCTAAACGTGCTTGAGTATTATGAAGATTTTAATGATCATTTCATGTTGGCTATAAGAAAAATCCTGTCATCTTTTGAGAACTTTGTTTGACATGGCAGCGGTTGGGTGTTGAAGAAAATTGACTCACTGGATGAGAACGTGATTAAATTTAATCCAATATTCACATCCAGTTTCATTCAAACATACCAGTTTCTTAAAAACAAACATTGCATTATAAATGTCAAAAATCTGTCTGACGAAAAATGCTTTTTATGGTCAGTCCTCGCATATTTCCATCAGAAACCAAAGGACTCACACCTGACTGTAAAGTATTTGAGCAAGTTTGCTCACACACTTAATACGCAAGGTGTAAATTTTCCGGTGATGACACGCGATATTAAGAAATTTGAAATACTGAATCCGGATATTGCAATTCACGTCATCGCGTATGACAACAAAAAGTTTTTCCCCTACCGCACGAGCATTTTCCGCACTCGTAAGCACCAAATTAACCTTTTAATGCTGAAAGCCGATGCATGAAAAACGCATTTTTGTTTAATTAATACCGTGAGCGGGAAAAACGGATTATCGCGTCTTCTCTCTCACCTTTCAAAACACAAGGGTCAAGTACACATTTGTAATTCCTGTTTTCATAGATTTACATCAACCAAATCTAAAAATTCTGATGCTAAAGCAAATTTGATGAAACATGAACAGCTTTGTTCCAAGTTTGAATCACAGCGTGTTTCATATCCTAAACGCGGAGACACAATTAAATTTGAGAAACTAGGCACCACATTGAAGAAAAAGTATACCATTTACGCGGATTTAGAAACTTACATTGTTAATATCGATAATAATGATGATGATGAATCCGATTCCAATGAAATTACTCATAGCTATACAAAGAAAACAGCGTGACATATTCCCTGCGGGTATTGTTTTGTTGTTATCGATCTGAACAGGGAAATCGCTTACGGACCTGCACTCCATAGATTGAGTAATTCAGATGAAAAAATCATGGAGAAATTTCTTCAGGAAATTACAGATCTTGGCGACATTTTGTATGAGGATATGAAACGTGAAATTCCTATGCAACATTTATCCGAAAGTCAAGAGCGCGAATTTCAAAATTCAGTAAACTGTGGGCTTTGCGCCGAACCGTTCTTAGACACCAATATTAAATGTCGTCACCATGCGCATGAAACCGGAAATTACCTATGTGCAGCCCACGTTTCTCATAATTTATCAGCTCGTACTCCGGAGTACATTTCGTGTTATTTTCACAATTTCTCTGGGTTTGATTCACATTTCATTCTGAAAGTGCTCAGTAAATGCAAAAAAGAAATTACCTGCATCGCAAATACATCAGAGAGATTTTTGACACTTTCAGTAGGCAAAATTAAATTTTTAGATTCCTACAAGTTTATGAGCGAATCCTTGGAAGTATTGGTGCGTAATTTGGTAGAAAGTACAGACATGGAGAAGAAGTTCGAACATTTATTTTCAGTGTTTCATGACCCACCACGCGAACACAGACATCTCTTGTTGAAAAAAGGAATATATCCTTACTCATACATGAGTTGTCCTGAAAAATTTGCGGAAACATCACTTCCTCCCATCGAATGTTTTCATAATGATTTAACTAATACACCTCTGTCTCGCAAAGAATATGAGCATGCGCAAAGAGTGTTCTCAACATTCAAACTGAAATCGATCAGTGAATATCACGATTTCTATTTATGTTTGGATGTGTTGCTATTAGTAGAGGTTTTTGAATCTATGAGGTCTACGCTTTTTAGCTCATATGGCCTTGATGTCACTCATTTTGTTTCCCTCGCGCACTTTACCTGGAATTGTATGTTGAAGTACACTAAAGTAGAACTAGAGTTGATTACACATCCTGACATGCATCTCATGTTTGAGGTGGTGATGAGGGGTGGGGTCTCATTTATTGGTAAACATTATTGTGAGGCGAATAACAAGCATCTACCTGAAACATACAACCCCTCAAAACCGAGTAATTATCTCCTTTATATTGATGCAAACAGTTTATACTCAGAAGCTATGAGCCGAAACTTACCTGTTGGAAATTTCAAATTCCTCACAGAGGAAGAAATTTCCAAGCTTGATTTCGCGAATTTGGACAGCAATTCAGAAACTGGATATGTAATAGAATGTGATCTCAAGTATCTGAAAGAGTTACATGATAAGCATGCCAGCTTCCCACTCGCGCCTCTCCACCAAACACCTCCACATGATTTGCTGTCAAACTATCAAACAAATGAGAACGGTCAAACTGGAACCAAAAAGCTCATGAACACACTTTTTGACCATGAAAAGTACATTGTCCACTACCTCAATTTGAAACTCTACCTTCAGCTCGGTTTGCAATTAATGAAAGTACATCCAGTAATTAGCTTTTCCCAATCTCCCTGGCTGAAAAGCTACATTGACTTCAATATCTGCAATAGACAGACTGGGAAAAATAAATTTGAAGTATCGTTCTTTAAGGCTTGTTGCAATCTTATCTTTGGTAAGACTATTCAATCAGTTTGCAAGCATATCAATGTTAAAATTATCATGGACGAAAAACGATTAGATAAGTACATTTCAAATCTGTTATGCAAACGCTGGCAAATAATTAGTCCAAACATGATCACGGTTTTCTCTTGTAAGTTGGAACTAAAAATGGACAAGCCTATCTATTCCGGGTTTACCGTACTGCAGTTGAGTAAATTCCATATGTACAATTTTTTCTATTGTAAATTACAAAAAATTATACCGTGGGATCGCATAGAACTCTGTATGACCGATACCGATAGTTTTCTTTTAAATGTAAAAGTGGAGGACGTGTATCAGTTGATTAAAGAAAACTTGAACCTTTTTGACACTAGTAACTACCCTCCTTACCACCCCTGCTTTTCCATGGAGAGAAATAAAGTTGTAGGAAAGTTCAAGGATGAGACAGCCTCAAAACCCGTCCGTGAATTTATCGGGCTTCGATCTAAACTTTACTCATATTTAGTATGTAATGAGAATAAAGAACCTGTAAATAAATGTGTAGCAAAGGGTGTACAGACTGGAGTGAAATGTAGAAAACTTAATTTTAATTTATACAAGAAATTGTTGATTGAACGTTGTGAACACATTGAAAAATTCAATATGATGAGATCCTATAATCACACCATGTATCAGATTGAATGTGCAAAAATCTGCTTGAGTCCTTATGACGATAAGAGATACATTGCAGAGAACAGTGTGGACACTTTGCCTTTTGGACATTATAGAGTGCCAACAACGCTCTAACTGATTGCTCAGTATGTCCCGTGATGATCATCCAACACCACTAATTTTGATTTCCTTTTTGTAAATATGAATATTATTAGATCTAAGATAGCGTTAGAACTTCATAGTGTGCCACATGTCAACTATCCCACTCGCAAATATGAGTTGAAAAGTGAAAAAGACTTGCTTCAAGCCGATCTCATTGAGATGAGCAGTTTATCACGTTTTAATAAAGGTTATAGGTATATCTTAGTTGTTATTAATTGTTTTTCAAAATTCGCATATTGTGTACCATTAAAAGACAAGTCAAGTCAATCTGTATTTGATGCACTCGAACCAATTATTTCTAAAAATAAGGGAGTTAAGTTGTTTCAATCAGATCAGGGAACAGAATTCTTTAATTCAAAAGTTAAAGCTTTATTGGATAGATACAGTATTAAACATTACCATGTTTTTAGTGATAAGAAAGCTTCCATAGTTGGAAGGTTTAATAGAACAATTAAAGCAAAAATTTATAGATATTTAACTGAACGTGGAACCAAAAACTGGATAACGCAGCTAGACAGTTTGGTTCGTGATTATAATGCAACAATGCACACTTCAATTAGAATGAAACCTAAAGATGTGAGGAAAAAAGATTGTAATCGTGTTTTAATGTATTTGAATTCTGCATTCAATAGACAATATAAATTGAAAAATTCAAAACCAAAATTTAAGCTAGGAGATGTTGTACGAATCTCAAAGAAAAGGGTTTTTTTCGATAAATCTTATAACATAAATTAGAGCACAGAGTATTTTGTGATTCATTCTATATTCCCTTCTCAACCTGTAACGTACAGCTTGCAAGATCTAAATGGAGAAGTAATTAGTGGTAGGTTTTACGGAGAAGAAATTAAAAAAACACAATTAAACGAATCGGAGAGGCAAGTATATCTGATTGAAAAAATATTAAAGCGTGACAAAAAAGGATTGCTTGTTAAGTGGATTGGATTTTCAACACCTAGTTATATTAGTAGAAGTCAACTATTGGATGAAAAATAATCTATTGTAATATCATATTGTAATACATTGCATTCAGTGTAAATGTCACAAAGATTTGGTGTAAATATAATACGTCTTTATAAAAAAATGCTTCTCAGTTTCATTTCAATCTGTAGTTCCATTTTCATAATTTGCTTTAGAAAATCTTTCGCTAAGGCATAGATAAGGAGAAGCACAGCATATGCATTCTCATAAAGAGTGTGTGGGAGAGAGAGGGAACGATATATTGAAGTGAGAAACTTCTATCAGTTTGCTAGTGCATTACTGCGAAAGGAGAGTGACAGCAAGCACATGTCTACCGCATTCCGATGTCATAAGCCATACACACTCAGAGATGCATGTGGTGAGTGACACACCCCCCTTTGATAACTTACAAAAAATGATTAATTCCTTATCAGATCACATGCTGTACACGTGTCTAACATGAGTAATATCCCGATAGTGAATTTCGACAATATTATAAGACAGAAAGAAATCCCAACATGGTGTAAAAATGGTAAGTTGTTACCTCATAATGCAAGGATCCTTATAATAGGCTCTTCAGGCTGTGGTAAGACCAATTTGCTATTTAATTTAATTTTTTCAAAGAATGGGTTGAGATTTAAAACTATATACTTGCATACTAAGAGTGAGTATCAAGATAAATATATTTTTCTAAAAAACGTTTTTTCAAACATGAAGGATATTGAATTTCATATAAACAACAATTCTGAATCTATACCACATCCAAAAAAATATCAGAATATTCTTTAGTTATATTTGACGATTTAAAACTTAATCATGTACCTCAAATAAGAGAATATTTTACTATGGGCCGACATTGTAATATTGACACAGCATATTTAATTCAGAGTTATGGAGCTACACAGAAACATTTCACTAGGGACAATGCAAATATGATTATAATCTTCAAGATAGATTTATTGAGTCACAAATTAATTCACAGAGATCATGTTGGAGGAGATATTTCTTATAAAGATTTCAGTAAACTTTGCCATAAAGTTTGGAATCGTAAACCTCATAATTTTGTAACTATTATGACCGAGTGCGGAATTAATAGCGGCAAGTACCGAGATTCGCTCGATACGTTTCTTACCGTTCAGTAGAGATTAATTCTTTGTACAGTCATGTTGTCTAAAACATGCAGCAGAAAACTGGATAGAAAGAACGTTGGTTTTATCGATAAGATTAAGAAATTGAGAAAAGTAATCAGTGACAAGCATAAAAGCTTACTTAATTTTGAAAAACGATTGGAGGAATACAATAGGAAAACGCTCTCACCATTGATAGAGCCCATAATTGAACTGGGAAAAAACAAATCTAGTTTCCACTCTAATCATGGTGTAAAACCAAAAAAGGAAGAAGTAAAAGAGGAAGAAGAGAGTATGGAGATTGATGATGAGGAGGAGGGGGAGTCGAGCTATGATAAAAGCTATGGGAGCTCAACAGGGAATCTTTTAAGCTCAACTAAATTTGAAAACAGTTTACTTGGTTCTAGTAAAAACGATGAGGTGCTGTCACAATACCTAAAAACGTTTCATGCGGAAAAATTGAATAATTCAATTAGTTATGGAATTTCATATGATTCTAAAGATGATGTGTATTATATTGGAAATCACCAAGTAATATTCGATAACGGTTATATAGATATTTATAATCAAAGATTTCGTATAACACATGGTCTACTTGAGTTATTATTCAGTTCAAGACTGAATTCGAATCTTTATAATCAGAGAGATCTGGATAAGTATAAAAAAATCTCAACACTTACAGGCATACATTTAGATCGAAGAGGGTATGTTAAACGTAATCAGGGAATTAAATCGCAAATGATTCAGAAATTATTTCCCAGTAAAAAAATTAGTAAAAAGAAGGGATGGGGTTTATTGAAATTTGCAAAAAATAATTCTCATGATAGAATTTATCAATACTTTGATAATTTTGACGAATTAGTGGAAAGATTAAATTTACTCTATTCCTCAAAAGCTTCTGGCAACACTGGACATGATGTTGAGATTGTGTCTATAATTGAAGAGCTAAAAGAAGCAAAACTAATTGTTTAGTGTTACGATGACTTTGCATCGATTCGGTCGGATTGATACAGCTAGTAGTGCTAATCTTATGTGTGATATTGACTCGATTACACAGAAAATAATTGAATCGATAAATCAGCAAGGAATCAGCGAAGCTGTGAAATTTTATTTAGATTCACAAATAGCCAAACTCATTTCGGAAAATACTAAGAATATTGGTGTGAGCATAATTGAAAGAGAACATATTCTAAGTTCATTAAAAAATTTTAGTGCCAATATTGATAAAGCTATTGCAGAGAGAACTCTAACTTTAGAATCTGCTCTAGGAGAAGTGAAAACTTTAACAGACAGCTTTTCATCCCAGTTGGACAGTATTAACAACAATAAAGTTGATAAAGGTTTTTTAGATGAGAAATTAAAAGCCATATCAGATAAAATTAAGAATTTGGAGGTCTTGGACAGAGACTACCTCAATACTAAATTAAAACAGCTTAGTACAGAAATTTTTACTAAAGTAAATGAAACACACCCATCGCCAATTGATAAGCAATATTTAGAATCTACTTTGCAGAAATTGACTAGTTCTTCATTAACAAAGGAAGAGTTTGAAAAACGATTATCTGAAATGGCAAGTGCAATAAAAGCTGATATTATGGATGGTATTGAACAATTCATTACAAAAGATGCTATTGCTATTCTGATTAATCAAATTGCAGACAAGTATGCAACTAAAAATGAATGTAACAGTTTTATGTAGGAGTTATATGAAGGCCAACGCTCTTATCTATAGAATTTGGGAAGGGGAAACATTCACCCCACAGGGAGCGTAGCACACGTGTCATTTCTCTGGGGAAACATTCAACAAGAGGGAGCGTAGCACGCGCGCGCGCGCGCATCACTTCACTCTAAACACTTGAGCTGACAAGTTCACATAATGTCTCACTATTTTGATTGGAGAAGTTTCAATGAGTTCTCTGTAGAAGCAAATCCACTAGCCGATTGGAGTTATGAATTTTATCTTTTATCAATTTTTATTCTTATCACTTTTCCCAATACTAGCCAATATTTCTTTTTAATTTCTTTCTAAATTCATACCTTGACTTTCTTCCATTTCCACATCTTTCCTCATTTTTTGTACATTCTCATTCCGTTCTCCAAGTTTTTCCTTAATTTCATAATTCGATTCAATTCCATTTTCCTCTCCACTATTCCATCTAACTTCTCTTTCCACCTCATCATCACCCTCTTCCTTCCTCTTTTCACCATTTCCAATGTGCAGATGACTGTGGGCTACAGATTTTAAACTTACATAACCATTAATACTTTCAAGTTCTTGATCAACAATTTTCATAATTCTCCACTTCAAGGATTTGATGAGTTATCATTACAAGGAATCAGATCAAATGCTTGTAAATTTTTAGATTGATTCCGGTATTCAAATCTAGGTTTTGAAAAATGTTCCAACTTACCATGGTTAGAAATCAACTATGTGTCAAGACTAACTTTTTGATTGTGATTATAGTTACCACAAACTCTGTTTTGAATTCTATCATACCAAAAGAGATTCTATGAAGAATTCTATGAGTTCTATGAAGATGCAGATGCAATAATCAACAATGAAGATGATGCATGATAATTATTATAAGAGTAATAATTATTATTATTATTATTATAAGAGTTAAGTGTATGGAAGCGGAATAGGTTGGAACGGTATTGATAGTATTTTTGGATAGATTCAACTGCACTTAACCATCAAAACACATCTCAGTTCTTCTCAGTTCTGTGAGTCTATAATAATAAGATTGATGTTGTCAGTTAGCAGAATAAATTCATTTGTATTAGTATTGTGCAGTCTTCAAGTTCACCATGACTGCTCATATTTCGAGAAGAGAAAAGTTACCTGAGTCGTTGTCATATTAGCTCAAGTAATATAAATCCTTGATCCTGTTAGTTAGGCACATTTTCAATGTCTGAGTTGATGTACAGTAAAAATACATGTCTACTCTATCTGGATCATGAATTTCAATTTCAATAGTCTAAAAGCGTTTAACAGTCATTTCGATTATAGGGAATGGAAAATCTGTTTTTTTAGAATGTGTTTATAAATGTTCTTATCAATTCAGATGAGAATTCATATTCATCAATGATAAATTCATCATTGTTACAAATTGAATTTCATGATCCAGATAGAGTAGACATGTATTTGTACTCGGACATTGAAAATGTGCCTAACTAACCTAGGGAATTCCTGAGACATCTAACAATAAACGAGAAGTGTAGGAGCATTAAAGCTAGACAATAGAAGGGTTTCGGTGACACTTCCCCAGGTAGAAATAACAAGTCAGGAACAATGTTATTCTGTACCATCAGTTTACAATGACCCAGAAAAAGAAAGAAATTTCTTGGAAAATAATATTTTCATTTTCTTTAATTTGTCATGTGGTGGAACTGTAAATAGCTTCCATGAACCCCAAGAAAATAAGTGGGAGATCCAAATTGAACTGGTTTTTATAGTCTAAGAAGGATATGCAAAAATTAAATATAACAGTGGTGGAAACAGAGATTCTATGAAGAATTCTATGAGTTCTATGAAGATGTAGATGCAAAAATCAACAATGAAGATGATGCATGATAATTATTATAAGAGTTAAGTATGGAAGTGGAATAGGTTAGAACGGTATTGATAGTATTTTCGGATAGATTCAACTGTGCTTAATCATTAAAACACTTCTCAGTCCTTCCCAGTTCTTTTAGGCTATAATAATAATAATAATTATTATGGATTGTCAGTTGGCAGAATTCATTTGTATTGGTATTGTATGCTGTCTTCAAGTTCACCATGTCTGCTCATATTTCGAGAAGAGAAACGTTACCTGAGCATCGTGACATTAGCTCAGATAATATAAATACTTGACCAACCCCCACCTCCTCCCACCTAGAATCTGCCTCTGGTTGCACACAACATTATTATCGCACAAATCGATTGAGTCTCTCTAGGAAAAGGGGATTATTCATAAGTGGAGATTGTGCAAGAAGCGTGCGATGGTAATGAAAGTTCATTCGAAAAACGTCCGGTAGATGTGCAAGATCTTGCCGAGAAAAAAGGCCCATTAGGAAAGGTAACTAACCTGAAGTCATTAAATAATAGTATTTGACAATACTAGTATTTTACAATTGACATAAATTGTATGTATATTTCAAGTTAAAACCAAAGATATCAACAACTTTCTGAAAATCAAAATTTCGTAATAACTCCACGAAATGGGAAATATATATCTAAAAATTATATTAGAAATGCTTTCTCATTTTTCACCTTAAAATTAATTGAATTTCATAATTTCATACTTTCTCACCAATTTCCAATAGATTTGAAGCCATTTTTCTGGGGCGGGGAGGGGGTCGCGAATAGGGGGTCAATTTTTTTCATTGACGTTGTCCAATACTGCAGAATCGTTCCAAGAATATTTTAGTTACTTTGGAATTATTTCCCTAAACGGTCTTCTTCCATTAGAAGTAACTGACAATGACTATATAACCATGGCATGGTTATATTGTTAGGCTACTTTAACTTTAAACTGAACTATGATGATAACTTATTGAAAACTGAATTTGGTCTGGCCAGAGAATTCGAACAGTAGCGCCAAAATCCCAGACTGCAGTTCTGCCAATAGCAGGCTTGTTTGCACCAGCGCAGATCATCCGGCTGTTTTGGCCTTGTCGTTGTTAAAAGCACCAGTCCATCTTGTTTCGTCAGCTCGTCTTGTTGCAAGACCGAATTTGTATTTTGTCATGTAATTTCGATCAGAAATTTCTTGTAAATAACTGTTTGAGTGTCGTGTGTGTGAATTATGAATATAACAGTGTAAATAGTGTTGAATTGAATTAATTTGAATCAGATTTGAATTTATAAAGAATCCAGTTTGAGCTTTGTTCGAAACACAGTGTATGACCTGCAAGTTGAACACAGAATCAACTAGAAGACAGCCCAGAAGCCCGAACCTGTCTTATTCCCAGATTTCATCCCACCCTGAACCTGATCAAAACACCTAATAAAGGCTTCGAAGGGCAAGTAGACAAGATTGGATTAAATCTGGTGAGTTTTTGCTCTTTTTAAGAGTACAAATAACTGTACAAATAACCTGGCTCAAATTGAAGATTAAATTTTTGCCCCTTGTTTGTATTTGATTATTTAAATAGTAAATTACAGTCCTCTGGTAGCTCTAGCCTGAGCTTTGTTCAGAACAGAATTAATTTGTTTTTCTTCGAAGTCAAACACCATCAAGTGTAAACTGTCAATTGTCAAGAGCAACTTTGGTCTCTCACTTGTAATTTCTTTATGTGGTAATACAATGCACAACGGTTAACATCACCAGATTGTTAGTTTCTCTCAGGTATTGACATTTTGGAGTAGGATTTTTGATGAACGAACAAAGTATGAATGTGAACACAAACGAAAATAATGTCAACCTATTGTCATATTAAATGTTTGGGAATTCTTTAAAACACATAAGCTTTGTATATTTTGGAGCACGTATTTCCCAAAATGTGTTGCATTGAATACAGTACTATTCAACACCGTTACAGCTTATTCCACCTCATCAATTCTATTCATGGACATTAACATTCCGTACGCCTTTTTGTTTATTCCAATTTCAATACTAGGGGCAAGTATAGAGTGTATAAATCTTCAGAAAAATGATAGGAAAAATATAATTTCTGATAAAATAAATATAAGTCATTCAGCAGATAACAGTTTTCTAAAGAAGCAGAACTCTGAATCTGGATGTGCGCTGAGCGTCATCATTGTCCACCTGCCTAATAATAAAATTCCTTGAAACGTAATATGAATTGGCTATTTCTTGAAAAGTACAGGTCAAGTCCCAAAACATGAGTCGAATATTGCACCATCAAATTTCTTTATCATTCATTCATTCAACTATCCATGTTTGGTTTAGTTCTCAGTTTCTATTCAATACAGTATCAGCTTATCTTTCTAACAGCTCTATTCCACCATACTCCGGCTCATAGAAGGAATACTCTTCCATGTACTTATCAAAAATAGAGAATTATGCCAAGTTTCAATTGCATTCCTCCTTAATTACAATCTTTCTAAGGATGTTCCCATCCTTAGTTAAATACATTGAATAATTCGTTTTTTCATTCTTACTTACTTACTTACTTACTCCTCAGCTCTACAGGTCTTTGCAACCCTTGGCCTCCCTCACATAGCCTCTCCATCTGTCACAATCCTCGGCCTGCCCCCTCCAGTTACGAACTCCAAGCGTTCTCAGATCTCGTTCCACATCATCCGTCCATCTATTTCTCGGTCGACCTTTTCTTCTTCTGTTATATATCCTGTCCTTCCATATACATTTCACTACTCTTTCATCTCCCATTCTCACCATATGTCCCATCCATCTTATTCTGCCAGCTTTAATAAACCGCACAATGTCTTCATCGTTTAAGAACTGCTCTATTTCCAAATTTTTTCTTCCTCTCCAAAGACCATTCTCAAAAACAGGACCCATGATTCTTCTCACTACCTTCCTTTCAAAAACTCTCAATCTTTGCACATCTCCAGCTGTAAGCACCCATGTTTCCGATCCGTAACTCACCACAGGCCTCACCAATGCTTTGTATAATTGTAATTTCGTAGCTCTAGATATCAATCGAGATTTGAACAACTTGATATTAGCATAGTATGCCCTGTTTCCCGCCATGATCCTGTTGTTAATCTCTGCTGAGACTTTCCCACTACTTGTCACAAGTGTTCCTTGATAGACAAATTCTTCTACCTGTTGAAATGTGTAGGGTCCAATTTTCATGTCTCTAGCAACTCTCCTACCTAGGCCTACTGCTGGTGACACTCTCAGATACTTTGTCTTGGCCTCATTTATCTCCAATCCCATTGGTTCACTATTGATTGCCAGTGATGTGAAGGCTTCTCTCAAGGCTGGTACTGTTCTAGCTACTATGACCAGATCGTCTGCATATCCACAAACTTGCCATAGTCTATTTACTATGGTGCTTCCATGCGTGATACCTTTTACTGCTTCATGGAGAGCCAAATTAAACAATAATGCAGACAACGCATCTCCTTGCCTTACACCGTACTTTACAGGGAAATGCCTCCCAACAGTCTTGCCTATTCTTACTCTGGAGAAGGTCTCATTTAGGGTAGCAGCCACTAGCCTTATTAATTTTGAAGGTAAGTTACTCTTATCCAGTGCTTCAAGTAGCTTTCTCCTGTATAAACTGTCGAACGCTCTCTTGTAGTCTACAAACAGCATGTGGAGACTTATATCGTGCTCTATACACTTTTCCATTGCCTGTCTCAATGTGAAGATCTGGTCCACTGTGCTCCTGCCTTTTCTAAATCCTCCTTGGTAGTCACCAAGCACTGCCTCTGCAAAAGGAGTGAGCCGTTGAAGTAGGATATTTGTGAAGGCTTTATAAGCAATGCTAAGCAAAGAGATTCCTCTATAATTTTCACAAATCATTTTATCCCCTTTTTTAAAGATTGGGCAGATCATGCTTGTCTTCCAATCATCGGGCATTTTCTCCTCTCTCCATACCATCAAAATTAATTCATACAGCTCCTTTTTCAATCTATCTCCTCCACTCTTTATCATCTCACTGAGAATGCCATCCTCACCAGGAGCTTTATTGTTCTTTAGAGCTGCTATTGCTCTCTCTAGTTCTTGAATGGTAGGTTCTGCAGTTTCTTCATCTTCCCTGTCAACATTGTGTGGCATTTCAAAACGACGGCTTGGCTGTCCATCTTCTCTCTCATTCAACACCTCCTCGAAATGCTCGGTCCACCTATTCAAGACCATCTCATTACTAACCACATGCCCATTTTTGTCTTTACAGCCGTTCAACCTTGCCTGGAACCCTTTTCTGAACCAGTTCACTTCTTTGTACAATTTTTTACTCTGGTAGGTTTCACTCAATGTTTGTAGGTGTAGAATCTTTTGCTTGATTGCTTCTCTCTTTTTCGACCTTAGTATTGATTTTGCTCTCCTTCTTAATAAATTGTAGTTTGCTCTAGCTCCTCTTGTATCTCTTTGCAACATCTTATTTCTAGCATCGTTCCTTTCCCTAATTTCTTCTTCACACTCCCTATCGAACCATTCCTGATTTCTTGCCATTTTTTCTACCCCTATGGTCTCTTTGGCAGATCTCTCTAAAATGCTCTGTATCCTCTTCCACTGAACATTCACATCCGCTTCTTCCATTTCGCTCTGTCCAAACTTTCTATCTAGATCATTTTGAAATATCTGTCTCTCTCTATCCATCCTCAACTTACTGACATCCCACTTGCACCTTTTCACCCCATTCTCCTTGCGTATATTGGCCAGTCTAAATCGTATTACAGCTCTAACCATGAAGTGGTCAGAGTCGCAGTTTGGTTCTCTCATTGTATGCACATCCAATACACCCGAGGCATGCCTTGCAGATACTAAAACATGATCAATCTGATTCACAATTTCGGTGCCTGGTGCTTTCCATGTTCCCAGGTGTATCCTTTTATGAGGAAAGCAGGTACTCCTGATAATCAATCTGTTGCTCTCTGCAAACTGCGCAACTAGAAACCCATTACTATTGGATTCTTCATGGAGTGAATATTTTCCAGCCACTGACCTAAGGGCACTTTCTCTCCCTACTTGAGCATTCAGATCCCCCAAGACCAGTACCATATCGTGTTGGCTAATCCGTTCTAATTTATTTGTTAACATGTCATAGAAATCTTCTTTTACCTGTTCATCAGCATTTTCTGTAGGGGCATAGACAGAGACCAACGTTACATTTCTAAATCTTCCCTTCAGTCTGATTATACACATTCTTTCCGATATTGGCTCAAAATTTAGTAATTTTTTTCTCATTTCAGCCGTAATGAAGAAGCCTGTACCGCCGTATCCAGTCCTATCTTCTGTACCACTATACAGCAAAGAGGAGTCTTTTTTATCGATCTGTCCTCTACCTTGCCACCTTATTTCCTGCAAAGCAACTATATCCAAATTGAATTTTGAAATTTCCAATGTTATCTCTTTCATCTTACCAGGCGCCAACATTGTTCTAACATTCCACGTTGCCACTTTCCAATCCATATCTCTCCTGATCTTAGATCGCTTATTCCGTAAATCATTATTCAAAGTTGGGTCTGTATTCCTGTTATTAATCCGAAAATCCTGTCCTATCCGAGGCTTTGTTGTGGGTTTCGCAACGAGTGTGAGTTTTTCCGGGGAAGGGTTGTTGGCCCTACGCCCAACCCCCAACCTGGAGGACCAGGGTCCTTTTTTTAGAGTTGCCATCTCCTAGGTACTTGCTTCCACTACAGCTTTCAGAGCGTAACCTACCCTGGATTTAATTTGGGTTAACTCCCTAGGTTCATCCGCCCTCTCTGCCGTTGGGATTTCTCCTCATCCGCCTTCAAGGCCGTTGACCGGCTTGCTAGTTTTGGTCCACCCCGGCTATTTAATTCCACCGGTACCTCCCATATCTGGGAGGCATTCCCCTATCCGCCACCTGGGGAGGCGCCCGATGGAGGACTAGCAACCTCTCACGGGCGTTTTTTCATTCTAATTGTGAATAAGAGCATAAACCAGAAAGTAAAAGTATTATTGCAATTTCCATGAATGAATGAATATATTTTCATCAAATCAAACCTGATCTATTCTATTTATGATCGTGATCTGGTACTCTGTTAATATCATTCCCTCTCACATACACTGTGAATATTCTATATCCTTTGGCCGAAGTTCCTAAAGGAGAAAAAATGATGATCATTTGAGAAACAAGAACAGTATTCAGTATTCATTGTACTGCATCAATGAAATAAGACAAAAAAGACGAAGTCAGACGGATAGTAGATTGGTTAGAAGTAGTCAGGAGGTGATAATAATACTGTAGAAACTGGTAAGCTCCCCCGGGCTGAAGAACTTGCTACTTTTAGGATATTGACAAGAGATAAGATTCGTTTAGCTCTTCAAAGGTGCATTGCAAACATTGGTTCACTCAAAACGATATTGTCCTTTTAATGTGAATATTGCATACTTTAACTCTCTAGTTGCAGGACTTCTTAGGCCTATGTTTTGAGCTATCAATACAGCGACCACATAATACCAATACAATTTGTACCATGTGGTTTCTGTATGAATAGGCCTTTGTCCTATTCAATAGGAAATCTAATTATAAATCACAAGATATTTTGAGGTTCCTTTGTAGATTCTGATGTTACAGAACAGTTGGCAATAAATGAGAGATTAAAAATAGTAAGGAAGAGTAGCATTAAAGGAAGCTATAGAAACACTGAATAAGAAACTGATGATATGAACTCAGAAAATCAATTATACGAACCTATGAACTGTGTAGTGGATGTCTATATTGACTAATATATGTTATGCTATAACAACTTACCAGGTATTTCGGAAATGAAAGGGTATGTTTAATTCAAGTCTTTAGTCAGCATGTAAAGGTGTACCTGTTGATATCAATTTATTGTTATAAATTAATGTCGTAGCTCAATAATTATGATGAATTGTCTGCTATAATGAGTGAATCAGCATAGCAGGAAATATGGTGAGACCCACCTACTCATATAGGAAGATGGTCTTTCTCCAAATTAAACAAACCCATTGTCCCAGTTGCAAAAAAGCCTGTTGAATTTTAATAATGATTAAATGCCAAAAGAACCAAACAGGTCAGTATTTTTTGAAAAGAAGGCGCCTCTTCTCATAGCATTCAATCATGGTTAAAGTTTGACAGGCTTCTGTGCAACCGACAGTGCTACGAAAGTACTTCTGTGCAGCGAAAGGTGGTTTCACACAGGTACAAAATTATATGCCTGATTATATATGGTAATTGTTAGAAATCTTTCGGGTATAGTTTTCAAAAACACAGTAAAAAATATTTTCAAGGAAGAATGTTTATGTAAAGTTGTTGATTTTTCAAATCAACTTCCTAGATTATATAAAAAGGTAAATTTGTTCATTACTCTAAGCATCAATATTCTCAATATTCTCAATATACTATGCTGTCTCAATATACTCAATATTCTTGTAGTGCCCACTTCACTCTGCATTTTTCAATTTGCATGAATTCTCATTTGACTCCCATCACACTTCATCCAGGGTATCAAATTTCACTTCCTCATACGAGTCATCTACACGTTTCCGTATTCGCTTTACAGTTGTAACACCAACTCCATATGCTTCAGCTATAACATGTTGAACTTTTCGAAAATTGATCAATTCAAGTCTATCGGGGTTTTCGGCTATCTTTTGGAAGAATCTGTAGACATTCCAGATGATATTCTTTTCTTGCTTCCCAATATCACTTCTTCCTCTACGTGATCCTGATTGAGTTGAGGTGTGTGCAGTATTCCGATGTTGGGTGGTGTTTCGGTATTGTGCGGTGTGGTGGTGTTGTGCAGTGTGTGTGGTGTTTCAATTTCAATTGTACAGTCCATTTCAATAAATTAATCTTTAGGCTATAGAAACACTATAAAAACTTAGATGGCATACTGTAATATACAAACTAACTATTCTACCACTTTATACTGAATTTAGAACATAACTTAATATATACAAAAATTAATAAAATTTATATCTCACTACTCTGCTATTTTTCACAGTCACTATATATCAGTTACGGAGCGAAATTGCTTACAGAACTCCAAATGACAGAATGAATTCCTCTCGCCAGTATAGCCAGTATGGTGTTGAAAGGTTGAAGGTATTCATAGTGTTTTCCAGAATTGTTCATTTATGCGTGAGGAGGTGATTATTATATTTCTCAGAAAAACTCATTGATATCCTTATGGCCTATTCACATTTCAACTCATCCAACTCCTTTTCATGCTTCTATTATTTTTCAAACACCAGCACAGCTGTTGGAAGTTATATGTATTATATCTCTATATCTATAAAAGGCTAAGCCCTGACAGACTGAAATCACACCACAGCCCAAACTACTGAGCCTAAAAACTTGAAATTTTGCACAATTGTTTTTGGTAGCCTGAAAACATCAACTAAGAAAGGATTTTCAGAAATTTGCCCCCCTGAGGGAGCTGGGGCCCCCCCAAATTTTTGTACTTTTTAACCGCTCATTGCACAGCAAAGTGATGAGGAACTTTTTTGTTAAGCTACAAAAAAAAATTGGATCTGTGCAGAAAAATTTTGATCAGGAACACAGGGGGGTTCAGGAGAGGGCATTTTTCGAAAATTTTGATGTAAAATCACACTACAGCTCAAACTAATTGTCCTACAGACTTAAAAATTTGCACAAATATTCTTCAAACATGCTAGACACACACTAAGAATGGATTTTGAGATATTTTGCCTCTAAGGGTTTGGAAGGATCCTATTTAGTAAGGCTATGAATATGGTAAGGTGAATGCCATATGGAACTGAGATAATTGACACATGATATTCCAACATATGTTGTAATCATTGGAAAGCTTAAAATAATTTTATCAATCAGCTGATCGAATTTAATTCTCTTTGGATCGAAAGCGCAAGCTTGCCACGTGTTTGTTCCATTGTTACATTCTGATTAGAACAGAGCACTGAGATTTTCTTTGGTTAGGAGTTTGTTGATAATTCTTTTTTCAAATTCAAATATTATTGCAAACAAAAATCACATTGAAAAATTTCTTAATAGACAACAAGATTACAAAAACGAGTTGTCGAACATAAACCTACATTTATTTGTAGCACGGCCAGAAAAAGACAAACTTGAGTACGGTACTAGCCGTGAGTTCATTCAATATACTGTAACTTATATTTTTGTGTTAATATTTTGTGAACAAAAAGTACGAGTTGATGAGAGATGTGAGTAATTTCTTATATTTGATCTAAATGGCTATTCATATTGTAGTAGTCGGGGTCACTTCAATCAAAGTTTTTTATTTTGTAGCTAATGAATTTCATACGTATTGATTGTCCATAATGTATCCAGTGTCCACAATGGAAGTGATTGAACTACTCAAAATTAATGGCTTACTGGTCCTTCATAGAATTTATAGTATTCCTGGTGATTGAGCCTGTCTTTTTTTAGCATTGACTATTAATAATAAAGCTTTATTTACAGCTAGCTTACCTGGCGAACTTTGTACCGCCAAAAAATAAATATATCTCATGTTCACACTTTACTTTATTTGGTGAATCATGAAATGTATCTGACAATCAATATTTTCATTTACATCTGAATACGGACTTCCTATGTGCTTAGTCATGCAGCATTCATTATTCCCAAAACATATTCTTCTCAATCAATTGGTAGTAGTATCTAACAGTAAAGTGTTGAATTGAAAAAAAAAATAGATAGGATAAATCAGTGTTAGTAGAGGCATTCTGAGAGCGCTAGACCTCTTTTTTGCTCAAACTCCCCCTCCCCCCTCCCCACCTCTCCAATTGGAGGAGGAGGAGGACAAAGGGTGCTCCTCCTCCTTTGTCCTCCACCTCCTCCTCATCCTCCTCCTTTGTCCTCCTCCTCCTCCTCCTTTGTCCTCCTCCTCCTCCTCCTCCTCCTCCTCCTCCTCCTCCTCCTTTGTCCTCCTCCTCCTCCTCCGATGGGAGAGGGGTGGAGAGGGGGGAGGGGGATTTCGAGCAAAAAAGTGGTCTAGCACTCTCAGAATGCCTCTACTAGTGTTTCAAAGATGAATTCATTGTTTTCATAGTTGTTGATTGTCAATAGATGGTCCAGGAAATATGTGATGTACAATGAATCACACAGAATTACAGATTCTTTCCATCTTCCATTTTAGGATGAATATAAGCTAGGCTAAATTTAAAAAAAATTGTAAATTATTCTGCCATTAATGAATGCAATATGAACAACTCTCTTCCATGAGGTGAATAATTTTTTTCCAACATTTTCTGGTTACTCATTGATAGGGAAGTGATAATTATTTGTATAGGTCTTCTAAGGAACCATTATCTACAGCTGGTATCAATCAACTCCAAACTACCGTTGTAATACCAGAAGCCTATACACTTTATCATAGGGTGACGTGTTTATTACAGCTGGTAGCTTTAGATGCTAAATCATAGGCCTATTATCCCAATATGATCTTGAATCATGATCATCTTTCCATTCTTCGGTAGCCGCTAGGCCGACAGGCCTGTGAAATGGATTAATAAATAATCATTATTAGCCACCCTATTAAAATATCTGGTCAGAAACCATCCCCAATATTCACACAACATATTCCCAAAGTTTCAAAAATAAAGAGTTGGCTTATACACATATGGGATAGGAAAATTATGTTTGACTCATTGTCACGTCTGAACTATAGGACTTATTAACTTGAAATTTTGCATATAGGCTAGATTCTCAATTAACCAAGGATGGTTATAGGCCTATTTTCAATTCTCCAAGATTTCATTACGTCAAGTTTTCAGATTATCAAGTTTGAAAACAGATCCTTGCGAAGTACGGGTTCCTGCTAGTATAATATAAATGCATTATGTACAATACATTACAATACATTTGTAAAACTGTGAACTATATTGTCCTCGGCATAGTCAACAATCCAGAGAAGACAAACAATACTCCCCACAATAACAATACTTCACTTTCACACTATCTCTCACACACACATTCACTTCCTCTTTTACTAGCCACCCTTAGTACAAAGTGGCAACAGTGTTGGTAGAGACGGGTGGTGGTGTCAAGCTTTAACCTTGAGGGACCCATTTTCGTTTGGCTTACTATAGTTAGAAATCTGCCTATTTTCAAAAATTGATGTTTTTCTATAAAATTCAAATACAATAACCCTTCTTCCTGGAAATATGAGTTACCTGCTCTATTATTTAGGTAAACAATGCTTGTGCATCAACAGACCAGACACACTTGCTAACTCTTCAGTCTCTCGGTGTGATTGCTTAGTAAACGTGTCTCCTTGTCTCTTGCAAACCACTTCTCGAGCTAATCGCTGTTTTCAATAAAATACGATTCATCGGGTTTAGTTATTCAGTTCTTCGATTGAAAATGTAATTCTTGAAATCCTATTTTCTTGGAAAAATAGAGCATTGCGCTCTTTTTAGCTCATCAAGGCAAACTTGTAATTTTTCAACGATAGTATTAAGGCTCGGCGGGATAGGGACCATGTCCAATTACTATCTCCATAAGCGTAATGTTAATTGGGATTCCATATAACTCGGTTGATTTTTATCTGAACGTTCCAGTCAATATCTCATTTTGAAGGTATGTTAATTCTCTATTTAAGTTGTAAAGTAGAAAATTAATATTTTTTGAGAGAACGTTTATATTCATCTATTTTTTTTTCTTCTTGATTTTTATAGCACCTAGTTAAAGACTAATAAGCTATTCTATTTTGACATAAATTGATAAGAATATTGTTTGTGAAGGTAAAACCCATTGGTTAAGCCTTCTATATTGGTCAAGGATTAAATAAAGATTATTTTTAGCATAAAAGGATACAGTATTCTGCCTTTGCACTTCCAATTGAACACTTTAGCACTAAACTAATTCGTGTGGCTTTCTGCGTTGCAGTCTTCTTACTCCATGCACGTTGAGCAGCTGGATTGCTTCCACGTTCACATGTTGATGAAGTCTTTTCTCATGTTTTTCTGCAAATCTTTAGATTTCACTGATGACTGTCGCCACTCCCAGGTCGCGGTGGAGATCAGAGTTCCTGATGTACCAAGGAGCGTCTACACAACTTCTGAGTACTTTGTTCTGGAAGCGCTGGATGATGTCGATATTGGATGGTTGGGTGCAGCCCCAGAGTTGAATTCCGTAGGTCCACACCGGCTTGAGAATCTGCTTGTAGAGAAGCAATTTGTTATAATTTGACAACTTTGATGTCCTCCCAAGTAGCCAGTACATTTTCTTGAATTTTATGCCAAGTTGTTCTCTCTTCTTCTTCACATGCTCCTTCCATCTGAGCTTGGCATCCAGCGTCATGCCTAGATACTTTGCAGTGTTGGAGTAGGGTACAATATTCCCATTGAGTGTTAAGGGGATATATTGAACTCTTCTGTTTGTAAAGTTGACTTGAACTGATTTTGCTTCATTCAATTTTATAAGCCAGTGTTTTGTCCAAACATTTATTCTGTTGACTGCCACCTGCAATTTCTCTGTAGAGACTTCAACAGTTTCACCAACTGATAAAACTGCTATATATTCATCTATTAAGTGAGAAACTTTTATGATTTTTCCTGGCGTTCTTTATGAATATATTGGAAATTCATCTCGCAACTTGAATTCGTTTTGATGAGTTCTAATGAAATTAATTTTTTCATAAAAATCTACACATCCGTACGGTTTTTAAATGGAATCTAGCGAAGGAGATTTTGGTCTGCAAGCCACTGAAAAATGGAGTTGTTAAACAGAGTACATTGACAGACCCTTACACGCATGCAAAAGCAGTGTGTGACCGCCATCAGTTGTCTGGAGGGGTGCCGGTTCATGGGCTTTGTATCCCTGTAAACAATAGCCTGTACACTTCCATTTCCTTTTGAAACTTATTCACAGAAAGAATTCACAAGTAAAGGCATCTTGACCTGAGAGTGGACAAAATATAATCAGTATTATTTTCAGTTGACCCTTGAAAGCACTCGTCTTCAGTACAAGCCAAAGTCGATCAACTTCTGTTTGAAAAGTGTTCCTCAGTTAGTTTGGAACTATCATGTCTGTGCACATGTGTTTGTGTGTAGGTCTATGTGTTATAGTGTTCAAAGTTATCAAAAGTAACTGAAAAGTATGGCTAATATGAATAACGTTGATATAAAATTGAATTTTCAGTAAAAACCTCACAAGTGTCAAAATTTTAAATTTCATCGGAGATAAAAATATTTTAAGTTGCATTCACAATGTATGAAACTAATGCGACAAATAGGTACTTTTAATATTTTTGGTAGCAGTTGACATTTTGACACTTAAGATACACGGGATGTTCACTTATTACTTGGATTCCAATTTATAGAATTATTTTATTCTATAGGAGTCACTTTTGGGCTGTCTTATCTATAAATATAGTCATTATTGTAAAAAAGAATATTTTTAGTCATCATTTTTCCTAATTTTCATACTTTTAGCTTCCATGGTTTACAGTGTCAATTAGCAAACTTGAGACCATGAATTCAAACAAAATATTATAAAAATATTCAATGAGATCAAAGAATGATGAAGAAAGTAATATTTGAACGAATAGCTTGGACCTAACATTTGTCATTGACATAGATTTCACAGACTGAAAAATCATGTACAAACATGAGAATGTGAGAATTTACTTAACAGCAACGAGCGATGATAATAATATGTTAACAGTAGAACTTGATTTGATTGGATAATATGAAATACACAGATACAAATATTTCATTTTACGAACTCGGAGGTAAAGTAGATTATTTGACTGAGGATGATGCCCACATGAGCTTCACGGTTGACGATTGTGAGTGGGTCATAAAACTGATGATGATGAGAGATGAGTGGAATGATTCGCCGGAACCATTAGAATGTATTTGATTGAACTGAAGGTGCACTCTACTTGAACTAGAGTAGCCTCCTCTCATGCTGTTTCTAGCTTTCTAGGGGACATCGTCTCTTGAATCAACTGCCACATGATACATCCGAGGCGATAAGTTATAATTCAATTATAGAAAATAACTAGTACCCTTGTAATATTTTTAAATTAAATACGACTAGTTTCGACATTTATGTCATTCTCAAGTGTCCGTTTTCAAATGAACTAATACTTTGTAGTTAACAAATAACAATTTTTTCAGCAGCTGACACGTTTTTAATTAGTTGTAGAGTGATTTGTTCAAAAGTGGATCTAACTGATTGGGTTGGCATTCGGAAATCAGCTAATAATCAGCCAATCGGAGAGCTTCGTGCCCTGCCGACTCGCCTGAAAAGGCCTAAAAAACGCTTCGAATAGTTTGTCCCGTACTGTATATTGTCATTTTACTCTCAGCATTCTACTTTCTCAAGTCTGAGTTAATTTTTTTACGAGCAATTCCAACACAGAGGTTCAACCTGAAGAGGAATACACTGCGGACATCCATATGTTATGGTATCGTATTACTGAATATTATTAAACTTGAAAAGTTTTGTATTATCATGATTGTATTCTTGCTATATGTTTTTAAACTTTACAAAATTGCAGTGAAATGAATAAATTATTATTATTATTTATAAGTCAAAAAGTTTTCATGAGGAAACTATGATTTTATTATGTAATAGTATATTTATATCATGGTACTGTATTATGGTATAATGATATAAATGGAAAACTCTGATAAAGCGAACTGCACTATACACTATAGATGTTTATTTTTACATAACCTTCAACTTTCTCGTGAAAAAATAATTCTAATAAATTTTTGAATGCAAAAAGTTTCAATAAATTACTGAATGCACAAAATTCTTCTCAAGAAGTATTTTAAAAAGAATTGAATTTACAATAATTTACCTAAAAATAGATCAATAATCTATTCAGAGATATTAATATTGGATTACCTGGGTGGCGGGAACCAGTATGCATGAAGCATGTCGATAGGAATTCGTTTACATCCTCCATTGATTGGTTTTTTTTTCGCGCGACCTCTTCAAAATCTACCTCATCCTCCCACGGCAAGTGGCCAGTCAACAAGTGAATGACGTTATAAGCAACCATTTCTAGATCGCCACGTCTAGTGATTACTGAAAGTGAACATTTTCATAATAATTAACATCTGAATTGTATCACAGAAAAAAAACGTTATCCAAATTAGGTTATATACATAATGAATACTCCACTCCATTCACAGTTCTAGAACGTTTCGTTGTTTCTTTCTAAATCTACAATCCCCTCAGAGTTATATTTAGTAAATCTATAAGCAGAGAGCAGTGCACACAATTCCACTTGTTCAATGAATTGGCTGATAAATTGCGATTGACATCGACAACTATCATAGTCTTCTTGAATCAATGTTAAAACAGGCTCAAGGCGCTCAAGTACAGTGAGAAACTGGATAAAATCACCGCTATAGGTGCTATATACTAACAAACAATAAGGAAACTTTTCTCCAACACTATTGCTGTACTCTTATCTCTCAAATCCCAGCTGGAGAGAACAATCCAAGACTGAAGCAGCCAAACCTCTTGCCACGAAAATAGGAGCAACAATTGGAATTATTATTATAGTATTGGTGATGTGGATTTTTGTTACATATATTCATCATTATGACATTCGTCCTAACAAGGATAGTCTGATTTTGAATGACTATAATTACTTCAATGGTCTCCAAATTTCAACAGAATGTTATATAATTTATTTATTCATATTATACAACATATAAAATTCAGCTGAAATTTTGAATTTATCAGATCAATTAATTTCCAAGCATGAAACCAAACAAAAAATAATTGAAAATTTCACTTGCAACCACGATGGCAGTGATTAACAGAAGTGATACTGAAACGAGGCGTAAGCAAAGGAAGAATGTCACAACCTAATGGAGCGTTGGGGACTTTGCAGCACTAATGCTGGTACCAATTCTCTACTTTCTTGGACGCCCGCCCAGTAGATTCACTACTTTTTACTCACTCTGTAGTACCAAATGCAGTAGCCCATCGCATTATATGGATACACATAGGGCCTACTACGGTTATTCCAGAAAACGTAGGCTCTGTGCAAGCATCAGTGCTTCAAAATACCCGACGTTTGAGTGCTTTCTTTAAAATGGCGTGATACAACGTTAGGCCTTTGTTTGCAGCTCTTTACAGTAGCCTATCACTTCTGTTAATTATGCGTTTTCTGTAATTGCGCAATTCACTAAACTCAGAAACTCTGTATATACAGGATTTACAGTATATTTCAATGACATATTTCTACAGAGCTACTTGATTTGTTGGTTGAAAAATAACACCATAATACCCTTTCTTAAAAGAAAATATATATATAAAATATAAAAAACGTTTTAATATAAAATACAAAAACAACTAGTTTCGGATGTTCAATTCATTTTCAAGTTTTTAAAAATATTATCTTATATTAAAAAGTTTTTAAAAAAAGGGTACTATGGTATTATTTTTCAACTAACACTATATTAGTAAATTGTTGGTAGACTCATTACTATATACATTTGGAAGATAGAGCTGTATACTTACGTCGATTGTGTCCGTCTCTTGAAGTGAAAGCAGAACTTTGAATACTTGCACTTCCGTGGGCGATGGGGATGTCACCTTGTGGGTAGCGACGGGCTTCACCGAAGTCTAGCAAATAGACCGGGGCTTGATTTGGCAGTCCAAGGACGATGTTGTCTGGCTTTATGTTTGAATGAACATAGCCATGACTGTGCAGGAATTCCAGAGCGTCAATCTGATGAGAGAGAAAAGCACAAACATGCTCACAATAAGTCAGTATCTGCAAGTAGGTACCTCAAGAATACAATACAAATCTGATAAAGCATTAAGAAATATGAAAAATTAATTCCAGATATATATAGAAAAGTAGTTAATAGAGTTTGATTTCCTTATATTATGGGAAGTATCCTTTATTACTTTTCAAGAATAATATCAAGCAAGGATCGCAGAGAAAGTTCTTTTTCCCTATATTGCCAGTTGAAGATTATGTCTATTCGATATTCTTTTCGAGGTTCTAAAAGTTTTTTACCTGAAAAGTGGGAACATTGGAACGGACAACTTATACTACAATATGAGAATCTCTAATAGACTGCTGTATAAGACCCCAAAAGTAAAAAAATTCATTTTTGTATTTAGGGCCTTACATCTTCAACAAAATACCATATGACCTAAGGACATGTTCTTCTCCTACTCTTTTCTGCAAGGGAACTAAGAAATGGCTGTTTGAAATAAACGACACTTGACTTTAAAGAACTATTTTTAGATAGAATAATGCTAATAGATATGTGTTGTTGTTCCATTGTTTTCATTTTAAATCATTCCATTGTGTTGTGCTGCAGGCAATATCGATGCCACTGAATGAACATTTATGAGGATTAGACATAAACTATATTGTGTTTATTTAAAATTACAATAGCTTGATTACACACTGGCCACGCTTACTTGATGTAGAGGTCACAATTCATTTCCAAAAATTGTTTTTTATGGTGGAAATAAGATTCATTATTCACTATTATAAGGATATTATTTTGTACTTACCATGTGATAGGCGATCGTACATGTAGGTTTTATATGCATTGTTCCTTGTTGCAATAGAACTCTCTGCACATCAGTTCCATATCTAGGAATGATTAGGAAACGGCATTCCTCTGTTCGTGAGAAATAAGATCCCGAATTGACATATTCTGGGATGGGAAGAGCCGTCATGTTCTTCTCTACCATCCAGGTTTGGACTGAAACATTACATTTCAATCATGTTAATTGGTGCTTCGAAAGATACGCATCTTATTAAATGATTGCAAATAGATAATCGAACACGCCCATTTCTCATCTGAAGCATCAAAAAGAAAGAAAAAAGTAACCAGGATGAACTAGGAGAAGGTTAAAAAGAAGAAGAAGAAGATAAAGAAGAATCATTTGCACTTCATGAATCAAACAGATGATATGAATGCTCAAGGTTCAGCAATAATAATTGATATAGTTTTAAAATGTTTACACTTCTCTCGTTTACGTGGATACTAAATGGAGCTGAACAAAACAATAATATTGCAAGCAAATGTATTGGATATCTGATCAGTGGATAAAAGTAGGTAAAGTTGGGAGCTTTTCATAAAATTGAAAATTCGAAAAGTTGAATAGATCAATAAATAATGATAAATAGATGAAATCAAAACTTACCTTGTGCAGTTTGGGCTACTGCATAGTAACACATGTTTTCTTTCATCAGTGAATGATTCAGAAAGCGCTCCTGTAAAAAATTATTAGACACTTTCATTACATAAAACAGTGAAGGGTGATATTATTTTCGGGCTTTCCCTACTCAGCATAAAAAGTGTTTCGATAAAAAGAAGAGAATTAAATATATTTATACATTCAATTTTCTTTAATTTAAAAAAAAAATACTCTTCATTGTAATACACAGAATTGAATGTACATTAAGTTTGTAGATATATCACTTACTTATATAGTAAAATTATTCAAGTTACTGAGTTATAGTATTTAAGCTACTAATAAATGATTTATAGTAGAATTTAATGTTTTTAAAAAAGGGTACTATGGTATTATTTTTCAACTAACACTATATTAGTAAATTGTTGGTAGACTCATTACTATATACATTTGGAAGATAGAGCTGTATACTTACGTCGATTGTGTCCGTCTCTTGAAGTGAAAGCAGAACTTTCAATACTAGCACTTCCGTGGGCGATGGGGATGTCACCTTGTGGGTAGCGACGGGCTTCACCGAAGTCTAGCAAATAGACCGGGGCTTGATTTGGCAGTCCAAGGACGATGTTGTCTGGCTTTATGTTTGAATGAACATAGCCATGACTGTGCAGGAATTCCAGAGCGTCAATCTGATGAGAGAGAAAAGCACAAACATGCTCACAATAAGTCAGTATCTGCAAGTAGGTACCTCAAGAATACAATACAAATCTGATAAAGCATTAAGAAATATGAAAAATTAATTCCAGATATATATAGAAAAGTAGTTAATAGAGTTTGATTTCCTTATATTATGGGAAGTATCCTTTATTACTTTTCAAGAATAATATCAAGCAAGGATCGCAGAGAAAGTTCTTTTTCCCTATATTGCCAGTTGAAGATTATGTCTATTCGATATTGTTTTCGAGGTTCTGAAAGTTTTTTACCTGAAAAGTGTGAACATTGGAACGGACAACTTATACTACAATATGAGAATCTCTAATAGACTGCTGTATAAGACCGCAAAAGTAAAAAAATTCATTTTTGTATTTAGGGCCTTACATCTTCAACAAAATACCATATGACCTAAGGACATGTTCTTCTCCTACTCTTTTCTGCAAGGGAACTAAGAAATTGCTGTTTGAAATAAACGACACTTGACTTTAAAGAACTATTTTTAGATAGCATAATGCTAATAGATATGTGTTGTTGTTCCATTGTTTTCATTTTAAATCATTCCATTGTATTGTGCTGCAGGCAATATCGATGCCACTGAATGAACAGTTATGAGGATTAGACATAAACTATATTGTGTTTATTTAAAATTACAATAGCTTGATTACACACTGGCCACGCTTACTTGATGTAGAGGTCACAATTCATTTCCAAAAATTGTTTTTTATGGTGGAAATAAGATTCATTATTATTATCATTATTCACTATTATAAGGATATTATTTTGTACTTACCATGTGATAAGCGATCGTACATGTAGGTTTTATATGCATTGTTCCTTGTTGCAATAGAACTCTCTGCACATCAGTTCCATATCTAGGAATGATTAGGAAACGGCATTCCTCTGTTCGTGAGAAATAAGATCCCGAATTGACATATTCTGGGATGGGAAGAGCCGTCATGTTCTTCTCTACCATCCAGGTTTGGACTGAAACATTACATTTCAATCATGTTAATTGGTTCCTCGAAAGATACGCATCTTATTAAATGATTGCAAATAGATAATCGAACACGCCCATTTCTCATCTGAAGCATCAAAAAAGAAAGAAAAAAGTAACCAGGATAAACTAGGAGAAGGTTAAAAAGAAGAAGAAGAAGATAAAGAAGAATCATTTGCACTTTATGAATCAAACAGATGATATGAATGCTCAAGGTTCAGCAATAATTGATATAGTTTTAAAATGTTTACACTTCTCTCGTTTACGTGGATACTAAATGGAGCTGAACAAAACAATAATATTGCAAGCAAATGTATTGGATATCTGATCAGTGGATAAAAGTAGGTAAAGTTGGGAGCTTTTCATAAAATTGAAAATTCGAAAAGTTGAATAGATCAATAAATAATGATAAATAGATGAAATCAAAACTTACCTTGTGCAGTTTGGGCTACTGCATAGTAACACATGTTTTCTTTCATCAGTGAATGATTCAGAAAGCGCTCCTGTAAAAAATTATTAGACACTTTCATTACATAAAACAGTGAAGGGTGATATTATTTTCGGGCTTTCCCTACTCAGCATAAAAAGTGTTTCGATAAAAAGAAGAGAATTAAATATATTTATACATTCAATTTTCTTTAATTTAAAAAAAAAATACTCTTCATTGTAATACACAGAATTGAATGTACATTAAGTTTGTAGATATATCACTTACTTATATAGTAAAATTATTCAAGTTACTGAGTTATAGTATTTAAGCTACTAATAAATGATTTATAGTAGAATTTAATGTTTTTTAAAGATTCATTGAAGTTTCAATTATATTCAAAGCCCCTATAGGACTGGACAACATGATAAATAGCATTCAAAGATCATTTATTAACTTTGCTGCAAAGACTTGTATGGTTTTTGCTGTGGCAGATGACGGTAAGAGAAAATTTTAGAGACGTCAAGACAGAATTATTGCAAAAATGAGGAAAATGAGGAAGCATTTCACATGGGGACGAATTGGACATCTGCATTTAACATGCTGAAGAGCTCTATAGAGTTCTTAATTCAAGAAATATTTATTAAATAGTAATATTGCTTCATCAATGGATTCACAATTCGCTATTTCAAAATAATATCAAGTTTGGCACTGGTATCATATTATGTCTGTTGAAAGGGAGACCACTGGAGGAGCCGACTTCGATATAAATAGCATTTATTCGTATTTAAAAATCACTCCAATTTGGTTCGAACCCCATTCATCACATGCTGCAAAATATGTTATCCCAAGGAAGTTCATATGAGAATTAGTAACTCCATAAAATCAGATGTTAAAAAACGCACCTTTAGTGGAATTCCTGCATTTATTATTTATTATCACAGCTTCAATATTTATTCAAAATTAGAATATCATTGATAAACTTATGATGACAGCCACTGATGTCGTAATAGTATGTAATTCACATGGAGTTTGTACTAAAAAAAAAGGTTAGTGGCTCCATATGTGCATGTTCTATTCATATTTTGAAAAACGGTGTTTGACACAAAGAGTAGATTTTCATTTTTCAATCTAAATATCATGGAAATCAGCAATTAGTTTGAATATATTTTACAACAAAAATCAATGTTTCTGTTTGGGCTTGATACTCGAAAATGTGCATAAAACCAGCATGAAACATGTCGTTACATTAATAACCAAACTGCTATTTTTTATTTGAAAATACTACACTTTCAAATTCTATTGATTAGTGGAAAAAATATATGGAAAATCAACAGCAAAACATTATAATTGAAGCTACTGTAACGCTTCATACAAAATATTACTATAATATAATAGGCCTATTACTACTATATTAATATAATAAATTTTAGAATTAAATTGATTGAATACCTGTATAGATATTCGCTGATTGTCCATTATATATTAGTTTTCCTACACGCCATTTCTTGTTATTGTTGTCTACTACTATTTTTCCTGCCCGTAGTTGTGGCGGTGTCTTGTCGGCGGCATCTACATTAATTGGCGGAAGCGAATGGCTTCGTCTATCCATTACCGTATCAAAATCTGAAACAAATCGAAGTAGGCTATAGCACTTTAATAAGCAGTCATTAGAATTGCAATTGCATGATTAAGAATAGAGTATGATAATCGAAAAGTGTGTAGCCTATAGTGAGCTGCACGTTATAATGACAGTATTGATTAACTTTGGTGCTGCTATCCTTGTCTATCATATGACAAAACATGTAGTACTATCCATTTCTAGCTCCACAACGATGCCAATTATGCTTTTGACACTGTAGAAATATCATGAATTAAGGCAGAGATTATTAAGGCAGAGATAATTGTATTCGTTCTAACTCAGAAGTTCTTCTCTCCAAGTAACATCTTCAACATCTTTTATAGAAGCTAGAAGCGCCTCCATGTGGTGCGCCTGGATACCCAAATGCAGGATGGAGACCGGAATTTAGGGAACTGAATCGAATACATGCCCGCCATAGCGGACAGGCAAGAACAACTGCCATTGGGATGTCTGTTCCTGGGATACATACTTTTAACCCCTGGGCAGGAGTGTTGGTGAGGGTTTTTGGTTGGCGGTGATCAGCAATATATGAGCATTTGATTTTTGTTTGTTGACTGCTACGTTTTTATGGTGCAATCTAGCTCGCGTCCGTGAAATTATTACACGTGCATCCTTGGTTCATACTAAATGAGCTAGAGCTGCTGGCAGCCAGACTTATCTTAGGATCTCCTGGCCAGTTTGACACATCAAATGGAAAAATTCAATTCAAATGGTCCTTCTCAGGACCACACAACTAGAATTATAGGTGATATTATTAGAATTTGCCAAATTAATGTAGAAGGAATAAGCTATGCTAAGAGTCAGTACCTATCCAAACTTTCAAGTAAGCACAAAATAGACGTGACTGTCAGGAGATTCACGCAGATAGTGAGCAGCAGCTTGTGGCAAGGGGAAGGATACCAGGCTATGAGGTTTCAGGGGAAACTAACAATAAGCATCATGGATGTGCAACATATATACGAAATAACATAGAAAATGCTTATCTTGTGTGAGCAAAGTCAAGCAATAACATCGAAACAGTGATAGAGATGGTGGAGGATACAAGTAAAGTTAATGTAGGTATATAAGCCCCCTCCAGCAACCTGGTCACCTGAGGTGCTGCCAGATATGCCTCACCCTGCTGTATACATTGGAGACTTCAACAGTCACCACATCATGTGGCGTTATAATAAGAATGGTGAAGCTCTTGTGGGCTGGGCTGAGAGGAACAATATGAGCCTCATATTCAATGCCAAAGATAGAGGAACGTTTAAATCAGCTGCATGGAATAGGGAATACAATCCAGATTTGTGCTTTGTTACCCATAACAAAGACAATCAGCCATTGCAAACATCTCGTAGAGTACTGGACAATTTTCCACACAGTCAACACCGCCCAGTTGTGGTTGATCTGGGAATTCAAATTCCAATAATTCGATTCATTCCACAACCTAGATGGAACTTTAAGAGAGCAAACTGGAAAGAATTCACTCACGAGCTTGATGCAGTGGTAAGGTGGATACCCCCTGTATGCAAGAATTATGATCGTTTTTTGAAAGCTGTAATTGCAACTGCTAAAAGGAAAATTCCTAGGGGTTATCGAAAAGAGTACATCCCTGGATGGAGTAGTGAATGTAAACAGCTATATGAGGCTTATCTGGAGACTGAGAACCCAGATGTAGCCACAGAGCTCCTCCATACCTTAGACTTTGAAAGGCGGGAAAAATGGATGGAAACTACTAAATATCTGGATTTTAAGAAATCTAGCAGAAAAGCCTGGAGTCTACTAAGAAAGCTGGGTGGAGGAAGTGCTGTCATTCATAAGACCCTTATGGTTACTCCGAATAAGATTGCAAGCAGAATGGTTACTCTGTCCAGAGCATCTCGGGACCCTCAGCATACAAAAGAAATTAAAAAATCTTTTACTACAATGAGGAAAAATGCTCCTGCCCGCTCAGAGTTTGCAAGAGACTTTACATTGGATGAGCTCACGGAGGCTGTGAAAGAGATTAATGTAGACAAGGCTCCTGGGTTTGATGGAATCCATCCAGAATTCCTGATCCATTCTGGAAAGAATGCTCTGCAATGGTTGACTGGATTTTTCTCTGATATTTTACGAACAGGTCACTTACCAAAGGCTTTTAAGAGAACAAAAATAGTTGTCATCCTCAAGCCAAATAAACCTGAGGATCAGGCTGAAATCTACCGTCCTATAGCACTGTTGAGCTGTTGCTATAAGCTGCTTGAGAGACTCATTTTAAAAAGAATTGGACCAATAGTCTCAGAAGCTATCCCTGTAGAACAAGCAGGCTTTAGAACAAGTAGAAGCTGTGGTGACCAGGTTCTAGGCCTAACCAGTCATATTGAAGCTGGGTTTCAAAAGTGTTTGAAAACTTCTGTGGCATTTGTGGATTTGACTGCTGCATATGACACAGTTTAGAAACAGGGACTCTTATACAAACTGATACAGGTCATCCCATGTCAAACTATTATAAAGCTCATTGGTAATATGCTTTCTGATAGGAAATTTGAAACGATTCTGGGCAATAAGATCAGTAAACAGAAAAAACTTGATAATGGTCTTCCACAGGGTTCAGTCCTTGCTCCGAGTCTTTTCAATTTATACACAGCAGACTTGCCTATCACATGTTCTGAAAAGTTAATATATGCTGATAATATGGCCCTTGCAGCTCAGCATAAAAATTTTGAAAAAACTGAGGAAGTGCTCTCTGAAGACCTGGAGAAGATGGGGGAATACTTCCATAAATGGAGGCTTATTCCAAACCTGAAGAAAACAGAAGTCAGCTCATTCCACCTGAATAATAAAATGGTCAATAGGAAACTCCAGGTCCATTTCAATAATGTACTTCTCCAGCATCAAAATTTCCCCAAGTATCTAGGTATTACACTTGATAGAATACTGTCTTTCAAAAAAACACCTGGAGACCACCTCAAAGAAAATTCAAACACGCAATAACATCATTCAAAAACTGTGTAGTTCTACTTTTGGTGCCTCAGCCCATACCTTGCGGTGCTCCAATCTGTCTCTTGTTTATTCTGTAGCAGAATACTGTGCACCTGTGTGGACCAATAGCCCATACACTAAGAAAATTGATGCACAGCTCAGCATGGCTATGAGAATTATTACTGGGTGTATCAAGTCAACTCCTGTAAATTTGCTTCCAATACTGAGCAATATTGCTCCACCTCCCTTTCGGAGGAAAAATGCCTGTTAAAGGAGTTTAAAAAGATTTCCGATAACCCAATTCTGCCAATTCATGAAGACCTTCCCGATCTAGAAATAGGTCGCCTCAGATCTAGAAGGCCTCCATTGACATCTGCAAAGGATTTGGTCAGAAACAATTCCAAAATAGACTCAGAGTGGAATGCTGCTTGGAATTTGCAAGCACCTGACCAATTGGCACGGCTTATCAAGCCAAATGAAGAGCCAGAAGGTTTTAGCCTTCCCTATCACCTTCGGAAGGGATTAAACAGGGTGCGAACAGGGCATGGTGTATGTGGGGACAGTCTGCAGAAATGGGGGATCATTCCATCACCTGAATGAGACTGTGGAGCTCGAAAACAAACTTTGAAACATATTGCTGAGGTCTGTCCTGTCAGGTTGAATCCCCATGCTGTTGAGGATTTTGTAAATGCTGCACCAGCAGCTCTTGAATGACTGGCTGATTTGGACTTAGCTTTATAAATGTCTAGTTTTATCTTTTAATATTATGTTATTAAAACTACTGGTTCTCTCCATGTGCATAGTTTTATTTTTTAACTTTTTTAATTTAATGACAATCAATAATTATTATAATTGAGCACATAATTCATATTTGAGAGGTGAATGTGTCAAGATGTCATACGCTATATATAAGGCAGAGAATCAGCAACGTTATTTTCCTATCTTTATCCACTGCCATTATAACGTGGACCTCACTATAGATAATCGATTTCATTCAACTTGATCAAATACAGTAACAATGAACAACATCATCAATCCCTGAATTCGTTGTTATTGACAGAAAATGCTTTCGTTTCAAGTTGTAAGGGTGACTAGAATTATAAAGAGCTCAATATTTATTAAAAAATCGCTTCTTGGTGGTTCTGAACTCAACTTCAGCTGGATTCGCACACAACAGTGACAGTGACAGTGACAGTGACAGTGACAGTGACAGTGACAGTGACAGTGACAGTGACAGTGACAGTGACAGTGACAGTGACAGTGACAGTGACAGTGACAGTGACAGTGACAGTGACAGTGGCAGTGATCAGTGAAAATATAATTTCCGCGAGTTCTAATTGGAATATTTACATTCAGCACAGAATGAATAATCACATTAGAACTTGAGGGAATTATATTTCCACTGTTGTGTGCAAAATATCCAGCTTTAAGCTGTGAGTTCATTCAACTTTCAAGTTGGTTGATTTCCATTACCTCTCAACCAATTCACGGTCTATTGTTATTCATTCAACACAAGTGAGCTAAATTTAGGATATATTCTGCTTCTAGCCCTATAAAGAAAATTTCGTCAGTAGTCATTTTCATTTACCCCGCTGAAACAAAAAAGAAATATATATATATATATATAATATATATATATATATATAATATATATATATATATTATATATATATATATTATATATATATATATATAATATATATATATATATAATATATATATATATATATATAATATATATATATATAATATATATATATATATATAATATATATATATATAATATATATATATATATATATATATTATATATATATATATAGCGATATATATCAGTCTGCGTCCAAGCCTCCCCCCCCCTTTCCAACGTGGGCATCCCTGTGTCTAACACATTGTCGTAGTCACTCATCCGTCTCATCAACCACGCACAAGCCTGGAGCTCATGTAAGCATCACTCTCAGCAAAAAAAAAAATACAGAAACAATATCTCAATTTGGATTTGCGGAAAAAAGAAAATTGTTGACTGGTTTATGATCAATTTAATATTTTTAATTCAAAACTTATATTTTTGGTCCAACTAAAAAATTACGTATTTCATTATGAGAAAATATCTAATTTTAAATTTATCAATTAGTAGAAAATTACACCAACCAATCGGAGGATAATTATTCTGAGTTTCGGACGACAATCAGTGAGTATGTGAAAACGGCCATATGATGCTGATTTTTGCATTATTTAATGGTAACCCGTGCTCAGCAAGGGTCTGTTTAAAGCACAAATAGGATTGAATTTCATTCTATAATTCCATGGTGATATTGAAAGTTAATACTGTAATAATTTACAATTGAGAAACAATTTAATTGAGCTTTTATCTTACGTAAACTTTGTATCAAAAATTGAATAAATTTGTTTTTATCATTGGAATAATAATTAATTGATCAACAGAAATGGGCCTATAATTATCCTCGGTAAATGAAGAATCTTTATGTAAAATTCTAAGTTAATCTGTTCAGTAGTAGTTCAGTCGTGATGATGCGTCAAACAACATGTATTTCGTATCCCGTACTTCTATACGTCAATTCTTATCTTTATAATATTATATCTATTATTAAAATAACACATCTTAATGGAATATTCATGAAGTTTTTCAGAGTATGATTTATAGATTTCAATATATTTGACGTAGGACTAAAAATAAATTCAACAAGGTGAAATCTATAGAGTGAATAATATAAACGTGTAGCATACTTTACATCTTGATCATGTTTCATGACCGTAATATAGGTTATTTAATGGAACTGATTGCAAATTCATCAAATACTTTTTTTCAAATTAAAATCCAAATTCATTTATTTGTCATAAAAATTATATTAAAATTAATGAAATGAAAATTCTCAATCAGAACAATCACAATAGGCACTACCGGCAAAGAACAATGTCAAAGCACAATGTTAATAAATCAATTTATCATTCATTGTTTTTAAGATTTGAATTGAAAATAAGATAAATAAATAAAAATGTATGAATAATAATCAATTATCTAACAATAATTGTATTTTACTGATCTTACCGGTCTTTAGACTGACAACTGAAATGTCAACTTCTCCAATTCAATTAAAACTAGCCTAACTTCGGTATTCACAATAAATAGTAGGAATGTAAATCGCGAGAATGAAATCTTCTTATAGGCAACTTTAATCCTTTCAAATAACTAAATCTCTGTTTATAACTCACTCATGAGCAAAGTTTGAATCTATTTGAAATATTTGCTCAGCCTGCAGAGCTGATCAAGATTACAATACAAAATTCATTACGTTGCTGATGCCGAGTATGCAAAGATGGCGATAGGCTGGTAGCAACATGCCAAGGGCCAAGATGACCTCATCAAAAATTTAAACTAACCTAAAATAACCTGTCTTTTAAAAGTAATTGATTACTTATTAAAGAGCATGTCAATATACGTTAGTTATAAAATCGTCAAAAAACTGTCAAAATACTGGACAGCGAGAAGGAGAAACTTCAATCTAGGTGCAGTGAGTTGGAGCAAGCCAAAGACGGCTTATCAGGTGAGATTCGAGATCTCAAAATTAGACTAAATGACACTGAACAGTATTCACGTTCAGCAAACATTGAAATTGTTGGTCTTCCCTTGACTGCTGGCGAAAATATAAATAATTGCCTGCAGCACGTCGCCGCCGCCCTCAACATCACATACAAGCAGGAGGACATCTCCACAGCCCACCGGATACAGCTATTTTCCAGGAAGCGCCACACTCATCCACCAATCATTGTTCAATTCGTATCCAAACACGTAAAGGAGGAATGGCTGAAGGCTTCATGGAAGAAGAGGGGACTCAGCACAACCGACATTAAGGAAAATCTAGCTCCTGGCCGTGTTTACATCAACGAGCATCTAACACCGCATAATAAGCAGCTGATGGGGAAGGCGAGATGGCTACAAAGAGAGAAGAAAATTGCATTCGCAGGTTTCTCCAATGGCAAGGTAATGCTGAAGGAGACTGAGGGATCGAAAGCGGTACGTATTTACTTCATTGAGGACCTTGCTAGGTTTGTCGAAAAAGAATAAGTCCCAATTGAATTATCAGTGAAGTGACAAGAGAAACAAATCACTGTGAAGAAGTTAAATAGTTAACTTATGTTACTAATAGTTACCTATTCCTAGATGGAGATAATATATATTTTATCCTTTTTTGGTTTTATAACACTATATTATTGTATTTTATTTCAAACATCAAGAAGATTTTTTTTTTTACTGATCTTTGTAACTAATTTCATATTATAATTATTTTTAGAACTTAAGAGAAATTATGACTTTTCAGTAGGCTACGTATAATGAATATAATAATCATCATCTTGTTTGATTATTCACTGAATTCTTACAACCTATCGTAATTATATGGTGACAGTATAAGCTTATTTTTATTCACTATGTCAATATGAAATTGGGAATATTCCCAACAGTCTTTTTCCTTTCGCCTAGTGAAATATTCGGTAGTAGATAAAGCAATATACAGAAATAGGAATTATTCAGAAATAGAATTCCTGGTTTTCATTCTCAATTGAGGTGGTTCAACTTGCTTATCTTATCGAGTTCATATCCTTGGTGAGACAGAGGCGATAGTTCATCAAGAGGCGACTATCTAAGTGCTTTTCCTTGATCCGTTGTGTTGCCTCTTATCTCTAGATAAAGAGTCAATCGGCATTTTCAATTATTTTAGCGTATAATTTCTCATTTCAAAATTCTACCTAACTTTGAATAAAGATAACTTTATTATTAATCGAATTAGATACAATTGAGGCATTGTAAAATTTGCAATTTGTAAACAGAATATATTTTACTTTTTATTATTTATTTTTTATTTAGAACTGGCACTCTACTTTACAAAAGTTGTATGCTCCTCGTTCGTATGTTTGACTGTTCAATTTTAGGAAACTGCTTTTGCTTGTTACTCTTTATTCACTTAAAAAAGCATAAATTAAAGTATATGTCTCTGAGTTGTTTTTCACGAAAAAAGTTTAAAACTTTTATAGATGAAACTTCATGAATTTAATTCTATTTAATATATCTTACTCTTCAATTATTTTTTTTTCTAGTTTACTCATTTAATTCGATCAAATTCCAAGTATTCAGGTTAATCAATCCTTTTTGTATAATTGTGTGCGATTGTTAATTTGTTGACCAGTTGGGTGGGTGGCCTGTGCGCAGTCGACGGAGTTTCAATCGGATGATTGATGACGATCATTTATCATGTTTTAACCACATATGTTTAGAGCTTGAATCAACACATGAATTTGTGAATTTCTTTTCTACGGAGGGAGGGGGGGAGAGGCTAAAGTTTTTTCAATGTAACATTCGTAGCTTTTCCAAAAATGTAGATGAACTTTTGGTCTATCTAGATAGTTTACCAACTTTGGATTTCATAATACTAACAGAATGCTGGTTGAGAGAAGGTGAGGAGGGAATACCTTTAGAGGGATTTGACTATGTAATTACTGACAGACGACGAAACAGAGCCGACGGTGTTATAGTTTACTACAATAAAAGATTATCAGTGAGTGCCGTACAAACTTCTATTGCTGATGTGTATGGCTTAAAATTGGAATTTTCTTTCAAAAATCAAAATTATTGTCTTTTGGCTTTCTACCGGACTTTCGACTGCGATATTCAATTATTTTTAGACTCAATGGACGACTATATTAACCAATTCAATAGAGCCACAACAATTATTTGGAGTGGTGACTTCAACTTTGACTTATTAGGAAATACTTTGAACACTGACACTTACTTAAACACATTGATAGGAGCAGGACTTTTTCAGTGCATTGACAAACCAACAAGAGTAACTGAAAACACAAAATCTTGTATAGACCATTTTTTTATACGGTATAATGATATGGTAAATGTGCGATCAGCTGTTTTGCAATCGCACTTGACAGATCACTACAGCATAGGACTCACTATTGATTTTGACAATTTTACACAGACTGACATGACTGACACTATCACACACCACTACATTGATCGCGCTCTCTTAGCCGCCAACCTGAGTCGAATCAACTACAATAGCATCACACAAGCACATGACGTCAACCAATGTTCCGCTGATTTTTCCTATTTATTTTCTGAGGCAATCTCCAGTTCTAAAAAATCATTAAAAAATATTTCCACTAGATATAAGAAGCTCAAACCTGGATCACTCGAGATCTAATTGTGTTGATTCGTGAAAGAGACAAGATGAGCAAAAAAGTAAAAAACCAACCATTTAACTTAGAGCTGAAGCGAAATTTTTGTGTCTTCAGACAACAAGTTACAAATAAACTTAAGAATTCAAAACGGATGTACTATCGTAATAAATTGAACCAGTGCCAAAATGATCCTAAATTGTTTTGGAAGCTGATAAACGAGTTAGGAGGAAGAAATGTGAAAAAGGATAGCTTTCCATTGGATAAATTTTTGTCCAATTCACCACATACACCTATCACTGTCTGCAGAGATGTAGCAAATGATTTCAACATTTTTTTTGCTGCAGTAGGAGAGAATCTAGCTCGTTCGATCGATTCAGGTGGTGCTCTGATAGTGAATGATACTGACTATGTTGTAGACACAGAATTTGCGTTTCATCCTGTTTCTGAGCGGGACGTGTTAAGGTGTGTGACCGCACTAAGAGGTGGTTCGGCGCCTGGTTACGACCGGATCTCGGCCTGCCTTCTTAAAGATAATATCCATATAATCCTTGAACCTCTCCTTCATATAATAAATCTGAGTTTGACAAACGGAGTTTTTCCTGATATCTATAAGATTGCCAAAGTTTTTCCACTTTATAAAACAGGCTGTTTTTCAGATAAAAATAATTACAGACCGATTTCTCTACTGATAGTTTTCTCCAAAATTCTAGAGAAAATTGCCAAGGAGCAACTTGTTGCTTACTTAACATTGAATAACATTATTACAGACCGGCAATATGGCTTTAGGAGTGACAGATGTGTTTCTGATGTGATGTTTGATGTGAACAAAGCTTTGCATAGTGCTGTGTCAGGTGATATGAAGGCTTTGATGATATTTCTTGATCTCAAAAAAGCCTTCGATAGTGTTGACAGAGATAAGTTGATTGATAAATTGAGAGCAATAGGAATTGTGGGTAAGGCAATTGACTGGTTTTCCAGCTACCTTACAAACAGACAGCAATATGTATCTATATGTGGGGCAGAGGGAGAGAAGCTACCAATCAATTTTGGGGTTGTTCAGGGAAGTACCCTGGGCCCAATACTTTTTTCAATTTATATTAATAATATCTCTCGGTTAACTTTGAATGGCGAAATTTTCCTTTTCGCTGATGATACTTTAATACTTGTTCAGGGAAGCACTTGGCTTGAAACCAAAAACAGAGCTTTATCTGATCTACTTATTGTTAAAAAATGGCTTGATCAAAATATATTATCACTAAATATATCTAAAACCAAGTTCATGCCAATTGCATTAACCCATACAACTGATTACAATCTAGAGGATCTTAAAATTCATAATTGTAATGACTTTTTAAATAATTCGTGCAGATGTCAAAGTATTGAACAAGTTTTCTCATATAAGTATCTGGGCGTCATTTTTGATTCCAGACTTAAGTGGATACAACATATTGACTTCCAATTGAAAACCTTACGTAAATATATATTTGCATTCAGGCAGCTTGGAGAAATTCTCAATTTTAACGAACTTAAAGTAGCTTATTTTGCCTTTGTACAGTCTCGCCTCTCATATGGCATCTTAGCATGGGGAGCAGCCTACCGCACCCATCTAAGAAGACTAGAAATTATTCAAAAAGCAATCCTTAAAGCTGGCTTTCGTAAATGTCGAAGATACCCCTCATCTTTATTATTTCAGGAAATTAGAGTTCTACCCTTGAAAAAATTATACATAAAGGATTTATTCACTCATGTTTATAAACATTTTGGTTCAATTTTAATACCATCTCTACATTCTCACAACACGAGATATGCAGCCACAGTTGGGATCAGATCTATCCAGCTGACAAGATCCTTCTCAACAACAAATTGCTTCTTCCTATCTCAAGTAATATATCGTAATTATAAAAGATTATTTCCGCAAAATAACATTTTTTCAGCAGTAAGTCTTCCAATTTTCAAAAAAAGATTGAAATATTGGTTGTTTGAAATAAGTGAGGAGGAGACTGTGGCTCTGGTCTTGGCGGGCGGCGGACTCACCTGACTGCAAAATTAACATGACTTTTACTGACTCTATACCAATACTGACTGACTTTATACGATACAGACTGGCTATATACGATACAGACGGACTTTACAATACAGAATGACTTTCTGCGATACAAAACTATGACATTCATTTGAATGAAATTACCCTCATAAATTGAATTAATTTTGCCTCTCTTTCTTCTCCCCCTTCATAAGGATTCACTATAACTACTTGAAATTTCAACTCGAGTCTACGCACAGGCCACAGTGCCCATGTAGACTCATTCCATAACCTATAATATGGAAACTTAATTTAAGTACATAATTATTCGTATTTTATATTTTATATTATTCATCATTTGTGTACTTACTGTATTTTTGGAATAAAGAATATTCTTGATCTCTTCTTGATCTTTATGTAAAATTCTAAGTTAATCTGTTCAGTAGTTCAGTCGCGATGATGCGTCAAACAACATGTATTTCGTGTCCCGTACATGTACAAGCCAATTCCTTCCTTTATAGTATAACGTGTAGATATAGAAGAATAAGAAGATGTAGGTATAGTACCGAAGAATACACTATTTTATCAATGACCACTCTCATACAAAGTGTAACAAACTGTAAGCTTGACGAATTAAAAACTTTATGTACTGAAAACTCCATGTACTGGAAACTTGACAAACTATGAATAGGCCTCTAACGATCTTCAGTAAATTAGTAATCTCTATGAAAAGTTTCAAGTTAATCCGTTGAGTCAGTCTGTGGTTCAGTCGCGATGATGCGTCAAACATGTATTTCGTATCCCGTACTTCTATACGTCAATTCTTATCTTTATAATATTATATTTATTATTAAAATAACACATCTTAATGGAATATTCATGAAGTTTTTCAGAGCATGATTTATAGATTTCAATATATTTAACGTAGGACTAAAAATAAATTCAACAAGGTGAAATCTATAGAGTGAATAATATAAACGTGTAGCATACTTTACATCTTGATCATGTTTCATGACCGTAATATAGGTTATTTAAAATGGAACTGATTGCAAATTCATCAAATACTTTTTTTCAAATTCAAATCCAAATTCTTTTATTTGCCTTAAAAATTATATTAAAATTAATGAAATGAAAATTCTCAATCAGAACAATCACAATAGGCACTACCGGCAAAGCACAATCTATTTATCATTCATTGTTTTTAAGATTTGAATTGAAAATAAGATAAATAAATAAAAATTTATGAATTATAATCAATTATCTCACAATAATTGTATTTCACTGATCTTACCGGTCTTTAGACTGACAACTGAAATGTCAAATTCTCCAATTCATTCAGCCTAACTTCGGTATTCGCAATAAATAGTAGGAATGTAAATCGCGAGAATGAAATCTTCTTATGGGCAACTTTAATCCTTTCAAATAACTAAATCTCTGTTTATAACTCACTCATGAGCAAAGTTTGAATCTATTTGAAATATTTGCTCAGCCTGCAGAGCTGATCAAGATTACAGTACAAAATTCATTACGTTGCTGATCGCTGATGCCGAGTATGCAAAGATGGCGATAGGCTGGTAGCAAAATGCCAAGATGACCTCATCAAAAATTTAAACTAACCTAAAATAGCCTGTCTTTTAAAAGTAATTGATTACTTATTAAAGAGCATGTCAATATACGTTAGTTATAAAATCGTCAAAAAACTTTCAATCAATGTAAAACATAGGCTACTAACTGATTAAGTTAAATGGTTTGAGCTATTTGCATTTGAGTCTGAGGAACTCTCTAAAAATTGCATTTACAAAATGTTATAATGATGATTGAATTAAATGATTGAACAAAGATTTGTTGATAATTATTCATTCATAGAAAAAGGATAAAATACTACAAATGGATTAATTGATTCAATAACTCACCGATTTTTAACACAAAAGAGTAGGCTGTTGTTGAATGTAGGCTGGCACTTGGCAGTATGGCAGGCGTTTCACACTTGGACAATCAAATATTTGAGAAGGAAGAAATAATTTGAAAAAAATATATAATAATTAATATTATATGTGAGATACTACAGGATGAAAAGTTATATAAAAATGAACTGATTTTATAATAATTCAGTATTTTTACAATACAGTAATTGATTTCTTATATTCTTTGTTAAGGGTTTGACCAACATAGAATTTTTATGATGAATATCTCTCTTTTTAAACATAATTTTGGAATTATTTTAAAAAATACTCAATGAAAATTATATTATATTGAGAATCTCACGTTTAATCCAGTTTTTATATAAGAATGCATTGACAGTAGTAATCGAACACACAGAATAGACGTGATTTATTTGGCTGTGTTTGGCATTGTAAGGGGCGCGCAGTTCAAATATCTCACTATGGTGATGGCTCTATGCTTGGTGATTAAGGTTAGACTCTATTCTAGGAACTTTACTGCATATTTATTTTATATAATTGATGAAACAGTCAAAAGAAGCAAATCATATTGGGTAACACTTTGACTTATCAGAATATTTATAAAACTTTGTCAATCCGTAATTGCTCCGGGAATTTCAGGAGATGACTACGATTTTGATAATTTACGATTCTGTCAGTTTTCACGAATTTCAAGTATTTTCATCCAAAAAGTGGATAAATAAAATTAAAATGATGAAATAATTTTTTTGGCAGGGGAGCCGCCAACCACAATACTTTCTTTTTGAGCCTCCCCCCCCAAAAATTCCAAAACATTGGTTTTCTTTGCCAATATGTTATGAACCTAAACCCCCCCCCCCCACCCAAAACGGAATATATTTTATTTTTGATACGTCACTGATCGTCAGAAATAGAAATGTGATGTAGCAAAATAATAGGGAATGCAGGTAATACTCTTGTCTTAGGGTAGAAACCATAGAGAAACAATAGCGTAAGTAGATATCCCATGGTATAGGGCATTTATGTTATCTTCTACTGTTATCTCAAGCCGATTACTGTCGATTATTGTCGATTTTTACTGTTTTGTTGGGGTGAGAGTGTATGAACGGCACAGTATGAGAGACTACGAGCGTCACACAGCTTCACAAGAAAGAACTACGTGGACTATCGGCTTGAGATAACAGTAAAAGTTGCGACATAAACGTCCTATACAATGGGATATCTACTTACGCTATTGTTTCTCTATGGTAGAAACACACTGATGGCGGAGCGGAGCGGGGCGTTCTAGTTCGGGGCGTGGCGTGGCGGGTGGCGTGGTCAGAGCGTCCATGATACACACATGGAGCGTCTGAGCGTCAAGCGTCAAAGGCCTAGAAAATGGCGTTTTCCAAGTTTGCACGGACAGCAGCCCCGGTAAGCATGGTGGCTACTCGCTACTCGCTACAACTGCAAACATCTATTACAAGGAGGCAACAAATCTTTGATGAAGCGCCTCATTAGCATGCTAAACGCGCTCGACTGGTAGGAACGCGTTGAAGCTAGAGACGAGTTTTGTCTACGCGTATGTCGCTTATGTCGCGTTTGTTGCAGCGCTGGGGCTATTTTTTTCTGAGTAGCGAGTGTCAGCCTATGACTCATCGTAATTTCAAAATTTTTAACTCTCATAAAAATAAATTTTAGAAAGATTCTGATTTCAGATTCGGATTCAGCATCCCCAAAATCTTAAAAGCGTATGTAGGCTACCATTATTAAAAATACTCAAAAACAAGGGAGTTAGGACTGGTTTGAATATAGTTTTCCATTATCGTAAAATTATTTAGTAAAAACGAACAGGTGACTGTATGTACTGTGGCAAAATATAGCTTATCAGTGTGAATAAGGCGGAATCTCTATTTTGGTTTTAATGTAATATTTTCAAATAAACTAGTGAAAAGCTGTGAAAGCAATGCAGGCACGGCCCCAGGGACTTTGCCGCCCAGGGCGAGATCGGCGGCCACCGCCACCCCCCCCCCTCACAAGTAATCCGTCTAATTGTTAATCCCGGGTTCCACCCCTTCCTTGAGCCTAACTATTGAGTCTCCGCTGTGATGCGATCGCACCATTCGCACCACAGAGTCTCAGAAAACTCTAAATAATTATGTACTAGGAGTCCCAAGTGTAAATTGCACATTTAAAAATTATTTTTGTTTCATAAACTGTTTTATGTTTCCGGTTACAGATATACTTTTTATAAGCCGACTTAAAATTTACACGAAGGTTATAAGCTGTTTAAGTTACAATATATTATTGACGTTTAAACAAATATTTGGTAAATTCTTATTGGGGAACAGTCAATATAGACATAAAAAAGGGAGTGTGCTTGCAATTTATATTGTAGTTCTGCTTTTTTAATATATTATTTGTATACATGAGAAAAGTCAAGAACCAAATTCTTTATCCAAAATTCCTTTGAGCTATATTCAGAGTGGCCCAAAATCCTCGTATTTTCGGTTCATTTTCCAGTTTTCAGCTATTTCCGCCTGTGTAAGTGATCGGACAGAAAAATTTGCTCTCGCCTTTTTTTAAGATTTTAAAATTCTGAATGAAATGAGATCATTCAGAACTCTCTATCTCCAATGAATGAAGTGTAGTACGATGAGATCCGAGCTTTTTGTCAAAAGCTATAAGTGTTAGAAATTTCTATCCTTGAGGTGTCCTTAAGCGCACCTCTTCATTATGAAATGAAGTGCATTTAACGGGTGATTCTCATAGAACATAATTTCATGAACTTATATCATTGTGCAAAATATCACTTTGAGGACAATATGGATGGTGATGATGGTTGAAGCTAAAAATTAGGTGTTTTTCACAATACAAGGAGCATTGTTGTCAGGTGTACCTGGAAATCTATATGAGATAGAGCGCTCTACCTAGTCTCAGATTGTAGAGCACTGAATTACGCCCAAAGGGATTTTGAATTTTACATATAGATTGTAACAATCGGGATATATTGTTGATCAAATACTAAATATGATCAAAATTGATTTTTTTCTAAAAATTTCACTCACTTTTGAAAAATCATAACTCTACTCATTGGAGATAGAGAGTTCTGAATGATCTCATTTCATTCAGAATTTTATAATCTTAAAAAAAGTCAGGAGCAAATTTTTCTGTCCGATCACTGATTTTGGCGGAAATAGCTGAAAACTGGAAAATTAACCGAAAATATGAGGATTTTGGGCCACTCTGTATATAGCTCAAGGGAATTTTGCATAAAGAATCTGGTTCTGGACTTTTCTCATGTATCCAGATGATAAATTGAAAAATCAGAACTACAATGTAAATTGCAAGCACCAATGTATAATTAGTGAATGGACTAGTAACACAAAATATCTGATTAAACTATTTTCATGTTCGAAACAGGTACGGAATAGGAAAACAGACTGCGTGCAAAGGCTAAAAATAAACTTTCTACTGGTGTTATTTTTCAAAGTTTTTCGAGTTGTTTATTATCAAGCTATCAAAATGAAAACGTTTTCTTAGGAAAACATTTTTTCTAATCATTACTTTTTGAGACATGAGCGCCTAAAGTTTAAATTTTTGGGACAGACAATTAAAATTCGGTACGAGAAAAATCCATGAAATTCAAAGGATAAATTCTTCACGGTGTTGTTGATTGAATAAAACAAAAATTTTCTGAAAATATCATTTTTACTTTCCTTGCCCTATTACCATAGGTAGGGAAAGTATTGCTTTCCAAAAAAATTAAGGTGCCCTAATTTCAAGTTTTCTATACGTTTCAAGGTCCCCTGAGTCCAAAATAGTTATTTGTATATCTAGAGTGAAAAGTACGACTTTTTCTCCCTGAGGGAAAAGTTTGAAGCCCGAGGCGAAGCCGAGGGCAACAATTTTCCTGAGGGAGAAAAAGTATTTTTCACTCGTGATGTACACAACATTTTTCCTCCATCTACATTTTTTTATAGAAACTGCAAATAAAATCATTTTAATAACTTACGTATTGGTGACAATGTTTCCTAACAACATAACCTAAAATCTAAAACTTTAAAACCGGCCGTCTGATTGGCACTGCCGATTGCGCTATCTATCGGCTAAAGTTGTAACAATCAGCTGGGTGTTTACCAAAAATGGCTGACTCCAGATCACGCGTTCAGATTTGAATTGCAGATCAAAAATATTTGTTGGCTGGTATTTTGAATAGAATAAGATATTTTTAAAATTGTATAAATTTTTATTGGCTACTTATATTAAGAATATAATATCATACAAACATATATTTCATGCGTTGATCAAATTTCTGGTTGTGGTATTGAATTCAGTTGACTCAATGACAGACACCTCTTTATGCTTTCTCATCTGAGCTTAGACCTTCTAACCTATTATAATGTAAGTTTTTAAAATAGAGATGCTTCCCATGTTATTTAAATGGAGTCACTTTTACTCCCTAGGGAGTTTTTCTGTTTTTTACTACCGAGGGCGAAAAAGTGACACTTTAGTATTATGTTTCAGGGAGTAAAGTAAGTACTTTAGCCAGTAGGTGGAGGAAAACATGATTTTTGGGTGTTGGTCTGTGTGTGTGTGTGTGTGTGTGTGTGTGTGTGTGTGTGTGTGTGTGTGTGTGTGTGTGTGTGGTGTGTGGTGTGTGTGTGTGTGTTGTGTGTGTGTGTGTGTGTGGTGTGTGTGTGTGTGTGTGTGGTGTGTGTGTGGTGTGTGTGTTGTGGTGTGTGTGTGTGTGTGGTGTGTGTGTGTGTGTGTGTGTGGTTGTGTGTGTGTGTGTGTGTGTGTGTGTGGTGTGTGTGGTGTGTGTTGTGTGTGTGTGTGTGTGTGGTGTTGTGTGTGTGTGTGTGTGGTGGTGTGGTGTGTGTGTGTGTGGTGTGGTGTGTGTGTGTGTGTGTGTGTGGTGTGTGTGTGTGTGTGTGTGTGTGTGTGTGTGTGTGTGTGTTGGTGTGTGTGTGTGTGTGTGTGTGTGTGTGTGTGTGTTGTGTGTGTGTGTGTGTGTGGTGTGTGTGTGTGTGTGTGTGGTGTGTGTGTGTGTGTGTGTGTGTGTGTGTGTGTGGTGTGTGTGTGTGTGTGTGTGTGGTGTGTGTGTGGTGTGTGTGTGGTGTGTGTGTGTGTGTGTGTGTGGTGTGTGGTGTGTGTGTGGTGTGTGTTGTGTGTGTTGTGTGTGTGTGTGTGTGTGTGTGTGTGTGTGTGTGTGTGTGTGTGTGTGTGTGTGTTGTGTGTGTGTTGTGTGTGTGTGTGTGTGTGGTGTGTGTGTGTGTGTGTGTGTGTGTGTGTGTGTGTGTGTGTGTGTGTGGTGTGTGTGTGTGTGGTGTGGTGGTGTGTGGTGTGTGTGTGTGTGTGTGTGTGGTGTGTGTGTGTGTGTGTGTGTGTTGTGTGTGGTGTGTGGTGTGTGTGTGTGTGGTGTGTGTGTGTGTGTGTGGTTGTGTGTGTGTGTGTGTGTGGTGTGGTGTGTGTGTGTGTGTGTTGTGTGTGGTGTGTGTGTGGTGTGTTGTGTGTGTGTGTGTGTGTGTGTGAGTGTGTGTGTGTGTGTGTGTGTGTGTGTGTGTGGTGTGTGTGTGGTTCAAATTTGCCGTTCCTTAAAATTTGCTACCCCCAAAATCTGCCCCCAAAAACCCCTGGGGCCGGGCCTGAAGCAATGTTCAAATATTAATCTATTGATAAATAGCGCAATATTCTGCTCTGTCTATCAGTGAATAAAATCAATGTGAATGAACCTATCGTATTACATTATTGATTCACTAGACATTGATGATACGTGATGTACAGTATTGAGAAAAACTTGGCATATTTTCATCTGATAATTTTCGTATTAACAATTGGGACACTGTAACATAAAGTCCAAAAATATTTGGAGACTATCAATATCAAGTACTACAATACAAACAAGTAATCAAGTATTCTTATAAGGTGAGACCTTACAGTTGTTATAATCACCATAATCGTATCCCCATCAAGTAACCCATCATTTTTACTTTCCTTGCCCTACTACCATAGGTAAGGAAAGTATTGCTTTCCAAAAAAAATTAAGGTACCCCAATTTCAAGTTTTCTATACGTTTCAAGGTCCCCTGAGTCCAAAAACATGATTTTTGGGTATTGGTCTGTGTGTGTGTATGTGTGTATGTGTGTGTGTGTATGTCTGTGAACACGATAACTCCATTCCTAATTAACCGATCGACTTGAAATTTTAAACTTAAGGTCCCTATACCATGAGGACCCGACAAGAAGAAATTCAATAAAATCCAATTCCAGATGGCGGAAAAAATGGCGGATAATTACTAAAAAACCATGTTTTTCACGTTTTTCTCGAAAATGGCTCTAACGATTTTCTTCAAATTTATATCATGGATAGCTATTTATAAGCCCTATCAACTAGCATGAGTCTCATTTCTGGGAAAATTTCAGGAGCTCCGTAATATTCTTGAGAAAAATGTCGGAAAATGACTAAAAAACCATGTTTTTCACGGTTTTCTCGAAAACGGCTCCAACGATTTTCTTCAAATTTATACCATGGATAGCTATTTTCAAGCCCTATCAACTGGCATAAGTTTCATTTCTGGGAAAATTTCAGGAGCTCCGTAATATTCTTGAGAAAAATGGCGGATAATGACTAAAAATCCATGTTTTTCACCGTTTTCTCGAAAACGGCTCTAACGATTTACTTCAAATTCATACCATGGATAGATATTCATAAGCACTATCAACTGGCATGAGTCTCATTTCTGGGAAAATTCCATGAGCTCCGTAATATTCTTGAGAAAAATGGCGGATAATGACCAAAAACCAGGTTTTTCACGGTTTTCTCGAAAACGGCTATAACAATTTTCTTCAAATTTATACCCTAGATAGCTATTCATAAGCCCTATCAACTGACATGAGTTTTTTCCTTGGAAAATTGCAGGAGCTCCGTAATATTCTTGAGAAAAATGGCGGATAATTACTAAAAAACAATGTTTTTCACGATTTTTGCAAAATAACTTGACCGATTTTTTTCAAATTCATACTCTGTATAGTTATTTATCAGCTCTATTAACTGGCATGAGTCTCCTTTCTGGGAAACTAATGGGGGGTCCACCCCATCCTTGAGAAATGGACTTTGTAACCTCCTTCTCGTGCATAAGGTAGGTAGGTAGAGCAGTTCATAAAAAGAACACATAGTCGAGATATTTCATCTGTAGAACAGCTGTTTTGACGACTTTAAAAAAATGACGACTAAAAAAATCATTGAATTTCACAATTTACACAAAGGAAAAAGTACTCTGAAAACAATTATATATACACATATACAAAAGTCTGATCGTAGTTTCGAATATGAGCAAGGAAAGTTGTGTGAGTGTACCACACCAGATTTTTTCTTAATATATTGTTATTAATACTTGAAATATTGTAAAAGAATATTCATTTAGAATAGAAAAGAATATTCATTGTTTGTTGATTGAAGGAAGATTCTGTTTTACTATTTAAATAAATCATAACGTAATTTACTTATCCACTTCGAGATTTAAATAGTGATAATAAGTAGGAAATGAAATGTATAGCAAACACTTCAGTTGCTATGTAGGCCTTCTGTATTGTATTTTAAGTATGTTAGTTAATCTTATTTTTTACTAAAGTGATGAAGTATCAAAAAATACTATTATTCAGCATTTTTATGTATTTTTTTTTGTATTGTTATAATACTTGATAGAGAGTTGAGTGTAAGAGAGGGTCGACTGCACCCTAACTTCACTCTCTAGGAAAAATAAAGGCAGTCATTCTATTCTATTCATGTCACCATAATATATATATATATATATATATATATATATATATATATTATATATACACTATATATATGCATAAAGAACATATTAAAAACAGATGACATCCAATTTTTCAGAACAAATGGAATGCCTTCATCTTCAATTGTAGGCAACACACCACACAAACTTGTTCCTGTGAGACTCCACTTGTTCGAATGGGACTCTATCACTCTACTTGTTCCAGTGACACTACTTGTTCGAATGAGACTCGTCTTCTCTCCTTGTTCCAGTGAGACTCTACTTGTCTCTGTGAGATTCAGCTTGTCTCTGTGGGAACTTGTTCCTGTGAGACTGCCATTTATAGAAGTACTTGTTCCTTTGAAACTTGTCTCTGTGACACTAATATCGTTCAAAAACACTACTTGTCTCTGTGAGAACTTGTCTCTGTGATACGCACCCCTTGCATCTATGTGACGCTTGAAGGCCTCCTTCACATGATAGGAGATGTGCAACTTAAACACTGAACAGTGTTCACCTTTTTTTGTGGAAGTACATTGAGTTCCAATCATGTCTCTCATATGGGGATTCAGGAACCGACTTTTGTCACATATCCCCTCGAGGCAGGAAAAGCCGGTCTTTATGGAAATACTAGCGGACAAATCACTGCTCTCACATGAGGATCCTATGTCTCTCCAGGCATCACTTTTTCACAAAATCTATCTTTCTTGAAAATGTAGATAGAAAGATTCTTATTTCGGATTTGGATTCAGCCACCCCAAATTATCTTAAGCACAAGACCCATTTTCGAAAATACCCGGAAACAATGAAGTTATGGCTGTATTTAATATAGGTTTCTATTATCATATAATTATAAGAATAAGAATGTATACGAATAAAAATTATAGGCCTACAGTAAAAACGAACAGGTAGGTACTATACAGTACGTATGTACTGTAGCTATTATAATACAACTATCCATGTGGAATTTGGTGTGATATTTATCTTGATTTCTGAAAATACCCAAAAATAAGGGAGTAAGATAACTTTGGAAAACCAAGGTTTTCCTGCCGATTGACAAAACAGATTGAAAATTAGTCTAAGACTAAAAACTTTTAACAGATATCCAGATCACTATTCAAACTATCAAGCTTTTCATTAATTTCTTTGTCTCCCCATGGCAGTAGGTTTGCGCCCAACGTTTCCACATAAACATTTCTGTAATAATCATTAAATTGTGATAGAACACATTATCGTATTGATCTTCTAAATCCAGTCACATGCACATCGATTTTCGTAAAATTGATTTTTCACTGCTCCTATGAATTCTACCAGGTTCAGCGATACTTGTTAAATATCATTATGTTTGATTCAACAGAATTTATAAGGACGGAAAAAACCAAACGACAAAAAATAGCTTTCTGAGTAACTGGCTTTAACAAAACATGGCTTCACGGAATACAGTAAGATAATTGAGGATAGTTGGTACGATAGTTAGCTTTTTGCATAATGGCAACACTATCGTTTCATTAGTAAATATTTTATATCCATATCATTCTTTAATAAAAATAAAACGAGATCCCGGTGTCAAAAGCATCAAAGTTGCCAGGCTGGTCTGGACTATTCATGACTTTTTCAGTATGAATTATCCACTCAGAAATTCTTATACAAACACAAACATTAGTTCCGTTTTACTTGGAATAGAATAACATTTTTTATTCTTTCAATTCCTATTATTACCATAGATGGACTCATATCAGCACACTGTTTACACTGTATGTTCATAATAGATTATTCTGATTGTTGCAAAGAAATAGAGTCAATAATTACTGGGAATATGAAGTGATATTCAACAATTTGAATCTGATAAATTAGATTGTTGAATGACAATTGAAATTCAGTGAAGTTTACTGTACAAGATTCCTTTTCCTCGTATTTTATTGGGCGATTAGTGGAGATGATTTATGATTTCATATTTAGTTTAATCTTTTCAAAGTTAATTTTTTTTGAGAACTAGAACTTTCAAAAATTTTAAATTTTCATGTTTAAACTTTTCAAGTGTTTAAAAACTTCTTAAACCTTTCCCTGTCCCTTTGTGAGGTAGAAGAATTATAATATTAGTACGTTTTTACTATATAATCATATGATAATGGAAAGCTATATTGAAAGCAGCTATAACTTCCTTTTTTTGGGTATTTTCGAAAATGGGACTCATGTTTAGAAGGATTTGGGGTCGCTGAATCCAAATCTGAAATCAGAAGTCTTCTATCTATATTTTAAAGGGAGTTAGACTTTGAGAAAAAGTGATGAGTCATACTTTGAGCAAACGTCGGCTTAATTGTAAGATCCCCATGTGAAAGCATAGGAGAGCAGCGAAATATGCAATATGGTCTTCCGTAATATGATCTTCAGGAGACGTATGAAACTAACCGGTCAGTGTTCAAGTCACGTCTCCTATCGTGTGAAAGTCTAGATAGCGCGCGCCAAAACCTGTTTTTGCTCGAGAGTAGATGAGCGTCTCTGTAGCTATTGTGGTCCAGGCTATGTGTAAGTACACACACACAAAGATTAAGACTTTTGAAAAGAATATTGAGGATGAGAAAGTAAATAACAAATCAATCAAATTTATTCATACAAAAAATAGGTACAGTACATTTCGTTAATATCATAAATGATGAAGAGCAGTAATTCAACCATTCAACGAAGCAACTATAATACAGGAAAATACTTTGCAGATGAAAAATTAATAAATATTGAGCAAAAATGTAATTCTTTTAATAAAAATTGGTAACTTTCACGCAATTTTCAACTTGCAAGTTCTAATTCTACTATTAAACTTGCAAAAAGTATTATTGGTTATTTTGATGGTAACTTATTTTTCCAATAAAAGTTGATGCTTGATGTAAGTCATAAAATTATGGAATAATGATTAACATTATGATTATAATTTGAATTGGTTAGTGGAAAATGTTTTGCTTCATAAGGTCCTTATAATAATTTAAGCAATGAGATTAATTATATTAACAAAAAATGTACAATAAATAGTGAGCTATTCAAATCTTATTCACAAGAGATACAAGAAATATTCTGAAACTTAGTTTGCAATCGAATCCAGCTGTCAGGGATATATTCTATTTTAATTTATATGGCGGGAATAAATTTCCTGTTTTATGATGGAACTTCAGTGTCAATAATCAGACTCTACCAAAATTACAATCATAAACGCCGGCAGGAAAGTGACCTATTAAACCAATTCGATTAATTATATAAGTATTTTACTTATTCATTTCCAAGCTATAGTGTTCTTGACAATACTACCTTTCATAATTCATCATTTCAGTATTATTAAAAGCTTCAGAATAAACGAAATGCTTTGTGGCGGTAATGCTTGCGGTAGCAAAGTAACTAATACAAGGACTGCTATTTTAAGAAAGGGTTTGTTCGATCTCTCTTTATAATACTACGAATCCAAAGACTACGGTAACTCTTGCAAAAAATGTTGTTCTTCACTACCTACATAATCACATTCTAGTTGGAGAAATTAAAGTCAATTGCTTGGAGACATCGTGTAGATATGTAGAACATTTTTTTTCGAAACTACTTGTGAAAAATCACTATGAACTTAGCGCATTGAAGGGCAACAATCAAAGATTGCATCATAAAAAAAAATCTTTAGACTAATAATTACTCTTGCATCAAATTTCATCTACTCTCCATCAAATGTACTTGTAATTTACTTGAAACTTGTTGCAACTAATGTTTGTCAATGTAGCAAGTCGCTTCAATGTATCGGCACCTGGGAGTCGTCTGTCGTAGGACACTGCATTTCAATTGAAATATGCACAAATGATGTGGTTAATTCATTAAACTTGCCGAGATTAAAAAAACATCATTAGAATTTTCTGATCAAGTCACACATGAATAGATTTAATGGATTCATTGATTCATTGATAGATTCAATACAGTTCATGAATTCCCAAAGACGTTCCCACTTTTTTCACCATAATTATGTAATGGAATCATTCAGTTGGCTTGGCTAATATGATTTCATTACTTTTATCTTCACAACATGCTATTCACCTTATGCTATTAGACCTTATTTACATGCTATTCTCTCCCAAGTCTTATTTTGAAAGACTGTAAAAGCCTGATCAAGATCAAAGTAATGTTATTCTTTATAACATAGTGATATGATTCTGCATGTAATGAATTTTGATATACAGTAGGCTATAGAGGAGGATTTCATGAACTATATAAATCACACTACAAACAAATGAATCAATTTTCCTCCTTATTCTTGTAGTTCACAACCACATGTCCCATCATAATTGCTATGAGAATGGTAAATGATTTGATGTGTCCGAAATTGCAATTGTAGTTGACCTTGTTTCACTACGTTCACTATGAATCATAATCATAATGATGCTTATGCGGTCCATGGGTCTTGATATGCCAGTCCTCCTTTATCATATCAGACGCCTTTTCCCCAATCATAATACACGGGGCATTGGTGTTACCACGAACTATAGTTGGCATTATAGAAGCGTCTACAACTCTTAGCCTAGAAACACCGTGAACCCTGAGTCTGTCATCAACCACTGACTCGGGATCATCGTAAGGTCCCATCTTGCAGGTGCCCACAGGGTGGTAGATGGTGGCTGTGTATTCCATCACTACACATGCCCAGTAGGCGTCTGTGCCGAATTCTAGGTGCTTGCAAGCTGGCACGGGCCAGTCCACTATCCTGGCACCGATATGCTCCATGGCGCTAGTATGTAGGATAAACAGCGCTAGTTGAATGCCTGCAAACCAGAAATTCCAAAATTATTTCACGTTCAACTAATTGACAGGAAACTTAAACTCAAGTTATTGGTTACACACATAAAAATGTTGAGTAGTTGTCTGAATTCATCTACAGTATTGGAATGTTATTTCATTACAGTGAAATTCTAATAGCTCCAGAAGTTAATCTAATACATATAATACTAAACTCTTACAGATTTTTTTACTCTTTATTACATATAACAGAGATTTTAAAATAGATTAATAACAGAAATTATGTTGTATTTTTCGGTTTTGTGCTTGATACAGTATCAAGTGTTATAATATTAATTTGAGAAATTTTTGATTGCAATTTGAGGTTATTCCAAGGTTAACATTTTTCATGATTATTTTAATTGGGAGTTGTTTCTTATAGAAAAGGGATTGTAGCAGTTTTTGGAAAATGCCTGTTGAATTTTCCCGTATTGTATTTAAGAGTCAAAAAGAAATTATGAATGTTGCTGAAGCTAGAGTACTTGTGGGGGTAGTAGTTCAGGCAGTCAAGAGGAGGCAGTCAATATTAAAATCTGTTTAATATTGCTATTCAGCAGGTAATAGAGAGTGTTAACAACACAGGTTTGTTCACAAATCAAGACAAATCTGTGCATATGCTGATGATGTACCCATTACCATAAAGGCATGTACTTAACAGCATGGTAGATGATGGGCCTGGATGTGAATGCAGAAAAAACAAAGCCTATTGTTACGGAATTCACACATGTTCGTGAGTGGTATGAAGGAGGAACAGAGACGGAAACAAATAGGAAGAGACAGAGTGATGTGAGCGCGTCCTACAGAGCCAGAATGCGGCAGCAGGGTGGCTGATGATTGACAGGTCCCTATTGTCTATGGGACTGAGTCACCTTTTTTTGTTTACATCTCTAGGGTCTTCTAGAAAGTACTGGCTACTTCTAGTTTTTTTATTGTGTGGATAATAGGGGAGAAGCCTCCACCCTTCTGCATTGCTCTCGAATAAAAACGTTAGGGTATATTATAGAGGGATCGCTCGCCTAGTCAGTCAGTCAGTGATAAACAAGTGAGTGGTAAGACTTGCAGTGATAAGAAACAGTGTCAGCCGTACTCAAAGCCTGGCAGTTCCTAGTGATAATTGTATAGTGATAAATGCGATAATTATATAGTGACAGTAAAGTGATAATTGTAATAGTTATCTAGTGTAGTAAGTGATGATAATAATAATAATTATTATTAACAATAAATTATCATTGTCGTGACAGTTTTATCAAGATACGAGATACAGGACGGTGATACGGATACGGATAATGCGAGCACGTGATACGGAACGGTGATAAAGATATGTGATACGCAAACTGTGATACAGAGTCCTGGTATAAGATACAGACAGTGATTGTGTTGCATACTGTGTTGATGAACTATGAATACATAACTGTGTTTATAGGTGATTAATCTTCATATTGGCCATTGATATGATAATCATATGTCATGAATCAGTTGTTTGAATTATTCTAAATCATCAGAAAGTTTGTTATTTTTTCTCAGTTTATTTTAGTCAATAAAAGCCATTATTCTAGCTCTTCAATGGTCTCTATTTATTACAATTTTATTGACTAAAATAAGTACCGGTAATCAAAATGCCAAAGAGAAAAACCCGGGATCGAAATAATGTTGAATCTCCATCACGGAATCAGGATAAGCCTACCGAATTATCTCGAAATGAACCCGTTGATACATCTTTCAACTCGGAATCAATTGGGAAAATTCTCAAACCAAAATGTCTAAGTGTGGATCCAGATTCTCCTAGTGCACCAATGGAATGGAGACACTGGAAAAGAATGCTGGATGCCTACTTGAAAGGAAACTATTACACTGAAGGTACGAAATTGGATATCTTAGTTACCTTGCTGTCAGCTGAAAATTACAAATTGATAATAGATTGTACTACATTCGAGGAAAGTATCTCCATCCTTGAAGGCATATTTATCAAGAAGAAAAGCGAAATCTTTACAAGGTACCTTCTCTCTATAAGAAAACAAAAACAAGGTGAGTCCATCGATAATTTTTTCCTAAAACTGAAAGAACTCAGCCTAGAATGTAATTTTACAGCGATCTCTGCTACAGAGAATCGAGAAGAGCACATAAAAGAAGCATTGATTGCAGGTTTATATTCATCCGAAATCCGCCAACGAATTTTAGAAAGCCCAGATATGTATTTGCATGAAATTCTTAATAGTGCAAGAGCTTTTGAGTCTGCAAAAGATCAATCACAATACTACAATAAATCTAATACTCCATTTGAGCTTAATGCTTGCAAAGATACAGAAAATGCATCAAATCTAATTCCTAATCAAAAAAACACTTCAGACTCCTCATTATCAGCTGTTAGTATTAGTGGACAAGCATGCTTTTTTTGTGGCAACAAAAAACATTCTCGACTATTTTGCCCAGCTAAAAACGAATTCTGCAAGAAGTGTGGTAAGAAGGGACACTTTGCTCGGGTATGTAACTCAAAATCTTCCGTATTAGAGAAAAAAAGAGAGTTTAGTAATTCGATATTACTAACACCTTCAGTGCAAGCCGAAAAATGTCTTTCAAAGGTTATTATTCCTATTACCATAAACGGAACTGAAAGTCAAGCACTGATCGATACTGGAGCAACTGGCAACTTTATTGACGATACCTATGCAAAAAAACTGAATTTAGAAGTTATACCAGAGATAGGAAAAGTAACTTTAGGCTCAAAACGCTTCACACCACAAATCCGAGGCAAAGTTAATGTGGATTTAACAGTTCAGGGAGAAAGTTATACAAACACAGCCTTAATGCTTATGCAAGACCTCTGTGAGAATATTATTCTTGGGCACGAATTTATGAACAATTTCTCCAGTATAGAAATACCATTTGGAGGTAATAAGCCACCTCTTACTATTTGCGGAATAACTCAAGCAAAAATTCCTCCTTGCTCCCTTTTTCAACATCTAAAACCCAATTGTCAACCAATTACAACCAAATCTCGCAAATTATCAAAAGATGATGAAGATTTTATTTCCAATGAAATTCAACAATTACTGGAAGATGGCATCATAGAAGAAAGCCACACACCTTGGCGTGCCCAAGCATTTGTTGTTAAACCCGATAACCGAAAAAAAAGGATGGTTATAGATTATTCTAGAACTATAAACAAATTCACTGAATTGGACGCCTATCCCATTCCAAATATGGAAGATTTAGTTCGCAAAGTAGCTCAGTATTCCTGGTATAGTACTGTAGATCTGAAATCCGCATATCACCAAGTACCAATCTTACTTGAAGAAAGGCAATACACAGGATTTGAAGCATGTGGGGAACTTTATCAGTTCTGTTGTATTCCTTTTGGTGTCACTAATGGTGTTTCAGCTTTTCAAAGAGTAATTGATTCACTCATACAAAAAGAGAAATTATTTGATACCTATGCTTATTTAGATGACGTCATAATTTGTGGAAATTCAAAAGAAGAGCATGACACTAATCTTGAACGGTTTCTTGCAGCAGCTTCAAATAACTCACTTACTATAAACAAGGAGAAGAGTAAATTCTGTCAAAAGGAGATACGTTTCCTAGGATTTTTAGTTGGAAACAAATCATTACGTCCAGATCCCGAACGCCTTGAGCCTCTACTTAATATGCCCCCACCTCCTAATCTCAAAACTCTTCAGAGAACTGTGGGCCTCTTCGCACATTACTCTCGATGGATACAAAATTTTTCAAGTAAAATTCATGCCTTGGCACACTGTACGCTCTTCCCTCTTCAAGGAAAGGCCCTTGCAGCTTTTGAAGATCTTAAAAAAGAGGTAGCTGCAGCTGTAATACATGTTTTTGATGAAGGAGGCATTCTCACTGTAGAGACTGATGCCTCAGATTTCTGCATAGCAGCAACACTATCTTACAATGAACGTCCTGTTGCATACTTTTCACGAATGCTAAACGAAAGTGAAAAACGACACTCATCAGTTGAAAAAGAGGCATATGCCATTGTAGAATCTATTAGGAAATGGCGTCATTACTTATCTGGTCGTTTCTTTCAACTTATTACTGATCAAAAATCTGTTTCATTCATGTTCAGTAGCGCGGCAAGAGGCAAGGTGAAGAACGAAAAAATCATGAGGTGACGCCTTGAGCTATCTCAATACACCTATGAGATCATTTACCGACCTGGTAAAGAGAACATAACTGCTGACGCTCTTTCTCGAGCATGTATGATAATGGGATGTATCACATCAAAACAAGACTTGATAAAATATCATTTCAAAGATTACTTAATGTCCAAGGGTGTAGCTACCAGTTCCACAACACCTTACAACCCTCAAGGTAATGGACAGGTGGAACGTTAAAATGGAATAATTTGGAAGACAATCCGTTTAGCCCTACGGTCCAGGAACATGGATACTTCTCACTGGGAAAAGGTACTCTTAGAGTCACTAAGCAGCATTCGCTCGCTTCTCTGCACGACCATCAATTGCACACCTCACGAGCGAATGTTCATTCATCCTCGTAATTCCACGTCTATGACAAACTTGCCATCCTGGCTGATCAACGCCAAGGAGGCATGGATGAAGACCTTTGTAAGACGCAGTAAGCATGATCCTGAAGTTGAAAAGGTAGAAATTATTCATTTGAACCCTCATGTTGCTCAAGTAAGACTTTCTGATGGAAGAGAAGTTTCTGTCAACATTCGTAGATTGGCCCCGGTAGGTTCCACTACTGGGAGGGAAGAATGATATGATAATCATATGTCATGAATCAGTTGTTTGAATTATTCTAAATCATCAGAAAGTTTGTTATTTTATCTCAGTTTATTTTAGTCAATAAAAGCCATTATTCTAGCTCTTCAATGGTCTCTATTTATTACAGCCATCTAAATACTTGATAGTTGATTGGAATATTGCCTATAGTAGAGTTGATTATCTTTTGTTTTAGTGAGTCATTTGTTTTATCTATTCGATTTAGTATACAATAAAGTACTATTTCGAAGTACTAGTTCGATTTAGTATAATAAAGTACTTGAGGTTAACTAAAGTATTGTCAACTCTTTCTATAGTTGTAGGACCCACAAAAACTAGGTTTTGTAGAGTGAAACCCCGTAACAATATTATGATCAGAAATGATGCTCGAGTGATGAATGATTTCAAAGTTGGGAAGCATACAAGATTTCTCATACCTAGGTGTTGATGTGAATAGTGCCAATAAAGTGACTGATGGAAGAAAATAAAGAGTGACAGTTGAAAATCTTGCCTACTTTGCCAATTTTAAATTTATTACCTTTCGGTCACTATCTAGAGCAACCAAGCTCAAGACACTGATTAGCCCGATATCAAATAGGGCTTAGAAACATGGAATTTGACTGCACTTAATGACTCTAAATTTAGAGTTTTCGAAAGGGAGATTAAAGGGACGTATATATGAAAGTATAGAGAAGACGGCCAAATGATGAAAAAAAAATTAAATTTCAAAAGGTGATGATTTTATATGAAACATCAAGTCACAAATTCTACTCTGGGCTGGTTATTATTTTGGGATAATGACCGATCATCAGATGTCAAAGGCGACTTATAAGACCAGAAAACGGCAGCGGCAGGGATGGCCACGCAACCGACGAAGAGAGGAAGTTGAGGATGATCTGCGGAGGATGGGAGATATGGCATGGAGTCAAAGGCATGTGACCGTCATGTGTGGAGGGCTCTTGAGCGAGAGGGGTACGCGACTAGGTGCCACCCCGACTACTTGTACCCTTTTAAAACTGGTTTTTAGGGGACAAGTAGACGTGAGCCATACCCGTCTAGTTGTATCCTTCCTGAGGAGGTGACAACTAGTCGGGGGGACAACTTGACGGCAGTGGCATATTTTTACGAGGGTACAAGTAGTCGTCTATGGTCACGACAACCTATCCCCTGGACTCCACTCCACAAGAAATCACCATTCCGGCTGGCTCTTCGTTTGAAAGTTAGAAAATGAAGCCAAACTATCAAGTTCTATATGAAAAGGGATTAAGATTCCTAATTTTGTATTTCCAACATCATGTCTTTGTGAGTGAGCCTTTTCAACAATGGTGCAATAAAGAATAAGTATAGAAACAGACTGGATGTTGAAAGAGCTTCAAAATATTTGTCTAGCATTAGTTACAAGCTATTTGTAATCTTGAGTAATCAATAAAATTTAAACCGGTCTCATTTTTATATGAAACATCTTTAAACTTATATTATCATATACATTATAAACTTATTTATTAACTTTATATTATTAATAAACTTATTTATAAACTTATACTGATTGCAATCTGAGCGCAAGTGTGTATAAATATTTATTCATCCTCATATTAATTACCAGACTTCATGTAATACCTCAGTTGATAACCAGACTGATAGCTTCATCTGCCATATCATTGATGAATGAAAATTTGACTGTCCTAGCATTATGCCCAATTTACTTGTAAACGGTGCGTTTGACGGGAAAATATAACTGAACAAAATGTATTTAGAATATTGTGTTCTACATCTGGTTCAGTCATCAAAAGGGCTTATTATTCATTTTTTTCTGTTTTCAACCAACTCGATAAAATTTGTCATAAAAATAGCAAAGAGGGCGAATATCTCCCGAACCGTGCGTTTGACGGGAAAATGTTACTGAACCAAAAGTGTTTGAAATTCAATTCTACATCATAACCAGCAATAAAAATTGCTTGATCCCTTCTACCTACGCCGCGGGGGTGTAAGTCGTGCCAACAACTGGTGCTCTGTAGGTGACAAGTAGTCGGGGTGACAACTTGACGCCAGCGTGCAAGGTGTCATGTAGACGTGAGCCATCCCCGTCTACTTGTCTCCTTTCTAAGAAGGTGTCAACTAGTCGAGGGGACACCCTGACGCAAGAGTGCGAGGTGTCATGTTGTCGTTTACGGTCATGACTAGTTGGCACCTTTGGTCAAGTAGGTGTCAAGTAGTCGGGGTGACAACTAGACGGCAATGGCATATTTTTACGCGGGTACAAGTAGTCGCCTATGGCCAAAATGACCAGGTGTCAAGTAGTCGGGGTGACAACTAGACGGCTACCCAGCGAGAGGCTAGAGCTCACATCGAGCTGTAATGCCAGAATAAGAAGAAGGAAAAGAAGAAGAAATTAATGAATGAAAAAATATTCTCAACAACTGGATGTACTGATATTCATAAACATTCACATCATTTGATCATAATTTTACTACGTCAATGCTCTATAAACATTTTATCCCACATACTATGAACTTTTGATCAATGATAATCTAATATAGCATTTTGATTTAATTTTAATTTCATAAAAACAAGTGCTGTTCAATATTTTCAAATTTTGTATGTTATCTGCTTGGTACTTGGTGCTCTCTGAAATTTTTCATCATACTTCAATTCTGATAATTATTGGCAATCTTGAGCTTCTTATATTTAAGTTATATCAGTTTAGAAATTGAGAATGGTCACCTAACACCCGTTTAGATTTTTATGAACCAGGAGAACAGAAAGTTTTGGCCCTGTCTTTTTCTTTTAGTGCAAATTCTATGAAAAAAATAAATGAAATTGAAACTGTTGTTATTCAGTGCCAATTTGCTAATAAATTAATGAATCCTGTTTCCTAGTTCTCAGTGCATAGTTGATAGATCATGATGAATGAATAAATAAATAAATTGATTTATCAATGAAGGAATATGGTTTCTTAGATCTTAGTGCATATTTCATGGATAAAAAATAGTATGTAATAATATAATATTTTTACAATAAATCAATTAAAAACGAATACCTAGGTACGTAAGTATAATAAAGATTACAATGCTATTCGTGTAACACAATTAGAGTATTAATTCAAGTAGAGCTGAACTAGAGTAAAAAATGTGATTACTTACCAGCTACAAGTACTTTAAGGTCGTAGATATTAGAGAAATATCGAGGATAGATGAGCGGTTGACCCCATAGCGGGTCGGTGTTATTTAGCAGTAGGTAGCCTCTGCTTTTTGGCTTCAACACAATCGGTCTTATATTGAAGGCATCGTAATAAGCCAGCAGCTGATTGCTCTGCGATGTGAAGTTCTCTGGATCATACAGAAAGTCGTGAACTGAAGAGGCGTCGAAAGCATATTGAATATCAGGTAATTCAAATGATTTTTCCAACCTGTATAGAGAAAGAAAGTCACATTATAAGACTTATAGTTGGTACTGTAATGTTATTATAATAGCCTTTAGTTCAAGAAATGAATTATATTTAGATAAAATGACTAGTGCGAAGTGCTTCAATCACTAATAAATATTTTGTTTTACACCAGTTGTATTCACATATTTAAATAGAATTGAAACGTTGTAAGGCTAAGACCCGTTTGCACAAAAGCCGGTCAAATTTTAATCCTGAATAATTTCACTCGAACCAGTCAAAGAAGCTTTCTTTTTGAAAAAGCCTTCTCTGATTGGTTCTTGTAAAATTTATCACGATTAAAATTTAACCGGCTTATGTGTAACTGGCGCTAAGTTTCTTAAACAAATGGCTAGAATAATCTGACCTATTTACTTTCTCTTTATACCTGGGTACCTATCTGTCTTTGATTGAAGAGTTTAATTGTCTTTGTCTTTGATTGTACCAAATTTTGTTATTTAACTCTATACAGAAATAGCCCACGGTACCTATATGTGATAGGATAAGACAAAAGAAAAGATTTCAAATATGATTAAGACTAAATGTTGAAATGTGATGAAATGATGGATGAATGTTGAATGTGATGGTGTTGATGAAATGTGATAATTATATGATATGATAAATTCAATTACTTGTGTCTGGATAATTAAAAAGCCAGCAACGAGTGGTTACTAAATTAAAGAGTAGGGAAATAAATAATGATGAATTAAAAAATGTTTTATGAATATAATATATTATTAATATTATTAAGTAACTTATAACTTGTGGAAGCATGTCCCAGGATTATTTATTAATTTCTTATCTAATGTAATATACAACCAATTCTATTTTAAATTGGTCTAGCAACAGATAAAATAATAACTATAACTATAAATAAATAATAAGCTTCATATTATTGTATTTCTTCTAGTATAAGTCTAGTAGTGTGTTCTAATAAGAAAATCGTTAATATTTCAGACGTGTAGATATTGGTTGACCGAGACAATCAATAAAAATAGATTGCAATGATATACTGAGTATTAGTTTAATGATAATAAAATTCAGTAAATGTGTACACAAAATTCACAAATTTTTACCAAGTTTGCGCAAAGACTCCACACTGCAAAGGCCCTGTTGAAGCAAGTGGACCTTTTCTTTTCTCTTTATAGAGGAATACATCTTGAACCATTTTTTTGTAGGGTTTCGTGGTGGCTGTCTTATTAACTGCTATAACAACACCATCAGTTGTTACATGGTCTTGAAGGTTCCTCCCAACCTTCAATCAATATAAAAATCAATAATCTAGTTCAAACAAGGTGTTGAATTAAAGGATTACATTATGACATGATTATGCACATTAATTTTTCAAGTAACTCCAGCACAGATCTGCAGCACAAATTGACTTGATATGAGAGGGAAACAAATGAATGAGAAGACAAAATATAGAAACTTATAGATTAAACAAAAATACTTTATTCGAATATGAAAATCAGATAGTTGGAAAAACGTCTGTTAATCTGATTAACAATCGAGTTTGAAGTTAAAATTAAAAACCAAATCGCTAACAATATTCTTATTATTTTTGGATAGGAATGCCTCTAGAATACATCTAGCAATGCTTCTACAAGACATCTAGGAATGCTTCTAAAAGTGTTCAGAACTGTGCACTGTGTTAATACTTCTCGTCACATCCTACTTACAACAATATTTATCCAATTGGAATGATGAAAAATGGTGAAATTTTTAATTAAAACAATAGATCGTTTGATAGTGAGAAATGAATTGATTTTGTTCATAAACATTATAGGCCTAATCTTTAATTTTTATGGGTTTGACTTGATCATTCCTCTTGGAATCTAGGAATTTAGACCAAACAATCCTTATTCATGAGAGATAATGATGAATTTTATAGTAAACATGAAATGGTCGATTGAAGATTATATGATAACAAATATGACCCGCATTCTCCCTTATAATTTTTTAGAGAATACCCATTGAATTAATAAATAATTATCACTATTTATCAAAACTACGGTATTTTTTAAGTTTCAAAATTTGTCAATATTTAAAAAAAAAAAAAAACAATATTGGGGCTCTCATCTTGAAGCTTACAGTGTGTACCTACACAGAAGTTAACTGCGGCCGTTTTTTTAGTGACACCCAGTATGTTACTGAACATTTATTTTAGTAAATCTCGGAAATGTTTCCAAAATAGAATTAATATAATTTACACCTAGAAGATTTTGCATCCAATTACGTATAAATTGTGAATTGATAAAGAAATGTATAAATATATGAGCAGAATAAATTTGCAAGTATCAACTTGCATAATAAATTAACATTCAATGAATACATTATAGCCTATACATTTGAACTTACCGCTAAATCCTTTATGACGGGTATATGGTGGTAACGTAGGTGGTCCCGGGGACCTACCCCTGACAGCATAAGGATCTTGGGGGAATTGAGTGCCCCGGCACACAGAATAACTTCTTTCCTGGCATTTATGACAGTTGTGATGCCATCTTTCACATATTCCACTCCTGTAGCCTTTTTCTTGATAGGGTCTATGATAACTCTTGTGACATGTGCTTCAGTCATAACTGTGAGGTTCTTTCTCTTCTTCCTGATCGGTCGTATGAAAGCACCGTTTGTGCTTAGTCTTTCTCCATGCCTTGAGGTGCTTTGAAGATGCATTACCTGCAAAATAAAACGAGTTCCATTAACGTTCTTCAATTGAATTCATAAAGAAATTATTCATTCATCACATTCACAATACCCACTTTCGAAAATATTATTACAAACGCCTGAATCAAATAATCTTAGTATTGGAGCTGATGAATTTTCGCTTAGAATATTATATTGATAAGGTAATTTCTAGCATACATTAATATATTTCACTATTGGTAACAGTATCCTGATAACAGGATATTATACAGTATTTTCCACAAGTATTGGAAGTTTCCAAAACAAGGAGTTGGTGGGCTAAAACCAAGATTTCTCATTTCTATCATTATTGAATTTATAAAATATTTCCTTAGGTATCATGTGGAATTTATCATCGCTTGGTTTTTGTACAGATTTTAATCTGTACAAATTTATAGAACTAAATTAAATTCCGTTCTATAAATTAGTTTGGGTGATTTATAATAGAAATAATAATTTAGAATAGTTTAAAAGAGTAAAAAAAATTAAAATAGAATATTTATAATAATAAATATATATTTATAAATATTATAATTGGGTAATTTATAGTAGAAAGTATAGTATAATAATATACTTTTTATTTTCAAATACACATTTTATTTGATAAATTACATGAAATAAAAACATATCATTTTTAATACTATTGTTATGGTGATAATATTGATAAAAATAAATCATGGGTTTGTGGTTTTCGAGATTTATTTATTGATTGGTTTTTTGAAAAGAGTAGAATTAGGAATTTTCTAATGATACTCGTCTGGTGATCATGTAGTTGAATTTTTATCGTGAGAAATTTATTTGCTTCCAGTTTTATGCAGGGTTTATAGGAATTTAATTTGATGATTCCTATGTTCAAATTGATTGAATGGAACTAGATGAATGATGAATTAATTTTAATGTTTGAATGACAAAATTGAATTTTTGATGAATATGAAAATAAAACTGTTACAAGTGATAAACAAACTATGCTAGTTGAAAACATCACAGGTGGCGGTGGCAATCATATGATTCGCCACATTCCCCCCCCCCCCCCGGGTAGACGATCTGGCCATCCGAAATTTTGAATCTTACTTTTTTTCTGGAACAGGGTGGGAATGCTGAGGTGAGTCGTCTTGAAGGATGTATGCTGGAGAACTCAGTGTCGAATGATAATTGGTTGAGTTGAATTGGTAGAAGTTGATTGGTTGATGGGTTGAGTTTGTGGAGTGGATTGGATGGGAAGCATAGACTAGAGGCTTGTGGTCTGTGCAGATAGTGAAGAGATGTCCTTCTAAGCGGTGGCGAAAATGCTGTACCGCTTCATAAACAGCAAGTAGCTTGAGATAGTATACTGGCCAGCAACTTTCTTTCAAAGATAATTTTTTTGAAAAGAAAGCAAGAGGTTGCCATAGTATACTGGCCAGTAACTTTCTTTCAAAGGTAATTTTTTTGAAAAGGAAGCAAGAGGTTGCCATACGCCTTCAACCAGTTATAATAAGCATTCTCCAACTGAGTGTTTGGAACCAAGTGTTTCATCCTTGAATGTTTACTCTTCTTCCACATTCCTGAATTACATAGTAAGTACTGTCATTCATGGATGCTTCATCAAGAAATATTGCTCTCTCTCTCTCTCAGTCCAGATGTTTGGCGGTATTCAAAAAATGTCTTCTTTTTTATGTTGTTCACTACTTGACTCTATTGTTTTTATAGGTTGATAAGAGTTTAAAATTCCTTCTAGAATTTTAAATTCTCAGCAAAAGTTATCCAATTGATGCTGTAATATTGTGAACTGTTCACGTTGAACAGAAATTTGTTCAATTCCATCGTGGTGGATAACTTGAGTAACTAGGTAACTTTTACTCACATGAAATAGGTACTGGAAAAATTGCTTGCTGTTGATCACGTCGGGTTAAAATCACGTCGGGGTCACCAATATAGGAATTTAATTTGATGATTCCTATGTTCAAATTGATTGAATGGAACTAGATGAATGATGAATTAATTTTAATGTTTGAATGACAAAATTGAATTTTTGATGAATATGAAAATAAAACTGTTACAAGTGATAAACAAACTATGCTAGGTAGTTGAAAACATCACAGGTGGCGGTGGCAATCATATGATTCGCCACAGGTTGATGTATTATCACGGAACAGTATTTCCGTTAGCGATGGAAAATACACTAGGTACTATTTTAAATATTTTAAACTCGCATTTCCTTTTATCATGATGATAATTGCAAAGTCCACGGAATTATGCTCTGTCTCCACGTAAACTTTGATTCCTTTCTTATCTTTGATTTCAATTCTTGCTGTATTAATTTTCTTCAGTAGCTTGTCTATTATTCTGTTTTAATTTATTTTATGCTTTTTCATTCAGCAGTGAAGTGATTGAGTTTATTGAAAAACACGTATTTTTTAAAGACTTTTATTATTCAATATTGATCTCTCATATGTATTACATTCTATTGTCATTTCTTGCTTCATTTTTTTTTATGTCTACATATTATTTTGTATTGTATTGTTTGCTAACGACGTGGTTGAGTGGACATTATTGTCCAAACTTCGTCAAAACAAACAAGTCATTCTATTCTATTCCAAACGGTCGTCTTGTTGTTGGAGGGGGAACATAATTTGCGTGGAAAAGCCAGTCCCAATCAAGCCGCGGCCGGAATAAGATTAAAATCCAGAGATAGCCTCGGGCCTACAAGGCACAGATTCACCGTGTTAAATTTAGTGAAATATTTTACTCATCGTGATGGATTGATAGTTTTAACGATGGTATTCCATGTACTCATATAGTGCTAGCTAATGTTTCAAACCAAAACTGACCGAGTCCCCATTAATCCACTCTAAAAAAATCCACGCAATATTCGTGAAAATGTGATATTCTGAATCAGTTAGAAAAATCTCTCTGAAACGCTAAATTTAATTGCTTATCTGAAATTTTCCCATGATTATATAGTTGATTTTTGTTCTGTTGAAAATTGAGAGTGGATTAATTCACTTAAAAGTTAGATAGAAAGCAAAAGGTGTTTATCAAATATTAAGATATCCTTCTATACCCCCATCTGGGGCGGTTACACTATGATACTGTAATATTATATTATACTATAATAATTTTCAATTTCAATATTATTCCAATATCAAACAATAATAATTCTTTGAAAAAAACTGTTGAATGGGAAATTCTTACTCCAAGCTGATCTTCTCCATTGTTAAGGTCATGCTCTTCATATCCCAATTCTCGCCAAGCCTTTATCAACCAGGGGGCCGTGGGATCAACGTATGGGAACCATTCCACCGTTTGATAACCTCCTTTTCCTGTAATTGAATAACAAAGCGTTGTGAATGAAAATTTGGTTAAAATAGAATGTGACCTATATATAGGCTCATCTATGGGGTAGAGCTTCCACTTCTTCATAGTTCTACTGCTGGATTACTTTTAAAATACTATATTATATTTGACCATTATTTTATTCAGTACAAAAAAGTAGTCAAACACTTCAAATTTGAGGGAACACTTGCTTCATATCGAAACATTATCAATATATAACTAATAAAAATAAACTCGGATTAACTACTAATATTATCAGAACGAAATTTTTATACCTGTTCTAGACGAAAATAAAAACTATGTTGAGATTATGTTTCCAATGGTGGATAGGTTGAATCTCAAAAAATGAAAAACATATTTGTGTATAAAAATAATCTATAGCAGAACTTGGTACTATAGCAAAACTTACAACTTTATACCCTCTTCAACAACTCATACTTCCACTGACACAATCAAAAACTATTTCGGTATAGGTATAGCTCTTACCTCTTACCTATTTCCTATAAATTATTTTCCATTTCCTATTTATCATTATATATAAATTTCTTATAAGGGACTCCCACTTTCCAACATACAAACTTCACTAGCCATTAATTCTATATCCAACCTTCAGTGCCTGATGAGCGAGATTTGATTTAGTCGTCGCACTGATAAGCTATCGCTTAGATAAGTTAAGAATCATACGCCTGGTACTCCCGTTGGAAGGGTGACCGCTTGAGCCAACTCCTCTCTGAATGTGATTCATGAGTTGTAAAATCGCTTTCCGTTACGGTAGTTCGGAACTCACCTGGAACGGTAAGTCCATTCATCTCTCATTATCATTCACCTCGTTACCCATATACACAAGCCTAGAGCTCATGTGGGCATCACCCTCAGCAAGAAAAGTAATCTCATCATGTGCACATTAATCATATAAGTCAATGAGATTCCCAAGAAACTTCTGTCAAGGGCAGCATATTGTACGGTAATTTTTATGAAGGGAGTGCCTCAGAACTGTGAGTTTCAGTCTAATCCTATGCTAACATAAGCTAAAAGGTTCTGTTTCATATTAGGTTAATTTCCTACTATCCTCACGGAATATAAGACCATTGAGAAATTCTCAACTGAATGCTACGAATTCCAGTATCTCATTCAACTCTGGTACAAGATTCCTTGGTGTTATTATAGACGAATCCTTAACATGGAACACTTGCCGAGCAACTTATGAAAAGGCTCAGTTCTGCATTGTATGCAATAAATGTTTTGAAGGATAAATGCAGTCTGGGTGTCTTACTGGACGTCTACAGAGGCTACTTTGGGAGTTTAGTAAAGTACGGGATTGTATTTTGGGGTGCATCGTCTCAATTAGATAAAATATTTAAAGCCCAAAAAATATTATTTGGCGAATTTTTAATTTGAGATTGAGACACCCATGTATAGAGACATCTTCAAGAATAAAAAAATTCTCACCGTTCCCTCCCCTAGTGGAAGTGATCAATAGAGATCAATAAAAAAAATGTATTGATATCAATAGGTATTTGGGCCAATACACATCAATAGGTATCCATGGATATGTATTGATGTGTATTGGCCCAAATACCTATTGATATCAATACAAATCAATACATATCCATGGATACCAATACATAACCAGCTGTATTGATATCAATACACTTCCATGGATATGTATTGATGTGTATTGGCCCAAATACCTATTGATATCAATACAAATCAATACATATCCATGGATATCAATACATAACCAGCTGTATTGATATCAATACATTTCCATGGATTTGTATTGATGTGTATTGGCCCAAATACCTAATGATATCAATACACATCAATAGGTAGCCATGGATATCAATACATAATCAGCTGTATTGATATCAATACAGATCAATAGCCATCTATAAGCAGCCTGTCCCCTTTATAGAAAAAATCCTCTTTTAAATCTAGGAGAGCAGCTTAGGATGAAGATAAAATTTGCAAGGATTATAATATTCTAACCCAGCTGCGACTAGCATCAGACAAGGGAGTATACCTGTTTAATTACCTATAATCAATATAAGTAAATTGGATTCAGTGAATAGATGTCTATTGACATATAAGGAATGTAAATAGTTGAGACATAAATAATGTGAAAAGTTGTTTATTAAAATAACTCATACGCATGTTATTAATTTATCTATGAAGAAAGGTCCTTATTGTGGTGCTCCAGATTACTTCATTCTCTTCCTGTTAAAAGTAGCAATTTTTTGAGCTACATACAGGTTTATGTTACTGCACCTCAATTCAATCTTAATTTTTGAAGCATTCAGATTTTCCTCCAGGATCCAGTGTTTGAACATTTCTAGAACAAATAACAGTTCAAAGTATAAAATCTTGAAAAATTAGAAAATAAGGATTTTATTTCCTGAATTAATCTGCTAGCAAATTTATTTAATAACCTAAAAATGTATTCATATATGCATGACTCTCCCTCTCGTGAAAAGAAAGTCCAAGATAACACAAGAGTGTTTTTTTTCACGTGAAAATCATGTCCTCACAGTTTTACATTACAACGTCATATTCTAGTGGATAAGTCGAGAAAACGCCATTATTTCACGTGAAAAAAAAGGTGGAAATGTTCCAACTTTTCACGTGAAAAGTACGTGAAACTGAAACTTGAAAATAACGTTTTTTTTTGTTTTTACATTTTCACGTTTTACTGAACATGTAAAAACTCTCAGAAAAGAACATGAATAAAACGTTTTTTTCTTCATTTCTTGTCCCACATTTGGTTATTTCTTTCGCATGAAAATTTCCAAAAATTCACATGGAAATAACGTTTTTTAAAATACATTTTTACAATATTTTATTGTGAAAAGATAGAGAAGGATTACCTTTATAATATTCTAAAAAATAACCTTTTCAATTATTTATTTTTACATTAAAAAACTATAAATTTTATAAAACTTTTGAATAACCACAATATAATGTGAAGTAAATTCTCTACCCTAACTTTACAATAATTTTACAAAAAACTGAATAAAAATTAAATTGAACCATCAAGTCCTATTCAGACAAATGGATTTTTCCTAGTAGGTGATATATGCAATCTAACAGCTGGACACTATAATTACAAAAAGAAAGCTCATTTTGATTTGTAATCATTCAACAACTTACAAATTTCAAATATTTTTCATGTTAGCTTCTTTTTTCAGCTTTTGGACTTTGTATCAGCCATTTGCTTGTATAATAGTGAGGTCCACGTTATAATGGCAGTGTGTGATTTGCAATGGTGTTGTTATCCTTGTCTATCGTTCAACAAAGCAGATGGCGCATTGTGATGGCGCGATCTCTTTCACGCATTGAGATGCTGCCACATCGTTTATCAACAACGTAGAAATTCAACTAATTGACAAAATATTTAATCTCAATCATGAAAATTTATTATCACATCTTTAAAAAATATATTTTCTTGACAAATAAAATATGATTAACTATTTTCAACAATAATGAACAGTTAAATTCATCAGATATACCAGTATCAGCTGTTTGGGTGGCAAGGCTGAGATCTGGCAACCCTTTTTTCCTATCTTCCTACACTGCCATTATAACGTGGACCTCACTATAGCTTTGCATCACCCATTGGGAAAAAACATAAATGTCTGGATGGCCAAAAGGGAGATTTTTGCTTTAATAAAATGAAGGAACAACAATAATTTATATTAAAATTGAATTTATTTTCAAAACATTACAGTCTTCAACCCTTCAATAAGTTGGAGACTGTTGTAGATATAATACTGTAACTTTCAGGATAAGTTAATGGTCGAATACTCCACCTTTTGACATACAACTGAATTTCAACCTCTCATAAGGGGGTGACTTGGGGGTTGTAACTCAAAGATTTTGAATGTAAATACCCATTGTGTGATACATCATATCTTGAAAGCCTTCAAAACGAGAAAGATGACATCAATAAAAATCGTCTATGATACTTTTATCCAAAATGGCGGCTGATTGAAGTTTTAGTTTTTAAAGAAATAATTGATGAAATTCAATTAGCCGCCATTTTGGATAAAAGTATCATAGAAGATTTTTATTGATGTCATCTTTCTAGTTTTAAAACGGCCTTTATAATGATGTATAACACAATGGGTGTTTACATTAAAAATATTCGAATTACAACCCCTCATTTCTTTACAAACTGTAACTTCAATCAGCCACCGTTTTGGATTCAAGTTTCATAGTAGCCTACATTTTAATTGATGTTATCTTTCTTGTTTTGAAAAGCCGTTTGAAATAATGTACCACACAATAGGCGTTTACATTAAAAATATTCGAGTTACAACTCTTAAGTCACCATATTATACATTCTGAACCTAGTCAACCCCTTATGAAGGGGTTGAAATTCAGTTATACGTCAGAAGTTAGAGTATTTGACCAGTAACATATCCTGAGAGTTACAGTATTATATCTACAACAGTCTCTAATTTATTGAAAGGTTCCCATACATATGACTCACGCTGTATAATTACTAACTATTAATGATTAGCACAAGCCTAGAGCTCATGTGGGCATCACCCATAGAAAAAAATTGTTTGACTTTATATTCTGTTTTAAAATAATCAAAATTGAGACTTACTTAGATTTTGTCTCTTTGCTGGTAAACCGAATTTTTGAAGACTTCAGGCGGTCTTTGATTATTGCTTCCATGTCTTTTTCTTTTGTGTTGGAAAATTTTATCACCACAGCTCCTATCAGAAATGGAACAAAAGTTTACTTATAATTAAACATATTTCAAACAATATTTCTTGACTGGATAATTGAAAAAACACACATGTTGCAAAACACACAGTCTCACTCTCTCTTATTATATAAAATATATATTGCTAAAATGAGAGGACTACAACTATAGTTTTTCTAAATTGGAAGCAAGTAAATGATATCTACTAGGCTAGGTACTTCAATTCAAATAAACTATTCAAAATTATTCGAAGTATAAAATAAAGATATGTTAATAATGCTCACTATTCCATTAAAATTTATCTATAGTGAGATCCACGTTATAATGACAGTGAATTAAGATGGGAGAACAGCATTGCCAATTCTCTGCCTTGACTAGTTATCTTTCTACATTGTTAAAAACAGATTTGGCATCGTTGTTGAGCAAGAAAAGGATAGTACTACCTGCCTTGTCGAATAATAGACAAGGATTGCAACACCAAAGTTGATCAAATACTGTCATTATAACGTGGACCTCACTATAGCCATTAGTCTAATCTATCTATCCAAAGTCATATATTGCTATTAAGTTCATTATATTAAGATGAGTGTAGATTAGGCTAGTAGCCTACCTATGTGGTGACATGAATTATTCAGGCTAGAAAGATATTTTTGAAATTGATGTTGCTTTCCATGACGAAACACTATATTCTATACAATAACTTTGTTGTAGTTCAGACACTGTGTTACCGTACTTATAATAATTGAAAAAAACACTTACTTTTCTTGGAGTATTGAGGAATGCATTTCACTCCTGAGGAAGAGCTTCATCAGGCTGATATTTTGCTCCTCAGGAGTAAAATGCATTCCTCAATACTCCAAGAAAAGTAAGTGTTTTTTTCAAATATATACAATGATTCAGTGACTGAACTACAACAAAGTTAGACATTTTTGTTACACATTTCAATTTATTTATGTGCTAGCATTCCCCTGGAATGTGTCTGCCTAGAATAATAAACGTTCATTTCCAGCACTGATAAATTTAAGAGGCTTACTTCTATTATAATTAACTATGCCATAAATAATACATTTAGGCTATTTTATGAGGCTTTGAGGTTATGTGTCTAGGCTTTGAATAAGTTTATCATTTAAATAAATATAGTCTGAGTATCTAAGACTATAATAAATGTATTCTTTCATTATACAGTACATCAATAAAAACAAAATCACTTGACTTACCTTAAACTGGATCTTTCACAAAAATCACAAAACAACAGACACCAAAAAATCCGTTACAATCCAAGTGTTGCATTGCGGAAGTCATTCCCGGTTTCCCGCCATTGACCAACAACCGCCTTCCCATGATCAAAAGACCTACTATGAAAATATCGATATATCATCAATATTCGATTATTTATGATTATACATTTTTAAACTTGTTTGGGAATGCATTATTCAAATTACATATTTTAAATAAGTAAAAGTGAAATAGGCCTACTGTCCTAATTTCTACATTGTTCAATGCAATAAAACCAGTTTGGCCCAGAAAAAAGTTTGGAATTTGTTTGTTTTATATATCGATTGTTGAAACTTTGATACGTTCATCTCATAGTATTAATATATTGATATTTTAATTCGATACCATAGTAGGCCTATGGATGGTGGGAATTTCAAAATTAATGATATAGACAGTCTTATTAAAAAATTTGATATTTCAGGTGCGGGTTAATGATTTTTATGGGGGGACATTTGTGCTAGACACTGAAATAATGTTGGAATCGATAAATAGTAGAAGTAGTTATTATTTGAATTGAAATCATTCAAAGTTCAAGTGTGTATAGTTCAGATACTGCACGATTTTCCCCATAAACTGTGATATAATTTTAAAAAGTGGTATAACTTTTCCAATTTTGGATAGAATCATTTGAAATTCTAGGATAAGATTGAAAATAAGAACAGAAACGTTCATGATTATTTTCAGAATTTTTAATGATAATAAAATACAATATTAAGAAAATTTAAACGTCAGTAGCACGTTAACGACACGTCTGACAGGATTTTTGCAGAGGACAAAATGTACTAGAAATTCACTTATACACCCGAATAAGTCATCAAAAATACCTTGTTTCGAGAAAATTGAAAATCTGCAAAATTATTAGCTACTAAGTTTTCAACTGCATTTAAAATTACCGCAAAAGGTCTATATATTGTTAACGGTGCGTTGTAGACGATTTTTGCAAGAGACAAAAAGTGCTGGAAATCCCCTTCTACACTGAACGTACAGTGATATCAATAGAAGTTCATTGACTGTATTTACCGTGATTTCTATTGGTATCCATGAACTTCTATTGATATCATTAAACTTGTAGTGATATCAATATAAGTTCATCGAATGTGATTTCTATTGGTATCCATGGATTTCTATCGATATCCATGAGCACGTATTGATATCCATGAGCATATATTGATATCAATAGTTTTTCTATCGATTTCTATGGATCTCTTCCACTAGGGTCAGTTTACTCAATACTCATGTTAGCATTCAGAAACCTCAATATACTGAACAAAAGGAATGAAACAGCAAGAGAAACAAGAGCACATAACTTATTATACTACCCAATGCATAGGACAACTAAATTTGAAAAAAGAGCACTATATAGAGCAGTAAAATTTTTCAACAAACTTCCAAGCGAAACTAAAGTTTTTAATTCCAAATTTCAATCCAAGAAGAATATCCAAGAGTATTTGACAAAAATAGAGCTTATTACTCGGTTCGCGAGTTTTTAGATGAATGACTGATGATTTTAATTTTTTTACCGTTTTCCTCCCTCGGATCCAACTCCAACCTATCTAGACACAAGGCTTGATTCCATTCAAATAAAAAACTTGTAACCTTTATAATAGTTACTTAACTTCTCTAGTGTCTTATTTTGTATTTTATAAATTTGTGATTTATATAATTGATTTATATAATTTGTAGAATTGTGACAATGCAGAAATTATTTACATGCTGTAAGTTTAAATAATATTGTAAACGAATGAAATTGCAAATAAATAATTTGAATTTGAAGGTTTTAAATGTGAAAGGTTTAGAGAGGTTACGTTTTGTGTTTCAATTAGCAATTCATGTCAATTTTATTTGAATTGTGTTGATAATTTTATATAATAAACAAAAAATGAAAAGTTGAAATACTCGCCCTTTCAACACTCCCTATGAAGATATTTAAAATTACCGCCGCAATGCGCATAGCTGCCAACACTCAAAATTCGCTAATATATGATATTATGCTATTCAATATCATATTATTATAAATAGTAATTATTATTTAATTATTCACGTCACCTAGATAATATGAAATAACATCTCATTTGGTGTAAAACTGGCCTCGCTATCTACATGTTTTTGGGCGGTGCTTACCGCCCAAAATTATTACAAAAGTTGAGTAAACGCAAAGATTGAGGTTAGTTTTTGTTTGGTTGTTGCGCTTTGTTGCTCAATGCTCGCTACTGACTCCTAGTGTCTTTATTCTCGGTTTTGAAGAAATGACCGCCTGAATCAATAGATAATCAATTTACTTGACGTGTGATACATATACACAGGTAATTTACAAAGTAAAGTAATTTTGGTGAAGCTCTAACCGATCCATAGTAAGTTGCGGTAAGCTACCGGTGGGCTACAGCATTTCTAGCTCTGTTTTGTTGATACTTTATACCTGCAACGAACATACCTGTGTTTATAATAATTTTCCAAGTAGTAATGAACTTAAATTTTTGCCAACTTGTTCGATTAGAACCAACCAAATAGTTAGTGCAAGCTAAGCCTAGTTCACACTAAGGTACTAAATTCCTCTACTTATTCTGTACTAGTGAAATAACTCCTTACCATAATTTGTCTTTTCATTTTTGCCATGAGTGTGCCTTAGTCTTGGTTTCTTTAACCTAACCTTCCAAAACTTGGTGCTGTATACTCTTGTCTCTTGGGGCCTGTACATGTAGAGAGCAATCAGAGCATTTTAACGGTATAGAGATAAAGTTTCTTTACTGGGCATTCATATTAGTCATATTTCCCTGCATTCAAGAACAGAAACTTTAATTTACTGCACCAATGTAATCTTCGAAGGCAGAAACTCGAATCCACTGTAAGTTATCAATGTAGACAATTCTTCAAGTTTTGATGATTCAAATCTTCAAGTAGTCTTCTTGAATCAAGTAGATGTTGACCATGTGCGACTTTTGCACTCAACTTGACAACTTGAATCTTGAAATCACAATCCAATCTGAAAATGGGATAGAAACAGTTGTTTTCTATGTTGTATAAACGTTATGTCGGCATATGACTTGGAAGTAATGGTGGTTCGGAACCCACTTGAGGTGTAGGTCCACTCATCTCTAAGCATCATCCGTCACCCACGCAAATGCCTAGAGATTATGTGAACACCATTCTCAGCAAAAATATTGTTTTTATGAGAAGATTGTTGGCCACTAAAAATATTTTAAACCTCAGATAGAAAATAGTTCAAGCTTGAAGCCGTCACGTCTGTTACGACGCGGCGTTAGCAGACTATCGAGTGGCTCAAGCCGTTTCACTAGATACGCGCGGCTAGAATCGTAGGGTCTAAGGAATCTAGGAATCATAAGGTCTAGAATCTAAGGAATTGCACCTCTAGGAGTATGTAAATAATATAGGTATCCAAGGTGTAGGTATAAATAATTAAGATTTATACCTTAGAATGCTCTGATCGCTCTGGGGCTAAGTTCATGGTTCAATCCATCAGAACTTGAATGCCGTTGTCACTTGTGAGACAAGGCGAATGATTGAATTTACATCATGTCTGGGCGTCTGGTAATTTACATCCTTTTTGATGATTCATTGTATGATCGTGATAGATCAACTGTCACCTCACTACCAAAGCAGGAATCATAATTTTGTAGGAGAGAGTGGGGGAATAAGAGACATTTTTTAAATTTTATGTATGTGTTTTAAATTGTGAATAAATTCACATAATTATCTTGAACCTTCAAAAGGAAATTTCAAAGGATTCAAAAACTTTCAACAATCTATAGCCTACTTCAAGTGAACCCTTGCAAAAACTTTACCTACCCAAAGTCATATTTTTGCAGAAATTGTTTTCCCAACTTAACTACTTAGTTTGCTCCCAATCTCTTCATAAAACTTTTCATAGACTAATAGAACCTCTTATTTCAATTTTTTGTTTTTCTTTCAGCTATTTCTATCATCGTGAAAAAGGCACTAAGGCTAAGAAACATATCTGTTAAATTTGTAAAATTGTATTTTATCAGTTTTTGTCTTTCGTTTTGTTATTTTGTCGTGTTTGACCTGTTCATCATGTTTAATGTTATGTTTCTTATTACAATTTTCAATTGTTTTTTCTATTATAATTTTGAAGTAAAATTCCCATTTCACTTTATTTTCAAGAATAATTTCCATGTGCAATTTTTAAGCACAATTTTCAAGTATAATTTCCAACTACATTATAATCAAATATAATTATTATATGTAAATCATGATTTTCTAGTGTTCTACTTACAAATTTATTATTATGTTAAAGATGAATTCTACAAAAATACTTATGGGGGCTTCGAAGAAATAGAAAATGATGATGACTATAAGTAAGTTGATCAACTCAAGTTAAAATATACTGAATCGCCTATAGACTAAAATTAGAGTTCTTTTTTACTTGTTAGCCCAAGCTATTGATGACAGAATAATTTCATTCTAAAGATAGATTTCAACTCTTAGGCGGGTTAGGTGTATATGAACTGTAGAAAATATTGAAACCCTCTGTGTTAGACTCTTGATAATTATCTTATTTGTACAGTTTTTAAGGTTGCAACTTCTAGTATTAAAAGACAAATTTACAGTTTGATATAAGACGTTCAACGAACAACTTATGAGGTTTCCTAATCTATGAAATACAAGCAATTCCTTTTAAAGATATTTTAATGAATATTTGTCTATTTTAAAAATAATTCCATCATTAAAAATTGAGTTCATTCATTCGGTATATTGTAGACCTATCTTGCCGAATATCTATGTAAATTTTGACCTTCAATAACTTTTTATGTATGCACCGAATTTGATGATTTTTTTAGTTTTGTTCGTTATGTTCAGGACCAGGTTTATGGCCTATAAAATTTATAATCCGACTTCAGGACTCTTTCCTAAGGTCCTTCAAAGTTTGCATGTAATCCTTATGGGAGAAGATTTGAGAGCTGGCCTCACACAGAAATAAAAATCAGCTGTTATAATCATTGCGTCATCCAACAGCCATCGGTAGATAGTAGACAAGAGTGTGTGCTGCTCCATAACCGCCCATGTATTTTATTCTAAACGCCTCGACTAAAAACAAAATTACTTTTGTGTATAGAAAAGCTTTATTTTGAAATGCCGGTTTTTTCAAATTTATTTCAGAGTTAAATAAACTATTAATAATATAATAAGATACAACAACGTCTGTTCAGTCAGCACTTGAGTCAGAAACTATGAGCACATTACAATCATCTTTGATAAGTTACATAGATCTTTTCCATCCAATTTTTATTCGATACTTTACTGATATAAAATTAATATACTAAAATTTTAATACTAGATGTTCGAGGAGAATAAAATCATTTTCCAAATAATAAGTAATTAAAAAATACAAACTTCTGCACAACTAACTAACCACATAGGAAGTCCATATTCAGATATGAATGTAAATACTGATTGTTGGATAATTTTCATAAAAATATGGTGATGCATATCAGTTTGAGCTAAGGCTAAGAAGCACACCTGAGGAGGCGCGGCTTGGTGATACAATGGGCCATATGAATAAAGTTGAGCATTTGCTTATACTTCTAAAATATGGAGCATTTGCTTCATTTTCTATGAATAAACGTGAGCAAAACCTTTTACTCATGCTCATCAAAAAATAGTATGAGCATTTGCTCAAAAGTAAAAGCTTTTGCTCAAAATTTTATGAATAAACTAGAGCATTTGCTGAACTTTTGAAGCAAATGCTTCAAAAAAGGTGAGTCTAGTCTAGAGCAGCTTATCAACTTCTGCTCATAGTAAAATGGCTCAACTAATTTGTATGAGGAAGAGGAAACTATTACCAGATACGATCACAACCAATAGTTGAGAATTATAAAACTCTTTTTAGATTCAAGCATGATATATATCACCATTATTTCACGCTATTATTTCAAAATTCTAAACTCAACTAACCTAAAACTCAATTCATAAATAGAAAACAGAGCAGACGACGCAAACACAAGCGGTGCACCATACTTGCATATTTAGCACTTCCGTGAGCTATAAAAACAAACTAAGGCTACAAAAGCGAATCAGCTGATGAAAAATCTCTAAAATACGTGAGCATTTGCTCCAGAGTTCAGGAGCATAAGGTAAGAGTATAAGGTAATGCTTATTCATATAAAAATGAGCAAATGCTTTTGCTTCTACCTTTTGCTCATGAGCAAAACCTTATGCTCCATGCTCTTGCTCATGAGCATTTGCTCTGGTTTTATTCATATGGACCAAAGTGTTGATCTTATGGAGATGGCCTTATTACACCGTTCCACGCAATGCCCGATTCAGTGTGCGTGTGTGAGTGCTTCCATTCAAACCAATAAGCAAGAAGCACCTGGATGAAAAGTTCCGCATCGCGCCTCCTCAGGTGTGCATCCAGCTAAATTTTGTCATGAGATGCATTAACTATTTGGCGGTACGAAGTTCGACGGGCTAGCTAGTTGTTAATAATTCACCTTTCTTTATTTTCTGTAATGGTTGTGCAAATTCAATGATTGTGTAAATTGATGATTTATTAGTTGCAATTTCCTCACGCAGGTCAGAAGAAGAGGGGGAGGATGTGGTCGATTCTGATTTCAGTATAGAAGAAAATGACGAGCCAAAATCTGATGTTGAAGAAGACGAAAAAAAATCAAGGCCAAAAAAGTTGGTCACTAAAGCTTACAAGGTCAGTTATTTTCTATCCAAAATAAATCTTATCTCTCCCATTTTAAATCTGTCTTTTTTAATACGTATAGTTTTATACATGAACATATCTGCTATTTGGAGCTTTTCTATTTATATCTGAATTCAGATATTACTGTTTAACCCTCAACTAGTGACCATGAGTTTGTGAGACCCATGGAAATTTTTGTTTTCTTGTAGTGGCAACCTGCTTCCTCCGAATCCTCTCCACCCCTCAATACCTTCAAGTTATTGCATCCTGAAAAGTCTTGATTAGCTGTCAATGTATTACCTCTCTCAAGATTTCATTTATTATCAGTCAAAGTTTTGTTTGGGTCTCACAGACCCATGGTCACCAATTGCGTTATTTTTTTTTTAAATCTGAATTCATCAATATGGCATCTTTTGACAAGGATTAGCAACAAATGATCCAGATTTCTCTGATACTTTTAGAGTTATTCTACAGGAAATGACAGTGACTGATTTGTTTGATGACAGTTGTGATGACCCGATTTATTTACTCGGTGACTGTCATACAAACTCCATCAGTGAAGATGACAATCGTGATTCAGTTTTGAATGAAGATGTTGAACAGTAAGAAATAACATTCCCAATCACCTGAAGAACAACAAACGATTACAAATTCTTGGTATGGCCGAGGAAGAAGCGAATTTAAATGGTCAAAGAGGGCCCCACAACACTGTACAAAAACGCAGAAGATATTTCCAGAAAACATCGAAGTTCAAACCTGCACAGAAAATTTCCATGAGTTTATATTGCCCATGTTTTTTCCAATTTTTTATTCATTCATTATAGGCCTATAATTGAACGATTTGTGAAAATGATAAATTAAACTAATGTACTATGCTGATTTCTTTACAAAACCCCTTTTATCTTATTATTGAAATTATTAAAAGGGGTCTACCAGATTCAACATCACCATATATGTTACTAGTGACATGTATATATATATAGGAATAGATTGTAATGTATATAGTAAAAGTGTGAGTTGGGCAGTTAGACGCACTGCCAGTATATACAGATTCACAGAGGACTGGCAGTGCATGTCTGTCAAGCTGCTTAATTCTCACTTCACCAGTTTAGGGTTAATCAGCAAAGATATAATTTTTTTTGAATGTTGGAATTACTGATCTTATTTCGCTCAAGTTCATAGCAGAAAGTGAATGAATAAGGATGGGAGAACAATTATTATTATTTCAATTTTAGGAACACTCAATCATGTATTTCGTGCATAAAGAATCATCTCTATTAATAGCCGTAAATTATTTTTCGTCTATTTTCATAGCGAAGGTAATGCTGTGTTAGATATCCATAGTGAATAGAAAAACTTCTAATTGTCACAACCACTCATTTATTAAAACAATGTGTGCAATCATTTTAGATTTTTACGCCATCATAAATCTTTAGTGAACTAACATCCATAGTCATCAAAATCAAAATAGTAATAGTAATAGTAAAAGTAGTATAGTCATAGTAATCAAAATCAATCAATTTTATTTAGCCAGATGGTAAAATATACATAAGGTTTTGGCCACATCAAAACACATCTATTCAATAACATAATAATTTGTCTCAAAAATAACCGGAGTTATTCTTTAAAAGCTATATATTTATCTCCTTTAAAATCCTCTCTATAAAAACTAAACCAACGGTTCTTCTACTGTTCAAAACATTTTCCAAGACATTTTTAGGTATGGCTGCTAGCTAGCTCCTTCCTCGTTTTTATCTTGATCCCTTTGATGTTGTCAAATCGTTGTCCTTTCATGCCTTCTTCCATACATGGGAACAAAAACGGAGCTAAATCAGATGAGTAGGTTGCATGGGGCAGCACCTTAGCGGCTTAATTTCTTACTAAAAAAGGCAGACTCATAACAGAGCAATTCCGGTTCCGTAATCATGATTGGCATGCGTCTATAGTGTTCACTATCGATCATTTTCTTCAGGTTACAAAAAAACATTCCACACCATAGGCCATAATCTGTCACTCATATGGAATGACGTTTTTCTATTATGTAAGGTATTATCATTACCTTAATTTTATTGAAATGCTTGACTTTCATAAATAATAATGATAATGATTTAGAGATAAATTCTGATGTAGTAATGAGAATAGGAATAGATGTACTGTATAGAGTAAAAGTGTAAGTTGGACAGCTAAACGCACTGCCAGTACACAATTTGATAAATGAATAGTTTTCTGCTGTTATTATGTTAATTAGTTCAATATGAATAATATTTTGGATTGTTCGTAATTTGTTTGTGTGTTTCAGGAACCAAGACCAATTAAGAAAGTTGGAAGAAAGCCAAAAGCAGTCCCAGTTTTTGCCGAAAAGATAGAGGAAATTCCTCCATTTGAATTTAATGTAATGTATAGAAATTGAAATTTATAAGAATATATTGTAATGTATGGAGTAAAAGTGAGACGCAGTTTGAGTGAGAATCAGTTTGCATGATTGGGCAGTTAGACGCACTGCCAGTATACAGGTTCACAGAGAACTGGCAGTACATGTCTGTCAAGCTGTTTAATTCTAATCCTAGAACGTATTTGAAGGATTTGCTAATTAGTAAACGTTTATACGTTTAGTAAACGTTTATAGTTTTTAACGATAAAGTTTTGAATTTCTGTATTCTAAAGGAATATTTTTCCAATTCAAATTGGAATATTTTTCCAAAGATTGTTGAGACATTGTATCATCATTCGATAATAAACAATTTGAAAAATGAACAATGAACAGTATTCAGCTGGTATTAGGTTTATTAGTTCAATGTGAATAATATTTTGGGTTGTTTTTTATTAATATTTTGTTGTGTATTTTATTTTTTAACTCGTGGTTTCTTTTTTCCTCAATACAGTATTCAGTAATTAGTATTTAGGATATACTTCCACCAACGAGCAAGTTGCTTTTTTGCTGGTGGTGATTTTCATATCAAATATAGTAAATATTCATCTTTATTGTATAATATCATGTCGTATATTTTATCTTTGTATGGAAATGAAACAATATGATTTGATTTGTTTCCCAGGTACCAATGCCAGTTGAAAGAAAGAAAGTTGGAAGAAAGCCAAAAGCACTGCAATTGAATACCGAAAAGAAAGAGAACGCTGGTCCACTTGAACTCGTCCCACAGGCTGATCTCACAGGTAACCCTTGATGAGAGTGTATTAGTTGATAGTTAACCCTGGGTAATTGATTGTTCATAATCCAGATAATTGATTATTACTTTTCCAATATTTTGAAAAATGTCTTCAGTACAATTAAACTAGTTCCTAGTGCTATTTTTACTTTTATGCATACTGTTGAAATCTCAATTAAGATTTCAATATTTTTACAAAATTAACCGATTAAATATTTCAAAAATATGTTTTTATGTTATTCTGTTTAGAAAGGAAATCAGCGAGAAAGTCCACTTTGGTAAAATCAGCGGAAACAGCCCGACGTTTGAAAGAGAGATCTGAGCGTGGTAAAAGAAGGACAAGGAAACTGAAAGAAGAGAGAGAATTAACGCAGGAAGAATTACTGGAAGAAGCCAAATTCACTGAGCTAGAGAACTTGAAATCTTTAGGTAAATCAATAATTTTAGTATTCGCTAGTAACTGTGTTGAATAACCATTTCATTCATATTCGATCATTTTTAGCATTTTTAGTAGCTCTATTCTATTAAATTTTATTATTTTGTCTCAATAATTAAACCACCAGTGACATCAAAATCCCCAACACTTTCTCTATTGGTCAGAATGCGTTATTGACATTATTGATTAGTTCATTACTAGAACTCCTTCTTCACCGCTTAGTGTGTATTATTGTCCTTATTACAATACTGTATGTATTCCTCTATTATTGTTGAAGTTTATTCGAGTTTCATCATTCCCTCACTTTCATAGAATTTTATATTTTTTGGCGGTTGATTTTTATTTTCTAATATACTATGGAGTGGTTTAATAAGAAATATATCCTAATAATAAAAAGGTAATAAATGGAAGTTGAAAATGTTTGTATAACATAAATGTTGGTCGTTCAGTTAGGGAAACAAAATATCAACTTCAACTCAAATTGTTTGCTTTTTAAATGGATCATAAAAAACTATTATAATATATGCCAGATTTTGTGTATTTTATCATATATTTTTCCATAATTGAAGAACAATTGATCATTTTTTATTTTTTTGCAGAAAAATATCAGAAAATGGAACTTGAGAAGAGGAAGATTAGACCTGTGAAGAAAGCTAATGCAGGAGTTTCATACATCCGTTACCATTCAGTTGCTATGCCCCTCGTAGAGGAAATACCTAGCGATAAAGAAGAGTGAGTTCAATTTTTTGTCGGCTCTTCTAAAATAGATTCAAGATTTTAAGAAGAAAGAATATTGAAAGATCAGTATTATTTATAACTGTAGTGTAGTGGCTGTTAGGTGTTGCCTAAGCCATAATTCTATGTATCAGTTTGCTTGATTACAAATTCATCAAATAGATTCTGTCTTTAAAACTTGTAATATTCCTGGGTATTTCAATGAAATATATACTCGGAGAAAGAGACTAGGAACTTTTAATCTTTACAACATGTAATCCAACTAACTTTCTTGTAATCTTTACAACCTGTAATCTTCTAAACTTTTGTAATCTGTACAACCTGTAATATCCCTGGGTATTTCAATGAAATATATAGTCGGAGAAAGAGACTAGGAACTTTGCATCTTTAATAGGGATAATTAATTAATTATCTGAGAAAGATGAAGTAAAAAAGGTTATTCAAATGAAGAATATTATCAGTATTTAGTAGCCTAATGTATATTTTTGTTCATTTAATTTTGTGTGTGCATTTCAGCATTGAGTTAAAAAAATTGCTAATCAATCTGAGCAATTATTTCAAATATAAAAAAGTCATTCTTATCATTGGCAATTCAGCTTCAATTGTTCGTTAGTGGTAGATGCTTTACTAGAAATTAGATGTTGAAGAATGAGAAATCGCCGATGATTCTGATTTCAAGTGTATTACATAGTGTGCTTTACCTAACGCTTTTTTAAATGCTGCCTTTATATGTCAGTTTATGAATATTCAATTCATGAACTGATAAATGATGACACTCATTTTAATTTACATGTCATTCAACCTGAGTATCCTGAACTATTCATGACATTCCTTTAAACCCTGAAAGCTTACTAGCCCAGTCAATATAGACATAAAAAGTGGGTGTGCTTGCAATTTATATTGTAGTTCTGATTTTTTAATATATTATTTGGATACATGAGAGAAGTCCAGAACCAAATTCTCATTTGGTATTCAAAGAGTTCTGAATGATCTCATTTCACTTATAATTTTATAATCTTAAAAAAAGGTGAGAGCAAATTTTTGTGTCCGGTCACTGGATTTGGCGGAAATAGCTGAAAACTGGAAAATGAACCGAAAATACGAGGTTTCCTGTATATAGCACGAAGAAATTCTGCATGAAGAATTTGGTTCTCACATGTATCCAAATAATATATTGAAAAATCAGACCTACAATATAAATTGCAAGCACCAATGTATAAAGTGACTGGACTATGCATGATTTTATATCTTCTCATAAAGATAACTTCTTTTTCTTGATGTTTTAGAATAGTATTAACATGATATTATTTATGAAAACACAAAGATGTAGTCTTGTCCTTATGAATAAATATCACCACATTCCACGAAACATTGTGTCAGAAATGGATTGAGTTGTTGGATTTGAATAACTTTGGAGTTTTTGAGTTGAATCACTATCTAAATTTGTTTAACATTCTGGTGATTTGTCTAATAATTGATGTTTAATAATATTTTTCAGCGATGCACCTGAAGCTAATGGTGAAGATGAGAACACTTCCAAAGACACTGAAGCCAACTGTGAAACTGAAGAGAACACTTCCAAAGACACTGAAGCCAAGTGTGAGATTGAAGATGAGAACACTTCCAAAGACACTGAAGCCAAGTGTGAAACTGAAGATGAGAACACTTCCAAAGACACTGAAGCCAAGTGTGAGACTGAAGAGGAGGACACTTCCAAAGACACCGAAGCCAAGTGTGAGAGGACGTTTATCACTTTCAGTACACCGGCCTTATTCAAAAAATACTTTCCACAGAAACCGCCACCAAAGCCTCCTGTTCGGAGCGTTTGTACGATCACACGGTGAGTAGGCCTAATACTCTGAACTAACAGTATCTTGATTGCAACTAGTGAGCTTGCAATAGTATACTGGCCAGCCAGCAACTTTCTTTCAAAGATATTTTTTTTCTAAAGAAAGCTAGAGGTTGCCATAGTTCACCGTGATTCAAAAAGAATACCACAACTTAATCAAGAAAACATAATAGAAACTTGGGTCATAAATCAAAATGAAGAGTAGGCCTATTAAAATAAGTTTTTCCCCACTAGAAAACAAGTTCACAAATGCTCAATGTGACCCCCTCCAGACACTCGAGTGTTATCAATACGATACTAGAACTCGTTCCACACCCTCAGTAACATATCGGGCGTAACAGTTTGTATTGCTGCTGTTATTTCTTGTTTGAGCTCCTCAATGTTAGCTGGTAGAGGCGGTCGATATACCTTATCTTTAACGTACCCCCATAGAAAAAATCGCAGGGGGTGAGGTCAGGGCTTCTTAGAGGCCAGTGATGAAGTGCTCTGTCTCGAGCTGCTTGGCGGCCGATCCATTGCCTCGGATAGTTTTCATTCAAATAGGCACGGACAGATGGGTGCCAATGGGGTGGTGTTCCAAATAAGGAACTAAAAAAAACTTAAGAGCTTCCTCGAATCGATGACAGATAGTGCTCCACTCTCCGTTTATTCTTTGCAGAGTTATCAATTTTCAAAGTTATGATATTCTTTTTGAATCACGGTGTATACTGGCCAGCAACTTTCTTTCAAAGATTTTTTGAAAAGAAAGCAAGAGGTTGCCATATGCCTTCAACCAGTTGTAAGCATGCTCCAACTGAATGATTACAAGTGTAATGGTTATTTATTGAAGTTTTCGGTTTATCGTTTGATAGTTTGACACCTTGTGAGACCGGACTCCCCAAGGATGTGATATTGAAGTTATGCAATTGTTGGGTTATATAACCCAAGTTATAATATTGAAACAAGTTTATTGATTGGGTTCATTCATATAGAATTAGGACTTTAACAATGATGAGAATTTTGTAATCTTGTAGTTGAATTTTCCGTGTGAATTTTTATCCTGAGAAATTTATTTTTCTGTTGAAAAATAATTTTTCACATTGAGATTCTGCTAGCTTGCGTCCTGGAAGACTCAAATTTTATGCAGGTTTGAAGTATTCTCACGGAACTCTATTTACATTAGCGATGGAAAATACACGAGTATTTGGGAATATTTCAAACTTGCATTTTCCTTTCCCAAGTAATTGTGCTCTGTCTCCACGTGGACCGTCGTGTCGTTGGTGGAAAGGCAACATAATTTGCGTGGAAAAGTTAAGTTCGATTCAAGCCGCGGCCGAAGTCACAATTAAATCCAGAGGTAGCCTCGGGCCTCGAGGGCCCAAACTTAAGGTGTTTGTTTGTTGTGCAAATTGTTAGAATGTATTATTTTTAGCCGTGCATCATGTTGGAAACATGTTTATTAATAATTAGGAAAGTGATTGTGTGAATGTTTGTTGTATAATATTAGTGAGTCAAAAATAGTGTACTGAAAATTTCAATAGTGATGGGTTTATAAATTGAACGATTGTTAGTGCCATTATATTTTCTAGCTCATGCTAAAACCCCTTGAATGACCGAGTCTCCAATAATTCATTTTAGTTTAGTAAAATGAATAAAGTTCACGCTACCATCGTAAACAATTCCAGACGAACAGTTGGCAAAATCTACAGGCAGCTTTATAGAATGTGCAATTAAACAATACAGATTATTTGTTGTCCAAATTTGAATTAGATTAGTTCATTAAATACAAATTTTACAAGTATAATAGAACGCGAAAGTTTGTTGCTTGTCCAGTCCCATGACTCAACCTTTAGAATTTAGAGATCTCTCTTCTACCCCCATCTGGGGCGGTTACAGAAGCATCAGTAAATAAACCAAGTGTTCCATCCTTGAATGTTTACTCTTCTTTCCTATTCCTGAATTACATAGTACTGTCATTTAGCATGCTTCATCAAGAAATATTGCTCTCTTCCATTCCAGATGTTTGGCAGTATTCAAAAAATGTTCTCTTTTTATTATGTTCACTGTAAATATGAATTGTTAACTGTTCACGTCGAGCAGAAATTTGTTCTTCATCCATCGTGGTGGATACTTGAGTAATGTATCTAGGTAACTTTACTCACGAGAAATATCTGTAAAAATGCTTGCTGTTGATCACGTCGGGGTCACCAATATAGGAAATTTAATTGATAAGTAATTTTCTATGATATAAAATACTTCAAATACGATTTAATGAATAAGTGAACTTTAATGCTGTGATACAAATATTGAACTGAAAATATTGATAATGACTAATAAACAAACTAATACACATGTTCTACACATGTGGAAAATAGCAGATGATTTGCCTTAACATGAATTTCTATAAGTAACGTTTAAAAACTACTGAACTGAAATGATTTTCAAGGGGCTGTTTTTAAATCAAGTGAAGTAAACCGTAAACATGGTCTATCAAACTCTTGACATTTTGGCAAGTAATCTTTAAAATGTCACATTTTCATACGAGTGTATTCAGAAGGCTACGCGACAGGGTGTCACCCCATCTACTTGTGTCACCTCGACATTTTGAGCACAGGTGATAGCTTATCCCCTAGCGAAAAAATATCGCTACCGTTAACTTGTCCCTCCGTCAGCATGTCACCTACTGGAATGGCAAGTTCCATCCTGTCGGGACCGTACACGACAGAGTATCACCTTGCTCGCTTGCTTCAAGTGGTCACCCCGTCAGCATATCACCTTCTTAAATAGCAGGTTATATCCTATTAAATTAATGTCCTATCACATTCCATCATATATCCATCGATTAGGAAGTCATTTCCATAAAAAGCCAGAGAATTTTCGCCTCATAGTTTTATATCTTGTTTCCGTTTTTCGAAAAAAGTTCCCTATAAAAGTTGTAGCTCAATTTAAGACATTCATAATGGTTTATTTCAAGTCATACTTTCTCAATGTACTATAATCTTAATTGTCCAGCTAATCTCGTTTCCCAAGCTTGAGCTTGCTCTTTTGGGGAAGTAATCCTAATGCTTCATTTTGTAAAATAATTTCATTATTGCATTGTATATTGTATAGTTTATTGCTTTCTTTTGTAATGATTTGTCTTGTAGTAAGTTACATGGGTTTTGAGAAGCTGAAGATTTCAAGAAATCCATCTTCTTTACATAGTTCATTCCACTTTTCAATCAAACGGAATGGTTGAATTTGAATTTCAGACAAAGAAGCTTTAAGATAATCAAATTCCCTACAATCCTAGTCTAATATAGGATGTTTTTTTCTTGTATTAATGCCCTGTTTGTGGGTGCCAAGTAGACCCATTAGTCCCAAGTAGTGCCAAGTTGCGTACCTCTTTCAAACTTCGAGACTGAATGAAAACATGAGTCTTGGCAACTCTTTTGCCCGGCTCCCACTGGAATCTTAGGTGACATGCCGTGTACGACAGAGTATCTATCACCTGCTCGCTCGCGTCAACTAGTCCCACAGTCAGCATGTCACATGTCACCTCCTTGGTGAGGAGGCAAGTTTTTCGGCGTTAACCGGTCACCTCCAAGAACCGGTTTCAGAGGTGACATCCTGTTTTTTTTCTCATTATGGAACAGTTCTACAAGATCTCTGATAACATTGTCTACTGTCTATTGTAATTAATTTTCGTAGTCTCTTGTGATCTGCATTTCTTTATTGTTTATGAATTCAATAGGCTGCTTTTTTAGAGTTAATCAATAATGAAATTAAAACGCAATATTTTCTTTACGTCAAGTTTTTGGGTAGTTCTATTCGAATAAAACCAATGCTGAAAAAGGCAAAATAATTATTGCTCATAACTTTTCAGGTGTTATTGTATTAATTCGTATAATTATTCAAAATTCATGTGATATTTTAAAAATCGAAGTATCATTTATTTTTATTTACTATTTAAATACTCATGACATGCTTCGACATTCACTCACTCACTTGAAAATGATGTTATATATGTCGAAATATGTCGCGAGTAGTATAGACTAATACTAAATAAAAGTAAAGGGTACTTGGTTTTTTTTAATTTTCACATAAATACGAGTAGCTTTCACTAAAAAAGCAGTCGTTAGGTCATGTCAGAGGCCCTGAAATTGATCAGCTGCGACCTGAAAACTCTGACACCAGACCTGAGCCAGCCAGGTCACTCGATATTATTATTACTAAAAAAATTATACTTCAATATTATACAATTACTATTGAAATGCTTGATAATGTTCAATATTTTTTTTACAGACAACCAGCCAAGTATTTGGATCCTGTGACGCAATTGCCGTACGCAAACATGCATGCGTTTCGTGTTCTGAGGGAAGCCTACTATCAGCAACTGGAAGCCAAAGGAGACAGGAGCAATCCAGAGATAGCCGCTTGGCTAGATTGGAGGCAACAGAACAAGGAACCCAGACTCAACCGGATCAAACTCGACCCGAAAACTTTACAAATGAAGACGGCTGCATCAACTTCAAAAGCATCAGCAGGTCCGTCAACTTCAAAGAAATCAACAGGTACATCAACTCCAAAAAGATCAACTGCTACATCAACTTCAATAACATTAGCAGCTCCTTCGACATCAAAAAAATAACTTGTTCGACCAAAGTCAAGCATAAAAAATGCGTGTTATTCATAGGCCTTTTGTAAGTTGAGTCACCACACCCTAGTATGACTCCTTGAAAATAATGCGTGTTATTGATGTGTTTTTATTTCGAGTCACCATAGTCTAGAATGACTCCTTAAAGTAATGTGTGCTATTGATGTGTTTTTTTTATTTTGAGTCACCACAGAGCAGTATGACTCCTTAAAATAATGTGTGCTATTGATGTGGGTTTTTTACTTGGAGTCACCACAGTCCTGTATGACTCCTTGAAAATATTGTGTGTTATTGATAGGGGTCTTGTTACTTTGAGTAAGCATAGTCTAGAATGACTCCTTGAAAGTAAAGTATGTTATTGATAGAGTTTTTAATACTCTAAGCCAGAACAAACGAGTACTAAGGAGTACTGCTTCAGAAGGAGTCACTACAACCTAGTATGGCTCCTTGAAAATAGTGTATGTTATTGATAGCTTTTAGTACTCTGAGTCACTACAGTGCAGTATGACTCCTTAAAATAATGTGTGATTTTGATGTGTTTTTTTACTTGGAGTCACCACAGTGCAGTATGACTCCTTAAAATTTTGTGTGTTATTGATGTGGTTTTTATACTTGGAGTCACCACAGTTCACCAGAATGACTCTTTGAAAATAGTGTGTGTTATTGATAGGAGTTTTGTTACTTTGAGTCAGCATAGTCTAGAATGACTCCTTGAAAATATTGTGTGTTATTAATAGGGGTTTTGTTACTTAGAGTCACCATAGTCTTGAATGACTCCTTAGAAACAATATGTGTTTCTAATCAGGTTTTTGTTTTTGGTGCTACCATGTTGAACCATTCCAGTGTGAAGGAATCACCATTTCTATCCATTTATAATGAATAAATGTTTTTATTCCTATTAGTTTTATGAAAATAACCTATTTGAGTGTTATTAGTCATTATTTCTTAGTGTATTACAAGAGTTAGTTAATAGTAGGCCTATACAACAAGAAAAACACCTGCAAAGCAATGCGGGTTCATTTATATACGTATTCCATATTCACTTTTCCTTTATGGAGTTTCTACAATATTATAAGAAAAATTATTGTAAAATTATTCCATATTCTACAATAATTATTGAAATGCTTGGTCGTGATCATGTTCAATTCCTGGTTTTTGTTTTTGTATTATACTTTGATTGAATACAGCTTTAGGGCCGGCCTACATCGGGCCACCACAGTCTCAATAACCACTTCAAATCAAAGTATAGGCTACCATGCTCACATCATTTCAGTGTGAAGAAATTTCCATTTATCCATTCAAAGTTAATACTTAGTCTCTATATATAATTGTCTCTATAATATTGTTACTATAACAATGTTATATTTTGCCTAAAACCTGGTAAAAAGGACTTTTTGTACTACTTTTGTATTTGTACATCAGATTCCAGTGTGAAAGAATCTCCTCCAAACTGAAATTCATATTCATTCACACTCCTAGGAGTATGATTCTCCTAAAAATAATATCATATCTTGATATCATTTGATATCAGAATATTGTTTGATCTAGAGCTAAAGGATTTCTTATACTACTTGTATGAATTGTGTTTTACTACCATGCTCAGATCATTCCAGTGTTAAGGAATGTCCATTTATATCAATTTATTAACCCTATTATTATAAGAAATACTTGTTGTTTGACCTACTTTCTGTCAAGAGAGATGCCTTTAGAACAATGTGTGCGTAAGTTTTTGTACTACCATGCTTGAACCATTCCATTGTTAAGGAATTACAGTTAATATTCATTCATGATAATTTTCCTACTTTATATTATTCTCGCTAAATTCTCATGATAATTTCCTACTTTATATTATTCTCGCTAAAAAAAAAGGCATCAGTATTCATTTGTGATATCGTAAGTGTTCAGTATTCTTCCTATAATAAATGGAATTTGTCATAAATGAGCTTTCAATTTTTTTCATTCCCATATTGATTTATTATTTTAATTCTCTAGAAATTGAACGTTAGTTTAACGTTGAATCAAAGTAATCATTAAAATTTTCATTAATTTATCTTCTATGAATATGAATTGTAAACTGAAGACGAGCAGAGACTGTAATGTTGGACGCTCCATTATTATTTGTAAATGGAATTCTTTCAGTTTTGAAGCTAACAACCTAAGGACTTGATCAAACTCACTATTATTCATTTTTGTATTACAGTCACGCATGAGTTAATCACATTTAAAAGCTATTAAGAATAGCATGGAATATAAATATTTCATTTAATTCAAATTAATAAAAACTTGTAGTACCCTTTATTAAAAACTCAATTAAAGACTAGTTTTGACCATAGGTCATTTTCAACCTAAGGGTTAAAATTCAACTTATTTTTTATTTTTAATTTTAACTTGAAATGACCTATGGTCGAAAGTAGTCGTTAAAATATTTTAAAGTTTTTAATAAAGGGTACTGCTATAAAGGGTACAAGTTTTTATATTGTTTTTATTAATTTGAACAAAAGCAGCCCATATAAATGAAGTGTTTTCAATAAATTTGTAGGAAGTTGAATTTTGTTTATAAATGAAATAGTCATTATTGAACCCATTATCACACAATGTTGTAAAACATTGAATGAATCAAGTTAATTTCTCTTATTTGATTTTTATAGACTAAGTCCCGGTTGTACAAAGAACTGTTAAATTTCCACTGTGATTAAATGTAACGAGAACCAATGGGAGAAGTCCTCTTTTCAAAAGAGCCTTCTCTGATTGGTTCTCGAGGAATTTAATCAAGTTTAAAATTTCACAGGCTCTTGTGTAACCGTGCTTAAGGACCCTACAAGATGAAGTTTAAAGGTCTTTTCACACCACCATAGCGTAGCCTTAAATACGTCTTTTGAAAGAAGTAGCCGACGTATCTCCTAATGCAAATCAATCTGTCTATGCTGTCAACCGGCTATGCTACTCCGGTAGATTGATTAACATTAGCTCTGTCTAGCTAATGCAATCATTAGCTAACATAAGATGTTGTAGTTGGCATCAAGTTGGTATACTGTAGTATTTTGAGATGTAGTCGGCATTAAGTTGGTATACTGCAGTATTTTGTGAAAAATATTGCATTATAGTTGGCAATAGGTAGGAAACTTATTAAGTGCAGTGGGTATTTGTCCCCCGGACGGATTTAATCCATGGGGTATTTTGCCGGCAGAATAATATTAGCGTTTCAGAAGTGCACTTGCTTGTAATGTGGCCATTTGGTTTGGTTTCAAAAGAGTTGACATCTCTAACTGTTGACAAAGTCAGATAAGTTTATACATTTATTTCCACTCAATAATTTGATTTTTCAAATCAAATAATCTCTACTTCTGTATCTTGCTTTTTCTTAGTTTTAGTTGCATATGATTAAAGCTACATTGAGTTGCTGTCACATGGAGACATGTAGGATTCCATTCTAACTGTCAGAATCCCATATGAATAATGTCAATACTTGCATTATAAACAATCCTGACATTTCGAAGTGAATCTCACTACAGCAAGCTGGCTATTCAGCGTAAGAACATGATGTGTTATATTTAGATTGCGACGAATATATTGAATTTACTCACATCCTCATTCTATTTCATTCAAATTTAAATTTATAAAAAATATAGATTCAACGTTCAATTTTCCTCGCATACAGGCTTTGCCCATGTTAGGAACCTTCTTCAAGTTTTGTATGTGTATATTGTATATTGTTTGTACTTTCTAAGAAGAAGAATAAAGATAATTTCAATTTCAAAAAAAGTGAGCCCTATATACAGGGTGATTCATAATTATGGTAAAATATTTCAATACGTGATAGTAGAGGTAAAAATAAGAAAAAAAGTTCATATAAACATATATCCATAAACGCTTCATTAGCGAGCTATACAGAGTGAAAGATTTCGCCCAGAATTCAGTTCCTCTGGTGAAATACACCGATGCTGAATTGTTTGGCGACTAGTTTTTGAGAAACTTATGCTGGATTCATATGGAAAAATATCTGAAAAATTGAATAAAACTAGTCTGGAAGCTGTAGTGTGAGTAGTTTTTGAGAAAAAAGTTGAAATACCTATGCAAAAAATCTAAGTAGAAAAACACAGACTTCTACGTTTGATGCCCAATAACTTTCTTTAATAACCAGTAAACAAATAATTCCTCGCAATAAAAATTGTAGAGAATTTAATTCTGAAAAGAATGATGTAAGCTGTGTGAACTAAATTTAAATAAAAGTTGGATAAAATGTATTCTTATGTAGTACATTACACCACAAAAATTTGCTGTTTTATGAGGAGAGAACTAATAACTCATAAGTTGTAGCTGATTGCAAATAAAATATTCGGTTTTTTATGAAAAGTATTTTTTATATGAAAAGTAGCATATCTAAATAACATTTAACTTATACCAAGGGGACTAGTAGATCATGCCATTGAGCCTGGGAGGAAGCTCGAACAGAAGTAGATGATCTCCTACGATTCCTGCCCAAATGTTTACTGAAAACTGATGTTGTGGAAGATTAGGATTAATGGCATGAGGATTCTCAGCTGCCCAAATATGTTGGTTGTGGACGTTAACGATAGCTGTTCTTGTAAAGTGTGCCTCGTCGGTAAATAAAACGGTTGTTAAAAAGTTTGGGTAAACAAGTTTTACTAAATACCATCGGCAAATACCAGCACAGGGAATACAGTCTCGTGGCAATAGAGTTTGAACTTTCTGGAGGTGGTATGGATGTAATTGTTGCTATTTTAGTATCCTCCAAATGATAGATTGATTGACATTTAACTGCACTGACAATTCTCTTGTGCTCTTCTCTGGATGTTCATAAATTTCATTAAGAACTTGTTCTTCTAACTCAACAGTCATAGTAGATCGGGGTCTGCCTGCATAAATATGCTCTTTGGATATAAAAGAATCTGTTTCAGACAGACGTTGATGAATAGTGGCAAAAAACCTTGAACTTGGACATACTCGGTTAGGAAAGTTCTCTTGATACAAACGTCTTGCTTCAGTACTATTACAGTAGTGTCCCATTCCATACATTAAATGCATGCCAGCTAATTCGAAATATTTATAATGTCTAAAATTACCTGCCATTTTTTAAAAAGTTAACACTTAACACAAAGGCAAAGTGGAATGGTTACAAATAACTGGTTAATAGATTAAACAAAAAACACAGCGCGGTTACAGTAGGCCTAACTTACAGTTTCTTTTTTTTTTGTTCAACAGTGAGCTAAAATATTTCTGAAAATAATTTTCAGCTGATAATTTCTTTTAAATATTTTCCTATTTAAAACATAATAAATCAGCTGTTTTGGAACAGCTGTTATTAAAATCCATGTTTTATTTGCAATCAGCTACAACCTATGAGTTATTAGTTCTCACCTCACAAAACAGCAAATTTTTGTGGTGTAATGTACTACATAAGAATACATTTTATCCAACTTTTATTTAAATTTAGTTCACACAGCTTACATCATTCTTTTCAGAATTAAATTCTCTACAATTTTTATTGCGAGGAATTACTTGTTTACTGGTTAATAAAGAAAGTTATTGGGCATCAAACGTAGAAGTCTGTGTTTTTCTACTTAGATTTTTTGCATAGGTATTTCAACTTTTTTCTCAAAAACTACTCACACTACAGCTTCCAGACTAGTTTTATTCAATTTTTCAGATATTTTTCCATATGAATCCAGCATAAGTTTCTCAAAAACTAGTCGCCAAACAATTCAGCATCGGTGTATTTCACCAGAGGAACTGAATTCTGGGCGAAATCTTTCACTCTGTATAGCTCGCTAATGAAGCGTTTATGGATATATGTTTATATGAACTTTTTTTCTTATTTTTACCTCTAGTATCACGTATTACATTATTTTACCATAATTATGAATCACCCTGTATATTATGAGGTATTGGACCCAGTATATTCATTCAGAAACAGCTGCTACCATTCAAATTATTAAGCTCTCACACAAATCTAGCAAAACTGGTAGTGTGGATTCATTTCTATTTCTATGACAGTTATAAAGTGACATTAATATAAAAGGTGCATATTAAATATATATGTATGAATAGTAAAACACATGGAATACAATAAACGGTGCAAATTGATATAATATCAATGATTCATTCTGCAAAGAGCATTAAATATTTAGGCAGTGCTTGATCACAGTTTTGTTAGATGAAATTGATAATTTCTTACCGTGGTATTTCTTGTTATGATGAAGTATTTCCTTGTCTTCGTTGTCCTCTGACTTCTTGAAGTAATATAGTACACTCTCATAGTCCCAACCTGGAAAAAATTATAAAAAATACTATGTTCATGACGAATATTAATTATTTTATCAATAAATTATGTTACTACCAACCATTAGACAATCGTGAAGATCTCACCGTCAGTGAGTACTAATTATTATTAGATCTAATTTTCTTTGAATAAATTACAATTAGTGAATACGAGCATTCATTTCAAGTGTTTCCAATTCTAAGTAATGTATAGTGTTGAAATTTCTACAACAGTGCGGATATTATGCGGTAATATTTTTTTGTCTCTAGTTCATCTTCTCTTTTATAATATAGAATAGTAGGTGTATATTCATAACATAAAATAGACTGCCATTAGTAGAAATCCAATTCAAAAAGGTATATTTTCAATTAATAGACAAATTTTTACAATAATATCTGTTCTTTGAATATATTGAAATTATATTAATACTAGATTCCTCTTTCAACTTCACTTTGGCCTATACAGTAATATATCAAGCTGGATAATAGGTATTTTTTTTTAAAGATTTTACTCTGTAGGCTATTTACTCGGTACCTATTCGTTTTTAGAATTCCGAAAGCCTTATCTTCACGTATATTTTTAGTTGAGTTAGTTTGATAATAATTATTAAACGTAGAAGTGATCAGTGGTCTAGTGGATAGAATGTTTGCTTAGCAGCATAGAGATCCCGGGTTCAAACTCTCTTATAGCCAAAAGTGTTTTAACCAGATCACTCCCGTGTTATCGGATGGGCACGTTATTTGTCGGTCCCGGATGAAGTATGACAGTCGTAAGGCCCATTGACTGCTTAAATTATATATTCAGGCGGTGGGACCTTCCCGCAAGGGATTCCCCTCCAACAAAAGCCATACGAATTTACTTTTTACTATTAAACGTATTCAATAGCATTATTACAACGTATTACATTTTGCGATCCATCAATAGAATAACAGTGGCATTTGAGTGCCACTAGTTCTCCAGCTCGGTGGGTTGCACTATATAGTTAAATAACTATAATGCATATATTCAATAGCATTAGCACAATATGCTGTATTACCTTCTACTTCATCAACAGAATATAATCAAATACATACATACATCCTGGATGATAGAAGACTACAAATGTCGTATTTTAAGTGTCCAAAACTCAGCGGTTATCATTATAACTGCCATTTTGTTTTTTGACTTAAGAATTTATATCTCAAGAACGAAATGATGTATTGATCTGAAATTTGGCATGAATAATTATGCTAAAAAGACTCAACTTAAAAAAATGAATGAAAAATTTTTGATGTAAATTTTCAAAATGGCGGCCATTTTAGATTGTTGATTGCAAATTTCACGAAAACCGTTCACTTTACAGAACATTTACAAAAGTTAGTAAATTTTATCTAGATTTCAATATACCTCATTTATTAAGATTGGTCGGAGAATAACAGAGAAATTAATTATTTTCGTATTGCATGCATGACCACTTTTCATAATTTAAACATCAATATTACATTTTTAATTCCAATTGTATTTAAGATGAAGCTCCGAAACTAAGTATGGCTCCATATGGCCATCCAGCTGATTTTACAATGTTTTTCAGATGATCTTGTTTGTTCATGATCATGCATGCAGTACGAAAATAATTAATTTCTCTGTTATTCTCTGATCAATCTTAATAAATGAGGTATCCTTGAAATCTTGATGAAATTTGCTAAATTTTTGACTGTTGTAAATTTTCTGTAAAGTGAACGGTTTTCGTGAAATTTGCAATCAAAAATTTAAAATGACCGTCATTTTGAAAATTTACATAGAAAATTTTTTATTTCATTTTTTAAAGTTTAGTTTTTATAGCATAAATATTCATGCCAAATTTCTGATCAATACGTTTCGTTCTTGAGATGAAAATAAGTGAAAAAACCAAAATGACAGCTGAGTTTTGGACACTTGAAATACGACATTTGTAGACTCCTATCATCCAGGAACAAGTCCCTAAAATGTTCGACACTACTTCTGAAACAGCCTGTATATATGCGTATGGTGCGAGCAGCAAAATACGGTGATACACTATCTATACATAATACATCCAACAAGAATAGAACATAAAAAATCAGTAAGCTAAAATACATACGGTACTTTGTACTAAGTTTGGCAAACAATATTATCAAGCCAGAGTAAATACATAAATAATGAATTTGTGACATACCTTTGTTGCCCATCTCAGCCCACTCGTCATAGTCCCTGGGGTTTCCCCTGGTGTAAATCATGTAGTTGATGGTGGATGATCCCCCCATGACTTTGCCTCGGGCCCAACCACACCCCCCCATGGGCCGCGACCGACAGCTGTGCTTCTCAGGCTGGGTCGTGTAGCCCCAATCAATGTTGCTTCTTTGAAGTAGTGGCGCAGCGGCAGGAATATCTGCGATTTCTGGCTCTTCAATGCCCGCCTCCAATAGAAGCACCTAAATAGATACATTTATTTATGTATCATAAAGTATCATTTATGATTAATTTGTATGAATAAATTTATTATTCTCACATCACATCGTATGTGTGGCGAATCATATGATTGCCACCGCCACCTGTGATGTTGTCAACTGGCAAAGTTTGTTTATAACTTGTAACAGTTTATTTCAATATTTATCAATAGTTCAATTTGTCATTCAACATTAAAATCAATTCACCATTCATTTAGTTTCATTTATTCAATTTAAACATAGGAATCATCAAATCAAATTAAATTCCTATATATGTATTGTAACATACATAAATAAAGAACTCCAATCTAATCTAATTGCACTTCTTCCAAGTTGCATGATTTAGACCTACTCCAGAATTGGTTCAATTATCATTCAATATACTGTAACTTCATAACTATTTACCATAGTATTTTTGCAATTATTGTATAATTTTCCCAATTTTGCATTTCTCTAATCTATTTTTCTCTCTTTGCCGCATGTGAAGTGTTGTCCCTTGTGTTTTATCTGCCTGAATATTTGTCAGAATTTGCTTTTGACGCACAACTGATGTAGGCCTACTCATCTACCGCAATGTTATCTATACTTTGTTAATTATATTATGACCCCTTCGCATATAAAGGCTTAGGGTCTCCAAAGAAGTGTCACTTGAATAATAACGTGGATCTCACTATAAGTCAATACAATGATAAATTACAGATGGAAATTAATTAATTTGGATTTTAGTTCAATAATAATTATATAAATGATAAATTGCTCTAATATTCAATTGCAACGACCCCATCAGTTTTTTCAACCTTTTATTGGTGACAACTTGCAAATATTTCAAAAACGTAGCATTCATTGATTTCAGTTAATTATTGATTAATTTCACCACCAAACAAATTCACCAGCTGATGATGTTCTATTGGATCACCTAATTCGGACATAATTACGCTTATCTATTGGTAGTCGCACAAAATCCAATACTTTTATTAAAGTACCTACTGTTAAAATGTCATCCAAGCAAAATGCGATGAACTACTTTGACCAATGGCCGAGGAAAGAATCACTTCAAACTATTGATTCAAGCATTAATTGAGTGGTAAGCATTCAATAATACTATATGGTTTCATCCAATGCAATCATAGAGGATTCAATTCAATAATATGGGCAGAGACACCAAAGGCGCTTTTTCAGAAGAGCCGGTACGAAACGACTGAACAGAAAGCTCTCCGATTGGCTGATTGGGTTGACGTGACGAGAATCAGCCAATTGGAGAGATTCCTGTCCAGTGGTGCCGTGCTGACTCATCTGATAAAAACGCCTTGTGTGTCTGTGTCCTGAGGGCTGAGGATTCAATTCAATTTATCTAATCACATGAAATAAGAATGAACTTTTATGTATACGGTACACTCATTAAAAAAAATTCATCTCCTCAAAAGTTCAGCAATGATGACTACCGTACTCATAAAGTAAACTCAAACAATATGAGTTTATTAGAATAAATCAATATTAAATCACTTTTTGCTATTAAAAAGAGCGACTAGCAGTCATTCTGCTAGATGAGAGATGGCGGACCTGCCGAAAGATCTCGTTGTCACAGTGAGTGATTAATTCATGTATATTGTAATAAATTCTGATTGCTAGTCTTTCTTTTTAATAGCAAAAAGTGATTTAATAATAAGCAGTACGTTATGGAAAACAACATTGAAGAAATTAATATTATCGAAGAATTTGGCTATCAGTGATTGTTGTTTACAATAGATTTTTCTCTCCCAATTGCATTGGGAGAGAAAAATTGGAAATTAATTTTATAAATGTGATTAATATCTTAGAAAAATTCTGATGTATAGTCAAGTTGGATTGGAAAGATGAATTGACGAATAGATGAACGAACATCAGCTCTTCATATATATTTTTATGATAGTGTGATGACGTCACGGGTTCCTCATTTATTTTGGTTCTCACTGCATTCCCACATATCAGTGACAGTAAAAGTGACCGACCCAGTGAAAAAAAATCCTATGAGATCTAATTGAACTGCTCCCACTCAGCACGGCCTAGCAAGTATATGAATAGTACCATTTGAACTTATGGGAATAATAACTGGTGTTTCAAATTGAATGACGGGATTTCAACATGTTTATATAAAACTGTATCTATATTTAAAACATACTATTCGATTCTTACTGAGCTATTTTTCCTTTAGTAGCGTATACTGTACCCCACACCGTATTCATTTTAGGACAGTGTAGTCGAAAGGTGATTAGTACCTAACTTATCAATATAACTTAAAACTGTTAACAAAACTATGTTTATGTCTTAGCTTTTTCAATGGAAATCCTCTCTGATTTTTTGAATACTGGTTTAGTTACCCACTAATATGAACCTGATTGTTGCTTTTGTGTCGGTTCCAGATCTAGACAAACTTCGTATACTAGGTACCGAATGTGATCTAAATAATAAATGTTCATGAGAAAAATAATTTTCAGGGTACCATAATAAATAATACAACTGAATATAATTTTTAGGTAAATTTCATATCAATCAAAGAGTCTAAAGCTTAAATCGAGTCTACAGCTGTAGAAATAGTCTCATTTTTCACAATAGACCTGGAATTAGTGAGTCTGGAATTTGTTTCTGGGCAAATAGCAAATTAGAGAGCTCTAACTGCAAATAGTCATTTATCTGCCAGCAAACACGTAATCCGTCCGTGTTACTGGCACCTCTCACTTGATGAGAAAAAGTGGACTCATTCATTCGTGGCATTATTTGTTGAGAGCCGAGCCGAGTGCATTTTTTCCATTTTGTCCAGCCCCGTAAAACCTCGACTTCCTACTAGGTGAATGGTACAGAACTAGTTCGCAAAAGTAGCAATTACATTCTCTGCTCACCATTCTCAAGTCATGCTGAACATTGGTGTAATCTAGGTCCCACAAGTGATTCAACTTATATTCAGTTTTTCATACTTACTGCAAATGATTCACACTATATATAGTTTTTAAAAGTTACTGCAAATTAACTTGTCATTCCAAGGATGTTGCAATCTACTGGTAACATTTTCATTGTGTGCCCACTTCTAATTCAGCTGTAGCTTTGATAATATCCCATTCATAAAAATCGAGTGTGGTACACTCACACAACTTTCCTTGCTCATTGATCTATTACCCTCATTCTTAAACGAGGATAATTTAGGGGAATAACATTATGCCGATTGGCGGCTAAATAATTAAAACTACGATTATATTTTTGTTATTGTGTTCAAAGTGAATTTTCCTTTGTTTGAATTATGAAATTCGATCATTTTTTAAAAGTTGTCAAAACAACTGTTCAACAAATAAAATATCGACTATGTGTTCTTTTGAATGAACTGCTCTATCTACCTACCTCATGCATGAGAAGGAGGTTACAAAGTTAATTTCACAAGGATGGGGTGGACCCCCTGTTAGTTTCTCAGGAAGGAGACTCATGCCAGTTAATAGAGCTGATAAATAACCATACAGGGTATTAATTTGAAAAAATCGGTCTAGTCATTTTTGAGAAAATCATGATAGAAATTAAACAAAATTCTTCTTCTCAAGAATATTACGGAGCTCCTGCAATTTTCCCAGAAATGAGACTCATGTCAGTTGATAGTGCTTATAAATAGCTATCCAGGGTATAAATTTGAAGAAAATCGTTAGAGCCGTTTTCGAGAAAAGCGTGAAAAACATGGTTTTTTAGTCATTTTCCGCCATCTTGAATTTAATTTTATTTAATTTCTTGTTGTCGGATCCTCATGGTATAAGGACCTTAAGTTAATTAGTTAAGTCAATCGGTTATTTAGGAATTGAGTTATCATGTTCACAGACACACACACACACACACACACACACACCACACACACACACACACACACACCACACACACACACACACACACACACACACACACACACACACACACACACTTATTAATTGAGTGACTTGATGATTATAACAAAATTATATCGATATATTAATAAAATCATGTAACGTTATATGTACATAAGTTAAGAATCTTTGAAGAAAATTATTTGGAAACATTTTGAGATGTTTTTTTTTTTATATGAGTCTCATATTCAACGATCTTGAAGAAATTCTCATCTATTCGAAGGTCAATTTTTTATACAGTGCTCATATTCATTTTATTATCAATTATTATATGTGAACTATTTTATAAAAATCTATGATGTATGAATTCAGGGATACTCACTTGTATTTATAGAATAGAATTATAGTAATTACCCTTTAAAATTGAAAAAATATTGAAAAACAAGAATACAAATTGTAATGTAACTAATAATTTCGGTGATCACACCATCGTCAGGTTAGAAAAATAAATGTTTACTAATAGTTTTGTTATTTTAAATAAAATCTTTAAGTAAATTATTTTAGCAGCTGCCCCTATCTAGCAACTGATTTATTTGAGATCTTTTAGTTTCAAATTAACATAAAAACATAGATTTAATGAACATATAGGGGCACTAAAATCCAAGAATTATACAACACAAAAATCAGCATTTGCTGAACACCTTCTAAATTCAAACTATAAATACACAAGCATTGGACATAATAATATTATGATGACATAATCAATATTATAATTTGGACATGATAGTGAAAAATTGACTGTGAAAGAGGAATTCCAAATATATTTACATTCTAAAATTAATAAAAATAATATACTAAACATCACCCACATGGAGAATCATAGCCCAATTTTCGAAAAAAAATTAAAACTAAAAGATCTCAAATAAATCAGTTGATAGATAGGGGCAGCTGCTAAAATAATTTACTTGAAGATTTTATTTAAAATAACAAAACTATTAGTAAACTTTCATTTTTATAACTTGACGATGGTGTGATCACCAAAACTAGTAGTTACGTTACAATTTGTATTCTTGTTTTTAAATATTTTTCCAATTTTAAAGGGTACTATAATTCTATTTTATAAAAATCTATGAATATTTCATGAATAGCCTATACTACTAGATGAATTTCACTTTCTTCCTATTTTTCTAATTCCATATTCTGGAAGTGATCATTCCATTCAATCATGAAAATTCCTGGAAAATTTCATCCTCAATTCTTAAAAACTTTATTAATTCTGTTATATCATAATCTATTGGTGTTATAATTCTTTTATTAGAGTGGTTCATTCAACTGTATGAGCTGGTTTGTTGTAGAACACGAAAAATTTTATTCAATATCAAGTTGTATTGTGTAACATTGCTGAATAATACAGATCACTAACAAATAAATGATGAAATATCAGCTTGAATACATAAGAAAAAGAAGAAGTCGTTACAACGCTTTGGACTCAGATGATGACAAATAAACAATTCTAAACAATATTTCATAAGATCATTGAGTAAAGTTGGGTTTTAATGTGTGATTTGAGTGAAAAGGTGAATAAAGGAAAGAGTTGACGAATGAAGACTTTCATATTCTATTCTATTCTATTCTATTCTATTCTATTCAGTACAATCAGATATATTGAAGGAATAGATGATGAGTGGATAAACCTTGAAGGTTTTGAACCATTCACCATTTTCCTTGAATTAACTTGAAGTTGAAGTGAAAGTCAACCACGCCTTTGAAGTTATTTCAACTAATACAGAGCATTCTGACGAATACAAGGCCTTGAACTGTAACTATGCTGAATTTATGTGCATTGATAATTTATGACAAATTTAAGTGAAAGTATATGTAGGCATAAAACTTCAATGGTCAAGTTTCAATATTTGCCCATTGTTTTTGTTTGTAGAACACCAATTACATTCAACGTGACATACTTCATCTCATTGATCTAAATCTCTTTGGCAGTTCGGCCTTAGGCCTCACAACGATAGTAAAATTTATCAGACTGATACACTGGAAAGACCCTAATAAACAACTCCCAATAACTTACTTCTTTGTGACATTTTGTGAGTATTTTGGGCATACTTTTCCATGAGAGTGAGTTTTGTGTGATAAGATTTGTATTGTTTTTAAATGAATCGTTAATCTTCTATGGAGTAAAGGATGTAGTATACATTGAATTAGAAAGAAGCAAAAAGTATTAGGATATTAGATAGTATATTAGTAGTACCCTATTTTGAGTAGAAGTAATATAGGTAATACATTTCATTCCAATATACTCTCTGATTACAGTACAATACTAGTTTCCTTATTTGAAAAAGATAAATTATCAAATTTATTGTTTACTAACAATAAATTCAATTTCTCAACTGATGAATCAGATGTTTGAATGAATTAAAAACGTATATAAGAAATTGATATTCGATGCGTCGATGTATTTCGGAGTCACTGAAAATGTTTTCTATGAAATAATATTATCTATAATACAGCAATATTATATAATATATTAATTACAATTGTGGATATTGATTCATCTGCCTTCGCCCCTTCTCAATTTAAACCCTTTCAACTGGAATGATCAATTTCATCAGCATATTTTGTACATTTTTTCATTTCATCAATGATAGATTGAAATAATGATTTTTTATTGATTTTTTTTTTACATTTCATATACATTGATACATAGGTTACAATATTATTCTCAAATATGAATGATTGGAAAAGAAACAACAGGCTTAAAGCCCAAAACTGTTCCTTTCCCAAATTTAGATAGAAATTGTCCAAAATTATGACATTATCTTATATTTATTTATTCATCAATGATAAAACCACATAATCATGGAATGATTCGGAATAAAAGGGCGCTAAGTAGGCAATGTGCATCACACGTTCATAGAAAGTCGAAATGAAGAACAGGCTTAGCCCTTAATTAATTTGATAATAATATTATGATATTGGATAGATATAATATAAGCAATAACTGACCTGCCAATCCTTGACCTCGGACAAGCGATTAGCGACGACACAGCCTGAAGAGCCGGCACCAACCACTATAAAGTCATAAGCGGGTGGCTCATTCACACGCAGTTCACCCAAATTAAAGTTCCACGAAAAGTCTCTGGCATCTTCCTCGGCCAAAAACGGGCCGGCGAAATTGTGATCAAAAAACTGCCCAAAATGCAATTGATATGGCGGTTGCACCTGCAGATGTTGATGATCATCATGCCAGCTGTCATCGAAGAAATTGTTGAAGTAATGAGGAAAATGATTATGGCTTTGAGGTTGATGGTGGGGGGTGGGGTCGTAGTAATCAAACCCCCCCTTACCGTCTTCTGTCTCTCGAGCGGTACCAAACAAATGCACCAACAATTGCAGAAACATCATTGCTGGTGACATGCAGCTGGTAGCCTTTTTATGGGTCTTGCAGTACCCGCTCAAATCTTGAGGTATAAATGTGTTCATCATGGCGGTTGATTGTGATTTATCGATGTAAATCAAGTTGGAAGCGGCTGGGACGGGGACCCGTTGTAACGGTAGCAGCTGCCTTGTCACCATTTCTTAGCTCATTTTTTCAGTGATAACAGATTGAGATCTACGGTATCTAGCTTTATCGAATCGTCATAGTGGTCAGCGAAGGTGATATCAGGCGTTCCATTCACATTGTATTGATTTCATCTGTAAAAAACAAAATTGTAGCACAATAAGCAAATAAAAATGATGATTGTTGTACAGTGAATTATAAAAATAAGAATGAGAGTGATTATAATAATTGATGAAGATAAAATTCATTTACATAGGAAACTTTGAGGCATTCAATGTTTATTATGAGATTGTATTAATTATATTTATGTTATTGTAATTTCTGTAGAGTACTCATACACTAGAATTGTTTCTATATAATAATAACAAATTGGGAAAATTTGTAATGAGTTAATTTAATGTGAGTTTGCTTTCTGTGCAGACAGTATTTGAAATACAGTACAATGTATCTTGGAACATTTTTCCAGTTACACCTAAATCTCACAGAATCGAGTTCTGAAAACTCCAAATAATGAAGAACCGTTATTGAACTGAAATGAATTTGCATGCTCCAGTTATTGAATAGGCTCTATATTACATAGTAAACCTATATTATGTTTTTATTAAGTGGACTCCGCGTTAAAAATTATTATGTATATATATATATATATATATATATATATATATATATATATATATATAATATATATATATATATATAAAATATACTATGCTATGTATATGTTATATTATATTTATAATAATAATATCGAGTGACCTGGCTTGCTCAGATCTGGTGTCAGAGTTTTCAGTTCGCAACTGATCAATTTCAGGGCCTCTGACATCACCTAACGAATGCTTTTAAATTTTTAAATCAGCCGGGACCGACGGCTTTAAGTGTCCATCCGAAACACGAGAAAGCTCTCCACAAAGGCAAAGCCTGTGTGTAGAAGAGGGCCTTGACGATGATTGGCTAACGTTGGATTGTTCTCGTACTTGCATCAATCAAATCTTGGGTAAACCAGATATTAATATCGGAAAAGATTTAGGGCCGGTTTCCGAGCTCGCGATTTAGCTAAATCGAGACTTAGCTGAAGTCACAAAATTGGCTTTCCGAAACGGGGCGTAGTCGCAGTTTTTATGATAATCTTTATTTTCTCATTGCTATAATAAAACATTTGAAATAGAACATTCTTAAATAATTCAAAATAACTATATTAATAAGCCAATTTTCTAACTCCAGCTGTTTAAAGTCTAGAACTTAGCTAAATCCCGTGCTGGGAAACTGGCCTTTGGAGTTAAACTTGGACCATCATTACACGACATTTGCTTTATCTATACAATGAATGAATTATCTCTTTTATATTCGTTCTCCCAATCTTTTTTAACCAATCATTAACAATTTTTTTATAAATATATTTGGATTTACCTTCGACATTACGTAGATTTTCAAGCAGATTTCCATACAGAGGGTGTGCTATATATGATAAGTATTTGTAGTGGCATGAGTTTTGAGTTATAGTCTACAATTAATGCGGTTCACATTTCAAAAAATGTTTTTATTGCACGAAAACTTCTAAAAGTGGCTATAAAGTCCATCTCATATGCATAAGCATACCGCAGAATTGTGGGAAAATCTTTTATTGGGAATTCTTTAAAGATCAGCTGTGACTACAACTGTACGATATTACTTCATCAGATACCGCGCGATTTGTCAAGGCAATTGTCCAGTGGACCGCGCTAGAGTCAAAAGATTATTTCCGATTGCAGGAAAAACGTGGAAACGCTCAATAAAAGAGATTAGCGTTGGGCTACAACCGCACTTCGGCCGGATAGCTGATCTTCTCTCTTCCTACTTAATGTTATACAATAGTCAGTAGATAATTCAGATTTAGAATTTTGTGCGTCAAAATCGTCGAATTCTAATGATCATATGATCGGTAACAAAAGGAATGTGATCTATGATTTTTTGATACAAAGAATATATTTTCTTCTGTTAGATAAAATAATATCAAACAAGAAAACATGTTCTGTACATTTTCCATGATGGAAGATCTTCTGGCGCTGTACTAAAAATAGTTTAAAATGTATATTATAATTCATAAATGAATCATTATTCATGAGTTCTATTATGAAGAGGAAATTGGAATAATTTGTTAATTAATCAAAACTCACATACTTTTATTTCACAGAAAATTATATTTTACAATTTAAATGACATCAAATTTAATAAGATAATGATATTCGAATTTATTACAATCATTGAATAACAAATTAGTTTCAAGAGAATAAAATAGTTTTGATAAAATAGTTTGAGTAGGTAGTAGAAGCATGGATACGAGTTCTAATTAATGACTGATGAATTTATTTACTATCAATATTTTGATATTTGAAATATTTCTGATCAAAGCAGTTATTCAGTCTGGATGATAAATTCCAATTTAGTTGAAGTTGAACATCACAGATATCGAAAGTTGGTGGAGAATGATTAGGTTGTAAATTTATGATGAGGGAAAATGCTATAAACATATAACGAGTTCCATTAATCCCTAATACTTTCAGATCTATTTTCAATCAAGTATATTATAAAAATACTACTCATTCAATTCAATGTAGGTAGGTAGGCTACCCATCATTAATTAAAAATAAATGAGTGTATGCAAGTACTTGGAAATATGGAATAGGAATGATTAATATGTCATTATAATTAAAAATAGGAGCTGTTAACTAGTTCTGTATTGAAGCTCTCTATTGAACCACATTAAATTTACTGTTATTTCTATAATAAATTTGATTTTTCAAGGTCCTTCTAGTCTTTTTCATTGGACATTAGTCGTCAAATTATCCCTCTGTTATAACAAAATTGAACACTATGCTCAAGAAGAATGATTTTGAATGATGAATAGCAATAAAATAATGTATATACGATATACTAATAAATACTAACACAAGAGCAATGCAGTAAATTCTGAATTATCCGCTCGATGATTATCTGCTTCACGGATTATCCGCTTTATTTTCTGGCATTCTTTCCTGTCTGAGACCGTCCAACTCTGACATTAGGCCTAATGGCCGCAGATGAAGGCAAGCAAATAATTGCTACATTTCCTCAATAGAAACCTATATCAGAGGGTACCCACAGAGAGATGACAATATAGGTTAGTTGACCGAGCAAAGTGAGGTCTAAGATTCAAGTCGACGGTTTGGCATTTCTCTTTATGTTTAAATGTTTATATGTTGCGCATTTACGGCGAAACGCGGTAATAGATTTTCATGAAATTTGACAGGTATGTTCCTTTTTAAATTGCGCGTCGACGTATATACAAGTTTTTTTGGAAATTTTGCATTTCAAGGATAATATAAAAGGAAAAAGGAGCCTCCTTCATACACCAATATTAGAGTAAAAATCAGACTATAGAATTATTCATCATAAATCAGCTGTTGAGTGGATTATAAATTGCATGCCATGACGCATGCCAATATCTCAATGTAATTTGGTAAAAATCAGCAGCTGTGTAGACTATTAATTGCATGCCTCATTGCATGCATCATTAAATGTAATTTTTATGAACTATTGATTGCGTGCAATAACGCATGCGATTAATAACTAAAATAATATAGTATTGTCTCTCTAACTTTCTCTGCTTTGAACTCGGGATGTCCTGTTGCCAGTATGTCTTGAAGGAGATTAACTTTTGATGTTAGCATTTTTGATACATCAACTTCAACAGCCATTAGCCGTTTTCACACCGATATCTCGCCGACACGACATACAGACAGGATTTACTCTGATGGACAGTATATAAGAGGAGGCTGCGGTTTGTAACTGCGTGAGGTCTACTCTTCACAGAACTACTAGTATGGTAGAATATCAACAACTAGGTTGTTCTTTATAGTGTCAATTTACTACAAAATACTTGTTCAACTAAAACTCATTTGTAAAATGAAATGTTTTGATAATATGATTATTTGTATATTTATTATAGCCTAGTCCAGTCAGGGAAAGATTATAGAGGGAAAAGTTTGGAAAACAATTTTTGACCCTGCAGTTCTGTTTAGGCTAGTAAGTTGAATAAAGTCTTGTTTGCATTGAAAGTATTGGCCAGAGTAGGCAGAGAAAAAACTGTTCTTATGGTGCTGCAACATGCTTATTTTCATGAGTCAGTCATGAGATATGGAGTCATTTTTTGGGAAAAGACATTTGAGAACAATAAAATATTCATAATGCATAAGAAATTTGAGAGAATAATGAAATTAATGCAAGGTGTTATTGCAGGTCTCAAAGAAGTTCCAGCGGCTCCAGCTATCTATATCAAGCACGGTCTCGTGTTCGTCAAGGGTCTGTTTGAAGCATTGAATTTAGTTTTATATATCCATGCTGATATTGAAAGTAATAATGTTGATATTTAAAGCATGCTGTTATTGAAAGTTATTAACAATTATAATAATTTACAAAAACGATTTGATTGGGCTTTTATCTTACGTAAACTTAGTATCACAGATTGAACTATATTTTGTGATCCGTACATGTATAGACCTATTACTCCTTTTATATAATATAATAAATAGTATTATGGTGTGGATATAGAAGATGTATATTGAAGAAGAATAAGAAGATAGAGGATAAAACTGTTGAATAGGCTACACTATTTTATTTTATTTTATGGAGTCCGATGGTAGCAAGCATTGAAAAGGCACACCAGTGTTTAATGTTAAGTCGGGCCCAGGCCACAAACTTAAGTTCTATCGTAAATTTGTCAAACTCAAGTTCTATTTATGACTTTTCAAGCAATATATAGCAAACTGGAAGCCGTCCAACTTTTCTTGATATCTTTAGATTTCAACTATTGAAATGAAAATTCATGATAAGTGTTCTATCAAATAATTCTATAAAGTATTAAGAAAAAAATTAAATATTCTACTGTTCTTGTATATCCAGCTTGAAGGAGCTTTAGAGTTCCCAGACCGATCATGAATTACATCAATTTAATTTGGTCTATAATAGATAATTCCTACAATTACTGTTAAAAATAAATTCGTATTTATTCCTCATAATATGATATCAATACCTAATATGATGCGTTAACAAATTTCTCAAAGAAACTATTGTATGAAGGAGTAAGCTGGCGTAAGATTTGAAATAAGGTGACTGGCGGAAAATTGATGGAAAAAATTTCATTAGTAATATAATTTTATGTAAGAGCTATTCTATTCATCTATTGATATACTCTTCATCCATTCAATGTTTAGGCACCAACAATTTACTCTAATTTTTTCTCAAGTTTCCGCGATGATTAGAGTATTTTTCCAGCCATTTTGCGAATTATTTCCAAAAAACCATTTATTCACGGTCTCCAACCGATATAATCCGCGAATAATTGTCTGTGTACTGTACCCAGATATCATTGTTACTCGAAAATTTGAGTGACATTTTCATTCTGTCTAATTGTTTGATAATTCCAGGCTTTCCCTCGTGAGCAGCTATTCAAACAATACTGTAATGCAGTTTCAATAGCATGTATTACAAAATATTCTTATCTAACACTTGATAGAATGTGAACATGCGAAAACAGCTCCTTTTAGGGTAGCATAATGATATTGCGCCAAAAAATTGATCATTGGCCTATTATATTGCCGTTTTTATTCCCAAACCAAATAGTTTCCCGATAATTTCCCATATGATGCTGCCTTTTGATAGGTAATCAGATATGCACGTTTGGTTCTCAATATGTATTCACTCCATTGTCCATGTCCATGTAGTTTATATATACCACATAATAACTTCCTCCCTAGAATAAAGTCAATAATAATCTGTTGTCATTATTCATATAGCATGAATTTAAAATTCTTCTAAATTCAAACTCTGAGAATTGGTTGAACGAAAAGTCTCGAAGGTACTGTGCAAATCTCACCACGACTTTCAATATACAGAGTGATACATATGTATTGGAACCTTTTAATGAGTTGGAGACTGTTGTAGATAATTATAATACTGTAACTTTCAGGATAAGTTATTGGTCGAATACCCTACATTTTGACGTACAACTGAATATCAACCCCTCATAAGGGGGTGACTTAGGTGTTGTAACTCGAATATTTCAAATGTAAACACCCATTGTGTGGTACATCATTTCAGAAGCCTTTTTAAAACATAAAAGATGGCATTAATAAAAAAAGTTCTATGATGCTTATATCCAAAATGGCAGTTTTAGAGCAGGATTCTACATTCCAATCGAATGTAAAAAAGGTGCTTGTTGATAAAAACAGACTGTTTTGGCATTGCAATAGTAATCACACTACTTATGTAACTTATACGGTAATGATATAGTAATAGTTCTCCAAGTAAGCTTGACAAGGAAATTACACAAACTAAGGTTTATTTATCATCAAAATCATCAAAATAATGTACAACTTCTAATCTGATATCATATTGAAATGGATGGAGTTTCAGGAAGAACTTTAGATCAGTTTGATAATACAAGTTTCAAAGATATCTCCTCTGAAATAACCCCTCCTATGAAAATCTGTCCGGCTTTTCCAAAATCGCAAATCTTGGAAGTTTATGTGCATGCTTTACTGTGTCGTACTGTATGTAATACTATAAATGTTTCTATTATTACTGGGTGTACTCGTAATAATTGTAGAGTAGTTTGATGAGTCGATAATCAGCATTTACAAAGTACACCGAACATTCACTCAGTATCATGTTTTATATTGTCAAATTTCAGCAAGCTTAAGTTGTGCCTCATAGATTATGAAACCAGAACTAGTGGGATCGAACGCCTTTATGAAAGAACAAAGTCAAACTGTTAAATTGTTCAAAGCCGAAACCTGTGGATTACAAAACTATAACGGAAAGACGGTCTCTACCGTGCGGAACGAATAGCTGAATGTTTTCTTCCATTTGGCCAAATTACTCCAACTGTCATTTTCTTAGAGTTGAGCGAATCTCATGAGAGCACTGATCATCACTTATTTATCATAATTATATTACTTCATATGATGGAACGTTAGCAATGATCATCATTTATCTTTATGCATCACTAGTAGGTAATCCGTGCTTTGCATCGGGGGAAATTTTGTGTTTTCGAATGCAATCTCCTCATGTCCAGGAAGCATAACAAAATATAATAATAAATTCATCCATTATTTTGTCAAAATTACGTGAATCATGTTCGTTTCACTTGGAGAAAGCACTGTTACACACAAATTGAATATATATATATTTTTTAATTATGAAATTAAAATTAATTGATTACTAGAAATGATAATAAGGTATTATCCAACTTCGGTAGATTTAGAATCTCCATGTAAAATTACAAATTGATTAGTTAATTAGTTCGTAAGTGATAATGCGTCAATCGTGTATTCCATATTCCGTGCAGCATAAGTCAAAGGTTCCTGTACGGAGGAGGGATCCTAGAAGGAGTGTAGGGGGCTTGTCCTCCAGCCAAAAAGGGGTGGCAAAAAATTGTAATCTCAACTCCTCAAAACTCTTTTTGAGATGGAAATCGGGAATGGATGTGTCAGCTTATTGAGAAAAACACACTATGTTGTAATTAAAACCTTTATCATTCATAGCAGGAGTGACCATCCCCCCCATTCCCAATGACGAACCTCCTAGTTATCCCAAATTTAGTACCATCCCCCCACAAAATAGAAAATAGGCACCCTAGCAACAATTCTTCCCCACAAGAGTTTCGAGGAAGCAATGAGTTTCCTCGCTCCCCCCCCTCTGTATCTCTGGGCACGCCTGTTTACCATGTGAGATTCACTATAGTTATATTAAAGACTCGGAGAATTCAGTTGTTACAACTTTTAAGCTGTAATCCAAAACCATTATGTAACTTCTTCATCTATTGTGATTTTCAATTAGCATAATGATATTGCATTTTCAAAAGTGATAGAGTGTTCTTATCTCTGTTGAATAAAAAATAATTATAATAAGGTATTGATTTTTGAGGCCTTTTCAGTCCTCTATGAACGTAAGTAGGTACTTGTGTTGATACTTGAAAAATATGATCTGATCCTAGAAAATCTTTACAATTAACAACCCAATTGTTACAAGATAAAGACGACAGTGGAGTGTAATCAACAAAAGCCAACGCACTTGTCCTCCATGGTTGCATTAATCCATTCCAATTAAGTCACGGAAAAAAATCGCCGAAAAAATACTTGAGCAATGAGTTTTATTGTTTGGTAAGTGGACGAAACATATTTCACGTTTTGAAATTATTGATAAACTGGAATAAAATATGACATCATCCACGAGTCGTGCCGCTACAAGAATCTGTAGATATGAAAATAACTATGTCCATCCACCCAGTAAGTGTTTCTCGTTGTCTCATTTGTTATGCTCGACTAAATTCAATGTTATTGGCAAGTATTTTTGTCAATACTGAACAGATCGTGTGAAAATGTTAACTCGTTAACTGTTTGTTTATTGTACTATAGAAAAACAGCTAGACAAACATTGACCGCTAACGAACCGTTTAATATTACCAAAGAGAGAGAGAGGGACAGTTACATTTTATTTTCTCCATGATATTACAGTGTGATGGCTTTCAGCGGAATACCTTCAGTATCTGTAAATAAAAGTAACGAAATACTATTCAAAAGCAGTTACTGCAATACAGAACTTCCACTAGCCTACCATCAGTCACTTTTGTGTTGAACTGAGGTTTGTTTAGAAGTTTCAGTCTACGTATTTATACATCTGATTCAGAGTTACTTCTATCCTCGTTTTGTACAATTGGTGTTCAATTCGAGTTCTCTAGTTATGGAGTGAATGTGGATGGTCATAAAGAAATGAGAAACCTATATCTACAGTACAATACAAGTAACAGGTTAGAGTTGGATACAATTTTAACCTGTAGATTAGGAATCTGTTACTTACTTACTTACTCCTTGACCTCCTTCAAAAAGCCTCTCCATTCGTCTTTATCGGCAGCCTTACGTCTCCACCCCCTGACACCCAGCTTCCTAATTTCGTCCTCCACATCCTCCAGCCAACGCTTTCTCGGACGTCCTCTCAGCCTTCTCCCTCCTGGGTTGTTCCTGAAGACCTTTTTTACAATTCTTGAATCCACTCAACGTGTCCCAGCCAACTCAAACGCCTCAGCTTTATCTCGTCAACAATTTGACATTTCTGGTACAGATCACGTAGCTCTTGATTTGATCGTATTCGCCATTCACCATTAACATATACTGGGCCAAATATCTTTCTCAAAATCTTTCGCTCCCAAATATTTAATAGATCCTCATCCTTCATTGTCAAACCCATGTCTCTGCTCCATACAAAACAATTGGCTTTATGACTGTTTCATATATTTGTATTTTTACTTTCCTGCACAGGGTTTTGGATCTCAAATGCTGGGTCAGAGCATAATAGCATCATATTAGCACCTTCATTTATTGAGAGCCCGAGATGTGCCGATCCTCCGTTGAGTTGCCTGAATGCTTCCTCTAATGTGTGTCTATCTATTTCTTGCAATTTGGACCACGTCATCTGCGTATGCCATATATTGAAGCGTTCTGTTCATTATTAAACCTCTTGGGTTTACATTTATTTCTCTAATGACTTTTTCAAGACTTAGATTGAACAACATAACAGATAATATGTCTCCCTGTCTAGGGCCTATGTTTGCTGAGAAACTGCTGGTGAGCTTTCCTTGAACCTTCACTTTAAAATTTGTTTGGTGGAGTGTCATTTTAGTAAGACGTATGAGTTTCAGTGAAATTCCAAATTCTAACATAGTATGAAAAAGACTAGCTCTCTTTATGCTATCAAACGCTTGCCGATAGTCTATGTAAAGTTGATGGGGATTAGGAGATTAGGATGGGATAGGAATCTATTACGAGGCAGAAATTCTTTGAAGTTGAGTTTTTTGATAGCAGAATGATTTTGAAAACAAACTACTATAAGTATATTCAATGATCAAGAGTTTCTAACTAGATCACTCCCGTTTGATCAGATGGCCATGATAAATTGTCGGTCCCTGCTGAAGTATGACCGTTGGATCATTTATTAGTCAAATATAATGTAAGGCCCATTGACGGCTTAAATTATACAATAGTTATGATGTATATTATACTGTTGGAAAGATAGGGAATTCCAGAAAGATATGGAATATTGGGGATGAGGTCAACAATGCCTCGTTAGTGAATTCATTCACTCACACTGAAACCAGAAACCTTGCTCCACTGATTTGGTATTATGAAATAATAAAATATATATTCAGAGCTCAGGCACTCCCCACCAACAAAAGCCAAACGAATTTACTTTTCAGCATTTTAATGTGAATCTTTAATACCAGGTTATACAGTATATCGTCGATATACATCAGGTGACAGTAGCGTACGCAGGGGGGGGGGTTCATAGGGGGCACGTACTCAACCAAGATTCGATAAAAGGTGGCAGAATTTCGGAAAATAGTGGAAGGTGGACGTTTGAGGGTTATTCTAAATCAAAATTAGGGAAACGTGCATGTATTACGTATATAGCAGAATGTAGTTTAGTAATGTTTATTTTGCATTCCATCAGGACCTCCCCCTCTATATAGGTCACTTTACGCATTGTTTCACAAAAACGTGCCTCACATTTATCTTGCTACTTAAATTGCTTACTTCAATTCAGATTGCGCTGCATAAACATTAAATAATAATATTGTTGCGGGTTTCTACACTAATAAAACACTTGAGGCGATCTATACTGATTAGATCTTTATTGCTTACAACACTATAACACACGGAGGTAAACTAGATACAACTATAAACTGATAACTTCCTCATACATTACACAGAATTAACACAAACTTACGTTTCTAATATGAATAACTGTTCAGTTAAGGTGTTCAAACGAGCTTTAAAATTACGCCAAAAATACTCTCGAAATCAGTGTTTTTGCATAGTTTCAGATTTTTTAAGAAGTAATACACAGAAAATGTTCAAATTTGCTACAAAGATCCATGTAAGGTACACATTTATTGACAAGGGGGCTTAGGAATAAACGTCGAAGATATATATAAATTTGTAGGGATTCTAGCGTTTTCTGCTTTTTTCGCAACTTTTTCGAGAGAAAATTGAAAGACAACGTTTGAATTTGAATTTGATACTTATATTCAGTTAAGGTCTAGGGTCTTTTCTACTGCCTACTGCCTATTCAGGCCCTTGGATCACAGGATTTTTAGGATGACGAACCCTGAATTCTTCCTCCCACACTAGTGAGTATTCCATATCCAAGACCCCCCACAATTACCCCACAACGAGTAGATCTGCGTACACCACTCTTATGTTACGTAGAGCTCCCGTAAGAACACCTACCGCACATTATTAGAAAGTCATACGTATAAATTATTATTTATTAGTACCTATAACTTTTTAAGAAAGTACCACCGCCCACACAGCACAAGTATGTTCTGAGTATTTTCTAGGAACGTTCTCTAAGAAGTTTAGGGACATCCCCAGAACGTTCTGTATGTACCTTGGAATGTCCTGGGGATGTCCCTGGAAGGAGCGAATGTCCAAAATTAGCAGGTTCCAGGGACATTCTCAGAGCACATCCCAGGGGTGTTGTGGAACATTCTTAAGACATTCTCAGTATGTTCAGAGGATCTTCAAGGGATGCGCCCCACACAGCACAAGTATGTTCTGAGCATTTTCTAGGAACGTTCTCTAAGAAGTTAGGGGACATCCCCAGAACGTTCTGTATGTACCTAGGAATGTCCTGGGGATGTCCCTGGAAGGAGCGAATGTCCAAGAATAGCAGGTTCCTGGAACATTCTCAGAGCACATCCCAGGGGTGTTGTGGAACATTCTTAAGACATTCTCAGTAAGTCTTCAAGGGATGCTCTCTAGAAGTTGGCGGGCATCCTGAGAACATTCTATATGTGCCTTGAAATGTCCCTGGAACACAGTTATTTATAAACTATGAACACTGAAAATGGTCTCACCACTTTTTAAACAAAATAATAAACATGCAAAGAGCCCACCCCAGCAGCTGAGTGCATCTTTTAAAAAAAATTAGATTTGATGGGCTAAATGAGAATTTAACTTTTTTGATGAATTCAAAAACATTGCAAAGATATGTTTTTATTTTGAATATGATTATTGTTTTTTCTTATTAATAATGATTAATTTTATCTTTCAAACCCTTAAGGTTTCCTTATCTTTTAGGTCAAGCTTATATTTTACAGCTGCCTAAATGTCAGCTTGTGAATTTCGGGGATGAGATATTTTGATTTTCCACAGACACACTCACTCGCTCACTTCCATTATCCACAGACTACGAAATTATCAGCTGTTTTTCCAATGATGGATAATTATTATCCTTTTCATGTCCTTCAGCGAGTTGTCCCAGGGATGAGACCTAGTGTGATATAATTTTTATATTATTAACCTATGTTAATAATAATGTTACAAATTTCTTGAGTATCATTAGAGCCATTTTTGAGATCCGGTATAATAAAAACATATAAACATGAATTGCTCGTTTAATAGTACCGTATAGGATAGGATACATTACACAATTGCAATTGAATGCAGTGATTTTTTAATGTTTGAGACTTTTGTTAGTGTTATATTTGAAATTGAGGATTCAACAATATTTCCTTATTCTGTACTGACTGAAAACATAAATACTGTATTAAAAAATTACTGCATTCAATTGGAATTGTGTACTGTATGAAAATGAATAAGATAATGAATGTTATGTAATATATAGTTATTATTGGAGTAATTGGCTTTATATATTGAATATATTCCAATTTTGGATTGAAATTATATGAGTTTAATAGTCATTATTAAAAATTGTAATAATATTAATTAATTCAAAACTTTATAATAGATGGAATATTTGAGATTTGAATGAAATCAAAGATCATTTATAATGATTACAAAAAACTTTATTTACAAAACATTGTAAAATGTACAGTACCTATTAGAAATAGATTTTCAAATAAAATATAATTTCATTATTATAAGTGCAGTATGATTGAAATTTAAGTGCAATATGATTCAAATTCAAGTAGACATAATTTTGTTTCTTGTAGTTGAAAGCAGTCTCTTGAATCACAGTTTTTCCAATTTGCCAACAATCTATGTTTTTGATGATATGTTTTGGAATGGAGCTCCTCAATTATTGCTGTATTTACATATCCCAATGATCTGATTCATTTTCTTCAGTTGTTGAGCTCTTCTTCCTGAAAAAAAACCTTGAATCAGCAAATATAACTATAGCAAATGCAGATTTTTGCAGAAGAAACACGGTTGACCTAAAATAAACCAGGACATTAATAGCTGGAAATTGTATTTTTCCAAAGTGGTGAGATTTTGCAAGAGCTCTAAAAAATGCAACAAACTTGAAATAGGCCTAGTATGAAAAACATTATTCTCAGGAGCTGAAGCGAAGTCACTCAAAGTCTGCACTCATCCTCGCTAGTGGTTTGCTACTAGTTTTATGTCAAGTTTGGTATCAATATAAACCGATAGGATTCATTTAGAACAAAAGCTGGTTGCCAGTCACCAGGTTTGCCGACTACACATAGAAAAATCCTACATACAAATATTAACATATATAAACTATACAGAGTGAGTCATATGTACGGGAACCCTTCAATAAGTTGGAGACTGTTGTAGATATAATACTGTAACTTTCAGGATAAGTTATTGGTCGAATACTCTTCCTTTTGACATACAAATGAACTTCAACCCCTCATAAGGGGTTGTAGCTCGAATATTTAAATGTAAACACCCATTGTGTGGTACATAATTTTAAAGGCCTTTCTAAAACAAGAAAGATGACATCAATAAAAACGTTCTATGATACTTGTATCCAAAATTGCAGCTGATTGAAGTTTTATTTTTTTTTATTTATTCGTTTTTTAAAATTCTTGCTGAATCTGAAAAAATTGAAACTAATGGAATCCTTGTTTCCACAAGTATATAATATTGAACTATTTCACACTTTATTGAGACCTGAATATGGAAAAATAATGACATGTTTTGGCATGATGGCCATTTCACTATGTTGTCAAAAGCACCAGTCCATCAAAGGGATGCTTTTGACTAGAGAGTGAAATGATATTGTACCATAAGTGAGTCATTATTTCCATATTTCAGCATCAATACAGTTTGAAATACTTCAATGTTTCTTGAAAGTGTTGAAACACAGATGAATTGATACAATATTCATAAAATCAATACAAATCTATGTTGTTTTTCAACAGTTATTCCATATTGAATTTATTATAAACCAGTTTTATAATATACATTATACAATAGTTGTATAATTGTATAATAAACCAAAAGTTCATCTCTTCATTTTCCTAATTGGCACAATGCCCTAATAATGCAGGACAGAATACAAAATGGCTTTCTATACAGAACTCAAGAAATGTTTGTTTTGCTATAGTGAGGTCCACGTTATAATGGCAGTGTTTGATTAGCAAAGGTGCTGCTATCCTTGTCTATTATTCGACAAAACAGATAAAACTATCCTTTCCTAGTTCCGCAACGTTGACAAATCCGTTTTTAACAATGTAGAAATATAATTAATCAAGGCAGACAAACAGCAACGCTGTCCTATCTTTATCTATTGCCACTATAACATGGACCTCACTATAATAGCATAATATTTTTCTGCTTCGATCACTGTGAGGTAATGAAGACCGTTTTAGGCATCTTATAAAGTGAACATTAAATTATGACACCTTATCAAGGTTAATTTACCTTTTAGATAGAAAGTTTTTCTTAGCAAAGATAACTTGGTGCAATTTCGAAAATTCTCTTTTTCTTTTCCCATCCGGAAAGCGATATTGTTTTTTAGGAGAACTGGTAGCATATGATATATTATCGATTTCATATCATGTCCCCCTACCTTCTTCAGTTCTTTCAGCCCAACTGAAACCCCCACTTATTCCTAGACCTGAACTTGAACATTTTCTTGTTAGCTTGCCCCTAATAAGTTAAGAATCCTAAGCTGATGTGATACAAATATATGATTGGTACTTTACCATAATCATAATGCCAAGAGCCCAAAAGTCAAAATAAGAGTAACAACTGTAAAATAAATCTTTATTCTAAAATATTGCGGGCCCCTTCGGCTTGGCTGTTGGGACCACCTATTGGGAGCCTAGAAACAGAGCCCACTTCTCAGCAGTCTACTGTTCATTGCTTAGAAAAGTACATAATATATAATGGACAAATCAGAATAAGTATTCAAGCCCAGGATATTTTATAATAATCAAAAAAAAAAGAGAATAAGTATACAAGCCCAGAAAATTTTTGACTTCCAATTGTTGGTGTAATAAGTACAGTAACATTTCTCTCTCAAAAACCTCACTATACAGAGTGTTTCAGAAGTAGTGTCAAACATTTTAGGGTATTGTTCCTGGATGATAGGAGACTACAAATGTCGTATTTGAAGTGTCCAAAACTGCCTGTTCATAGCATAGTCTTCATAACCCTTAATCTTCATAGCATAAATATTCATGCCCAATTTCAGATCAATACAACATTTCATCTTCAAATACACTTTCATCTTCAAATGGCCACTTCAAATACAACATTTGTAGTATCCTATCATCCAGGAACAATACCCTAAAATGTTCGACACTACTTCTGAATTTCCAATTGATTTCACGCCAGTATAAAAATCCCGAACAATTCCCGGACTGAAGTAAGTCACCCTGTCAAATAAACTAACGCCTAATAAAGAACAGATTTATAGGGGTATACCGTATTTTGAATATTAGTTGAGTCGAATTAATTCTAAACTCATCCTTCAGCTTATCCTAATAACATAACATTGCACATTTTTACAATAATTGTTGATTCACTTGTTGATCAATTTGAGTGTCAAAAAGTGATATTAACCTTAAATCAACAATAAATTATTGCAAAAATGCGTAAGGTTATGTTAAGCTGAAGGATGAGTTGAGAATTAATTCGACTCAACTAATATTCAAAATACGGTACCCAACTAATACTAAACTTAACCTTTAGCTTACCTTGGCTTTTTCTAACAACATAACCTTATGCTTTTCCCCAATAATATTGATAATTAAAGGTTTTTCTGAAGTGACTATTCAAGTAACTTTTAGCCCAACTTCACCGGAGGATAAAACTTATTCAAATTCTGATTACTAAGATAAATATCACTTCCTAACACTGAAATTGATTCTATTTAACCATAATTATTATGCCTAACCTGACACATTTCTTTATAATAAAAGATATTGAAGCTGAGGCCAATCAACTGTTGAATAACTAAACTATTTGAGTATGGTAGCCTATTATTAAAGTAATAAAAAAATGAGGCAACAATTTAGAAAAGGTTCTAAATAATAATCCTTTCTTAGAAAGATCTTATGTTCAAACGTACAAGACCAATAAATTAAATTACCTATGTACTTAGATTAAAGTACTTAATTACGTTTTAATATAATTGTATCAGCTTTAATAGAATACCTATAGGCCTATTTACTCGAATATAATGACTATTCAACATAGATATTATTATAATTATTATAAACTTACCTTGAAAACACAACCGTAAACACAATACACGTAGTGTTTGATCATTTGTTCGTGTTTGGTGTGGCTGGCAGTAGATGGCAGTAGAGTAGCATGATTTAGCAGGATTGAAAATTAAAATCAGAACCAGAAGTCTAACTCAAACTCGTTTCATATTATAAAAACACTGATTAGATAAATAATAGATCAGCATCTGAACATTAATCAAGAATATTGACCAAATTTGAGTTTTATCTATTATCAAGTTACATTAGAAGAATGTAATTACAAACATTTTTATCAGTTGGTACTTGATGTCGGATGTCATACGCAGACGAGTAGCGCGACTTTCAAAACCAATGTTTTCAATTTATACAACTTTTTTTTCTTGAAAAGTGAAATACCGGTATTTGATCACTCTGTACAGTTGATTGATGACGAATACTTCGAAAATATTGGATGGCAAGTTTCCAAATTGAGAGAATTAAGTAGAAAAGTGAGAAGTACAATTTTGTACACCGAAAGTCAAGTAAGCTATATGGAATTTTAATGGTTTTTGTTTGATTCGATTGAATAATGTACAAAAAAGGCAAAAATGCTTTTTACTCAAAAACTATGGCTCTAATCAAAAATATGTACTGATTAAAAAATGTTTGCAATGCAATTCTACATCTAGTACACATAATTTCGCCTTGATTTTTTCTTATTTAAAAATTGTGATGGCTAAATTTTCCAAGTTGTTAGTGATAAGAGATTTAAAAATTCATTACTCCTCAAATATTTAGAATCTAGCTTCCCCTCGTCCTAAAAATAGAATAACACTCAAATATAGTTCATATATGTCAATTTCAGCCCAAACCCCAGCTTATATCACAAGTTGGAAGTATATTTTCGCTAAATTTTGAAGGACCGTAGTGACGACCAGGGGTGGAATATAAGAGCGTGCTTTACAGACATATTAGATGTCATATAGGTTTATATGTGTGCCAAGTTTCGCTTTGATCAGTTGAGGGGTTGAAGAGTTACGAGCGCCCAACGAAATAATGAAGAATATTATTGGAAGAATATCTGTTCATCTCTCTGTGTCAAGCAGAAATCTCCTGGTATCTTATTTTTTCTAATAAACATTTATGTTGTAATGATGACCTCTATAGTCTTTTTATCTAATAGGCTAGATATCTACCACAATAACATCAACATCACTATACTATACAGAGAAGGTTCCTATATATATATATGTCCATGATACGTCCCCAGAACATTCTCAGCAAATATGCAAATATCTCAAATCTATTTCAGCAATGAAATTATTATGTTTGACGGAAATATACGTGGATAACTTTTTAAAGTTGTCAAGAACTTCACAAACTATTACAATATAAATATGGATAATTCCACTTCTATTCATCTCTCAACAACAATGTCAAATTGATCAATTCTGTGAATGCCATTGTGTTTTACAATAGAAATTGTATGAATGATGTGAATTTCATATTTCTAGCTTGATCCCTTGACTCAACTCAGAAAATTTTTATTTTGTATCTACAGTATGTCCCTGGAACGTTCTCAGCATATTCATGCAAATAGCTCAACTGATAATGGTAAATAACCAAAACTGGTACCTATCTCAGTTTTTAAATAAGTCAATCAACTTCACCACAACAGAGAAGGTCCATGACACGTCCCTAGCATAAATATGCAAATATCTTAAATTTATTTTGGCAATGAAATTCTGTGGTACCTTCTGAGAACATGATCTGCACATTCTACAAGTTCTGGGATGTTTACAGAAAATGAGAAATTTATATGAGTTTTTTGTAAAATTTCACAGTGTTTCTTATTTTGTTTTACATAAACATGCAATATAATAATAAAAACTTAAATTTTGTGTTGAAATTCTTCTATGTGAATATCCATTGTAGTTCCTCAGAACATCCCACATATCCTAAGACATGCTCATGATATGTCCCTCGAACATTCTCAGCATATGTGCAAATATCTCGAATCAACTTTGACAATGACTTTCTGTGGTACCTCCCGAGAACATGATCTGCACATTCCTTAGGTATACTGTGATGTTTACAGAGCATGAGGAACTTATGTGAGATTTCTTGTAAAATTTGACTTATATAGTGCTATATAAATATGTTTAACATTCATCTAATATAATATCTCATATCAGAAAAAAATTTGTCTGTTGAAATGTATTTCTGAGAATATTCTATGTAGGTCTTCTGAACGTCCCATATGACCTGGGACGTTTACAGAATGTAGGGAACCAAAATAGAATGTCCCAGGGAGGTTTTGTGCTGTGTGGGCGTAGGTTGAAAAATCTCATAAATAATTATCAATGATGAAGGTTTTGATCCTAGAATGTAAAAAAGAGAAACATTGATTCACTTTGAAAATATTATCACTGTAGCTCTGATACAATTTTGAAATCACTTGCAGTGACTTCCAAAATTGTAATTGTATTGGTCGATCAGTATGCAATAAGCGGAGAATGCGTATGTTATTGGAATAAACAAAAAATAGAATTCACAACTATAAAGCGTAAAATGTGTGACACAATTGAGCCGAGGCCCCGTGTGGGTGGGGGGGGGGGCTTGAGGAGATTGATTTATTATCGATGCTCGATGACAAGACAGCAGAGTGTTTTATATGTCACTCAACCATGTCAATATATTCACATAACACTGTGGAAGATTACAATTTGAAATGAACGATCCTACGTTTATCATGCTCACCAGTTTCTTAGCCACTTATTCTGTTCCTCCACTAGCATCATCTATTCTCATCCTCTAGCAACAAGTCTATTCTCTTCTTTTTTCTTTTTTTTGTTATTTTCTTCCTCTTTTTCTTGTTGTTGTTATTCTTCTCCTTCTTTTTCCTCATCATTTTCATATTTTTCTTCTTCATCTTTTTCTTCTTCTTCTACTTCCTCTCCTGATGATTTCTATTCCTTTTTTTGTGGTTTCTCTTCCTATGTTTTATTTTTTTTCATATATGTTCACCTTTCTTTTTCCCGATTTTCATTTTACTAATTCGGTTCTCCCTCATTTTCATTTTGAATATAAATATTACAAATAAAATTTGATAATTCGAATAAATATTTTGATCTAATGCAGCTGCTGCTTCTCACTCTCCTTATATCTTGTTAACTTCCTCCTCCATCAACACCATTAATTTTTTCTGCTGTTCTTATACCGTACAGTAGTTACCTTACAATCCCATTACAGATTTATCTTCTCATTACGTTTCCGTAATCACCTTTATCTCTGGGATATATATATTTTATCTTGTTTCTCTTGTTCATTTTCCTTCACAACATTTCACTTTCACTCTCTGGACTTTCAGTTACTGCAGTACAAACCATCTTTCTTCGCTCTCAAATGTAACAGTTGTATAGGCCTAGATTTCATATGAAATAAATAATTTAGTCATAGCATTTTATATTTCCTAAACAAATCAAGAGGGGAAGTCCATATAGAAAATTAAATTTTCTTGTTTTCTGTAACGTAGGAGCCAGTTTAGAGAAGTCTAAAATTCATTTCCTCTCTTTCAAGCTCATACAAGGTTGGATAAAGACTCTCATAGATCATAGAGGTAGGCCTATTTTACGAATTTCAATTAGCATCCAATTTGGATACGTTTTCAGGATTCACTTGGGGCTTCATTTCTGTCTAATATACATTTATATAATAAGTACGTAAATTATATTTCCACATACTCTAGGATCTATGCAAGCCTTGGAATGACAACCACACACTTAAACGATTCTCAACCAACTAATTTTTGAAATAACTTCCAAATTTGAAATATTAGCGTGAATAATTACAAAATCGCTTCGATTAAAAACTTGAATAAATCTATTCTGTCACTTTTCTCCAAAACCTATTATATATTGTTCTAACAGAACGAACGTGCTACTGTTCTTCACAAGATGGTTGAAAGTAATACTTTTTCCCCCTACTTGGAGTCAATATAGTGAAGAGAACTCAGAAAAAGCCTAAGTAAGGAATGTGTATTTCTTAAAAAGTATTTCTTCATTCATAATAGCTAAGAACCATTTTAAGATCATTCAACTAGATTTAATCAGATAAGTTATATTATAATGTGCTCTTCTATCAAAATATCGCACTACTTGTGTCATATCGCATAATTTTTCAGTTACAGTATCAAAGTATGAACAATAGGATGTCAATGAAACTCAGTAATGTAATAGATGAATGTGTAAGAGCTAGAATTTATCCAAAATATTTTAGTGTAAGAAATTCATGATTGTAGCCTAATAACATTTAGTACATAGTCTAAGATCTGTCTGCACGTTGTCATACATTCCTTACTTGATATTATGTTACGATTCGTTTCATGTATTTGATAAAATCTTTTGGTTTTGCTTAATCTTAGAATATTTTTGTGTATTTGAATTGCACTCACTGGTGGTAAACAAGTGGTTTCACTTATGTCAGTAGTGAATTTTCTATATTATCATGTATTAACTATCATTTAATATTATTCATGTATTATTTATAATAATTGAGTAATCAGATTACTCATATAATCACTGATTGTATATTGTTTATGGCAAATTGATCTTATCTTAAACTAAAAGGATATTTTCGAATTCAAGTTGAAATGTAATCTTGTTCAAATTCTGTTTGATAGCTTATAGAGAAGAGATACCTTATAGAGGGTGAGAAAGATTCATATTCGGATTACTTATTCAAGTGGTCAACAAAACAAAATAAACTTGCGTTCTAGCGTTAACAATAATTAAGAGTGAGAGTGAAATAATGAATCATATTAACCCATACACTGGAGAGTTTAATAGTAATGTAGAGGAAAGATAGGTGATGAAGTACGTGAAAATTGAGGTATAACTTACAGTAATGTTTTCACATGAAATAATTGTGATCTTTGGACCTTTAAGTCAGTTAGTTACACACACATTGATTTTTGTTCGTACGATTTTTTGTCGCCCTTATTCCTTTTAGATTAAACAGATGATTTCGAACAGATGATGTTTGTCAAGTTCCGTTTAATCTGATAGAATTCATAAGGACGGCAAAATATCGTACGAACAAAAATCAATGTGTGTGTAACTGGCTTTAGTTGTACATTCTCAGAAAGGGTAATCCTTCCCCTGAACACTAAGAGAGTAAAATAGAGAGAGAGAGAGAGAGAGAGAGAGTGACGGACAGAGAGTCAGAGAGACCGTGACAGAGAGAACGATAGAGAGAGAGAGAGAGAGAGCGCGCGCAAGAGAGAACGAGAGAGAGTGTGTGAGAGAGCGAGAGAGAGAGTGTGGGAGAGAGGATGAGAGAGTGAAAGGGTGTGAGAGAGAAAAACAGTGAGAGAAAGAGAGAGATACAGACAGAGAAGTAGCTGATTAACAGTGGAGAGATGATCGTTACATTATTTGTGATAGGCTCATTGAACTGTAGAATAAAGCACGAGATAATCAGGAACTATTCAATCAATTTCTCTGATGCTTTTCAGATGCGTTGATCCGTTGAATAGCAAAGATTACCTGCATTGTTCTAGACTTGAAGATCTTGTAGTTCTGAGATAGTTAAATGTTCACGACAAATGAATGTTTGAGAAGTTTAAAATTAATTGAATAATAAGTGGAATGTTCGAATAGATTTGAATTTAATGAAGAACAGTTCTGAATAAACTTAATATAATACATTTTCAGTAACTAAAAATTTGATTGTTCATGATTTCATATATAATATAATATTTTGTGATGTAATATCAATTACAATTCAGCACCAAATTGAGCCGTCAGTTATTATAAAATGCTATGCTCCAGATTAACAATACTACGCAAAATTATGTATTTGATTGAATTGGAAATGATACAAAGATGGTATTATCTCACATAGATCATTCGACTATGATGGAAAAAAGTTGAGGAATTGATGATTTCCAATCCACAAAAAATATCATAAGTATAATTATTAATCAATATTTTGCTTGAAAAATAATATGAACTATTCATTGGCTCAACAATATTGAGTATTGAGGCATAATCAGGGAAATAATACCCTATGAAGAATTTGCGTCAAATTGATATAATATCTCATAATGTAGCACACAATTTGATTCTGTAATTAAATTTGAATGTTTCAAGTAATAATTATACAAAGAACTAATCTTGTCAAGGAATATTAAGAATGTAAAGGAGATGAATCTAATCATTAAATCATACAATACAGTTTAAATGAAGTTTGAAAAATATCCGTATTGATATCCGAATAGGATATAAAGAATAAACTATTAAGAAAGGTAGCTATGAAAAGGAAGTGATGATGTGGAGATATGCAAGGTTGAGAGAGAACGAGTACATTAAATTGAATTTGACTCCATGATCCGCTCGATTGAACAAGTCAACATTAATTTATTGGCAATATTCAGATGGCTCTTAATTAATAGCCAATTGGAAATTGTATTTAATTAACTCCTGTTTCTTGACTTTCAGATAAATAATGTCCATGAGAGATTAATATGTGATACAGATACTAGTATTACCGTATATGATACACCGGTATATATGATAATATCATCATAGAGTAGTATCATAAATTCAACTCTCCTGAGTTGTATCTACAATACTGCAGGAATGATGTGAATCCTTCATTTAGAAATATGTAAATTTTAGAGTGAGCAGCATTTTGTTGAATTCGAAAAATCTCAGGTAAGCACTGTCCTGGATAAGATAATAATACGTTATAATCACGAGCCAAATGATAATGTATGCCTTGTAAGAGATAGAAAAGTGAAATAATACACCACGCAAATAAGTTACGCAAAGAGTATACATTACATTTGTAAAAGATCTGCAACAGTGGTCATAACTCAACAACTGATTGTCAACCAGGCAGTAAAACCTGTGCAACAACATTGACTTCAAGTTGTAAATGTTGGCTCAAGTGCGGTCTGGGGAATATTCATCCCTGTAGAACAAAGAGCTAATCTCATGCAGAGAAATTACAATGTATACCTTTACAAGGGTTAGCGGTTAACACTCGTGTACCAATCAATGCTCTCTTAGCCAGAAAGTAATTCAATATTATGATTTTATATTATTGTTTGAAAACCATGTTCAAACCTGCTTCATTTAATGGGATTCAGTTTAGACCTATTCAGTTTTGAAAATACGAGTAATTGGAAATTAATTTAAGACTCTCTTACGTTTGAATTACTGTTATCACGTCCTGATACTGCTCTCACGTTTCAATTACATCGCTATAATATGATGATGTTATGAATAATTCCATAATAATTAGGCTACCTAGTATTGTTCATCACAATCATTGATATACTTTTATAATTTTCGACAATTGGTTTCTGGTATGTCAATGGTTACTTAAGTAGCTTATGTTAGTATTAAATGTTCAGATTTCCGTTTTTCATTTTATTTATTACTATAAAATTGACCATCACTTTGAATTATGATAAATAATCCCAGAAGATATAAAACATATGAATTGTCACGATTCATCAATGGAATTTCTAGCTTTAGAAATGGAATCTCTTTCAAGTGCAAATTCAAGGAGATAATACAAGTATCCAAGATCCAAGTAATAGGTTCGATTATAAGTACGAGTATAATGATAGGTATGACATTTATAAATATTTGATAGTGTGAAGGAATTTTCGTAAGAAAAGCCTATTTCAATCAAACTGGATTCATTCATACAATCTGTGTTCATCTATTTCCCAATATTATTTGAAACTAGTCCAAGTTTATTCGATACTTGAAATTTGTCAAATAAATTAAAATGTGAATTTTATATATTTATATTTATAATCTGGAACCTCTAAATTAATGATTTTTAGAGGCCTACATTATAAAAGGTTAGTAACTGGAAAATATTGTGATTATGAAGAAACCCTAATTTCCAACAATAGCCCACTATTATTCCATCAAAACGTCGGGACAATAAATAAAATAACCGATCTGATGAGCTGAGCCTATTGTTTCACTTCTAATTATTGTTATTGTTATTGCTATGATTTTTTTGTGATTGTAGGCTGTGAATAAAAAAGAAATAGATTATTCTCGAGTATTTTTCATCCTAATTTTAACATTTTTGATTAAAAATTCCAATAATGTCTTATCAATCTCTATCTTTCAACATATGAAATTGGAATAATCAATGCATATATTCGGAAAATTATTATTATTGTAATTTTTAGTCATAAAAACTCGGAATTATTGTGCAATTACAGAGTAATATGATACGTAATAATTATAAACACTCTAAAATAAAAGTGAATGAAAAATGAGAAAATATAAAAAACCATAAGATATGTTTGGGACAAACATTTCAAGATTAAAACACAATAAATGCTTTTCTAGCTTGACTGAATATGAATTGGAAAACGGAACTTTGAAAAACTATTTGAGAAATTAAAAAAAACATAAAGAAAACCAACATGGGTAGTTGATTTTCAATTATTAAAAACAACTATTAAAATCTTGTAAAATGCTCTTTACCTCTTATTATCCTGAGAAATAGTCTATGTCCCAACGAACTAGTGGTAAAACTGATATCAATTACACTGACTTGACTAGATGACGGCAGAAATCGATTTGCAGTTAACCGAATAGAATAGCGCGGACAACTGATGCGATCCATTGCACTCCGTATACTTTTCTTCCAGCCACCAACACCTTTCTCCTATTCTTGTAGAGGGGAACACTGCATTATTACAGTTCAGCTCCACCTCCCTGTTCACAATTGAAAAGTAAAATAGTTTTTAAAGAACCTCCATATCGCAGATACATCCATGTGTAAAAGGAATAAAAGAAGGTACAAATCTAATACATTTTGAGAAACAAATGACAGTGACTGTGAAACGAAGTAAGTTGAATAGTTCAGATGTGATTGAATGATTCAGAAACTATAATAGTTCAGTTTAAATTCAAATTGCAATAAAAATATTAGGTACATACTTTTGTCATTAGGAAAAATGTCACGTTACTAGAAGAATTGATTGGACTGAAATTAATTAAAAATTTGATGGTAGAACCATAATCCCCTAAAAATTCTCTTCAAAGTGAGTTCCAGAGCCAAATAGGTGATGCAATTACAAAAAAATGATATTAGCATACCAACAAACTAGTTTTAACACCGGTTACCTTGATGAATTTTATTGTTCCCCTGTTCTCCACAGTGGCATTTAAATCCATCAATTTTTCACTCGTAAATTTCTATCCATTTCTATAAGTAGGTCAATATTTACCGTATGAATCACCATTGCTGTGAAAATTGAATTTTAATGTTAGAATTGATCGCTGATCGCTAATTGTGGGAGTGGCTTGTCTAGACCAATGACAGACGATCAGCTTGATAGGTAATTCATCTACCAATTAGATCGTTCACTCACTTATATCTGCTGCTCTGTCACTCTGTTTCAGTTCAGCAGAAATAAGAGAAACCAAACAATAAAGGCGATGACCTTATTCAAACAATAAAGGCGATAAATTTTACTCCATGTCTTACATTACAATGTAAGACATGTTTTACATCCAATCAGGGCATTCAGTGTTGAGAAATAATGTGAAATTATATCAGATTCATAGCCCATCCTTTGTATCTTATAGTTAGGCCTATACCTATGGATATGGACTAGGCCCTACTTACATACGGTAACTACTTTTTCACTCTAAAGCTCAATCTTTGCTAGCTCCAGTTTCAATTTCTTCACATTGATACTGATAAAATATCCAAATACAATGTTCTTTTTCAGATGTGTCTTCTTTTCACTTTTGCTTTTATTTTCTCAAAATTGGTATAAATCTTCATTTTTACAGTGGTAAGTTAGTAATTTTCTGAGGACAGATAGTTTTGAAGCATTCATAGCGAGATTTACTCCAATCTATCAGCAATCCTCATGAATAAGATCAATGATATCTATTCAAACAATGGTGACAATTTGAAGGAACGAATGAAGAATTAAGTGATTATAGAATAAATTATTGTGGGCAGGGAAGAGACCCAGCCTTGCATATAGTGCAATTTTGAATCGATATCAATAGAATTATTAATTATCATCAATTGACAAGTCTTTAAATTGAATCTTATAATTTCAGCAAAAACTCTGAATCAAGGCAAATCTATGATGTGTTCATCAAAATACAATATTGCAGTCTTCTTTATTCTGAAATCTCTAATGTCTTTTAGTCTCATTTACTGATTTCCGAACCACTAGTATTGTTCCGTGGACTGACAATATTCAATCGACGGAAGTTCTATTGATTTTACTTAGAAAAATAATAGCATGCACCTTTCCACCTTACCGCAGAATGCAATTGAGTGTAAAGAATACTCAGCTTCCTATTGAAATTTCCCTACATCTTGATCTTATATTGAGAAAGTTTTCTCTGTAAACTATAAACTCAATAATGACATTAGAATAATAAGAATTCTTCACATAATATCCGTAATCTGCGTGTTAAGATGTGACTTTCAATGCTTTTAATAATAAAATATTTTCTAATACTTTATTGTAATAGGAAGTAAACGTATAATATTTCCTTTTAATGTAAAAAGGTAATATAATTAATTTCCTTCTCAAGCAAATGCTGTAAAAAGGTAATATAATTAATTTCCTTCTCAAGCAAATGCTGGGATTCAAGTCAGCTGTATAATCTTATCAGAACAGTTAGAACTGATGAATAGTTGGTAGTCACTATATTCAAGATTTTCTTCAATCGACCCATTGTAACAATGCTTTTGTATAATGAAATTGGATATTGTTTTTGTCAAATAATTGAGAAATATGATATGAGAAATAGGGGTTATCCTCATTTCTTTGTATAATTGATTGAAGATCACATTCTAAAATACGTAAAAAAGTACGCTAAGAATTGCTATACTTAGTATTTCCTTTGCACCCTTGACGAAATTTCTAAAATGATAAAAAAAAATAGAAGCAATCTGATAATCGCTTTTCACCAGCAAGCGAATAGATTTGAAGCGGCGATAAATTTTTCACAAATATTAATGAATTATTGCAAAAAACATGTTCATTGTATCTTGTTATGCAGACATCGGTACAGACAGACAGAATAATGTCAAGAGGTCATGGTTTTGTAACTCTAATGAATTGAGAAGAATTGACGAGACCCAGTTTAATCAATTATGGAACGGTTTCATAACACTGGAAAGGTAGAAGCAATTGAATAATTGGAAAAGCAGATTCCTGTATTGAGGGAATTATTGTGAGTGACAAGCATAGATACCTAAATAATTATTTAATTCTGTACAGATTCAATTTTCAATAACTTTACAATAATTTTGGATCAGAGCTACAATAGTAAAGTAATGTTGAATTATATACTTGATTACATCATATCAAAAGCTACTGATTTTGAATGAATATACTTTCAATGAAACTATATATTTTTGATATCATGGTTTATAGAATGTTTCTATCTTTTTTACCTTCTAATGTGTTCTTCAATTAGATTCTATCGTTAACAATTCAAATTTTCTTGAAAATATTCATCTTCCTCTTTTCTTCCTCGATAGGTTGTCAGAAGCCTCTAGATCTAGCATAGAAATATACTCACTCCATGATTCACTTGATGAGTTCAATATGAAAAAATCCATTAACATTTTCCTGTTAAATCATCAATCAAGGTTCATTCATGAAAATCGAGGTTGCATAAATTCAATAAAGATTTCAAATAATTTGAATGATCAACATCAGACCTAGCTTGAATCATTGTAAGTTATGCTTTTCGGAGTAAATTGTATTTGAAATTCAAATTCAATGAAATGTGTTAGATTCCTATCAAGTTAGAACCACTATGAAAATCAGTCAGTACACTATGAACAGTAGACTACGCTACATAAGCTGGACGCTGGTACTAACTTCACTAATAATAAACTTGTACGCACGTATATGTTTTCACAATGAGTTTTATTCTAATACAATAAATTAAAATATTTATCCAAGATTAGAAAACTATTTTAGTTGATATAAAAAATAATGAAGCTCTAGTCCAATTCACCAATAAGCTAGAATCTATGAATGGTGTTTGGTACAAATACATAAAAAACAAACTCTTGGTGTTCGATGACAGTTAATGATCAAATTGATTTGCGTTGATAACCTCCATCCTTATTGATCACTTGCTAAGTACCTATCATAGACAAGTTGACATTAATGGTGATATGGATTTATAGAAATACATTTCAAATTTATCTGTTGCAATGAAGCGTGAAATTCTACTTGTTCTACAAAAATGTTCTTTTATTTCACTTCTCATTAAAGCCATATATCAAATGGAGTGTGAAGTGAATGTATTGGTTCTATGTTGTAATACTTCATGCAGTGTAGAACATGCATTGGAAGCTTATAAAAAATATTTAGTGGAAAGTGAAGTGAATAGGCTTCATAAATGTGAAGTGAAGTGAATAGACGTTATAAATGTGAGTAGGTCTTACGTTATCATATATGTATGTACATATGTATCATAGTTGCATTCAAAGAGCTAATAAGACATAGATAACGTTTAAAAGGGTTAATAGCTTAATGTTCCTCTAAGATAATTGAGTTTAGTTTCCATTTTCTTACAGCTTCTTTATGAAACTCCTCAATTTTTATTAATTCCAGTTTGATCTTTTTATTGAATGATGACTAATGAAAGTGAAATAAAAGGATGAGAATAAATGATCAAGGATCGGATTGGAGATAAATACTGATTTTAAATATAAATAGACTAAAATGACTTTCGTGAAAATGAATAGTTCTCTCATTAAAATAAATAATTGTCGAATACATACATCAATTTGAAATGTTTTTAATTCTCCTCTATTTCACTGTAGCTCTGCATTATCCGTTGTATTATTAGCAATTTTTAAAAACTTCGCATTTTCATATTTTTCTCTTCTTTATTCATATTACACGTCATAAAAGACTTCATCAGTTCCTATTAATGGATCAATGAATGCACTGTGCTTTCATGGATCTGGGAGGTTAATTTATTTTAAAAAGTGACATGTTTGATGGATTTAATCAATTTATTGTGAGGGGAAACCGATGATTAATTATGACGACTATCTATGGATGACTCATTGATACAATGAATATCCTCAGTAATTAATACGATTGAATTGTTTTAAGGGTTCTCATCATGGAAGTCAAGATTCTGGTGTAGGATTGTCTTCTTCTGTTTCATTCTGATCAAAGTTATTATCTTTTGGGTTGAGAGCCCAGGCTGCTTTAATCATATCGGATCCCTTTTCAGCCACCATAATTATACTTGCTATTGGATTAGCATTTGGTACAAGTGGGAAAATAGAAGCATCTATGACTCGTAGGTTAGTTATCCCATGAACACGAAGCTCAGGATCAACAACAGCCGTTGGATCTCCTACTGGTCCCATTTTACAAGTTCCAGCTTGATGGTTTTCAGGGCTGGTATGATTACGAATCAGACACTCCCAATATTTATTCGATGCAAACTTGATATGTTCACATCCTTTTGCTGGTTTCTCATTAAGTTCAAACCCCCATTTCTTGAGACTCTCAGATTTTGTCATTTGTATCATAAACTTGATACCATCAATCAAAACATTGACATCATCTTGTTCTGTGAGGTAGTTGGGGTAGATAGCTGGGTGTTCAAGTGGATCTGTGCTCTTCAATGACAGATGACCTTTGCTTTTCGTCATGATGTTTGTAGGACGAGCATTAATTGCTCTCCTTCCACACGATCCAATTTTCCCATCCCCACATTCATCTGATCTCCCACTGTGTGAACAGCTTGCAGAATAGCCATCAAAAAACAACTGAAGATCAGGAATGTTGTCCTTGACATACTTGGATTTCAAGAATGCTGTCATCTGTGTAAGACCCGTGCTTGAAAGAGGACCACTTCTGGAGTTGATATATTGATGGACAGCATCCATTGTTAGCATTCGTTTATTGGGATCGTTGATGAAGAAGCTGAAACCTATGGAAACATGGTTATGAAGGTTGTGTCCAACTTTCAAGTCCTTGACCACTGGAATCCCAAGCTTCTTCAAGTCACTCCTTGGACCTACTCCAGAAAGTAACAGAACATGAGGTGAGCCAATTGCTCCTCCTGATAGAATGACCTCCTTCAGTGCTGTAGCCTTATGGGTGTTTCCTTCAGCATCACGGTACTCCACCCCTGTAGCTCTGCGAGTCCATCTGTCAATGATAACCCTCGTAACATGAGAGTTGATTTTCACGAATAGATTGTTTCTTTTCATAGCAGGACGCAAATACATTCTGGCAGAGCTTGCTCTCATACCATCCTTGACCATCACTTGAGCTATGGCAAATCCTGTCTGATTTCTTCCATTGAGATCCTTCTCCCCATATCCCATACTATCACCAGCTTTGATCATGTCACGTATCAATGGTGGCTGGTAGGGAAACCGCTGCACTGTCATTGGACCCGATTTTCCATGGAAATCTTTGTCAATACTGTCAGGGTTCAAATTTGTTTCGGATTTTTTGAAGTAGGGTAGACATTCTTCATAGCTCCAGCCAGTATTTCCGTCACTAGCCCAGTTGTCAAATACGTCTTTATGTCCTCTAGTGTACATCATTCCTGCAAACAATAATAATACAGTTTTGAAATAAATAAATGTTTTCTTGCTTCCTAGAGTGTTTAGAGTGAAACAAATATTTATTTCAGTTTACTTATTTTGAAAAACTGTTTTACAAGAAACTAATAGTAAGAATTCTCTAAATATTGAAACTCTATTCTCAAAACTAGAGTATATTTTATTAATCAATCCAACTAACTGATCTTGTTTCATTCTGTGTAGAATTAGAATTCTCAATAATATGATTAAAAAAATCAATTTTTTTCGAAACTTTTTTTTAAATTCGGGAGGGAGACAGTTTTGAGCTATGCCTGTTGTTTTGTCTTAATCATATTATTCTATATTATAACTTGTGATTGTCAATGAATGATGTAAATGAATAAACTCTATACTCTTGTTCAATAGTTTGATAAATGATCTGAACTTTTAAATATGTTCCTTGGCCAATTGATTTGTAATTCAATTCTTATTGAATGAAAAAGACTAAGAAATTGTCAAAAAACCACTGATTTATTGATAATTAGAAAGACCGGTTTCGGTTATTACACCATTGTCATCAGAGAATCAGAGATTGACAATGGTGTAATAACCGAAACCGGTCTTTCTAATTATCAATAAATCAGTGGTTTTTTGACAATTTCTTAGTCTTTTTCATTCAATATGAATAATTACCACAATATCAACTTCTCAACTACACAAAAAGTAATTCAATTCTCATTTAAAATTGAATAAATCTCGAGTGAACTGCCTCGATAGAGCATCACTTAAGATTATGTTTATAAATCAACTGGAATTCGAATTTAATGTAGGTCTATTTCATATTCAAGTATTGCTAGGAGTTTATGGAAATCGATGTCCCAACCAAAACCATTAAAACGTATTTCAGAAGAATCTGAGTAAATGAAGATCACATTTTTAAGAACTTCAATATAAGTATCAAATTATTATTGCAACTTGGGTTCATAATTCAATTTTATTCCATGCAAATTAATGGTATGCATTCTCTGAGTAATTTGCAAATGACTTGTCTGAATTCATCTTCCTACATTATTAAATTTAAACATTCCAATCATAAAAATTATCTAATAACGAAAGAACTGATATTCTTCTATTCTATGTAAAAATATTCGTTATTGTTATAAGATAATATGTATTTATGAAAAAATTATCATTTTAAAGAATGTATGAACTATCAATTGTATTGAGTTTGATCCAATTCAAACCACAGACAACCAATTTGTTCGTATCTGTACTTAAAATTGATTTTATATGCATTTATATTATTTATGATGTTATAGGGAAGTATTCTGAGAACACACCTGTCATAGCACCAGTACCAGCAACCATTTTCCCCCTGGGCCATTTGCAAACTCCACCATTGGCTTGGCATGCTGATGACTGAGGCTGAGTCCTGTACTTCCAGTCGAGCTGCGTGCCAATGGCAGAAACTGCGAAGGCCGGAACGGATGTGGTGGTTGGTTCCTCAGGTCCTGCCTCCAGTAAAAGTACTCTCCATTTGCCCATTTCACTGAGTCTCGAAGCTACAACTGATCCTGAAAAATCACACAGAATTGTTTGAATTGTATTATCATTTCGACATTCATTCATTCATTCATTATTTTACAAAGGCGGCTTCCTAGAAGTATTTTAAGCCTAGGTGATGATGATGGGATGAATGATAATACAATGAAGGTAGAGTTATGAATGAATAAAGATGATGGGTTATGTCTTCCACTTGAATCGATTTGAGTCCACTTTTCAGTCCAGAAATAAAAAAATTAAGGGCTAACTTGAATATTATCCCAATTGTATCTAATACAAAACAAAAATAATTATTCTATTAAGAGTGTCTTGGACAATCATGCCAGTTACACTCATATCGATTTTTGGACGTTCGGTATTTTGCTGACCTCATGAATTCTACCAGATTGAACGGAACTTGACAAAAATCATCTGTTTGACATCATCTGTTCAATGTAATAGAATTCATAAGGACGGAAAATAATCGTGCGCCCAAAAATCGATGTGTGTGTAAAGCTAGGTTTACACTATGTAGCAGAGCTATATAGCTCTGCTACATGCTCAAAAAGTGACACTGGAAATCTGCTATATAGTCTAGCCCGGCTATATAGCAGTTTTATAACAGTTTGAATCCTATTTTCTCAGCTATATAGCAGAAATTGAGCTAGCCAAAGTTTTCGGTAACATCAAAGAGAATCAGAGTTACATGTGGCTCTGCTATATGCCAGTTTTTGTTTATAGCAGAGCTAGATGTAGCTGCTCTGTCCTTGAAGGAAGGCTGCCGCAACTGTTTACTGCTGTTTGCAACTGTTTAGTGCCTCCTGGATTTACACCTGATCACCTGATATCATTTGTTGTCAGAGTGATAGTAGGCTACTGCGCATTACAAGCATTTCTTTCTGATTTGTAATTATATTATTGTGCAAAAATGGAGAGTGAATTTGACTGGAATAAAGACAATATTAGAAGAAAGTTCTTGAAATTACCATCACAACGAATTTCATGAGTCAAATCGTCTCTATCATTCTCATTTCGGTCTTTCAAAAGGTCACTACTACTGTATAGTTTTCTAGCCTGAAGGGAGGGTCTTATTCAAAATCTTCTTTCTCCTCTCTGTGCTGAAAATATCACAGTAGCTGCAGCGAAAGCAGCGACTGCTGCAAGAACTACCTTCTTCTTCGCCATCTGGCTGGGAACTGAACAGTGAAATTTATTCCAAATATCTTGCAGAGCTACATATAGCTCTGCTAGATAAAATTAGCGTCAAAATCTACTTATAGAAGAGCTACATCTAGCAGAGCTATATGTAGAGCTCTATATAGCTATGTATAGCAGAGCTATATGTAGCTGACAGAGCTAAATGTAGCTCAAATTTTATGTAGCTCTGCTATATAGCTCTCCAGCTACATAGTGTAAACGAAGCTTAACTGGTTTTAATTGTTTAGAGATGCAGTCAGGTTAAGAGTAAATCCATGCAGATCCAACATTCTCTTAGGATAGAACAGATACAAAACGCTCATGCTAAGAGTGGGATGGAGTAATGTAGGTTGAGGCACATTGTTATAGTCGATTTTTTACAATAAATTTCCACTCTATTCATGTGATGATAAGTGTTTTATCAACCTTTTAAACTCTCCATACACATAGAACTAAACAGACTATACATTTCTTGTTGATTTGGTTACAGTCACAGTTCATATACTCACATATGGATATTTGACCCAGAGACTGCTGAGTCACTGAGTCTACCTCAGTGACTGCTGTGTCAGACTGTATTATTTTAATAGGCTTACTCCATTTTAGAGTGTGAATATTATTCTATATGTATCTCAGTGTCTGTTGTGTCACCTTCATCTTTACATATTTCTCAGTGTTTGTTGTATGCTTCACTACAGTATTCTCATAGTTGTATTTATACATAAATTATGAGGGACAACCATAATAAAAGAGCTCTGAAATTCTTTGAATGAGCACCTTGTTATGAACCTGTCGAAAACGTTTCAAGTCGGACATTTGTGGACGAATTCATAACAGAACCGAGAGGAGTACAAAGAGCGGCAATTTCAGGAGTAATTTTAAGCCATTCCGCGGAAATACGTACGTTCACACGACTGTCATTTCCTTCAATACAACAATAAAAACCGCCTGTGCAAGTCAGTTTGCGCTCAACTGTTGTAACTCCTTCAGTTACGTGCTCTATCGGATCTCGCGCGTGTTAACACAATACGAAAGCTTTACTCGGCTATTACAGTTTGGGCGATCATGGCATTCACATTTTATACGCTCACTTTATATATCTCCACGAGATCCGCGCGTTACATCGACAAAAATAGCTGAAGAAAAATCGATGGCAACGCATCCAGTATCATCGTTTCGCACACGGATTTCCTCAGAAAATTGAGTCGGAATCGATCAAATCTGAGGAGGAAGCTGAATCATAGGTGAAGATTTAATTCGATTCCAGTTGGTTGATTGTGAGGATTCGCACTTCCCACACATCAAAGCCTTGAGCGTGGATAATTTAGTGGAAGATATAGTGTAGGGATATATCTGAGGATACATTTCCACTAGGATTCCAAATAAGTTTTTCAAATCACTCAACTGGAAATAAGAGGACATATCCTCCAAGTCCTCGTAACTTATGATATCTCAGTTAAGTATGAAAGCATGATGGATCAATGAGTTCTTTATTCTTCATTTGAATAAATAAGCTAACAAACAAATACATTTCAAAAAAGCAATTATTATAATATTGTTTTCCAATTTCTAATATTTATGTTCCTATGCTACTAAGGCTATCCTGTGTGGGGGCACTTGAATAACATAACATAGTTAAATAACATTGTTATATAAATTCAATACCATATAATAATGAACATAATTAATGAATATATAATAGATCAAATATGGCAGTTTTGTGCACACCAATACACACATGCACACGAACACACATACAAAATACTTAAAATCAGCTACAGAGTTACTCTGTAAGGTAATGTATATGGTGAATGGTTTTGATGATAATGGAATACATCGTTTGCGATGTATCATAGAGGATACGGACAAAGACCTTATTTTAAGACAAGGTGTGGGGTGAGGGCTCTGAATAAGTTATTTCAAGCTCAAACTACGTATTTGGAATACATTGTTCTATATTTTTCTTAATGTACGGTATCTTCTAGGGCTACTCAGTTTTTTCAACGGATAGTTCCCTTCCACTTATACTTTTCTAGACATTAAATGTATTGACTAATTCAATTATTGCCAAGTTTAAAATAGAAAAAATATGTAGGGCTAATCCATATATTCCGCTAACCCATCCTGATACATAAAATAATAAATAACATACAATTTCATAACTCGATCTAACTCGTAAATGAGTAGATTGACAACTCGAGTTTAAACAGTTGTTCAAACATTCCTATTTTTACGCCTGTTTTAGAGATATTTCATGTAAACCAATAAAGAACTGAATGTTCATGAAAAAGGATTTACACATAATTTTTCACCAGTGAATGAAGTTTTAGAGTTCAAGTTATTAGAGGATAAAGTTTACGTAGACTTTAAATAATTGGAGGCCACCATGAGTGATCACTTCAAATCGAATGCTTAAATTAGAAGCGTGAAAGGTTTTGAAAGTTGAAATTGTGCTGTTTTTCATTTGAAATTTAAATGAGGAGAGTGTGCAGGTGGACTAGTTTCTAGTCAGAAGATTTACCAGCTGAATTTGAATAGTAAATCATTGTGAAATGAATTTTCAGGAAACCAACCACATAATATTTGATGTTATCATAGTTCAATAATGATAGCTATAACAAGTGATAGTCAACTAACAATATTGTTTATGATTATAATTTTTATGAACGATATAATTCGAATCAAATTTATCATTCCATTTTCGAACAAATACAACATAGTGATATTTTAACAAAACTGAATAAAAAAAGAAAATGGAAATCACCACCAGCTGTGGTGATCAAGTACTTGATTTTATAATATGAGTACAATGTCTCCTTACGTTTCTCATAATAAGAGAGCGCCTATATTCACCCTTTAAACTAATACAGGAATGCATAGTAGAATAATGAACAATAATGCTATTAATTATTTACCTAGAATAAATCTTAATATACTATATATTATAAGATAAAGAGAATAATACAATTTGCAATTTTATATGAGCTTTGATCTTACTTTTGTCGAAACTATAATTTTGTCTGCTAGAGACTAGAAATAAGTCTTAGATTTGACTGGATTAGAGATCCGGAGATAATCTATTTAGGAAATTTATTGCTATTTTCCGAATAAAACAAGAGCATCTAGACTACCATGCGTTCAGCGGAAATAGGAGAACAGATTTTCTATTACAATAAATATAGAATAGTTAAGAATAAAGCACAAATGCATAAGTTGAGTTTCAGTCTGATGCAATTACATTGAACAAAAAATGGGATGGGACAGAATCTTTTTAAATGATAATTCAACAATAAAATTATAAACTGATAGAGACAGGCTTTTAGATAATGGAAGTGTTTTTCCATTTGCTGATGATGCCCACAAACATGTATGAATTGTGCGTGAGCTTCCTAATAAGATGTTACAATGTCAAACGAAATCGTAGCAATGATGACCGGTGCAACAATGAAATACTGCTAAAAATCCAGATCACTAGTTTACGCTAAAAACTAGAAAATTGTCCAAGTTTTTCCAAATTTTTCAGTTATCAAGCCTTCTTGCAAGATTCAATTGAAACTGCAGTTGGAAATTACTGATATATTGTAATTATTCAAATGCTAATGAATTAATTATTATTATTAAACGAAAATCTAAATTAAATGCTGTAATTCACCCCGAAGACTTCTGCTATTGCAAATATCGACAAGAGGGGTAAACAGCTAGATGGAAACTCGATGAGCGCTACTATTGAAAGATTATTTACCGGGCTATTACTATTATTATTTTCCCGGGAATAGTAGCGCTCATCGAATTTCCATCTAGCTGTTAACCCTGTTGTCAATATTTGCAGTAGCAGAACTCTTCGGGGTGAATTACAGCATTTAATTCGGATTTTCGTTAAATAATTATAATCAATTGAAACTGTTGGCATTGATATTATTTTTAAGGAATGCTGACATTTGATGATAGCCTACCTGCTACACCTGCTCCAACCACAATGAAGTCAAATTTATTTTCATTCATTTCCAGGTTGCGTGAAGCCCTCCGGCAAGGATCGGCCATTTTGCAGTTGGATCTAATAAGGAGATCGACAAGTGACATGATCAGTGTCACATTGCTGGCAATGCCGCAAGAATTGGCCAGGTGTGATGAGTCGTCGAACTGACATTGGCAGCTGGACTCCATCTCCCAAGATTCACCTATAATAGAACAAATCACTTATTACCTTAATTCTGATGACTTTCTGAGCACTGTTATATATGCAGAATTATATAATGTGGAATTACTGAAGAATTAATATTTATAATTGATGTAGAATGGATACGTATAATTGATGAGTAGATGTGTAGAATAGATATGTGGAATTGCTTTTTAGTAAATTTTTATCTATTGGTGTGAATAATGAAACTAAGTAGACATGATAATTGATAGAATTTCATCTTACTCCGAAAAGTGATCCCAATTTTCTAGTAGTGGTCAGAATCATCTGTAGATTCAAAAATTTTAGAAACAATTGTTTTTATCAGTATTTTGTTTCTAGTGACTACTGACTAAAACCATTTAATAAGACAAGTATTAATTAAATTTAATGGTATCTTTACTGTATGCTAAAACTTTAACTAAAACCTGTTCATAGTACTTGTTTCTGCAGAAGTTTTATTAAACTTTGTATTATTGTATGTATTGAACAATTGGGAAAATGGAAGAAAAATGTTTTAGTAAGGATGATGGTATTATTAGATGGATTACAAGATGTAGAAACAATTATTGTTACTGCATTGTTGCCATAAGAGGGCTGGTTAACCGACTCATGAGGTGGGAGAACATAAGAACAAAATGAAATAGGATTAAATTGTTTTGGCACATTGGATAGATAAAGAAAATCGTACGTGAAGGTGAAATCGAGGACAAGGGAATTACGAACTATAGTGAGATTTACTTTGAAATATCAGCATTGGATGGAAAGAAAAGACTGGATAAAGAATGCTGACTGATTCAAGTGAATCTCAGTGTGGTTACTGAAAGTGAATCTTGTAAAAACCGAAGCAGTCTCACAAGAATGAGCATCTCGATGACATAGCGTTTCATAATCGACTGCATCCTTTTTACCGGCTCGTTTTTAACATTCCAGCCAAGTGGATGCGAAATGCATCGAGGCTTCCAGACTCCTCCTATTGGAAGAATTTTGCAGGCTACAAAGAACTACAGGCGGCAAATCAGAGAGTATGTACATCCTATCAAAGAGGCTTAATGTCTAAAGAGCCATCATGCTATTATTATAAATGTTTTATTAGATTTTTCTATGAATCTATACTCTCTACTGCGTATCTGCGAATCTATCTACAAATTTTAAGTTACTCATTGTATAGATTATAGAAAAGGTGATGCTTAAAATCTTTTTTTTCATAATTGAATTTTGGATAGATGTGATAACGAGTCTAAAACTGTTAATATTTAAGTATGCTGATCTTGTTACCCTGTAAAGCCTTGGTTTAAGTATGTTTAAGTATGCTGATCTTGTTTCCCTGTAAAGCCTTAGTTTGAGTATGTTTAAGTATGCTGATTTTGTTTCCCTGTAAAGCCTTAGTATGTTTAAGTATGCTGATCTTGTTTCCCTGTAAAGTGTTAGACCTCAGAAAACTGATTCCAAAAACTGTGTCTAAAACTAAGGCTGATTAAATTTGGGAGCACGTCAGACTCAGCAGCTCAATAATTGTCTCTAATTTGCCTCTAAGATTGTAAACGTTTTTGTTAGTTGTGAAATTATCTTCATAGAAGAGGTAGACAATATACTTTGCAGTGTTTATGAAAATGTTTTGCTTCTAATCCAATGCGTTTCATGTAGCAGAAAGAGGGATCACTGGATTGCTATCTACATACACAATAATCAAGCAGAAATCATTAATATCTTTTGTACGCCCACATATGAAATATCTGTATCAATGATTCTTGATCAAGATCAAGGACGTTTGATAATGATAAGAATATTGTTTGTACGTCTCTGTTATACTTCAACTTACAGAGAAAATATAGTTTTCCCGGTTTTCCAACTTATTTTTCGGAATGCATAGAGAGGTACCCAGTTGGACATTGGCTTCGAATAATAGCAGTAACACTTTATTTTCATGGTTAGTATTCAATATCTTATCTGAATATTAGAAATTATTTGAGCTCTGAATATGAATTATTATGAACATGACAATGAAAGATTACATGTCAGATGACACTAAGATGATTTTTCTATGATAGCCACCAGTATCACCATAGACAAATGACAGCCTTTGTTTGGCAATCAATCGAACGGATGGTGGCTAGACTGGATACCTCGCGTTTACCACGGTCATTGTCAAAACAACGGCTTCTTTGCTGCTTGCTCGGCGCGACAACTATTCCAGTTTCAGTTTCTACATCCGCCAATCAAAACTGGAACAAACAAACTCCTAGTATGCCATTATTTCACCAATTTCGTTCAGAAGCTGTCTCCGTCACCTATTGCGAAAACGGGCCTTTTCGTTTCTGGATGAGCGCCATGCTTATAGCAGCACGGTGCATTGAATCGACATCATCGCTGGTTCACTAAGCAGCATGGCTCGCTATTGGCTATTCTGTGATACCTCGTTTGACGCACAAATTGCTCTGCTGGAAATAATTAATATCCTCATTGATATTTTGGCAACTCAATTACTCAGATTTCATAAATGAATTTCCAACTCGACCGAGTTATCGAATCTATAGTGAGATACACGTTTCTAAGTCAGTAGGAATGATAGGTGTTTCTAAAATTTTAGATCCTCAAAGATTCAAGTTACCACAGTTTATGATAATCTATTTTATCAAGCAAGCAAATGTTCGTATAATTCGCTTCCCTCGGAAACGGCTTTTATGAAATTGGGAATATAATGAGTTCGTGATACCAAAATTCTTTTGGAACAGTTCTCAACTCTGGAAAAACTCGCTGGAGTCCGTGAAAAGATTTATTCGTCTCTTATATAGCTGCTGATCGAAAGAGATTTTTCCATAGTATGTTGAAAACGAGACAGATGTAGTTTGTGTACGCGTCCTCCGTGGTGTATTTCCTCATTAGCGGTTGCTGCTATTAAGGTGTTTTGCTTACAGAGAGTGTGAGTGAGTAAAAAAGATTATAACAGCTGTTATATAGTAAACATGGAATATAACTTCTTTATGGAACTTATAAATTCAGAATGCTTCCAAATAATGGATAACATTTTTGAGCTTTACTTGACCTTTCCACTGGACATTGTATCATATAGTATAGCATAGTGTAGGAAAGATAATGAATAAGCAAAGGACAGAGGACGAGATGATTTGTATGACTTATCAATATTGACAACACAAACTTACTTTCAATCAAAGTATTTAACTTTCACTCTCCAAAACTGATTTCTAAATGATCTGCACTTGACAACATAATACTTGCTATACTCTATAAGAGTAATAGGAACGATTAACGAATAGGATAGCAAAGACAATACTATTAGAGAACGTCATTGGAGATGTATAGGACTATAGAAGTATGCAGACCATCACGTCAGACTATTCGATTCTATGGTTTGTCCTATAATCCTGACCATGTTTCCATTTTTTTATGAATTTTCAATCCCAAGGAGTATTGAACTTTAACATCCCTCAGGCGTTGTACAAGTACAGTAAAATCTTGCCCACATCATCCCTATATGCAGTGCTATTTCTATGAAAACATAGGTTCCGGTACGCGATATTCTGTGTTAAAGGGGGGGGGGGCTACTTCATAGGATGATTTAGAGGGGAGTCAACCCCCGAGAAAACTTTTTCAAACCCTCAAAAAAAGTGTTGTAAAGCTTTTTGGAACTGAATTACTGCTCTCTTTTTGGTGAGCTTGTGAGTGATTTAATGATCTCTTACTCAATTTCTATTGATTGTCAAGAACGTAGTTACAAGCATCAACAATAATATGTTTTATATACCCCTCCACTGATCACGCACTTCGAAAGATTTCGATGGAGTTCCGTGAAGAATCTTTACCGAAGATTCCAATGAAGCTGATTTCGACTTTTACTTTCCCAAATTTTTATTTTTACTGACGTTTGTATGTCATCCATAGTGAGGTCGACGTTATAATGAAAGAATTCGATTAACATTGTTGTTGCTATCCTTGTCTATCATTCGACAAATCAGATAACGCTATCCTTTTCTAACTGCGCAACGCTGCCAGATTATTAATAATGAAAAAATATTATAAATTAACAAAATATTCAATCTCAATTATGAAAATTTATGATCATATATGTTCTTTACGAATAGAATATAATTTATCATTTAAAGCAAGAATGAAAAGTTAATGTTTCATCAGAACTACTGGCATCAGCTATCTTCTATAGAAGGCAGTGGCAAGGTAGAGAATCGGCTACGCTCTTCTCTCATATTTTTAACTGCCATTACAAAGAGGATCTCACTTTAGCACTCAGGATCACACGATATTTTGCTCCCAAATCCATATAAATTCAAAAAATATGAGAGCTGTTTGAGATCCCCTACATACATGCACATGAATAGATAAGCAGTTTTATGTCCCCAACAGTGAAGAAAAAGAATCATTTCTATGCCTCTTGTTCAATGAAAATTACTTATGAATGATTAAATCTTACACGTTCTCTCGGGACGTGTCCAATTTTTGCTGAGTTTAACCATAGCCTATAGAGAAACAATAGCAATGTTTCTCTATGGTTTGACAGGTTTTTCTCTATGGTCAAGTCTTTCCAATATTAATCCACCCCTGCTTTTTTGTCGCCTTTTGGACGTGACACCTCTAGGCACTGACCATTTGAGAACTCGAGTGTGGGTGAATGAGTTCAAAATGACTACATACATACTAGAATAGTGAACTCCAAGTTTTGAATGAAGTTCCTTTATTTGCTATAAATGCCGTAGCGCTATCTGTTGGGAGATATATATTCAACTACATAACTTTCCCTACACAACTTTTCGATTTTGTGAAACTCCCTAAAACTATTAGCGATTCATACATTCATTGAATCAATAGAATTGTTGATGAATTATTGAATAATTTCAAGTATATTCATTCATCTATGTGATACTTTTCTATCTTTCTATTGTATAAATAGCAATTGAATTATTCAACTGAATTGAATTACTCTCTTCTACTAGGTTAACTCTTTTCAGCTCTCTCACACTCTTCTCACGTTTTGCGCCAACCGCCAACTTATTGATCACTAGCAGGTAACCCGTGCTTCGCAAGGGTCTATTTTAAAACTTAACAACCTGAAAACTTGACGTAATAAAATCTAGAAGAATTGAAAATAGGCCTATAAGAATCCTCGGTTAATTAAGAATTTATATGCAACATTTCAAGTAAATCAGTCCAGTAGTTCAGACGTGATGATGCGTCAAACAGTTTTCCTATCCTTTACACGTGTATACGTGTATAAGCCAGTTCTTTCTGTTCAACATACTTCAGCTGTTCAACTTACTTAGAACCTTTCGCCGTGCTGCTCGCCTCTGTTTCAACTGTTCGCCGTACCGTACTCCGAACGCTGAATTTTTCAGCCAATCAGAGTCCTCCATTACAATTCGCCGTGCAGTTTGCTCTACAATTTTGGCTATCCATCACAAGTGTAAACATGCGAACATGTTTGCGGACATGAATACAGAAATATATGGGCCGTTTTTTATTTGATTGAATTCATGTTTTGAACAATTCATTGTTACGAATGATAAATTGATAGGACCTGATAAATATTTTCTAATTCAAATAAAATAACTTCTGAAAAAATAATGAATGGATAAATACCAATATTAAAATATTGATCACCAAGAACTCAGTACAACGACAATTCATTCAACTGATTCTGTACAACTAATAAAATTATAATAATTTTTTTTATTGATAATCAATTCCATCAACTAACCATGAACTGACTGAAATAAATACTTCAATTCCCATGTATTTAATTGATAGAATTATATAAATCTACAGTGTAGGACATAAATTCACAAAGAGTTCAATTGTTTTTGGCAAGAAACATGTTATTCAACGAAAAAAATCATTGTTATTTTAATAAAAGATAGGATAAGTTGAATAGTTTCCCTTTCAGGGGGAGTTTTGACAACCCACAAAACTCATTCTTCATTAGAAGAAATATCGAAAAGGTGCATAGGACCTTATTTTTTGTTCAGCTTGCCAAAATATCCCTCATTTCAATATTAAAATTTCCGACTGACTGTACAGTGAGTTTCTATCAGGGATCGAATAATTTTGGGATTGTAATTGAATAAAAATGGAAGAGAATAATTTATTTATGTAAAAATATCAACACCTTTATTCAAAGCCATATTAACTGCAAGTTTATTCATATTGCCGATACAGCATTGATAAAAACTGTAGACGTTTATTTAGCACTTTGTCTCAAAAAACTGTTCTAGCTGAAAAATTAATAATTCATGCCACGTGTAGGCCTAAACATTGCATCAGGAAAACGAAGTTTCAAAACTATGTTTTTTCTAAACAGATGTTTTTGAAATAATTTCTTTGATGCAGCTGTTTCACATTCACCATATTATTATACAGAGTTTGTGAAAATGGGAATATTCATTAATTATCAAAACAATACTATTATTATATTTATAATAAAAATATTATTAAAATATTTATCAATTATCAAAACAATAATATTATTGAGTTTAAGTGATATCAGGTAGAAAGCAATAATAGAAACAGATGTTCCATTTTTAATTTTGACCACATGATTTGGTGATTTATTTATCTTTTTATGAAATCGTATGTACCATAATGAAATTTGAACATTAATTCTGAAAAATCTAGAAGAAAAATTGAAATTTGGGCTTCCAGGTGCACGAGATTGATATTTTTAGAATCTATGTGCAAAATTTGGAGATCTAAATCATTCCCGTTTTTCCGGTATGAAATCCACAAGTTGACATGTTTTGATGCGAACAAACGAACACACGAACACACGAACAAACGAACAAACACAACCTCACTCTCTCTTATTATATAGATGAATTACTTCTATTAATTACCACCTCCATAACAATTCACAGCTTAGCACAGTAGTTGATTATGCATATTTTAAATGGACCAAATTCATGTGACTAGAGGGAGAACATTTTTACTCTCTCTCTGTTTTTCTCAGTTATCTGCTAACCTGAGTGTGAATTTGTCATAAACTTTGAAAAATATCACCAGTCGAAAGTTTTTTAGTCTTAAGACAGCCTTAATGTTGCTTGAGCCACACACTATAATTTTTATTGAAAAACTTTTTATGTGATATCTTGTTGACGCTAGCACTGATTTAATTGATGTAACTGGTTCTTGATTTTTTTTTGAACTTTCAAATTCTGTGAGTCGCTACATTACCACCTATGACAAGTTACAAACAATAGTCAACACTAGTATAGAGGTAAGTATTGATTGATCTCTCTTATAAGGATATATCTCTTATCCTCCTATCCTCTTATCCTCAGATTCTATACATTTTTAGTTTGCTTTGAAGCTTAGTTCAGTGTAGTTAGTTGATTGATATTACAATTTTTTCTCGTTCATGGAAGCTTCAAGAATTCGCAATATTGATTTAAGATGAGCATATTCTGCATATGAGTGACAACCTCATTCAGGGTGCAAACTGGCATTCAATAATTCATGCTGTTTTTATGAAATTGATTGATCATTGATGAACTGGAGCTCAACTTTGGAAGGTCTAACACTCAGAATTGAGAGCATATACTTGCAGAAAACGTACTTATTCACTAAAAATTTGAATGATACTGATAATTCATTCAAATACATTCAAAGTTCATATATATATATATATATATATATTATATATATATATATATATATATATATATATAATTATTCAAATTATCCACTTATTAGTAAATATATAATTAATGTAAATGCTAAATTTTCATAAGCGTTGTTTTTCAACTGCTTACTCCACTACATACTTATTATTAGTTGTCATAAGGCAATGAAAAAAGTTCAGATTGGGTTTTTGAACGAATTAATCATCCTCTGCTATTAGAACGGTAAATAAACAAGAGTGATTCATGATCCTGATGTAAAGAATCAGTGGAACCGATTTTAATACCTTTTTCCAAGAAGAATCATAAATTCATTCACTTATGTTTCAATGATTTCACTCGAGAATGACGCTATTGACAACCGTGATGATTTTCATCAGATTTTCATAGTTCTATTATATGGAAGTTTTAGAATGAAAATCGAATTACCGTTGCTAGAACATTGGGATTTCAGATATTACAATGAACAAGAAGACAATAGATACCACTATTACCTCATTACCTTAAAATCCACGCGGCCGTGGAATTATTAACGATGTTATTGCTAGGTTCAAATCAACCATCTCTTATTCCTAAAGTACAGTATACTTCATCTTTTCGAAACATCGTCAATAGAAACAATAAAATGAAACGTTTAATGTACTTCTGAAATAGCTCGGACAATCTTGACGGGAAAAAGAGTGCGGGGAATTACCAATGCAATGGAATGACCATGAAATTTAAATTTAATTTTGCACATAATATAATTACAATGCCCAATGATGATTATCTTTTGTTACTGAGAATGAGAAAAAAGAATTATCTCTCCACTGAATAATCTATTCTGAGTTTATATTCAGTCAATGGTCCAAGTCTGTATATTTCTATAAAAACCTTATAAGTGTTTGGAGTCTGAAAATGTCTAGAGCGTCCATTAAATTACCATCACTCTTCAGCACTTTCCCATCACACAACATAAAATGTACTGGAAGCACATTACAAAATTTCATTGATGATCATGTGTGAGGTTAACTCTATTAAGAGAACATAGAAGTTATTCAGGTGGAGTAGATGAATTTTATTCATGATAGATAATAGAGTTCTATGGATGGTAACTTACAGTGCCATGGGATTATTCAAGTAGTCTAGTCCTGCATTGAATCAGATACGCTGTATATTAAATATAACCTACATTCCCTTCTTCGAATAATTTATTACTGTAGGAGAAACTTTTATTAGAATAGATGGATGGGAAATTAATAATATAATGATCACTTACAGTATGTATCTTATTTTCACAAGTTTACTGGATAAGATTTCAGTTAATTCAATTTCAATTCGTTTATTTCCACTTGGCATAACATAACAATATTTGATTTTTAACAAAATAATTATTACATTTTACATGAAAAAATTTGAAATTGAAACATATCTTGTCTCCAACATAGATGATGTGTGATAATTTATGAATCCACCATCTAAGCTATGAATGCAACAACTCATTTCCCAATGAATGAATTTCATAGTTGAATGTTTGAAATCTGGATATTCATAATGCTCACAAGTTTGGAGTGCCCAGCTCTCAGTCTTCTCAGTATCGAAAAATCAAATCATCAAGCTAGAAGTGTATAAGAGGTTTCTTCTAAGTCATAAATAATGAAGTGTCCTTGTTATAACCGTATCAACAACTTATATTCATGAAATTCTAAAATGTTTTAATGCGGCAAATATTGTGATACAATGTTTCCAAGGTAATTCGTGCTATTTTACGTTTATTAACAGGATGTAATATAGGTTTTATCAAGAGGCTCTTATGTGTTAGAGGTTGATTTTTCAACTAATTAGTTATCATAACGACAAAACTTTGTCTTTTTAAACATGGAAACGTTGAAGCTTTTTCAGAAGCATCCTTTTTGAGAAATCGGAATACGAAATGGTATTTTTTAGTTAATCCTCCTTGTTCACCATAAACACTGTTGAGTAAGACTGAAGATATCCAAATTTATGAAATTTTTTTGTTCAACTTTACTCTAATTAATTATGATTAAAAAACTGGGCTAAATGATGTTTAATGAAGTATCCAGTTTTTGATTTTTGTGGGGTAATTGAGTAATTAGATAGATATTATCCACCTTCTATCAATTTCAATAATATTAAATTCAATTCAATTTATTTATTTCCACAAAAAATCATATACATATTCAATAATAGTTAAACAAGAACAAATCATGGAAATATAATCCCCACTTAGACTTATTAATCCATGTGTGGGGAAAAGTAGATGCTGATTTAGTGATGAAGTCATAGCGATTTATTAAGAAACGGAGGAAATATGTGAAAATGAAAAGAACTCTTTCTTTGTAATCTCTTGTGAGATAGAGATTGATTGATTGATTGATTTATTTATGTAGATTACAATATATACTGGCTTATATATTAATATACTAGCTTCTAATAAAGCAAAGTTCTCGATAAATTTACATAAACTAAAATAATATTATTGAACTGTCTATGATTTATGAGAAAAAGTAATTTGAATTACTATTGATAGATAATATTGTGTTTCATCCAGATAAATTAGCGGAGCTTTGAATATAATGTCCATTCTTTGGATAAAATACTCAGAATATCCTTCCCAATAACTCTTTACAAAAATAAGAGAGAGAGAGAGTGATTGATTGATTGATTGAGTACTTCATTTATGTAGATTACAATATATATTGGCTTATACACTTATATACAATAGCTTACAATACAGCAAAATTATAGATGAATTTACATAATATAGACTAAGAAAATAATTATTGAACTGTATATGATATGAAAAAGCAATTTGTAATATAATAACTATAGATAATTATATTGTTATGCATCTACATAAATTGGCGGAGCTTTGGACGTATCAATGTCCATTCTTCGGAAAGAATATTAAAAATATCCTCCCCACTAACTCTCTACCTTTGAAAGAGAGAGAGAGAGAGAGAGAGAGAGAGAGAGAGAGAGAGAGAGAGAGAGAGAAAAAAAAGAGAGAAAGAGAGAGATTGATTGATTGATTATTTGGCTTTATTAGGCTAAGAGAGAGATAAAGAAAGAGAGAGAGAGATTGATTGATTGATTATATGCCTTTATTAGGGCGGAGTTAGGACTCCTGGTCCTCTCTACCACAAAACCCTTTACAATAGAAGAAGAATTCACATAAGAAAACAGAAAAAATAGATTACATATTATGTAATAAGATTACATAAGATTAATATAAGTAATAAAAACTCTTAATCACAATACAATTACATATAATAAAAGAGAATTTTAAATTTAATTATTAATACAATTGGAAACAATATTGGAGAGAGAGAGAAAGAGTGAGAGAGAGTGTGTGTGTGTGTGTGTGAGAGAGAGAGAGAGAGAGAGAGAGAGAGAGAGATAGAGAGAGAGAGAGAGAGAGAGAGAGAGAGAGAGAGAGAGAGAGAGAGAGAGAGAGAGAGAGAGAGAGGAAGTAATGAAGAAAAGGGGAAACAAGAAACTGAAGAAGAAATAAGGTCAGCGACTGGATCATATCTTAGTAGTTGAGTACACTTAAGAGAGTGTAAAAAAGAAATTATTGTTCCTCTCTTCTTGGTTCTTCCTGTTTTTTTAGGATTTTTGGTTTGAAATAGTTCAATTTACTCAAGTTACTCATATCGTGATACACTAGGCTACTACAAATTTCCAACACTAGCCAGATATCAAATTGAAGGTTGGAAAGATGGCAGAAGTATTAAAACATAGGAAGAGTGAGACAAGATCGAAGATGAAGAACTTGGACTTGAGGTAAATTTGCTTCTTCCTCTTCCTGAATAAGAATGAAAAAGGTTTTCTTGTTGCATATGGTAAGCTACTTTTTTACAGATGCGGAAGAATCTGATGCGATCTTCAAGATCATACACGATCGATGATGTTTCGATCAGTCAAATTCGAGTCTGGAGACTGATCTAGAGTGGATGTGTCGCGATGAAATCACAGTATTCATTTTTAAATGTCTAATAATGGAATAATATAATAATAAATATGGCTTTGAGTGGTTATGGTTTTACATCAATTGGAAATCAATGATATGCGAAGCAAAGAAGAGAATCAATTGAAAAGATTCTCTTCTGTTTAAAGCTCATGAGCTTGTCACCCAATTCTCGTACATATTCTCTATATCCAATCTCCTACAAGATACTAGGACATGAATTTATACTGTACCACAATTTAGACTTAAACTCTCTATTCTATGTTGTAACACGTATGGAACGCTTATCCCTGTCCCTTTATCCGTATGATTTATTTCAACAAAGCATCTTAAAAATTCATGTCTCCGTAGGCTGGCCACTGACGGTAGAACATATTATCATGCATGTTTATAATGCACATACACATTTTCATCATGCATGTTTATCATGCACATACAAATGTTCATCATGCATGTTCATCATCGGCGAGAGGCTCGTAACATAAAATAAACAACCAATAACAATAAATAAGCCACTGGAAAATTACAAGTCACAATTATAGAAGAATAATTCAACCTCAAACAAAGCAGAGAAGAAAAAACGGAGAAACAAAAACCTAACTTCGAAAACTTTTGCTATGAGCGTTTCACTGTGATGACATAACAATCTATGACGACTATGTATCATGCATGTTCTACCGTTTGTGGCCAGTCTAATATCATAAAATTAATCTACTATTGACAGGACGTTATTGAATATTGAGAATAAAAAATGATAGATTGGAATTAATGGATCTTGTATTTCGGCTTTTGGATCTTTGTAATGAATGTGAAAAACTTTTACATAAAGTTCTTGAGAATATAGCATCCTGATAGATGGGCATTCCAACATCATTGCAAGATTTTTTTATTTCAAATTTCAATTTCTAATAGTTACTATTTTGCAATTGAGATTTTGAAGTGAACATGGTTTCAAGTAGATAATGCTGGCTTCTATGGAGTTTTCTTTCTGTAATTGATTACTGTGATAGAATTTCTCTATTGCCATTCCTAATTGAAATTTCAGTTGTAAATAATTAAGTCGAGTTGTCTTGCTGAGCATGCTACTACTCAAATAATCTTCAACATTTTGTGTGGATAATAGGTGATAATATTATGATTAGAGGTGAATTTACTACATTCTAGTGTGGGATCCAAGCCACAGGGAAATATCAATGTTTTGTTTTGTTTGCTGAGTATGATATGTCCACATGAGCTCCAGGCTCATAAATTGTATTGACAATGAAAAGGATGTTGATGTTGATGTGAGATGAGTACACCTACAGCTTAAGGTGGGTTACGAACTTACGAACCACTGGGAAGTGATTTTTGAACTCATGAATGATATTTGGGTCTTTAAGTGTTCACCCCACAATGGGAGCTATTCTGAAGTCAATGATTTTTGTCTTAAGTAGACACCCTAGCAATTTCTAGTATAGTTTACAAGAATTTTTATTGCAATCTAGTCAAAGCCCAATGAGCAATTTTTTCCTAGAAATTGATGCTTGTTCAGTAACCGAGCCTAGTATCCAAAAATGAACTTGTCTAATTAATTAGTAGTTTTGACCATTCCAAATATTTTTAATTTGATACGGATATCTTCCACATCAGCTCTACAACAACCCTGAAATCGATAATGAGCAGAGAAATTGAATGTAAAGAAATTATGATCATGAAAATTAAGAGTTAAGTATTGAAGATTGAATGAATGTTAAATCAATAAGGAATATCATAGGGATAGAGAGTAAAGAATAATTATAGATAGAAAGCAAAATTTGAATGATTGGAAGTAGGTATGACGGTAAAGAAGAGTGGACAGATATTTGATAGGAATAAATGAGTAGAATCAGCGAACCCGTTTGGTGGGGGAAGTTTCAAGAATCACCTGAACACTTTCTAGGGTATCATAAAACAAAAACATAATTTTGAAACTCTGGAGAATAAAAAAATCAAAAGTGTTTAATTGTCAATTCAATGGACATTAGTTGAAGAATTCCTGAGTTACCAACATGAGAGGAAGACAATTTCGTCGACGTATTTATTTATTCACTCAAGGAAACTTATTTGAAAGGAATAACATTGTTACAAAAATTAGAACTTTGGTGAATACTAAATTAATCTCATTACTTCTATTGCAGCATAATAGTGAAAAGAATAAAGAATAAAGCAGAAACGATAGTAATGACTGAAGCCGTTAAAAAGAAGGAGAATTAAAAATATAGGGTTTTTCATTGAGGACAAACCTAGGAAGATGTTGAAAACTGTTGGGTCTTGACGAAAGATGAAGATGTTGAAGAAAGATGCGAAGAGTAAAACGATTTGAATCAAATGTGAAACATACTCTTAAAAGAGTAAAATAAGTAAAACAAAAAATTTAATGTTGAAAGAATATAGAGGTATGCCAGAGAAGTTGATTGAAGACAGATAATAAAATAACGTAAATAAAAGTGCGAGTTAGATAGAAAGATGAAATTTCTCCATTCACACACATTACATGAAATTACAACTCATGTGTTGTGAGTGAATTCGAGGCAATAAAAATCTAGAATCAAGCATTTTTATTTTCCTCAACACACATTGAAAATTGTTACAAATTGCAAGCTAGAAAATAAATTAGTATTTTGCGAAAGATTACGTAAACCTAAGGTTAAGGGTTGACCCACAGAGTTAAGGGTTGATAGTGATGATAAGAATTAAACACAAAGTTCATGTTTTGAATCGAATATAGAAAGGACAAGGAATAGAAAACACAAGAGATTGAAAATCTTGAGGAACAAGGATAAAATTATTTAGAATTGAGAATAGTAGTGGAATAAAGACGTGAAAAAATAATGAAGATGCAAAAGTGAAGAATTAAAAAAAATAATGGATGTGTAGAGGAAATTGGCTTGAGATAGATCAAGGATACAAGTTTCAAAAGTTGTAAAAAATATGGTCAAGAAAATAAAAAGGGGAAGATAGTTGGAAAAAATTTGAAAAGTTGAATAGAGAAAACAGGGTTTGGGATGAGTTTTCAAGAGTTAATAAGTTCTGAAGAGTTAATGAGTTACCTTCCCAGTCAGAGGCTACCAAGTTGCTTGAATGAAGAGCCTCCTGAGTCTTTGATGCACACTTAAGCAGAGATGTAGAGTACACTGGCTTAGATGCTCGGCTCATTACTAATAACCAGCTGCCTCTTCTTCATCCTTGTCTAGCCGATCATCTCTTTTTGCAGCTCTTCTTCTTCATGTTCCCCCTCCAGTCACACGAATTTGGTCCATTCAAAATATCCATGATCAACTACTGTGCTGTTATGGAGGTGGTAATTGATGAAAGTGATTCATAATCAATAAGTTGGCGGTTGGCGCAAAACGTGAGTAGGTTCAAAGGCAATAGTGCGAAAGAACTGAAAATAGTTTGAACAAGTAGAGGAGAGTAAAATTCATGATGAACTTCTGTTGATTGTTGATTTTGGTGCTGATAATTAAAGTTAATAAATTAACTTTAATTAATGATGATTAATGGTGCTGATAATTAATTAAAATTAATCCATATACAAGAAGTCTCAATCCGAATAACATCAATAAACCTTAATAATATAATATAAAACCTAATAAATAATAACATCAATTGATATAATATAATATAAAACCTAATAAATAATAACATCAATTGATTGATGATTGAGCTTTAAAAAGTATATAATAATTGATCATCTTTTTAGGCGTGACGCACGATTCGCCATGTTGTATGGTGTTCGAAGTTCTCAAATAGTGTATGAATTTTCAATTATTATAATCTCTTTCTGAAGAATTGAAGAAATGATGTAAATGTGAATCAATTCAACTCTTGTTTACACCAGCTTCTGTGCCAATTTAATAAATATGATTATTAAAATGTGGTTGAATGAATGAAAATTTATTAATGCATTACAAAAACATGATTTGATTTCCCAAGCAAAGACAGATATAGATGAAATAGAAAATAGAGAAAAAATAAAACTGGGAATAACAAATATTTTACCAAACTGATCAATTTATGCTACCGGTATTAATATGTACTTTTCAATAATTTATGATTAAATTATTGAAAAGCTCACACCTACAATTCAAATTATTCCCCCTCAAACTGTATAATTTACCAAGATGCTTATACAACTTGTTTTTAAAAAGATAAAACGAACTACAAAGAATGATATGATCAGGCAGATCATTCCACTCTCTTGAGGCTTCAACAACAAAAGAGTTATTAAAAAATACTGTACGATGCAGAGGTATCTGTAACTTATAGCGATGAGCTCTTGTTCGACGTTGTGAATTCACATCAGTCATGAAAATAAAAGCCTCCCGAAGATACTCTGGAACCTCATTTAGAACCAATGATTTATGTGTTAAACATTGAATGAAGAATTTTCTGCGTTCCTTCAATTTGAGCCAGTTAAGATCGATGAAGAAAGGAGTAATATGTGCATTCCTTTTGGCATCATAGATATGAACCCTCACAGCAAAATTCATGGACCTCTGCAATCGATCTTTCAGTTCATCGGATAGATCATCGTACACCGTAGACAATTGGACAATAGAAACGAAATGCAAGGATCAAAGCGTTCACCAATGTGACTCTCACAGATTTCGGTAAATTCAAATTCAAATAAAAATTTATTTCTCAAAAACATACACAATTATAATAATATAATATTATAACATCTAAAAATAATACAAGAAAAATACTATTAAAATACTCCCGAAACTGCAGTATATTTTTTTATGTCCATGTATGTTGGAGTAGCCTATAAGGTAAAACCTGTGCGTAGACCTAAGTTGCAGTAATATATTTATTGAATATAAACTAAGAAATTACAACCAAATCAAGAACAAGGATTAATGGAATTTACACACAAAATATAAATTTGTAGATTAGTAAATAATGATGAAATTAGACAAAGTAAGTAACACACAATATTCTATGATAAAAATAGAACTTAAAACAAGAAACAGTAGGTGCCTAGAAGATTTTTTCTTCACTTTTATTTGATCTTATTCATTCCTTAATCTCGCAATTTAGCTGTTTGCTCCAGCTCATATTGGCAACAAAATAAGTAGGAACAAGATTTATCAGCCTCTGTGATAAGTAAGTGAATTGTCTTCTACATACATTCAAATCCATCTTGTCTTGATGGAATGTTTCTCTAGTGGGACGTAAATTTAAATTCAAGTTGCTTTCACGAAGAAGGAATTTATTTTTATTCTCTTTAATATATATTATCAGGTTTTTTCGTACAGTTAGTACTTAGTTTAGTTTTTGTCGAACAGTTAGTACTATGAATTCATTAAAAGATCGCTTACAGGGTAATATAGTTTCTTTTAAGCTGATGTATTTCACTAAAGACTCTATTGCAAACATGCGTGATTTGCTCATGCCAACTCAGAGAACCATCGATCAAGATGACCAAAACTTTAAGACACTGAGAATATGGCATATCTATACCACTGATGATCACAGCTGGAGAGTTGACTAGATCCAAGTTATTCGTAAATCTGGGATTACCAACAATCATACATTTTGTTTTCATTGGATTTAATCTCAACACGTGTGCACCAGACTACTCACTCTACCATTGGCTAGAGAACTATCATTGGGAAGAACTCTACTCATTGGGATGAACAACAATCATACATTTGGTTTTCATTGGATTTAATCTCAACAAGTGTGCACCAGACTACTCTACCATTGGCTAGAGAACTATCATTGGGAAGAACTCTACTCATTGGGATGAACAACAATCATACATTTGGTTCTCATTGGATTCAATCTCAACCTGTGTGCACCAGACTACGCTACCAGTCTAGCAATATCCGAATTCATGTGATCTATGGTTTGATGGAAGTGTTGCACAGGAAAATGGGAATATATATTTGAATTATCAGCAAAGAGATGGTAGTTGGAATGAAAATTGGAATGGAGTTGGAATGATAGTAGAGAGAGAGAGAGAGAGAGAGAGAGAGAGAGAGAGAGTGTAAGATTAGATCAGAGTTCTCTATTTATGAATGCTACAATATGTACTGGCTTATACACTGATTCACATTAAATGACAGTATTGCTAATTTATTAAAAAAAATTACAAATTATGAAAAATTAATCAATGAGAATAAAGATTGAATGCAATTAGAATAACGATACTGTAATAGTAATATTGTGTAACTCCATAATTCGGCGGTGTTTCAACAAATAATTGTCGATTCTCTGAAAAGGATATGAAATAATATCCTTTCCCATCAACACACGACCGGGAGAGAAAGAGTGAGATTTATGATAAATTTTTCGGTAAATTAACCTACAATAGAAAACATGACACGTATAAGTCAATAAATAATAACAAGAATAATCAAGTATAAGAAACATCTATTGAACACTGTACTGAAGCTCCCAGCTCGAGCGCTTTAGCCAAATCATGTAGAAATACAACTCTGATTTGAATAAAGAAGAAGGTTTATCAATAAAATTGCATATATTCACTACCTTCGACAAAAATCTTCTCATTTCCGTAATTTTGAGGTCGACGAGGCTCTTATTAGTAGCCTATTGTTTGTGTTGACAACCTTCCTTCATATTTCTAATAAATTATTATCTTGTCTTGTTGAGAGAATTGCACAAAAGGTAAAGTACGACAATGCTAGAAATATTGTAATAAGCTATGCATAAATATGATTTTATCTATTGCTTGAACTATAAACTACATATTGTTCAACTTTTCAAGAACTGAATATGGACTTTGTTGTCTATAGGCTTCAGTTATAAAAATGTTGCTGAGAAGATAACCAGAATATTACAAGATTGGCAAAATAATTGCATAACATTCCAAAAATGAAAACTATCATGTTCGGACATAAATTTCTTTGTCCATTGGAGAAGTTGTGTACTGCATCCTGATTAAATTCGGCAACTATTGCTCAAGAATCATTGATGGTGATAAATCCAAGATCAAACCAATAGACCATATCTAATTTTGAATGACAGTCGGTAACACGCCCTATATATTTCATTCGTAACAATGTTCTCAGGAAAAGAATGTAGACTGAAGACAATAAAGTAACATTTTCAACAGAATACTCTCAGTTGACATTTAATAAGAATAAGGTCGGTGGATATACTTTCTTCGAAAACAAGGTCTGTAGATTAATGCTCTAATCGATTATGCATAATTATTCTGAACATACATGTAATGAAATTACATTCATGTAATGAAATCTATCTACGATTATTTGTAATCCATTTGTGTCATTCTCATTTTACTCATGATTGAAATCAATATTGAATTGATTGGAGAACCTTGAACTGGCTGACTCACTTTCTATCTATACCGTTTGAAGAATGTCTAAAGAATATATGAACGTATACAATATATTATGGCCTATTCGCCAATTCCATTTAACCTGATAAATAGATAAAAAAAAATTTCGTGATCGATATAGCCTGAGTGTTGATACCTAGTATGTAAGCACCTATTCAGACTATCTTTCTCTGTTGATACAATGCTGCTTTCAATAGAGCTTTGTCAGATCAATAAATTATATTTGGCCTTTACACATGTGAATTTATTCCGTAGGAAAAACTCTCAGAATCCTTACAAATCTCAGAATCAAATTCAGGAAAGGAAAAATAAAATGCAAAAGAACCACAAAACTATCGCACTAGTTATTGATGATTTGCAGTATTGGAATAGACTTAGATTGATTCTGATTTTAGGTTGATTGTCACTATTGTAGAATAGTAAAAAACTCAATATCAAGAGAACATGAATATGATTGTCTAATAATTATTGTCTTGAGAGCCACGATAGCCTAAGACTATGAGAGTCTGACAGTCTGAGGCCCGCACAATATCTGAGGCGCACACAGGTTGCACTAAAGCCGGTTGAGTTTTAACCGTGATTAACATTAAGAGAACCAATCAGAGAAGGAGTTTTTGAAAAGAAGGCTTCTCTGATTGGTTATCGTGAATTAATCACGGTTCAAATTTAACCAGATTTTGTCCAACCGGCACTGAGAGTCATGATTATCATTTTCGAAACAATCAATCGTTCAATCATCAAATTTATGTTTATTTTCTAATCTAATTCTCGAGTAATCCTCAATATTGATGCCGATATCTATCATCTTTCATGAGACTGAATTTATAGTATTGTTGAAATTAACCAAAAGAAGGCTTGTGTTATTTAATTACTCTGTAGGATAACAAGAGAAGAGTTGAAATTTTTTTTATTGGTCATCTATCCAATTATTCCAATGTTCTTTGAAGATGATAACTAAATCCTAAATCCTTCATCCTGAATCCTAAATTTTTATTGTTTTTTGAATTGATCATCTTTTCAATGTTCGTTGAAGATGAGACTATCGTATGGTATCGTATGAATCCCGTATTTATAGTCAAACTCATAGAGAACAGAAGAGACTAGGAAATGCACATTAAGTTGCGAAGGAATTGTTCAAAATGCCCATGAACTTTGATAATAGCGAATCAATTCGAGGTTGAATGCTGAATGTTGAAAGCTCTTGAAAATAATGAAACTCATAGAAAAAACGCAGAGTTCAAAAATAATAATAATACTGAGGGTGATGCCCACATAAGCTCTCAGGCTTGTGCGTGGGTAATGAGTGAGAGGGATGATGATGAGAGATGAAGACTACTTTTTAGGTAGTCGGGAGCGACGGCGGAGAGACGGAGGATTCAAAATGGAATTGGAATAGCTTCAGATTATTTTAACATTATTACAAATGAATGAATGGTTTTGGAGATGAATACTCTACAAATTGTCTATTGTTTAGTAGTTCACAATACATTATTTTACGCTTGAATTGTAATACTATATTGTTACTGAAATTAGTGTATAATATTTTTCGTGCAGTAGAAAGTATAAAGATTCAGTAGAAATATAGATTTAGGAAAGTAGACATGATGGATCCTTATCATCCCGACTAACATATAATAATAAATAAAATCTCATTAATTCAAGTTTGTAAACGCTCTAGAACCATATTTCGTTCGGATAGTGCTAGTGCTTAGAGAGCACGTATGTAACAATGTATCTGCATAAGTCATGTGATTTCAATCACGTAGCCTTCTAAAAATCTAACAACACATAGTGCTAGGATAAAGTGGGACTACCTGCATGTTCCCATTAGCAAACGGTAAAAGAGGGCTACCACTTCATTGTGCAGTCTTTGTTTTCATCAATAAAGTCGAAAACGATTAGCATTTGACCCAGATAATGTGACATCATTCAAGTGCAAGATGAATTCGATTAACATGTATTGAATGTCCCAATTACACAAACATACTAAAATGAATCAGGCCTTGTCATGCTGGTGACCTTCAAACTTCAGGTGTCATCTTTTGTCTGAAAATGTAGACGAAATAACATAAACTATTGTGGAAACATTTGAAACGATGAAAAAAGAGAAATTCCATCCACCAATATAGGAGAGGAATGTTATTTCTAGAGATACTATAAATCCTTCCAATAATGGAAATATTTCATGATTTGGATTTCATCCATACATTTTGAGCTGGACCTGTACGTATTTTCCGGAAAATCTAAAAAATTACAGCATTTCTAAAATGGTTTGGCACTTTCATAGATTAAGCATCATGTTACATTTTTACAATGTCACTACAATTCATAAATCGTCAAAGATTTAAATTTTTATGAATGATTATCTAAAGTACTGTAAATAGAAAGCTATTAAACTTAGGTTTGTGGTCCGCCGTATTCTTGAGTTTGGGAAACTCTGATATAAAATAATGGAGGATATCAGTTCTTCAGGCTCCTATGAATATTGAGTCCTATGAATTCTACACTTACTTATTTACTTGAGATTAATTATTATTTTAACTATATTTTTCATTTAGTGGATAGAAAAATGTATTTAATAGGATATTAATTTGAGAACTCCTTCTTTTACTTGCCCTTTCATTAACTAGTAACTTGAAATGATTTGTCTTGACATTGTCACTTATCACAAAATATATTTGATTATCTACAAGTTAGTGAGTATTGAAATACGATAAAAGTTATCAAGTTCCCTTTCATTTTATCACATCACTAAATAAAATGAATGAAGTGAAATAAACTGAAAGGATACTTAATAAATTACAATGTATTTCACTTGAATGAAAAGTGAGTATAGAATAAGAAGTTCAACTACAGTTACGTGAGTCATAAACGTTGTAACATGATTTTGAGATTATAGTGAGTAATAAGTAGAACTTAGTATTGTTCTTCCAGCGCTTAATTAATTCCAGCCTTGATCCTAGCAGAGGGTCGTTTACCTTTTCATTTTTCATGATCACACTTGCATTAGTAAAATGAAAGAGAAAGCATTTACATTGTTCAAACTCCACAGGTCCTTTTGCTTTTCAATTTATGAAGTCCTGTTTCATAAAATCTATAGACACGTGTATTTATTGCTGGGCCAAATAAACCTCAAAATGATAATGGATTAATATTTTTCTCTCTCCTTTTGTGCTGTCATCAAAATGGGAAATAACACTTATATGTCGTTGCGTAATTCAAAGGACATTTTTGCCGAATTTCATGTTTGGTCGAAATCAGCAGCACACCCAAGCAAATCCGTTGGAGTCCTCACTTTTTCCTTGGCTAATACTTTTAGGTTGCAAAACATCACAGTAGATAATATTTCACTTGCATCCAAAATTGGTACATTTTCCTATATCGGAATTATGATCATTTTTGGCTGAGGATACAAAAATAATTCACTAACACTGATTTTTGTACGTTCATTGATTAGACAGCTCTGGCTGTAAATTGATGTTTTGATGTGGTAATAATTACGATATTATATAATATTATAAAAAAGTGTAAACAAACAATTATTTTTTGGCATTATTTCTGTATTGATGTGCAAAATAAATAAATTTTGAATTGAATAATAATTTTATTTTTATTATGTGATATCAAGGTTGCGTTACAACACAATTCTATGAATAAACTATTATATTATTGCACTAGCAGGTAACCCGTGCTTCGCAAGGGTCTATTTAAAAACTTGACGCAATGAAATCTAGAAGAATTGAAAAAAGGCTTAAAGGAACCTCGGTTAATTAAGAATTTATATGCAGCATTTCAAGTAAATCAGTCCAGTAGTTCAGACGTGATGATGCGTCAAACATAATTTTTCTATCCTTTACACGTGTATACGTGTTTAAGCCAGCTATTTCCTTTATTATAGTATAGAAGATTATAGATAGATGGATGATATATCATTTTATATATATTTTGAGGTTGAGTGGTAGAGAGGACTTAAAAGTCCTAACTCGGCCTAATAAAGAATTTTTTCATTTTTCATCTATCTATCATCTTTTATACTATAATAAAGGAAATGAATGAGAATTAATTTTGAAAGGTTTGAGATATCGATGTACGGTTTTGACCATACCTTTTCTCTGGAAATCCTGTATCGGAATATGACCGCATTCCAATAAAAAAAAAAAAAGTTGGATTCAAAATGGAGGTTCCAAAATGGCGGAAAAAATTTGGGTGCGACGGAAAATCTGTTTTTATCATTCGAAAAGGATACCCAATCATACCTATCTTCTAATTTCCCTTTCAAGAGGAATGTTCTGCTGCTTCCATACAACAACTGGAAGCATGACAAATAATTGAAAACTTGACAGTCTGAAAACTGTATGTAATCAAATCTTGAAGAATTTGAAGTAGGTCTATAACTATCCTCGGATAAGCAAGAATATATATGCAAAATTTCAAGTTACTCAGTCCAGTAGTTCAGACGTGATGATGCGTCAAATATAATTTTTCCTATACTTTACACCTGTATACGTGTATAATCCAGTTCTTTCCTTTATTATAGTACTAGCCGTCAGGCTCGTATCGCTCGCCATATCCGTCTGGCCAGGGGGCTCCGCCCCCTGGACCCCCGACTGGATCGTCCAAAAATGAGATCAGCGGGCTCGTTTCGCTCGCCTGCATAATGTAAACATTTTCTGTCTATTACTTGATGAAAGAACTGAGAAAACGCAAAAAATCGTTAATTTTGGGCGTATCTTTGGCGTTATTTCAAATTCCTTCTAACACAACATTATTACACCCCAGCTGAGCTTCTGTACTAAATTTGAACATTTTCTGTTTATTTGTTCTCGATAAAGCTAAGAAAACGCTAAAAACGCTGGAAAAACGCAGATTTTTGACGCATCTTTGGAAATTTTTCCAAATCCGTTCTTAGTGCGCCTCTAAAGGGCCAACTGAACATACCCACCAAATTTGAACGATTTTGGTCTGGTAGATTTTTAGTTCTGCGACTGAGTGAGTGAGTGAGTGAGTCAGTCAGTCAGTCAGTCAGTCAGTGAGAGTGCCATTTTGCTTTTATATATATAGATAGAAGATGATAGATGGATGGATGATCATTGTTATTTACTAAAAGATAGAATAAGTTGAGTAGTTTCCCTTTCAGAGGGAGTTTTGACAACCCACAAAACTCATTTTCCATTTGAATATATAACGAAAAGGTGCACATGACCTTTTTTTCGCTCAGCTTGCCAAAATACCCCTCATTCCAGTATTAAAATTTTTGACTGACTGTACAGTGAGTCAGTCATTCTATCAGGGCTCGAATAATTTTGGAATTTTAATTTAATAAAAATGAAAGAGAATAATTTCTTTATGTAAATATCAACACATTTATTCAAATCCATATATTATTAACTGCATGTGTTTTCATATTGCCGATACAGCATTGATGAAACTATAGACGTTTATTTAGCATTTTGTCTTAAAAAACTGTTCTAGCTGAAAAATTAATAATCCATACCACGTGTATGCATTTCATTGCATCAGGAAAACGAAGTTTCAAAACTATGTTCTTTTCTAAATAGATGTTTTTGAGATAATTCCTTTGATGCAGCTAATTCACATTCACCATAATTATTATTATACAGAGTTTGTGGAAATGAAAATATTTATTAATTATCAAAACAATACTATTATTATATCTATAATAAAAATATTATCATTATTATTAAAAATATTTATCAAATATCAAAACAATATTATTGAGGTTAAATGGTATCAGGTAGAAAGCAATAATAGAAACAGATGTTCCTTTTTTAATTTCGACCATATGATTTGGTGATTTTTTACTTTCCTTGCCCTATTACCATAGGTAAGTAAAGTATTGCTTTCCAAAAAAATTTAAGGTACCCTAATTTCATGTTTTCTATACGTTTCAAGGTCCCTTGAGTCCAAAAACATGATTTTTGGGTGTTAGTCTGTGTGTGTGTATGTGTGTATGTCTGTGAACACGATAACTCTATTCCTAATTAACCGATTGACTTGAAATTTTAAACTTAAGGTCCTTATACCATGAGGATCCGACAATAGGAAATTCAATAAAATTCAATCCAAGATGGCGGAAAAAATGACGGATAAATACTAAAAAACCATGTTTTTCACGTTTTTCTCGAAAACGGCTCTAACGATTTTATTCAAATTTATACCATAGATAGATATTCATAAGCACTATCAACTGGCATGAGTCTCATTTCTGGGAAAATTCCATGAGCTCCGTAATATTCTTGAGAAAAATGGCGGATAATGACTAAAAAACCATGTTTTTCACGGTTTTCTCGAAAACGGCTCTAACGATTTTCTTCAAATTTATACCATGGATAAATTCATAAGCCCTATCAAATGACATGAGTTTTTTTTGGGAAAATTGCAGGAGCTCCGTAATATTCTTGAGAAAAATGGCGGATAATTGCTAAAAAACCATGTTTTTCACGATTTTCTCAAAAATAACTTGACCGATTTTTTTTCAAATTCATACTCTGTATAGTTCAAATTTATTCAGCTCAAATATATATAGTTCAAATATATTTATCAGCTCTATCAACTGGCATAAGTCTCCTTTCTGGGAAACCAATGGAGGGTCCACCCCATTCTTTGGAAATGGACTTAGTAACCTCCTTCTTGTGCATGAGGTAGGTAGGTATCTGCAGAACAACTGTTTTGACGACTTTAAAAAAATGACGTCTGAAAAAAATAATCGAATTTTACAATTCACACAAAGAAAAAGTACTCTGAAAACAATTATATATACACATATTATACTGACAGAAGTCTGATCGTAGTTTCAAATATGAGCAAGGAAAGTTGTGTGAGTGTACCACACCAGATTTTTTATTTTGTTATGAAATGATATGTACCATTAATGAAATTTGAACATTAATTTTGAAAAATCTAGAAGGGAAATCGGAATTTGGGCTTTCAGGTGCACGAGATTGATATTTTTAGAATCTATGTGCGAAATTTGGAGACCTAAATCATTCCCGTTTTCCGGTATGCAATCCACAAGTTGACATGTTTTGATGTGAACAAACGAACACATGAACAAACGAACACACGAACAAACACAACCCTACTCTCTCTTATTATATGGATCATTATAGCCAGTATAAATGAGAATAAATTTCAAAATATGCATCCTGCTCGACGGCATTCAAAAATAACCAAACTATTATCTGAATAATAAAAGACGGTCTGGAGAATCGGAAAAGACTGGAAATATCATAACTTGAAATCTATGATCAAAAACATAGTCTGCTGGACAGTAATAGCAAAATAAGAACGATTTTCTTACGATAGTTCAATGAAAATTTCTTTCAATAAACTCTAGAAGACGGTACTCGAGTAGGAACCAAATTAAGGACGTAATTTACTCACCAAGAACATACTCATTTTAGTCAATAATTATTCAAAAATTAATTTCAGTTATCTATCAAGTTTTGGAACCGTCTATTATTTTGTTAGTTACAGCTATCTTCTACACTGATCTAATCCTGTTAGAAAAAATACAAAATCGAAGATAATTTTCATTTTTCTTTTCAGGAAGCTGAACACTATAACTTGTTTGTCTTGAATGAAATTAATTCATTAGAGTGAGTTTATACAGAGTTTTTCATCAATCCTGAGTTAACAATCGTAATACAGATACAGTATACAGTATAGGCCTACATGATTGCCAGGAAGTGGTTCAAGGTGAAAACACACTTTGAAACTATCTATAGTGAGATTCACTTTCAACTCTCAGCACTCTCCAATAAATAGCTTCAATGCCCCCCATTCAAACAATGCTGACAGAATAAAGTTAATCTCACTTTAGACACTACTCTGGTAGTTGACCATGATATTTGCATCACATTCAATCTAAACAAATTATAATACACTGTTGCGGTATTTTATCGTATGTTTTTGAGGAGGTAAATAAGTAATTAATTATATAATTTTATAATAATTATTCTAATTAGACAATGATAATCATATTATTATACAACTACCGCTCTTTAATATTCTTCCAATTTCATATTTTCTTCTTTGTATTGCCAAAGCATTGCATGGAGCTATTGAAGGGAGAGACAGGGGAAATATTTTTCACCGAATGTATCAGGTTTGTGCATCTGCGGACGATATAGCAATAATTATTGCAAGAAGGAAAGATGCACAGGAAAGGTATTTGTTGCTAGAGAGAGAGAGGCGGAAAAGATTGAGTTGATAGTGAATATATCAAGGAGTCAGACAAGAAGAGTTCCACAAAATCTCAGAATAGGTCAGAAAAATTTTCAAGGTGTAAGGAATTTCAGTTACTGGGGGGTTGTATTGAATAACGGAAGTAAGATGAGTTACAGCATGAAGGAAAGAGTATAAGCTGGAAATGGAGCATACTTTACTACGATGACCTGAAACTTTTGAAGAACAGGCTGATATGTAGAAATACAAAACTTGAAATATATGAAAGCCTGTTGTAACGTACGGCTGAGAATCTTGGACGTTACCAAATAAGACAAAAACCATCAAGGCGTTTTCGAGAGGAAAACTCTATGGAATATTTATGGTCAAGTTGGAGAAGGAGAGAAGTGAAGGAGAACAACCAATTCAGAGCTCAAATGATTGATGAAGAGCCGAAATATTGCAAAATGTATAAAGGCGCAGCGGCTTAGCTGGTTTGGATATCAGTGAATGAATGAGAACAGAGTGCTCAAAATAATATTCAAGGAGAAGCTGCATTCAAGAAAGAAGAGAGGAAGACCGAGGAGAAGGTGGGAGGATTAAGTGTGAGACGATCTCCAAAAATGGAATGTAGAGGATGGAGACTGATGACTGAGGACCTAGAAGCGTGGAGATCTGTAGTGGACGCGGCCAAAGCTCATATTGGGCTGTAGTGCTAAAAATGTATTGCTAAAAGTGTAAATGAAGTGGAATTTACTTTATTCAATGAAGTTCTTGCTAAAGTCATGGAAAAATATAATCTACACTTTTTTCTAAAATGATCCACATTTACATGGGGTCCGGGAGTCCTTTCACGGAAAGAACGAAAATTTCTACTCCTCAAAACTTGTTTTGAGTGATATTGAAGCTTCTAGTTTGTATTTTCACCATTATTTTTCCATATTCTCAATAAAAAACTTATTTACTATAGCAGTAGGATAACATTGATAATGCCACTCATCAATCAGTATTTTTCCGTCTTTCACTCTCTCTTCCTCTCCCTCTGAAAATGGACATCTAAAAGTCCAAGCTTCACCGTTTCATGTGAAAACATCAATATTCGCATATTTCATCATATTTCTTCTCAAACTCTTCAGTTTGTTTATCATTCATCATGTTATTCTACTTTAACTAGTAATTATTTTTAACGCTAGAACGTTGAATTTTGTTTTGTGAAACACATGAGTATAAAGGACCCCCGGACCCCATGTAAATGTGGATCATTTTAGAAAAAAGTGTAGATTATATTTTTCCATGACTTTAGCAAGAACTTCATTGAATAAAGTAAATTCCACTTCATATAGAATCTGAATCTGAATCTGAACCTCTTGAGGAATCCGATGCCTACCGTCACAAATTCTCCCGCCCTGCAGGAGAATTTTTAGAAAAATCATTCATATACAGCCACATGATCTCCTTTTCTATCAAATATGATCTAAACTCGTCAACCTTGTCAGTTCAAACTTGTCATGTATGTCGAAGCTGATTCTGATTTGGGAAATTCTTGTCTGATCCAATTCAAAAATCACAACCATTGGACAGAAATCTATCATCTTATCCGATAAAAAATGTATTACCAAATGAGTTTCCATTCAGAATACAATTTCTCAACCGGAAAGAGATTCATAAAGACCCGTTCAATTGTTTTTCTAGTATTGAGGAACGGATTGCCAGCAGATTGGTTCCTGACCACGTAACAAAATGTCAGTTATTGCTGTTATCGATTTGACAGCAGCTCCACAACTGGGAGGCAAAAAGCAATTGAAATGGAATGACTTGCAGTAAAAGGGTGCTACTAATATGTTACATCCATTTAATGGAAATTGAGGAATAGCTATTTTTATATAGTATACATTGCATCACAATTGGTTTCTTCGCAGTAAATTTTTAGCAGCAGATGGCAGAGGAAATAATTATACAGTATACAGGTGAATCATTTTTAGCAATATATATATAGTGGCTATTGCTGTGTGCTTTAAATCACTTATGGTTAGCTCGTAACCTACCTGAATCTGAAACTGAATATTCATTCATTTTCTATCAAATCAAATCAGATCTCAATTCAAATCACTTTCGGATAGCTCTTGCCACCTGAATCATCCACTCTATAGATTCATTAATTTTCATCGAAATCATTTCATATCATAATCATAATCATCACTTAAATTTGTTCATTGCTTCCAATCGTAATGTAGTATAAACAATTCATGTAACATTTGAATACAAATGAAGAAGCTTCAAAATCAATCACTCATGAACAAGTCTAGGGTTCTTTAGAACGTAATATTCCGCAGAAGGAGAAATAAAAATGAGCTATTCAGATTATCATGGAGAAGAATAGCACCTTTCTCTATAGTTTTATCCTATGACTATAATAACTAAATACGGTATCAAAGTTTGAAAAGTGATTCATGATTCTTGTGAACGATTTGAACAAAGAAATATGTTGATAAATAAAAACAGAGCCAACAAATTCAAATAAGTATTTTTATCAATTTTACATACTACTCGACATTATAAAAAATGAAAAATGAAAATTTTGCTTACCGAATAATTGGTGAGCAGGGATAATGAAACGTAGATGATATTTATACAATGTGGAAACGGCACTGGCTGAAATAGAATGTATTTCTACACTAATCTTATTTTTTCCTATCTTTTAATGTTGATAATTGAACATAACTGTGTTTGTGATTTATAAATATGGAATCAGACTCTTACTATCTTCTTTATCCTCATCCCCCTCCTCCTACGCCTAGTTAATTTTCTTCTGTTGATCTCATTCCTTTTCCTTTCCTACTCCCTTTTCATTTTCATAATTTCCCTAATTTTTATAAATGTTCTCAAATCTTCATCAGTAATATTCTAGTTGTTTCAGGTACACTCAAGCATCATTGTGTTAGAAGATACAGAGAACTATTCCAACCTGATGATTGAATTCTCTTTAAACCTTTCTTGCTACCACCTATCAAGATGAAGATTAGAACCTGAGCGCTTTAGAATATTCTTACTGATCAGGCAGCTACTGCATCAAAGATACAACAACGTTTCGATAAACAGTATACCTTGAAATTAAAGTTCCTGACTTATAACAGAATGTGAATTGGAGCCTGGCTTCAGAATTATTGTCATAAACAATTTTCACAACAACTAGTGTCTTTGATAATATCTGAAACTTTGTCAAAGTCTACTGAATTGAAAATACTCAGAACTTTCTAGTGATTAACATACTTGAGATTTTCTCGCTATTATAGAAATTTAAGTTGGAGCCAGAGCGCTCTACAATGTCACAGACACTTTTCACAACTTATTTGATAATAGGGAGCTTTTTGAGCATTAGAATATTGTCACTAGGAATTCTATGAACAGCAAGCATAGTATCTTAAGCTTTATAAGCATTAGAATATTGTTACAAAAACTTTTCATGAAAGCCAGTCTTCTTTGATCATATCAGAAGCTTTTTCAGCAATCATGATAGTGGGTGCATTGGTGTTTCCACTGACGATGTAAGGCATAATTGAAGCATCCACAACTCTGAGACCTTCAACTCCGCGAACTCGTAGCCTGTCATCAACTACTGCCATTTCGTCATGGTCTGGACCCATCTTACATGTCCCAACAGGATGGTAGATGGTCATGGTGTACTGGCGAGCCTGAAGAAAATAGGGCACATGAATAAAAATCATTCCATCAATAATAATCATTGGAAAGGTTGCAAAGCACTCGGCTGCCTACAAGGAGACGTTTCCAAGAAGACAAAAGGTAAGCCAAATGGAGAGATTGCTCAAGGACATCCAAGAAGACGTCCTACTCATCATGGGAAGTAGAGGATGGAAAACAGGGGTATAAATGATCGAGTCACGAGAGAAGCTCGGTTCCCATGAAGGTGGAATTCTACTGTGTTACGATGATTGATGACACCTGTGGCAGTTGTCATGGGAACGGGATCATGAATAAGATGTTTGTGTAAAGGAGAGTTATTGCATTGAATGGCGAGTTCATGTTACAATCCTGTCTTTCTTCCTAGCTATCAGTACATCTATTAAACCGACTACACTATCAAAAGCGACTACTGAAACGACTTCAGCCGCTCGGCTGTAGCTACACTTCAGTGTTGTGTTGGTGGGCTGTAACTGCAATCATAGAATGAAGATACCGTTTAAGATACTGTACTTGTATTATTTGTCTCTGGTACAATACAGTCGTAGAGAAACGATATCATGAGAAGATATTCCATGATATAGGGTGTTTACTGTTTACTTGAGCCGATAGTCCTAGTACTTGTTTTTTGTGAAGCTATAAGATGCTGGTAGTCTCTCATACTGTGCTGCTCTTACATTCTTACCCCAATAAAACAGTTATTATAGACAGTAGTCGACAGTAATCGGCTTAAGTTAAAAGTGAAATTTAGAACATAAACTACCTATACCATGGTATACCTTCTTATGGTATGTTTTGTTTATGGTACAGTGTAGTGTGGCTAGAGTAGTCACTTAGGATTTCCACCTTTTTCATGCTTTCATGATCTATACAATGTGGCTTTATATCTCGGCCAGAGTGATTCCAGTCGTCACTTAGGAATCCCAACTACAGGCTGCTGCAATTTAAAGCTTCTTCTTGTGACTGTACCATCTATTCAAATATCTATCATGAAAATCATATATCTATCTAATTCATCGTCTAAATCTATAGCGTATCTGTTATTTATCACATTGGTGGAGGAACTTGTTGTTAGGGACCAAAATTCATGACGGATTATAGCACTGGATAGTAAGAGAAAATCATAGAAATCTTGTATTCTAATTACTGTGAACAATTAGTTGGGAAAACGACAGTTTAATATTTTTCATTTGTTAAGCTACAAATATTTGAACTCAATGACAGGAATCCTAAGACAAGTAAGTTTAATCAACTCGATTTATTCATTCACACACACACACACACACACACACACAACAAAAAATCATCAAAAATGAAGAAGTTTATTTCCTGCTACGACTGAAGATGCTACTCAAATTTCATGAAACACAATGCATTTACAGAAGGCGACATTGAAAATACCTTCATTATTATATCTTATTAACGTGAGGAGTTGAAATTTTCAAGAATTACTGTCCCTACATGGCAAAAAAAATCAAAAACTTCAAATGTAGATAGATCATGGATGATTTTGATGGTAGACAGTGGCGCCATTTCACCAAACTGCTTGGGGGGGGGGCAAAAACCAAAAGGTATGAGGGGGGAAGGAATACGCCCAAAGAATAGAATAGAATGACTGCCTTTATTTTATACCTGGGAGGGCGAAGTTAGGGCGCAGTCGGCCCTCTCTTACACTTAACCCTCCAATACAATACTAAATTAGGATAGAGGGTCCTGAGTTTCCCCATAAATGTTACATTCGAAGATGTTAATATATGTTTCATTTTCTCCAGTTTTATACAAATGTGGTTGAAGTATCAATACAAGCATGTAGGTCTACATTATTAGTTAATCATGAAGTATTTATTAGAAATATAGGCCTACAGAGAGGCCCCAAAGTAGGAATACACTGGAACAGATTTCTTAAAAATCATGGAAGAAGATAAATTTTTCTTTTACAATGACAATTTCATTGGAGATCATATTCTAATTGTAAAATAACTTTCAGTTAGAAAGCTAAAGAAACATTAAGATGTTCCCATAATTCTCACCAACTCTGTACATACATTATTGATTGTCTGATTGTGCCCTTTCTTTTGCTTTCACTGTGACATCTTGCAACTAGTTAATTCTCACGTTGAAATTCATGCAATAACTCACTTATTGTGCCCTCATCAATAATTGTACCCATTCTATATTTAAGCTTCAACTATACCACAGAGAAAAATATATTCTTTATTACTCCGTACCCATACTTGCTAGGCAATTTTGCTACATTGTTGATACTGTAGAAGGAATTATACTTCTGCTGTTTAAAAAAGTATCAAATCAGTATGAGATTCTAAGGATTCGTGTAGATAGACCCGCATTTTCACTTTTCATCTTGTCCTTGGGGGGGGCCTTGCCCCCCCTGCCCACCCTAAATGGCGCCCCTGATGGTAGATAGTTCGGTCACGAGAAAAAACAAATTGCTGAAGCATTTTATGGAGGAAGAGATTTTTCATGTGACTCAATAATGAAACAGTGTATGAGAGTGAAACAGTGAATAGAGATGGTGTAGACCAACATCTAGAAAAGATCATTATCTTTATATGTTTTGATATTTGACCAATGTTAGTTGGAAATTATTTGAATTCAGTAATTGTGACAAATAATTGAATATTCAACTCTTGTTTATTTCTGCACAAAAATGGGAAAGGATAACGCTCTACTCTAGAAACAATTGGCTGTTATGAAGCCATAACAAAATTATGCTCCTATTCCTTTCATTGGCCTATTCATTCATTGTAAGTACCTGCACTAGGAAACTCAATGTATAATAGCATCAATTTTATTGGGTGATTTTGAAAACTTTGTTTGCCTTCATAACATTATAAAAGCATGTTCTTATTCTAATTGAGACATTCTTATGAACTCATTAAAACCGGAGCTGGAGTAAGATTTTTTCTAGATAATCTCATTGATTTTCACGATTGGCTTGTCGGTATAATAAAAGAGAAGTAAATAATTTAGAACCGATAACTCACAACTCTCAAACAATACAAAGCCAATATTGCAGAGTAATTTAATACCTTGGACCAATATACCTGAAACAATAATAAACGACATGCAAAAGTGACTGACTACAGTTTAAAACTGCATTCTACGCCCTTGGGAGAACCTATTCGTAGCCTATACTACGGATGGATCAACAACCATTCTAATATTTCTAGCACGATTTGACCAATAATTCACTCTCACTTATAGTTAGATATTTCATTACTATGCAGTTTTGCCCCTTTCATTTGTCATAGTGTTAGTTATTGCAGTCTTTCAGTGTTATTAGAATTGTTCATTTATGGAGTTGAGTCCCTTTCATTTAAGGTTGTGAGTGTTATTGGAGATTGGAGGAACAGATTTTATTGTATTATTTCCTACCTTCTTGAATGTCCGCTACATGGAACTTGAAAAACTGCATCTTTCCTCGCCACAGACACCACAGAACTAACTAGAAAGAGAAAGCCGCCTACCGACAACTACAGAATGTCTTCTGTAATTTCTTCTTATCAAAGCTGCCGATATAGATTTTCAACTACTGTTACATTATCCAATATTTCCTAGTACAATTATTATAACCAACAAATCCCAAGCACATTATACCAATACAAAAAAAAACAAAATAACATGAATCTCAATATTGCAAAATATTACTGGACAAAAAATCGATTGAAAACTAATGTGAAGGAGACGTATTATCACGGTACACCGTAGCGTATTAGGTAGGCCTACTGTACCAATAAAAAATCAATTCCATCTTGTCTCATTATATAGGCCTACTACTTCCCCAATAATCTGAAAGGTAAGACATCACTATAAACATCAGAATATGAATGTAAATAGGCTCGTAGATTTATTCTCCATAATAGATTATGCGAACAGTGCGTATGATCCAATAATAATGTAGAATATGTGTATTGGATCGTTTTTTTGGAATTTCAATCGGTTCTGGTAGATAAATTATGTTTAGTTTAGTAGGTATGACACAGACACATTGTTATAAGCTTCGCATTAGTAACCGATAGAATGGAAATATTTTCTCAGTCTCATTTAAAAATGTCATCATTAGCCTATATTCATAGATGAAATCAAATATACAGTATTCTTACTATCGTATTTCATAAAACTTTAATGTGAAAAAACGCTCAAATTCTTTGATGTGGCGACATCCGTTTCGTGCTGGTATTACACATTTTCAAGCCAAAGGTTGTGAGTGTTTTTCACTTTAAAGTTTTATGAAATACGATAGTAATAATAATAGTGAAAACAAGATGGATAACCAATATAACGAGTACGGTACAGTACCGTATTCTATTAAATATTCTCAATCAGGGAGAAGATAACTTTCAAAACGAAATATTGTCCAATTTCAAGGAATCTGGATAAATGTATCAATAAGACACTTTCTTCGCCTGTTTCAGGGTAAACTGGCTCAAAAAAATAGTACCTTCATTTTATGCGATTACAAAAGAAATGCATAAAAAGGCAGGGTATCATAATACCGGTATAGATTTTGAGAACTTGGGAAATTATTTTTAAGATGACAAATTAACCAAAAGGTATAACAAGAACTTGGAAAATTATTTTTAAGATGACAAATTAACCAAAAGGTATAACAAGAACTTGGAAAATTATTTTTAAGATGACAAATTAACCAAAAGGTATAACAAGAACTTGGAAAATATTTTTAAGATGACAAATTAACCAAAAGGTATAACAAGAACTTGGAAAATTATTTTTAAGATGACAAATTAACCAAAAGGTATAACAAGAACTTGGAAAATTATTTTTAAGATGACAAATTAACCAAAAGGTATAACAAGAACTTGGAAAATTATTTTTAAGATGACAAATTAACCAAAAGGTATAACAAGAACTTGGAAAATATTTTTAAGATGACAAATTAACCAAAAGGTATAACAAGAACTTGGAAAATTATTTTTAAGATGACAAATTAACCAAAAGGTATAACAAGAACTTGGAAAATTATTTTTAAGATGACAAATTAACCAAAAGGTATAACAAGAACTTGGAAAATTATTTTTAAGATGACAAATTAACCAAAAGGTATAACAAGAACTTGGAAAATTATTTTTAAGATGACAAATTAACCAAAAGGTATAACAAGAACTTGGAAAATTATTTTTAAGATGTCAAATTAACGAATATAATTACAAGAACTTGGAAAATTATTTTTAAGATGACAAATTAACCAAAAGGTTCTAGTGTTACATTAATTATCATAAATGAATCAATAAAATAAAATCATCATAATTAAATATTTTTATAATCAATAGTATAAAATGAGATAGAGGAATGTTGGTAATATTGTTTAGGTTGTAAACGTGGAATGGAGACAGCTGTTTTTTAGGGGGAAAAGTAAGGTGAGAGGAAATTGTAAAAGATATGGCGGTAGGCCTGCAGAATAATGTGTTATGTGTTTTGTATTGATAGTTTTTATCAAATTGACTTCTTTATTGAATAATAAATACAAAATTGTGCTTCAATTGGAAAATGTCGTGCTTTAATTTGAATAATGTTATTGTTGAGATCCTCAACACTTGAAAAAATTGTAAACCTCAAGTTTGTATTTCACTCTCAACTTTGCTCAAAATTAGCAAGTCATAATACTAGCCTAGAGGTTAGTAATACAACATTTGCATATCATTCACACAACATGCACACCATGTGCATTCTACATTTGTAGAATCTGCCAATCTGCAGTACTTAAGCCCGCGGGGTCTAACAACTCGTATATTGTAATTTTTTATTCCAATACTTTTTTATGCTAAAGAAGAATAACAGGAACCTACTGGCTATGAAAAGCTATCTAGTAGCCCTATAAAAAAATTATACCAAAAAATATAAGTATCGTTCATTAATTAAAAAAAATATAATTATATTAATTATAAAAAAATTATAATTATAAATTATAATATGACGGGAGAGTTAATGTTATTATAGGCCTACAGATCAAAGGAAACTTTGGAAATGAGAAATTATGAATACTATTAAGTTACCTGACATGCCCAGAATTCATCACTGAGAAAAGCTAGGTGCTTGCAAGCTGGAGCTGAAATGTTATGCATGTGCACGTTGTACTTTTTCAGTGCATCCATTTGACTTAGTTCATAACCGATTTTAGCACCTTCCACCTGTGGGAGTAGAAAAGACCTGAATTAGAAGTCGAATACAAGTTAGTCAAGATTGTATTGTTCAATGTTCAATTTAAAGATGAATCATTATTAAAAAACGAACATGATTCAAAGATTGATTTCTCAACTTCGTTATATGCTCACAACACATAATTTATTCAATTTTGAAGTTTCATGAAACTCATTCATTCTCAGAATGAAAATCGATCAGTATAAACAAAACCTATGGAGAACGATCTTTTCGCATATCTATAGAATAATGTAAAGCATTAACAATAAAAATCACTTTTTCAGTTCTGTTGGAATATCTGTAATGACATTATGACACATTAATGACTGTAATGACATGGTAGTGGAGGTGTCCAACATACATTACCACTAATCTCCACTGAACATCACTAATCTAAATGGATACACAAACCGTAAATTAAATAATCTAAATATCTTACATCAAATATAGAAATGCTTAATGTGATTAATCATGAATAATATAAACTTTTCTTCAATAAAGTTTAAAAACACATTAAAAAATATATATATATAATTTCATAAAGATGTTTTAAAAATCAAAATTGAAATATTAAATTCATAATCAGAGTATTCATCAAATTCAAAATAGGTTCTCCGTCCATGATCCAGGTTAGTCAAGTCGAAAAGTATCCAACTGTATCATAGATAAATTAAATCAAAACACAATAGAAAAATTATAAAGTACTTTTAATTTTATTGCAACACTACTCTTCAAGGGCCATTTTCAAGTGTAAAATAGTAGTGTTGCAATAAAATGTCAAGGGTTTATTGATGATTTTTTTTATTGTGTTTTAATAATCAGTAACCTTCAAAGAAGAGTGAATAAATATAAATTCAATCTGTATAAAAAATGAGACATGATTATTACACAGGTTGTAATCATGAAAATTAGGATTCTAAATAATCTAAACTTTCTAGAACTAATTTTTGAATCCCAAATTCAATTGAAAAAGTATTTTCTCACATGACTATTAAATCCATCTAAGAAGATAGAAAATTGAAATTTTCAAATAAGGGTTATAACTAAATACATTTCTCACATGACTATTAAATCCATCTAAGAAGATAGAAAATTTAAATTTTCAAATAAGGGTTATAACTAAATACATTTCATGTAACTCTAATGAGTTTAATTAGGTGCGTTATAACAAATACCGTAATTTTATTATTTTGCATAAATAACGTTTCAAAATCCCTGTTTCAAAATCCCTGATATTAAACGGTTGTCACACATTATTCGCTAATCAAGTTGAATGTTATATTTCCATATCAAACAGTAGGAGGATCGACAAAAAAATCTCGGAAGATTCTTACCAACACTGCAATATCCTCGTCATTTGATAGGTAGTTTGCATCAATAATTGGGCTACTCGTCGGGTCGGTGTCTTTGAGAACCACTCTTCCTCTAGCTTTAGGTCTCAGTAATAATGGAGCAATGGTGTAGGCATCCTTATACAATATAGGTTCATACACGGAAGCATAGTAATCGTCGGTAAGTCCAGTTCCTCTCTTATTGAACAATCCCCCATCGCCGCTGTCTGAAGAGCTTGCCAAAAATAATTGAATATCTGGCCATGATTTGTTCCTATTCAACCTGAAAATCAGAAGATATAAGTAGAATGTTATGATGTAATGGCAATGTAAAATATTACAACAGAATAGGATGATAGTATAGGAGCATTAATGCTTTTAAACAGCAGCAAAATACTATAACAAGATTAGGCTTACTTTGAATTTTTAGTTTTGATGAACTTGAAGATTTTCCACCTCCGGCAAATCTTCACAAACTCTACTAGTCTAGAAGTGTGTGAGTTAATAGTGGTTTTATGTATTATCTGTACAAGACCACAAGAATGAAAATCAATTACATTCAGAAACAGGCATGCCAGAATGAGCTTGTTCAATTGGATAAGATACAATATATAAAAGTTATAATAATATTTAGGAGAATATGCATATAAATAGTATAAGAAGGAATACTATAACGGTATAGAATAGCCTACAGTAATTATGAATCGAAAAGCAATCTGCTGATAAGATATCGCTCAAATAAGTTAAGAACCATTAGCTGTAAATGCAAATGCTTTCACGTATGAAGCCGTATTACTTGTTTTTTGTGAAAGAATGATTCTGATAAAATGTAGGCCTACATACGGTACCTATTTAATTTCGCAGAAATAGGAAGCAAGATAGTAAGATACTTGATACTAGAATGAATCATGATTTATCCTAACATTAATTTTTCATGTATAATGTTGAGCATACATAGCCAATATCCAACAAGATTTTTTAATTGTGACAAATAGTTGCCTACATTTTCATTCAACCAACAGGGAATGCAATAAATAATTGAAAAACATTAGATAGGCCTACAATAGAATGCGTCATCGTATTATTCATTCTTGTATTTATTAAATTTGTTCAATACGGTATCATTATTCTATATAATACTATTAATTGTTGGAGTGTGTTGTATAATGAAGAGTGGTGATTACATGATAGCATTAAATGCAATAGAAATACTACCGTATTGTATTTTGAAGATTGTTTTCATCAGCTCTGTTAAAATTATTATTTGCTTTATTTGTTGCAGATTTGGCGATGAGAAATTCTAAATAGCTCGACTACTTTCACTCAAAACATTATCATTTGAATCAAAAAGTTGTTTCGCTACCTAGATAAGCTCATATGACAAGGGTTTGTTTTTTTCAAGAATTTAGACGCAGCCTCATCATTATTATTATTATAAATTTCACAGTACTCACCTGGTACTGACAAACGCCATAACTTCCGCCAGAGGAAGACAATAAAACGGACCTGTTCCAGTTTTCAAAAACTGATACAGAGAGTTAAGGGTCATCATACGAGGCAGCACAAATCCGACACCCATGGGTCGAGTATCCGGGGGAGAAGTGAATAAATAGGTTGTACCTCCCAAAGCTATGTGATCTTGAAGATTGGCTCCCACGCCAGGACTGTCAAGCAGAACTGATATATTCATTTGTTGGAGGTGGGCCCCTGGTCCAATACCAGATAGCATTAGGAGCTGGAATGAGATGACTTGACTTATAATACAATAAAAAAATTGCTATAAACTGAAAGTAATTTATAGCTATTTTATTACAATAATTTTATTATCATATTTCTGTTGTTTTTCAGGGCTATTCAATAGCTTTTCAATGAATTAACTATTTCCCTATGGCTCTTTTTTTGAAAACACGACGTGTTTTAACTCGTTAGGCCCTTGGGTCATTTTCAAGTGTCAAAATAAACTTTTAGAAAGTGAACTAAATAGCAAAATTCTTCATATGATTGATTCTAACTCTATTAGCAACTGAATTATTTTCACTTTTTAGAAACAATAATTATTATAGTGATAAAGAGTTTATGTAAAGTGAGATTTTACTCCCAAATAAATTTTATTTCAATCACGTGCCAACAATTCAATTTATCATTACTAAGATCTCCAATTCAAACCATTCATTGTTGTCATGAAAAATAATTACGGTAAGTTATAGAATTTATGCAGTTAATAGCAATTTTGATTTTTTTTTAATATTCCTGATTTTTTATTTTTGGCACATGTCTTTGAGAAATGTTCATATATATAGGGCCAATTGGGCCATTAAAAATCAAAATAATTTATCAAGTAGAATATTCATATTAGAACAATGAAGATTTTTATTTAAAATAAAATATAAACTATACAGGAAATTATAATATAAGGTACATTCGAAATGTTGTTTTGTCATTTCTAAAAAGTATAGTAAAATATTGTAAAAATGCAAAAAAAATTCTGTATTTATTTCTTTAATAGCTAAAGTTGCTTAAACTGATTAAGGATTAAATAAATAAATTATAAGAAGTTTTAACTTTTTTTTGTATTCTGTAATTCTGTATACAGAATTTAGAAAATGGACAGTTATGAACTTAATGCCTATTTATGATATTTTGTAAAAATTTGTAGAGTGATGAATAAATAATTTCATGGATGAAATATTTAAAAAAAATACCTGAGGTGATTTGATTGCTCCAGCAGATAATATTATCTCTTTTCTAGCAGTGACCCTTCTTTCACGTCCACCCAATTTGGTGAAAAGCACAGATCTTGCCACCTTCCTACCATTTACAAAATCGAACTCAATTTTATTCACATAACTATGCAGACTGACGTGAAGGTTTTTTCTATCTCTTATTGGTCTTAGAAATGCTTTAGCTGTACTGCATCTGTAAAAATTCAATAGAATTTTATCATAATCGTAATAGAAATAACACTGATTGTCCACCAAAACTGCAACTTTGAAAAAACTTACGAAACTTCTCTGCCAATTCAAAAGAATATATGAAATAAATGAGAATATTCAGTGAACTGCTTGAAGAAATTATAGGTGAGAATGTACAAGTGGAAAATCTCAGCCAAATAGGTCCAGAGCCATTCATTCAAGAGCCTCAAATAGGCCTACATAAAGTTGAGAAGGCTATTAACTCACTGAAGAATTACAGGGCTCCAGGTAAAGATGTAATAACTGCAGAAATTATAAAAGCCAGTGGCCCACCCCTTCTACATATTCTCATAACGACATATTTTCCAAATATAGTATTGTATTATCGTCATGCCTAGAACACTACATGATAATTTCAGTCATTTGCCTCTTTAGTTAGCTTGTAATGTGTACCTTTTCCAAAAATATGCAATTCTCATACTTGAATAATTGTAAAGATGCAAAAACTTCAAATATAAATAAGTTACATACAATCTGGGTATCGTTATAAGAACATTATAAAAACAGGAATTAAGAAATTGATGCTATAATTAGTAATGCGTAAATTTTACGCATGTTTGGTAGATTGGTACCGTAGTAGAAAAATAAGATCAGTACTCTAGGGTTTCATAAAAACTTTCCATGTCTTCTAGGTTGTATTAATTTAGTATATCATATAATATTCAGTTATACTGTATATCATTGTATCAGTATCAATATAGGTGTTGCGTTAGAATTGTATCATAGTGTCAAGAGATCCTAATATCATTACTACATAGGTACAAATGAATGAAATAAGATACCATCATTACCACATGGGTACAATTAAATAAAATAAGATAATTTTAATATTGTAACAAAAACATAGATTCCGAACTAGCATGCGTTTCTCTTCCATAAGCAAATTAAATTTAAAATTGTATAATATGAAGAACGGTAAATAAAGATGGTAGAGGAATGAATCTGAACTAGTGGCAACAATCAATAGCTTTATTCAGTAAAAATGACCTATTCCTCAAATTTCAATACCAGCCTGTATAGATAACCATAATTTTCAGTTATTATAGTCGACATAAATATCCAAGAAAACGTCATAATAATTCAGAAATCTTACATCACCCATTTCATTCATAGCTGCTTATTTTCATTGATGTAGTAATAAGGTGAAATTGTAATCCAATTTTGTTACTGTCACGTTCGTGTTGTAAATGGACAACGAAGTGAATTACTATGAAGAGAAAACAATACAATGAATGCAAAAAATAGGTTAATGTTGCAAAAACTATGCATGTTAAGAATGGATTTTGCTGAAGGGGGAAATAGTATCCAAGATCGACGTGGATTTGATCGATGAGCAATTTTGTCAATTGCAAAACAAGATATTTTTAGTCTTAGTTTATGGTTGGAGGAAGTAAGTGATCTTGATTTGTCTGTGACGAATGCGAAATTTGGGCAGACAAAACAATTCAGCGGTAATCAGCTGATCAATTCCGACAGCCAATTTTGTTGTAAACGTTTTTGGATGATTTGATGAGCAAACGTGCAGCTCACACGTCACCTATCAACAAAATTCAGAGCAATCGAATTGACAGTTTCCCCAAAATAAAATGTACAATTTCTTTGCTCACCAGAAGTAGAATCAGATGACAAAAAATCTGATAACTCTATTTTATATTACTTGGCCATACTATATTATGGTTTCTATAAATAAAATATAAATCTCAGTACCCTTTCAATGGCACTTGAAAATAGCATTAATGTCCGAAACATGTTGTGATAAAATAATTTAAAAAGGTACTGAGATTTATATTTAAAGTAGCCCTAAAGAAAAAATACACCATAGTTTCTGTATGTTTATAGCTATTGTGATTAAGTGGAAGAGTGGACATTACTATCCAAACTTCCCCACGACATTAAGTAAGGACGTAATTCTATATTCTATATTCTGTCTTATATACCTGAATGATAGGCCTATACAACATTAAAATTTCTCTTGGTTCGAACATTCCTTTATTTTTCAAATTTCACTGGTAGACCTAATTATGAATGAATTACGCATAATGAATCATGAGAAATTCCATACCGTGATACTATACTATCTATTAATCAATTTATAAACTTCACCCTAACAAGCAGACTATCATGATTAAACACATCAGTCAAAGCTGACTTGTAAGGGAGAAAACATTTTGAATTTTTGTTAAATTGAATTCAAACACAAAAAATGAAGTAAAACTGTATAATATAATAATATTTCAATGCAATCATCTCAATTTAATTTTTTGTCTCATTCCATAGAAAATGAGATAATGTTATAAATTTATATCATAAAAATCAAAATCTCAGTGTATCTCTTAACAAATAATGAACACAATCGAATCTGGAATGTATTGATAGGAATTAAGCACAAAGGTGTGAAAGATTGGGTAATTACTCTCTTTCATTTCTCATTAGGGATCCTGGTCAGCAGAGTGTTTAAAATGACTACTGAGGACATTCTTTTGTATGAGGAGGAGATAGAATCTGAATTTTCTATAAATTATTAAGAGGGAATGTATCCCCCACACTGTGATTTACTATTATGCCAGACTAAACGTAAACCTTCCTTAACCACTAATAAACCTGCCTGTAACACTTCCTCCTTTATTTTCCTTTGTAATTTTATCTTAGAAATCTTAGTGATTTGTTTTTTGAAGTTTTTCATTATAAAATATTGTAACTTTTTATTATTTTGTCCAAATTTTTTTCTCTCTATAGTCTTTCATCTCAATACACCGTGTATAAAGATTCATTCCAGTACGCTTAGTAATACAGCTTAGTTTAATTTTGTTTTTACTTATTTTGTATTGTTGTAGTAATATTTCTGATTGAATCATTAGTGAATCTGAGCGTCAGCCTGTAGCACTCTTTTATAATTGTGTTATTGTCTATTTTTTATTGTGTTATAAGTACCTAAGATTCATATAAGAATAGAATGGCATTTATAAAAAATAATACAAAATGACATTAGTTGAATATTATAAGGACTTCATTCCTATATAAGTATTCTCATACGATATAATTTATATATAGTACAGAATTGAGAATAAAAATTGATTGTGAGTTGTAGATTAATAACCAAACTAATTTAAAATCGGTATATCACCTTAATCCATTTCTGAGAGTACCATGCGATTTGGTGAAACCTGTCTGGCTTTCACCATTGACATCTACCACTGAATATCCAAGCTGGGTTCCTGCCTGCAAGAATGTATCGGCAATAAGCGAATAGTATCGGAAATTCTCTACCGTCAAGTAGCCTCCAGTCCCGTGGTAATCTGACTTCATTAGTTCAGGAACTCTCACATCCTCCGACTTCCTGAAGTAAGGCAGAACGTCCTTATAACTCCAACCTGAAAATCCAGCGATTAGTGTATTACGTTAAATCATGCTAATTGAATTAGGAAATTAGTCAAGAAGTGTTCTACAGTAATAATTGTCCAAGTTAAAAAATCTTGGATAATCAACAGTAAATGTTCAAGTGTTCAGAAGTGTATGCATGAAATATATGCAAATTGAAAAATTCCTTATCAACATATTCTCGTACGGTACAAAAGTGTTTGCAACAATAGTATACTTTTCGCATTTGGATCGGATTCTATTTGTATTTTTAAAAGTGCCAAAGTGCGAAAAGCAGTAGAAAATGTATGATCGTCATATAGGCCGATTCTAGTTCTCATCTGAATCTGTAACCCTGTTCTTATCAAATTAACATTTCTATAGATGGAAATAAATGAGAAATTGCATTTATTCAAATGCTTATTGATGAAAAATTATTATTAAATGGAAATCTAAATTAAATGTTGTAAATCACCCCAAAGACTTCTGCTACTGCAAATATTTACAGCACTCAATTTGGATTTTCGTTTGATAATAATTATAACAATCAAACATCCAATAATTTGAGCTAAGTACAATTTCACATGAATGGTCGATCACAAAAAAGCCTCTTGGATTTGTACTTGAATAATCTTTAGTTCCCAACAGTAAAAATCTCACAAAAAATGATGATTTCTGTTTCATTCTTATATATTTTTATATTCTATTGCATTTCAACATTTCAATGTCTAGACTTTTTATCAATAGCATTTTGACTGTCGTCTAAAATTAAATAGAATATAATAATATTATGGGTACCTGTACCACCAGCTTCAAAAGATAATTCAATGGACATATATGTTTGCAGGATTGATTGTTTTGATCATGTCACTGAAAAATTTATCATGTAGGCTAGTTAAGAATTGAATGGTATTTTTATATTATATAGATTGATCAAAATATTGATCTTGTGAAACAATATCAAATATCCAACAATGAATGTGATGAATGTGTATTGTCAATTGCATAGATGATTTTGTATAACTTATCAATTTAGCAAAAATAAGTTAATCAATGAAAATAATTTCCACAATTTCCAAATGAATTTGTAGAAATTCTTCATGCTATAATAAATTTGTACAAATTTTTCTGCAATTTTTAGGCTATTTGAATCACTTTCCGCTCTTTATTTATTATTTTTACTCGGATAAGCTTATTATAGAGCTCATACCATAATACCAAATATTATTATGGAGTCCGTACCATGGACATTCCATAGAACATTTAATAAGATTTGATGTATTTTTTTTTTGACCGAAATAAATTCTCTTTCCACTATGTAATTTCCTAATTGAGAATGCAGCTCTGCAATGTTATCGTGAATAATATATTTGCACCCCAATTCTGTAGAGATTCATTATTTCAATAAAAAAGTAAACTGACCTTTATTGCCCAAAGAGGCCCATCGATCATAATCGTTCCTATTGCCTCTTATATAAAGCATAGCATTCAGGACTGAAGATCCTCCTATCACCTTTCCTCTCGGCCAAGAGGACCGATTCTCTTTCATGGCGCCACAAGCTTGGTGAGGCATCGGCTCTGTTTTGAACTCCCAATCGAGTGGTGACTTCTGAAGTGCTGGATACATCATGGGCAGATCTGAAAGAACATTTTCGTCCCCTCCAGCCTCCAAAAGAAGCACCTGCAATCCAAATAGTTATTTATGTATTAAGAGCGTAAACATGACTTTATCGCTCGAGTCAAAACAGTTACCACGCGATGCATAGCGAAGCGTGGTAATTTTGACGAAAGCGATAAAGAAGCTTTCCGCTCGTATTACAAACAAATTTTTTTCTACAACTGCAGTATTGAATTCCAATACATTAAACTGTTTTTTTTTTTAATTTATCCAATTATTTTGATAAATCAATGTAATAATCATAATGAAATGATACAATTTAATTATTCTATCTAATAATAATAATCTATTTTTAATGATTTATTATTAGAATGAGATAAAACAATTAGTATCATCTGCAAAAAAAAGTTGGCAGGAGTGTGATTTGAACCTGGGTCCTTCGGCGTGAGAACCAACGCTCTAGGGGTATTTGTCACTATGACTGTTGGAAATGGGCGAAAAAGTAGGAGCATGAACTTATTGGAATTGCAGTTGTCTAAAACGGTTAAATTATTGTGTCACAAGAAAATAATTATTGGCCGTAGTAGCAAGTTTAGAACATTTTCATAAATATCTCTTTAGTCAAGGGTTTATAGTAAGAACAGATCATTATGCTTTACAATGGTTGTTCAACTTTAAGAATTTGGAAGGTCAGATAGCAAGGTGGATGCAACGATTACAAGAATATAATTTTATTATAAAACATCGAAGAGGCAAAGTACATGGTAATGCTGATGCGCTGTCAAGGAGACCATGTCTTCAGGACTGTAAATATTGTGAGAAAATTGAAAGTAAACAATCTCTGATAGTGAATGCAATTAGAATAGAGTCTGACGATTATTGGAGTGATGCAATGCTTAGGAAAGACCAGATCAACGACAGCAACATTGGAGACTTGGATACTCTGAAAGAAGACGAGGGTAAGCAACCAGCTTGGGCTGAAATTTCACATAGAAGTGCTATCTACAAGAGCTATTGGGCTCAGTAGGATTCTCTGCAGGTTGTTAATGGAGTAATACTGTTTCGGAAATGGGAATCGGCAGATGGTCTTTCTATGGTTCTAGAAAAAGTCATACCCAATAAAAGGGTATCAGAAGTCTTAGAAGAGATTCATGGTGGCGCTTCTGGTGGTCTTTTTGGAACTAATAAGATGCTAGAGAAGATACGGCAGCGCTTCTATTGGGTCAATTCTGGAGCAGATATAGAGTTGTGGTGTCGGCGCTGTGATACCTGTGCTGCAAGTAAAGGACCAGAGAAAAGGTTCAAAGGAAAGATGCAAAGATATGATGTGGGATCCCCTTTTGAAAGAATTGCTGTGGATATAGCCGGTCCGTTTCCAGTGACTACTGAAGGTAATAAATATCTGTTGGTGATTATTGATTACTCCACAAAGTGGCCAGAAGTATACCCCATTGCAAATCAAGAGGCCCAAACCGTTGCCAGAATGATAATAGATAATTGGATAAGTCGATTTGGAGTGCCATTAGAATTACATAGTGATCAAGGCAGAAATTTCGAATCAAATGTTTTTCAAGAAGTTTGCTAATTGTTAGGGATAAAAAAACACATACAACCCCACTTCATCCACAATCCAATGGAATGGTAGAGCGTCATAATTAGGAGAGTTTCTACGAAAATCAGTTTCATCAGATCAGAAAAATTGGGATATGAAACTTCCTTTATTTTTACTGGCTTACCGCTCAGCCGTACACCGAGCAACTGGTTGGAGTCCAGCAGAAATGCTTTATGGGGGGATATTCGACTACCTGGAGATTTAATGTTTGGTAGACCACCAGATCAACAGAAGAATCGGATGGAATACATTTCTGATTTGGAAAATCATCTTTCAACAATTCATGAAATCGCCAGAAAACATCTAAATTTATACAGTACTGAACTAAAAATAAAGTATGATCTGGCAGCATCAAAAACAAAACTTGAAGAAGGGAAACTCGTTTGGCTATATATAACCCAAAGCGAATTAGAGGAGTTTGCTCAAAATTAGAAAGAGCATTGGAAGGCCCATACTACATTGTGAAGAGAATAAATGATGTAGTGTACAGGATTAAAAAAACTGAAGGGAGAACCAAACCAAAGGTTGTACACATTAATCGTCTAGCACCTTATCAGGGAAATCTGGATATTGGAGGCCAATACCCCTTAGGGGGGGATAGTGATGTAGGCTGGCCCTACATGGATACTTATCATGTGAACACGGTTGCCAAGGTGACTGTTTTAGCAACGAACGTTTACAAGTAAATAACTAGTTGGAGTTTGATGTTCAAAGATTATGTTATTTTTATTTTTATCTCATTCGATGTAAACTTTTGATGAATAAAGTGTCAACTACAAAAGCACATTTACAACAATATTGTAATTTACAAAACTATATTGAGCCTACAGTAAATCAACAGATAAATATTCTGAATAAATGTTTGGCTTAGGCAAGTCATAAAAATAGTAATACAGAGTAAAATTAAAAATTGAATATAAATTAAAGTTACATGCAAAGAAAAATGATAAAATGTCTTGAAACTTCCAAGTAACTTACAATATTTTTTCTACAATTCACAAACGTTTTACTTGAAATCGAATGGAGAGTAGAGAGATATTGATTTAGTCTTTACAGGAGGACAAATCTATGTATTCATGTACAGTATATCACAGCAAGATAGTCTTCATGTGAATTATTATAATATTGAGGAAGATAAGAAAGAAGAAAAAATTGAACAAAATCAACTTGAAGACAATAACAATATTGTCTATGCTGATACACTTTGTTTAGGTACTCTCTTGGGAAGCCAATGGATGCTTTCTATAAAAATCCAAACTTGACAAAATTGTATTAGTGTGAGTCACACTTTCCCCATTAATTCATGAATTATTGACTTGCCTTTCTTGATTTTTTAAATCATTAATAAAGCATCAATTGCCAATGTGAAGCAAAAAATGAAATAAAAATTATATGCATTTCAGATGGAAAATGTATTGTCTGTCTCAGTAAATGTCGTTATAAATTTGACTTGAATTACGATTTTTAATTAGATTCAACTTCAAGGAAACTACCGATTCGTTCTATCTTGAATATTTCCAATTTATTTGAAAGATCGTAGCTCAATTTGTAGACCAATAATCATAAAGTTAGAGAATATAATACTTAATGTACAGTATATTATTAACATACACCTCAACATTGAATGAAGATGATATTTTATAGATTTTAGCACAAGGCTATTTAATATATAGGATCTATCACGTATTCTGGAACGTACATTTCCAACATATGATTTAATCAATTTGAAATATTGACAGGAAAAACTTGTCTGAATGAGTCATCGAATGATGAGTTCTTGCAATGCTAATTTCACAATACACAATTGCTATTATTCATTTAGGCCTACATAATACAGTAATACAGTTCAGCTGATTTTAATATCACATCACAGCAGTATCAATTTAGAATTTTGATCAATAGTGAAATTGAAAGCTATTGTATGGAATAAATTTTATGAATAATTATGAGAATAAAAAAGCTTGTGATACCTCAACTATTCAGATTAATTTCCCTATGTTTCCATCCTAAAACACCCACTATGTTTCTTGTGATGATGATGTGTTCTTATTTAACTGAGTAAAATGATTCATCAACTAATGTAACTTTTAACCATGATAATCAGCATCGTAATTGTTTGTTTTTTTTGTGAATGTGTATTTATATTAATTTTCAAATATCCAGTTTCTGTATTATTGGTAACATAGAATAGCAGGACATATGGAATCGAATAAGTGTTTTCACGTTTTTCTGTCCATAGTAGTATTTCCTCGTGCGTAAGTCAACATAATAGCATAATCGAATAAAACAACTTGAAATTGTTACAACCACTCATTTATTAAACTATTTTTGAGAAACTATTTGCTACACTTGGTTGATACCCATTATTAATCACTGTTGAATACCTATTTTAGAGTGATAAAAGGAAAAATGGTAGTGACAATAATTTGAAATAACAGTTTTATTCAATATGGATTTATATATAGGCCTACCAGAACATCACCTTCACTACAACACAGAAAGGCAATTAGGATGGGATGACAAAATTATTCAGAATGCAAAACACTAGTTATCGATAACTGATGCAATATAGTCATCAGTCTGAGTGGAATTGGAAATTATTATGAATAAAGATGAAAAAATTTAAAACCTATTCTTACCGTCCAATTACCTATTTCCGATAGTCTATTGGCCACGACATTACCGGCGGATCCACCACCAATAACAATAAAGTCATACTCCTTGTGAATTCCAGCTAGCGGCACATCTTTCACCTGATTGGCACGATCTTCAATGTCCTGTCGGTACAAATAGATTGCCAGTCGGATCAAAATCACAAAACTGAAGCTTGGTCCGTACGAAAGTGCAATACGGGTTTGAGAAATTGCTCGTAGCGAAGGGGGTGCCATCTGGTTCCTGAAAAATGAAAATATTTTATCCGAAAGTTATAAACACTGGAAGATAGAAAATCAAATCAAATTATACAGATATTTGTGAATGGTAGGATTAGGAGGTATATCCAACTATATATTATAATAAAATCCAACTATATTATTTAGAACGTTGAAAAAAGTAGGTAGATAAAAAATCGAAATATATTATTCACTAAGTTGTAGAAAATAGAAGATAGAAATTGAATTTTATTATTCAGATATTTTTGAATTGTAGGAGGTAAGAAAAAACATTCAAAAATATGATGTAGCCTAAACGGTTGGAAACACAAACATTGAAATATTATTATCAACAAAGTTATAAATATTTTTAATTACTTTGGTGAGTAGTTCTTTATTATTCACACAGATTTGTAATCCTAATCTTATATTATAAATAAACCAGTTCAATAGTGAACATTGAGAGTATGGCTGAACCATCTATACTGAGACTCACTTTACACTGTCAGTAATGATTGAATGGCAAGCATAAGTTATGGATGATATACCTAATAAGTTAAGGAAGCTCTTAGATGTTATGACAATATGAAAATCTGAAGTGAGTCTCTCTATAACTCCATTTTATTATATTCTACAGGAAAGCCAACTTACAAAAACGAAATACTATAATTTTAAATGTCAATTGATCATCAGTATTATTTTTAATTCAATTTTATCACCTCATCAGTATAGCTGAATCGTGGAAAAAATTATTTAAATAATCAATATAATGTAAATATGGACCTACTCTATGAATTATGTACCGTATAATTACATAAATCGTTGTATTTTTATGAAAAGTTATTCTAATAATTCACTACCAGAAAGTTACCAAACAATGAATTATTACTTTAATATTTACATGCCATATTTAATAATATACTGAATACTTCCTATAACATTTATGGATTATTATATCCGATGAAATACACTAATATTCCATGCTTCATTATAACTATTATTTTATGTATACAAAAAATAAAAGAATAGATATGTGAATCAATTATTGTATTTAATAAGAAGTGTGTTCTATTAATTAGACTATCAGTGAGCTAATAAAACAGAAAAAAATAAACTTAAAAATTAAAATGAAAATTATCCACCTGATATGAATGATACAAGCGAAATGTTTATTAGAATGAAAAACAAGAAATCAGAAGGCTTGGAAAATAAAATTACTGTAGGTAGAGGTATATAACTGTATCAACTGTAAATAAACTATAAATTTATTCATTTTATTTACACAATATGACAATTTCCACTGAGTCTAAGAAGACCCATAGTTGTACAAAACAAAATAGCACTGTACATGAATAAACTTCAAGTATTAATGTGAAACTAAAATTATAATAGATGAGCACTGTAAAAATTAATGTAGATTACTACAAAAACAAGATAGAAAGATAGACATAGAAAAATAAGAAGAGAAAAAGTCATGCAGTTTGTGAAGCTATGCAAAAAGCATTATCTACATTTCTTAAGTTAGTAATTATGAAAAGAAGAAATACAACTCCTCCTCGCTACCACAGCCATAAGTTAATACCCACAAGCAAGAGCTAGGTGTCGGTGCTCTCTCTTTGGGAATAGTGATTAGTGATAGGAATAGGGAAGAATGATATAAATGGACTGTATCAACTTGGTAAAATTCACTCAAAACTAAAATTGAGAGGAAAAAACATGAATGATGGTCAAAAAGACAGCAATTTTTGTGAAGAATCAAACTAAATAATGATAGATTGTTAAAATATTTCAAAGGTTTGATAAATATTTCAAATAATGATAGATTGTTAAAATATTTCAATCACATCTTGATTGAAATGTAACTTGATGCTTCTAATAGAGTTCTGTATTCTGCAAATTATCATACATTGTGAATAGATTAAGACCAATTACGATTTAACAAACAGAAGAAAGACTGTAATAATAAAGTATAAAAGATAATACATCGTCTTCAAATCATTCTTTGAAATCATATTATGAATTTCTATATTTTTCAGAAAAAATCAGAATTTATAAATTAAATGAAATAAATAAACCATTTTGGATAAAAATCAAGTCACATAAATTCCCATAAAGGACTACCGGTACTTGTTGGACCATCTGTCGAATAGGGAATGGCCCACTTAATATTAGTAAATTACTCTACATGCTATATATTATATGAGACTACCTTCTAGAGGACTACAGCCTGTATATAAATAATAGTTATATTTGTTTGTTTTTTATATTTTTAAAATTGTATAATCACCAGCTGTCTTGAAAAAAAATAATGAAAGGGTTAAGACTTGAAATATTGTTAAAAATCCAGTTTATTTAAATAAAAATTGACATTTTACAGGAGAACATTTTACAATTTTTATTTGAATAAACTGGATTTTTGACATTTCAAGTCTCTTCAATTATGGAAAAGTTCCACAACATCAATATTCTCGCTACAAACTTAATGGAAGGGTTAAGGATACTATAGTGTTGTTATAATAAGAACTTTTCAAGTAGCCTGAAAACTTTTATTTGTAATTTTATCGATAACTGTTTTACAGTTAAGAACTCTATACAATTTAAGACTTTTATTAAATTTATGAATTCATGACTATAATTATAGATAATATTCATGAATAGAATTTATACCAGAGTAATTCAGTCACAGGAAGTCTGGAATGGAAACACTCATTCATATTGAGTCTAAGAAGTCATCATTTGTGACAAATAATTAAAAAAAAAAGACAAAAAAAACAGAAACTGTTAGTAAATTCTATAAGTGACCATTACTGTATTCCTCTCTGTTCATCTCGCATCAGGTGATCATTTTACGTGCGCTATAATATGATAATCACAATGCATAGTTAAGATGACATTATTATTGATTTGTGAATGCTTATATTTATAATAAAATAAATTTCAATTAATATAGTTTTTGCATGTGTGTCTAAACATATGTTCTAACTTGAGATTGAGAACAAAAAATATTCTGTGACAGGAGCAGAAACAAAATGATAGGCAAAGTACAGTTTTTGAAAAGAACACATGAATACACGTTCATATTGAAAAAAATCCTATCAAATGGAGCTCTAGCAATAAACAGAGGAACGGTTTGAGAGAAAACCTGACAAAATTGTTAACAATTGAAATTGATAGCCTTCAAAAACAATTATTTGCGATAATATTTAATTCTTTGGATATAAAATAACTATAGAGGTATTTATTCATTTGACACAAATTTCTTGACTCACAATTGGAAGAGTGTGTTGATATCTAACACAAGTTAAAGCTGATGAGCTCTGGAACTTTATTCCACACCGGTAATCAAATTGCATGGATGTAAGAAACTAACTGAATATCACGTATAGTATGGCCTCAAAGCTACAACACTATGTGAGTAGACTAAAAAATGTTTTCATTCAACTGCAGTAGGCCTTAGCTCTGAAAATGGTAACCTATAGGTTTCAAATCAAACACGAACAATGGAAACTGTTAGTAAACTTCTCGTACTGAATAAATATATAATACTGTACGAGGAAACATCATTGTACACTGACCTCAAAATAAAACACTTTGGAAAGACGTCTACGTTTATTCCTATTTTACAGCAGATCAGGTTAATTGGCATTCAATCACAAGTTCAAGGAGACGCTGTGAACGGTTGGAAAAAATCATATTTAATAGAATAAATAATGTTATACCGTAGATGTTATTGAGATCATTGTAATAGATTTATCATTCAATACCTAGCCAATATAATACTATGCTCGAATCAGCAAAATTAGGTAGTATTGAATCAATCCGAAACGACACTTTACTTACAGTCGACTCAAGTTAACATTTATTGTCTTTAATTTCATTTAAGAATCTGGGAACTCTGGTTTTCTAGTTTTAAAACCAGTTATTTCTCCAAAGCATGAAAACTTATGAGAATAAACATTATTATTTAAATGTAACAGATGATTTGTAAAATCACTATTCAAAATAATAGAATGTAGAATCGATTGTATAGGCTCGATAGCAGAAAGTGATAAAGAATATTATATTCAGTTTTATGAAAGAATAAGAGATTTGAATAAAGTAATATGCGTTATAGGGCGAAGTACTCTGTAATGATAGCATCCTTTTAATAAGATGATACAAGTTGATTGAGTGATGATAAATCTAGAATGTCTTCAATACCTAATGAATTTTATAAAAATATAATGATATCTCAATATAATGAGAGAATTATAGTTAACTAAGAATCTAGAATAGATAAATGTGAAGACAGTGTCAGGAATAATTTAAATCATTGGGTGTGACTTAAAAAATTAATTTATCAGTTTATTGTAGTATTAAAAATATGTTTTTCAAACTCCTTGATGAACAATAAACGTGTATAAATTTTTGCTGTATTTGTATATTATATAAACTATTAAAGTAAGAATAATAATGATTTTTTTCAGATTATGGAACTGAATATCATTGTATCTACATTGATTCATCAATGAAATAGAATGATTTGATAAGATCAAATAATTTGTTATCAAATGATTCATATATAATAATTATTGAAGTCAGCTGCTACTATATTAATAATGTAATCAACTCATAATCAATGTATATCTACATTGATACAACACTGCTATTCTTAATTTTTTGTGTAGTTGAGAAGTTGATATTGTGGTAATTATTCATATTGAATGAAAAAGAATAAGAAATTGTCAAAAAACACAGATTTATTGATACTTGGAAAGACCCGTTTCGTTTATTACACCATTGTCAATCAATATTCTTAATATTAATATAATAATATTTTCAAAGGTGCCAAAATATGTTGTATGACATGACATGCAAATAAATTATATCAATTATTTTGTACCTATTGTATATTTATATATTTATTTCATGTAATATGATTTATGATTATTTTGGCAAAATGAAACTGATTTGATTGATTGATTTGAAATTACTCCAGTTGTTATTTGTTATATCATCTCATAATAAATTGCAATAAATCATGTCAATACATTTTTGAAGAAATATTTAATGCAAGAAAGCATTAATAAGTCAATTGAGTGGGTAGTGTGATATTTGAGAAATCAATAATTAGATAAGTCGATGCAGCATATCTGAGCTTATACCTTTGCTGTTCCATGAAGCTTTACAAATTTGAATTTAAAAAAATGGATATGGATAATGTAAAATGAAAAATTCGTCAATAAAATTATTTTATATCAAATGATTAATATAATAATTATTTGAATCAGCTGATTCTATATTATTAATGTAATTAACGCATACATTTTATAGAGTAGGTCCCTGGAAATTAGTTCGGAGTATATTAATAGAGTATCCTGGGAATGGAGTATATAATTGATTTGATTTGTCAATGAAATGAATATTGAAATGATGTAATCGGTACTTACCAAATAAGAATAATTGAAATACTATCCAATAACTTCCCATAAAATAAAACATCGAATAAAACACCGAATTTGAACTTGAATTTTCAAAACATTCTTCATCTTTGAAAAATTATCATAATTTTTGACAGCAACACTACTAAGATTACCGACTGAAAAAGGAATCTACCTGTAGTTTAAATAGTAATGTTTACGTTTTACAAAAATAGTAAACAAGGGAGAAGAAGCAATATTAATAGTTGGTGCGCCATTCCATACTAGTACAAACCCGGAATTGTTTTTGTCTACGTTTGATTGAATTTCATTGACAATAATTATATTATATATTTCGTAATAGGACTCTCTTACCTTTTAAAACACTTCAGAGCAACACAAGGCCAACTGACTGCTGACTCTGTTTAGTATTGAGTAACTCCTGAAAATTCGAATCAAACACTAAATAGGTGTACACTTATTTGGAATGCGAATAATAAACGTGAATGAGAAAGAAAAAGAATACGTGCACATGTTATGCACAGTGTATTCCCGGCGTTCTTCCTCTCATTCAATTGTTTAAAATCACTCAGCAGACAGAAAAACATTACTTTTTGTTGAATGTTTGTGGAAAATCCACAACTCTTCATCTGGATATTCTGGAGAAATGTATAAAAACACCAGCAAAATAGTCCAGGAATAATTACGCAAGAAGTAGAATATAGAATTAGCATGTAAATATTTATCTAAAAATAGTCTCCTTTAATTCAGTGAACCTGTAATTTTAATCAATTTTATTTATAGAAATGGAAGGGAAAGACCGAGATCAATTGAATATAAAAATACAAACAAACAAAAACCATTCAGTTACTGTACTCGGATTTAAAAGAAATCCGATTTTGGCACTATACTTACAAGAGATTGCATAATGTAAATTTTTCATTTATAATTTAATATTTATTTTTTTGAGGGCTACTTCAAAATGAACAGATTATTGTATATTTGTAGTTGTTTGCTACTCGTTCTGAGATGAATTCGCTCTGTACCTGCTGATATGAATCAATATTATATTCATTTATTTTTTTATTTGTAAGGTAGTACCATAGTACCTTTTTGAAACTTGTTGATATAAAATAAAAAATTATAAAAAGAAACATGTACAACCAGTTCCGGATGCTTACTCTATTTTCAAGTTTTAAAAATAAATTATTTTTAAAGATACTGTATTGCACTTTTAATTGTAGTCAAGATCAACGGGAAGAAATTATTATTTAGAAGTTGAAAAAATATGATTTTAGTTTAGTTTAGGAAATAATCATACTAAAAAACCTTCAACCTGTAGTGTGAGCATACTATTGCATAAGGAGGGGGGGAGGTACTTCTAGTACTTTTCCAGCTAAGAGTGATGTCCAAATAAGCTCCAGGCTTGTACGAGGGTATGATCAAATTATATTTATCATTATAGAAATGATTTTAAGAAGCTATTTTCTATGGCGATGGTGGGGTTTTTAGAGTGAGATCTGAGTGGACCTGCAGCTTCTGGTCCGAACCACCAAATTCAAACTCACAAATCACATAAATCTCATACACCACAACTCTAATTATGCCTGAATTTGCTTCCTCTACATTTGTAACGTTGACAGGAAAGAATGGGTAGAAAGTCATTAAATATTAGCCTACTGTAAGACATATTATCAGGTACTTATTTCTGAATTATTGTTCAGAATATTCTATAAGGATTTTCTCTCTCTCTCTCACACACTCTCTCACTCTCTCTCTCTCTCTCTCTCTATCTGAAGTTTAGATTTTATGTTCAGTTTTTTAATTTTTATTATAATCTTGATTTTGTAATTCATAATATTCATTTGTATGAAATGTAAAGGTTTGTGTGGCAGAGAGGACCTGGAGTCCTAACTCCGCCCTCAATAAAGGCAATCAATCAATGTCTCTTTCTCTCTCTCGTTTTGCTGGGAGATTGGAGCGTTGATTGACACCTGCTGATACCTGTATATCAAAATACCTAATGGCATTTTTTTTTTGTTGATTGTATTATTTTATTATAGATGTATATCATTTTTATTTCACTATATTGTTGAGAATTATTATATGATCATGTAGTATTATTATACAAAGTCACACATTATCATGAGATCATGTTATTATGAGAATGTAATGAAATCATGTCATGTAACATTTGAATTGTAATATTATAAAAATTATATTAACCATGCTAATCATAGGCAACACGCCAAGTAACAATTATTGAAGAATAAAGTATATATATCTATCTATCTATCTATCTCACTCTCTTTCCTCCTCTCTCACTCTCTCTCGCCGCTCTCTCTCACTCTCTCTCTCTTTCTTTCTCTTTATATCTGTGAGAAGGGAGAAGGCCTAATCTAATTACTTCGTATAATTGTGCTTAATTCAATGGATACTGGAGAGTGGATGATAAATAAAATTAAATTGGGGTAAGACAATTATTATATTAGAGTCAATAGAAGTAAAAGTACTCAAAAAAAGTAGTCATTTATTTCAAAATCAATATCTGGCTACATATACAGAATGATTCAGAAGTAGTGTCGAACATTTTAGGGTATTGTTTCTGGATGATAGGAGACTAAAAATGTAGTGAATTTTTATCTCAAGAACGAAATGTTGTATTGATCTGAAATTTGGCATGAATATTTATGCTATAGAGACTCAACTTTGAAAAAAAAATACAAAAATTTCGATGTATATATTCAAAATGACGACCATTTTAAACGTTTGATGGCAAATTTCTCGAAAACCGTTCACTTTAACAGAAAATTTACAATAGACAAAAAAGAATAACGGTGAAGTTAATTATTTTCGTACTGCACTATGAACAAACAAGATCATCTGAAAAACATTGTAAAATCAGCTGGATGGCCATATGGAGCCATACCGAGTTTCAAAGCTTCATCTATATATAAAAGGGAAATGGCACTCACTCACTGACTGACTGACTGACTCACTCACTCACTCACTCACCCACTCGCAGAACTAAAAATCTTCCGGACCAAAAACGTTCAAATTTGGTAGGTATTTTCAGTTGGCCCTTTAGAGGCGCACTAAGAAATCTTTTGGCGATATTTTAACTCTAAGGGTGGTTTTTAAGGGTTTAAAGTTCGTCTTGCAGCGTGTATATTCTTCTTATTCCAATATCTTAAAATTTATTATAATTGAAATTTCCATACCATATGTTAATATAGAACTATAATCTAGAGAGAGTACCTCTTCGAAACAGTTGTTATGGTAACTAAATTAAAAATTTTGTTGAGTTGACTTTGTTAGGTTGACACCAAGTTGAAGATTGAAATGCATTTATCCAGGACCTCCTAAATACCAATTTATCCAGTACCTCCTAAATACCTATTTAGGAGGTCCTGATTTATCGTGGAAAAATTGATTGGGTACTGCTACTTCAATCAGAGCTATTCCTGGGAATATTATATTACTAGCCGTCAGGCTCGCTTCTCGCTCGCCATATCCGTTTAGCCAGACGTTTAGTCTGGACCCCCGACTGGATCTTCCTAACATATGATAAAAATATGACATAACATTTCAAATTTGGTAGGTGTGTTCAGTTGGCCCTTTAGAGGCGCAATAAGAACGGATTTGAAAAAAATTCCAAAGATACGCCCAAAATCTGCGTTTTTTAGCGTTTTCTCAGCTTTATCGAGAACAAATGAACAGAAAATGTTCAAATTTACTACAGAAGCTCATATGGGGTGCAATAATGTTGTGTTAGAAGGAATTTGAAATAACACCAAAGATACGCCCAAAATTAGCGTTTTCTCAGCTTTTTTGCGTTTCCTCACCTTTTTCAATAATTGATGGAAATATATTTGAAAAAAATTCAGTGCACAGGTTTAGCAGAGGTGGAAGAATTTTGTTCGCCAAAGATACGCCGATATAGTAACAGGTGTTTTTCGAGATCAAATTGACATAATACGTTCAAATTCGGTACAGAGGTTCCGCTGAGGTCTACATGCAGGCGAGCGAAGCGAGCCCGCTGATCTCATTTTTGGACGATCCAGTCGGGGGTCCAGACGGATATGGCGAGCGAAGCGAGCCTGACGGCTAGTCATAAATATAATTGGATTTGAAAATTCAATATTGACGTTTGAATGGTGAAAAGTGGTCATGCATGCAGTACGAAAAGAATTAATTTCTATGTTTTTCTTCGACCAATCTCAATAAATAAGGTATCCTTGAAATGTTGATAAAATTTGCTAACTTTTTTGTCTCGTAAATTTTCTGTAAAGAGAACGGTTTTCGAGAAATTTGCCATCAAAAACTTTCAATATTTACAATACAACATTTCGTTCTTGAGATAAACCTCTGACTGATAAATTGTAGGCCTTTTTGTTGTTATTCATATTTCACATTGAAAATTACGACTTTTCCTGTAAATGAGGTTTCAAAATAATTATGTTTGAGATAAATTTGAAATATCACAACCAAGGTTATTTTTTGGCAAGGGTCTTTTTCGAAACTATACAAACTGAACACTTGGTTAATAAAGAATTTTTATGCAAAATTTCAAGTCAATCAGTCCAGTAGTTTATACGTGATGATTATACTTTTCCTATCCCGTACGTGTATAAGCCAGCTCCTTACATTATTATAGTAGGCTATAGATGATGGATAGATGGATGATTTATCGGTATCTTTGAATTAGAATAACTCTTGAACGGTTTGAGAAATTGATGTGCGGTTTTCGCCATTCATTTTCTCTTGAAATTCTGTATCGAAATCATGTATTATATGACTACCTTCCAATTTAAAAAAATGAAGTTGAATTCAAAATGGCGGTTACAAGATGCCAAAATTTTGATGCGACAGAAAATTAGTTATTTTTATTCGAATAGGATCCCAATAATTATACCTATCATATAATCTCCCTTTTAAAATAAATGTTCAGCTGTTTCTGTACAACAACTGGAAGCTTGACAAATTGAAAACTTGACGTAATGGAATCTTGAAGAATTGAAAATAGGCCATATAGGTACAAGCATTGTTACCAATCATATATTGACGGGCCAGCTTCACGGTTAGCCCGCGACCATCACCGATCTTGAAGGTGAAGGTGTCATTCGATAGAGCGAATCTTGGGCTTCTATTCTATACCATTTTCAAATTTTGGGCTCAAAAAATACGACCGTGAGAGACTTCGAAAGTTTTCAAATTCGGAGGGCCAGCTTCACGGTTAGCCCGCGACCATCACCGTTCTTGAAGATTAATGTGTGATTCGATAGAGCGAATTTTGGGCTATCATTATACCATCTTCAGATTTTGGGCTCAATAATTACGCTGTGGACGGAAGAAAAACGTTATGACCGGTGGCGGGGGGGGATTATATTGAACCAGCTCCCTTGACGCCCCCAGGGGAAGTGTATTCCAGAGAAATTTGATAAGAATCGATGGAACAAGTCTTCAGCTATCATGAGATACCACTTTCAAATTTTGGGCTCAACAATTACGCCATCAACGGGGGGGAAGTAACCAGGTACCTTGTCGCCCCCAGGAAAAGTGTATTCGAGAAAAAATTGATTGGAATCAATGTAACAGGTCTACAGCTATCATGGGATACCACTTTCAAATTTTGGGCTCAATAATCAGGCCGTCAGTGGGGGGAAGGGTTTTAGGTAACCAGGTCCCTTCCCGCCCCCAGGGAAGGTGTATTCAAGAAAAATTTTATGGAAATCGATGTAACAAGTCTACAGCTATCATATGATACCACTTTGAAATTTATGCTCATTAATCACGCCGTCAGCGGGGGGGGGGGGGAGGATTGTAGGTCACCAGGTCCCTTGCCGCCCCCAAGGGAGCTGTATTTCTCAATAATTTGATAGAAATCGATGGAACAAGTCCACAGCTGTCATATGATACCACTTTCAAATTTTGGGCTCGATAATCATGCCGTCAGCGGGGTGGAAGGGTTGTAGGTAACCAGGTCACTTGCCGCCCCCAAGGGAGCTGTATTTTTCAATAATTTGATAGAAATCGATGGAACAAGTCCACAGCGGTCATATGATACCACTTTCAAATTTTGGGCTCAATAATCACGCCGCCAGCGGGGGGGAAGGGTTGTAGGTAACCAGGTCCTTTGCCGCCACCAGGGAAGGTGTATTCCATAAAAAATTTATGGAAATCGATGTAACAAATCTACAGCTGTCATATGATACCACTTTCAAATTTTGGGCTCAATAATCACGCCGCCAGCGGGGGGGAAGATTTGTAGGTAACCAGGTCCCTTGTCGCCCCCAAGGGAGCTGTATTTTTCAATAATTTGATAGAAATCGATGGAACAAGTCCACAGCGGTCATATGATACCACTTTCAAATTTCGGGCTCAATAATCACGCAGCCAGCGGGGGGGGGGAAGGGTTGTAGGTAACCAGGTCCCTTGCCGCCCCCAGGGAAGGTGTATTCCATGAAAATTTTATGGAAATCGATGTAACAAATCTACAGCTGTCATATGATACCACTTTCAAATTTTGGGCTCAATAATCACGCCGCCAGCGGGGGGGGGAAGATTTGTAGATAACCAGGTCCCTTGTCGCCCCCAGGAAAGGTGAATTCCAGAAAAACTTGATCGATGAAACAAACCCTCAGCTATTATATGATACCATTTTCAAATTTTGGGCTCAACAATTACTCCGTCAGCGGGGGGAAAGGTTGTAGGTAACCAGGTCCCTTGCCGCCCCCAGGGAAGGTTATTCCATAATGATTTGATGAATTTGATTTGATTTCCTGGAATCGATGTAACAAATAAGTCTACAGCTATCATATTATACCACTTTAAAATTTTGGGCTCGATAATTACGCTTACAGTGACTGGAAGATCTGTTGGTAACCAGGTCTCTTGCCGCCACCAGGAAAGGTGAATTCCAGAAAAACATGATGAAAATCGATGAAACAATATTCCTCAGCTATCATATGATACCATTTTCAAATTTTGGGCTCAACAATTACGCCGTCACCGGGGGGGAAGGTTTGTAAGTAACCAGGTACCTTGCCGCCCCCAGGAAAGGTGTATTCGAGTAGAATTGGATTGGAATCAATGTAACAGGTCTACAGCTATCATATATAGTATAGCTGTAGTATACATGTCTACAGCTATCATATGATACCACTTTCAAATCTTGGGCTCGTTAATCACGCCGTCAGCAGGGGGGAAGTGTTGTAGATAACCAGGTACCTCGTCGCCCTCAGGGAAGGAGTTTTTCAAAAGAATGTGTAACTAGGTATGAATTATTGAGCCAAAAATTTGAAAGTGGTATCATATGAAAGCTGTGGACTTGTTCCATCGATTTCCATCAAATTATTATTAAATAAAACTTCCCTGGGGGCGGCAAGTGACCTGATACCTACAACCCTTCCACCCCGCTGACGGCGTGATTATTGAGCCCAAAATTTGAAAGTGGTATCATATGATAGCTGTAGACCTGTTGCATTGATTCCAATCAAATTTTTCTTGGATACACCTTTCCTGGGGGCGGCAAGGTACCTGGTTACTTACAAACCCTCCCCCCCGCTGACGACGTAATTGTTGAGCCCAAAATTTTAAAGTGGTATCATATGACAGCTGTGGACTTGTTCCATCTATTTTCATGAAATTTTTCTCGAATACACCTTTCCTGGGGGCGGCAAGGGACCTGGTTACTCACAACCCTTCCCCCCCCCCAATTGACGGCGTGATTATCGAGCCCAATATTTGAAGGTGGTATTATTAGTCCAGGCGCTGGCTTACATTGAGCATACATGAGAGAGGCAGAGAATTTGACTTCGGATTATTGTTAGGGGGTCTTTAGTGTATATGAAACTCGATGTCGTCACGTCCCAGGGTGGTCGACAGCTTGGGGGGGAGGGGGTAAGTTGTAAAAAACGCGCGCATATAAATCGCCTGTCCTGCTGTTACTATTCATAGTAAAGCTTTTAATTTTTTCTCAATATTATGTACATATAACTGGCTTTCAATGTGGTCCTCTACATTTTTGCGATAAACCGCATAGTTTTTCGGTAAAAAAATAAAATATCTCGAAAAATGTATTTTTTTATTATGGACTTTTTGTTATTTCTCGAATATTCAAGTTCCGACTTAGAGGAAAAAGCCCCCAATAAACGTTGTAGGCCGTTTCTTCCTGAATCCAATGATATATATAGTTTGGGGGTTTCGATCATAGATGCGGTAGTGGGAGGGGGATAAGTAGCACTGTTACGCTGCGGCGCGGTCCTCCCCCATGATTGATGCGCGTAATGGCCTGTCTATCGCATCGCTCCTACTAGTCTATGCATGCAAATTATGTATTTCAGGAACGCTATCTTATGTATTTTCGGTCGCTGAACACGATTTTTCAACTCTCAAGTCTCAATAATTGACAATTCTCATCATAATATACTAATTATGGTCAAAATTACAAACTTCATCTCATTATCATTATTTATGATTACATCGTAATGATAAACCATCTTGTTAGGAATCCCATATGTGTTTCTCAGTCGATAAAAAACTGATATTCCATTAAGAGAGAATAATTATTCGATTTAGTTCAATGATCACTTTGGAATTGCGAAAGTCAAGTAATGGAGTAAGTTAAACAAATAATATAGGCTACCCCATCTAGAGCACCGTGTAACAGGAGTAAAATATTTTCTTAATATACATCTACAGTTGAAGCACAAATAATGCCAATCACTCCCATGTGATATGACTGAATATTTGATTACAAAGGAAATACAACTCTAAAGCTGCGTTTACTCCAAAGTTATTAACGAGATGTTAACTCAATCTTTATAGATTCTATAAGATTGAACATAACTTTATCATACACATGATGGACATATGTGTTTGCCAAGTTCCGTTAAATTTAATAGAATCTATAAAGATTAAGTTATTAACATTTTGTTAATAACTTTGGTGTAAACGCAGCTTTATTAACTGATTTCTGTAACTTATATCTACGCGAATAGATACTTTTCATCTGGCTGAGTTTGACTGAATGTTCTGGGGGTGGTACTTGAATGAAAGTGGAATGGGAGATATCTTTGTTAAATTTGAAATATTTGGAGAGAATACTGTTGGAAATCTATTGAGGGGAGATCAGTATAATTAAGGTGTGAGAGCAAGCAATCAATTCAATGAAACAACTACAAGGACTCATGAACGGTTCAAATTTGAGAGATTGTCAAAGTATATTTGAAAGAAGTCAGGAGCTATTTGTGGAGTTTTTTTAGAATAACAATGTAAAATCAATGACTACTTGAAATTTATGACTGATTATTGTAACATAGTTTAAATGATCTTAAATTGTATTCATGCTCATAAGGAAGGACTCTGGTATTGCACATAGAAACTGTACGAGAAAAGATACCATACTTTTTTCATTCAATCACACAAACTATGTTATATGGAGTCTGTGTTATATCTAGAAAATATAAAAAAATACCCATAGAAGTAGAAAATAATTTCCAATAAGGAAACATTAAATCTTTACAGTCAATACATTGACTCTCTGTCAAATGAAACCTTGAAAATTTAATAAATGTGACAACCGATCATGCTTTGGAGCAAACCCTCATTCGATCATCCAAAACTGAGTGATTGGAATAGCTAGTTCTTCAAAGGCTTTCCTAAAATGGCTGCTACTATATAAATAAATCTTCCATCAAAGATATTCTGTTCAAGTATGTTGACATCATTATGGATATCATTATGGAGATTGTGAAGAAAGTCATCGAATGAAGTAAAACAAGAATAATGAGAGATGATAATGATTTCCAGAAGCATAACCTTCTCAAGAGAACATTACATTTTTCTTCAAGACTCTGATGGACAACAGAATCTGCATAATGGTCTGGAAGCAAGTGAAGAAGTGTGTGATTCTCTTTTGAACGTAAAGAAAGAAATAGTTATTCGGTCTCCAACGATTGTTATCTGAACATAGTTGTGGCAAATTGTAAAAGTGTATTCTCACCTATAAAAAGAAACCGAGTTCTTTCATTCTCCATGATGCAATCAAACAAAAATCCTAGTCTTAGTTAATTCTAGAACAAAAAGATCATTCTGATCTCTGTATTTTTACTAGGTAGCTGTTTAAAGATAATTCAGCATTGAAGTTTTAGTGCAGCATACATTTCTACAATAACATCAACATCTGATGGATATTTGAAAAAAAAACTCTTAATCTCACTTGGCCCATGAAATTGAAAGTGAAACTAGTTGTGGATTTGACTAAATCCCTAAATATCGTTGACAAATTCGCATAATGATGACATGGCTCTACTGAATTCAACTCCTACTTCACTTTTCAAAACTTCAATACGCTGCAAGATTATGGAAACTTCGTGATGAGAAGAGTTATGAAAATTCTCAATAAAGATGGAGTGATACAGGTGGACATAGCTTTTCATGTATATAGTCTAAAATCAAACAAAGGTAGTGAACATATTAGAAGCAGCAGAGTAAAAGAATCACTCCAATAATATGCTCTCCAAACCATCGAGACTTCTAAATCTGTAGCAGAAATTTATTAATGTGACATGCAAGAATCTATAAAGGAATAATCCATACGTTAGCTACGTGCAGGAATACATACACTCATTCATTCATTTGTGGATAAGATTACAAATCATATAAATATGTTTGGGAAAGAATAACGGGCATGGCCCAAAACTATTTGAATCCCAAATTTTGATACTGAATATTTGTTCAAGTTACCATTTCAAAACAGTCTAAACAGGAATACCATAATGGATGAATCAATCAAAATTTAGTGAAATATCATTATAATAATACTGTTAGAAATAATATGAATGAATATTTAAATTTTCATTTAATTTTGATTTGACACATATCTATTATATTATATTGGATATAATTTCTCAAAAGTTAACGACAAACTGAAGATTCACGAAAGATTAACATTTTCATACTAAACATAATCATTATGATAATGAATGAATGATGAATTCCATTTCCACCATGAAGAACTAAGAAATTCCACAAATATTTCTTGGAAATTAAATGACCACTATATCAAGTAAGCGTGGCCAGTGTGCAATTAATAATATAATTTAGCCTGCAGCGCATCACAATAAATTAATTTGAGATAAAAACAATAGAACATGAAAACATATAAATATTATCATTATTCTATCCTAATATATTTCTTGAAGCCAAAGTTTCTTCTATTTCAAACAGTCATTTCTTAGTTTCCTTGCAGAATGAGATGAAGTTTAAAATTTTGACCATAATTAGTATATTATGATGAGAATTATCAATTATTGAGACTTGAGAGTTGAAAAATCGTGTTCAGCGACCGAAAATACATAAGACAGCGTTCCTGAAATACATAATTTGCATGCATAGACTAGTAGGAGCGATGCGATAGACAGGCCATTACGCGCATTAATCATGGGGAAGGACCGCGCCGCAGCGTAACAGTGCTACTTATCCCCCCCCCACTGCCGCATCAATGATCGAAACCCCCAAACTATATATATCATTGGATTCAGGAAGAAACGGCCTACAACGTTTATTGGGGGCTTTTTCCTCTACGTCGGCTAATGACTTGAATATTCGAGAAATAACAAAACGTTCATAATAAAAAAATACATTTTTCGAGATATTTTAATTTTTTATCGAAAAACTATGCGGTTTATCGCAAAAATGTAGAGGACCACATTGAAAGCCAGTTATGTGTACATAATATTGAGAAAAAATTAAAAGCTTTACTATGAATAGTAACAGCAGGACAGGCGATTTTATATGCGCGCGTTTTTTACAACTTACCCCCCTCCCCCCCAAGCTGTCGACCACCCTGGGACGTGACGACATCGAGTTTCATTTATACACTAAAGACCCCCTAACAATAATCCGAAGTCAAATTCTCTGCCTCTCTCATGTATGCTCAATGTAAGCCAGCGCCTGGACTATATCATATGATAGCTGTGGACTTGTTCCATCGATTTCCATCAAATTTTTCTGGAATACAAGTTCCCTGGGGGCGGCAAGTGACCTGGTTACCTACAACCCTTCCCCCCCTCCACTGATGGCGTGATTATCGAGCCCAAAATTTGAAAGTGTTATCATATGATAGCTGTAGACCTGTTACATTGATTCCAATCAATTTTTTCTCGAATACACTTTTCCTGGGGGCAGCAAGGTACCTGGTTCTTCCCCCCCCCGCTGATTGCGTAATTGTTGAGCCCAAAATTTGAAAGTGGTATCTCATGATAGCTGAAGACTTGTTCCATCGATTCTCATCAAATTTCTCTGGAATACACTTCCCCTGGGGGCGTCAAGGGAGCTGGTTTAATATAATCCCCCCCCGTCCACGGCCGTAATGTTTTTCCTTCGCCCACAGCGTAATTATTGAGCCCAAAATTTGAAAATGGTATAGAATGAAAGCCCAAAATTCGCTCTATCGATGACACATTCATCTTCAAGATCGGTGATGATCGCGGGCTAACCGTGAAGCTGGCCCGCCGAATTTGAAAACTTCAAAGTCTCTCACGGTCGTATTTTTTGAGCCCAAAATTTGAAAATGGAATAGAATGGAAGCACAAAATTCGCTCTATCAAATGACACCTTCATCTTCAAGATCGGTGATGGTCGGGGGCTAACCGTGAAGCTGGCCCGCCAATATATAAACCCCATTTCCAGTTGAGCCCAAAAATTGAAACGTGGATATTCTGGAAGCCCAAAAAAAGCCCTAAATATTGGCATATGTTTCAAACTTTGGGCTCGATATGGTGGGGCCAGCTTCACGGTGGTTTTGAATTTGTGGGAAAGTGATTCCAGCTTCATTAAGAAGTGAAGAGGTACTTTATATAGTCACTGTAGCAGTCAGATCCATCTAGCGAGAGTTTGTATAACTACATTAAGCTTTTCTCTACTCAAATCCTCGTCTGAGCATATTTAAATCCCTTCATTTACTAGGAAACACGCCTTTTTTTTGTAATAGATTAGGTCGTATAAATCTTTGAGCTTCAAATTTTGTGAATTATTACCCCAAAACTTCCAAATGTTCATACATATTCCACATTCATTGAACTCTAATGCTAGCTCTCGCTGCAATAATGTGGGAAATGTGAGTGCAGTCTGGTTTAAGTCCAAACTTTCACGTATCCGATCTCCACTTTCTTGTTGGTTGTCTACTGTTTATTGTTCACAGTAGATTGTTCACATTCAACTCTTTTTTTGAAGAATCAGCTTAGCTAGCAAGCTGATTCAATAATGTATAGTAATTGAGCTTATTGATGGTGATCGGTATTGGTTGGAGAGGCATCGATATAAATCAGTTATCGATGTTGTCCCTCAGATATCGCTATCCATTAAATATAGGTTGAAAATTATCGATCTATCGGTTTTTATTTGACACTATACGTATACAGTGGTAAGCTGTGTGAATAATACTTGAAATGTACTACCATATAGATAAAGGATAAGCATAAGCACTATATTATTTCTTGTCTCTGGTACTATGCTGAGTAGTACAGCCTGAAATGTACAGATAAAGGATAAGCATAAGCACTATATTATTTCTTGTCTCTGGTACTATGCTGAGTAGTACAGCCTGAAATGTACAGATAAAGGATAAGCATAAGCACTATATTATTTCTTGTCTCTGGTACTATGCTGAGTAGTACAGCCTGAAATGTACAGGTAGTTATACCTGAAATAAGTGTTAGGCCATCGATCCTTTGAGATCGATAGTCCCATCGATAGTAATATCGGTCCCTCAACATCGATGGCAAAAAACTATCGATGTTTTCACAGTAAAAATATCGATAGTACCGATATTTATCCTTTGTTCTAAAAATGAAATAACACTTAAAGATAGCCCCTTATGTCAATTTCAGCCCCAACCCCCGCTTAGAATTCGAGTTATTGGTTGATTTTTGCTAAACTTTAGAGGGCTGTTGTGAAGGCCAGGAGTGAAATATGACCTTCACAACCATATTGGCTGTCCTAATGAGAATATGGATACCATCCATTATCTTACGTCCATCCATTATAAATCATCGATATTTCGATACCGGTACCATAATGTTTAAATACTTATTGATTATGAAAAATCTATAATAATACAGTTAAGTTCGTAAGATAATAATATAGTTATTTTTATTTGATATCGATAGTATTGTAGCACAGATAAGAAAATCAGTAAAAATGTAATGATTCTGAAAAATCTATAGACTACTAATATAGTTTTATTTTGTAAGATAGCATTAATATTTTCATTCAATATCAATAGTATTGTAGGCTGTAGCACAGATAAGAAAAATAAACTGTCCCTATAATTTTGGTGCTGAAGTAAAAATATTGATTTAATACTGAAAATATCGATCAAATACATCGATGGCAGAAAAGTATCGGTGGCCTTCCATCGATGTCAAAAATATCGGATATCGATCCAAAAACATCGATGTTCAATACCAAACATTACCTGAAATGTACCTAAGCTGGGCATGCACTGGGTCGGTGGGGCGGCACGGCGCGGCGCGGCGCGCTGAAATCGCACATTGATATATCATTTTCTAGATGTAAAAGTTGTGAATTATGTTGTATATTAGCCAGCTTAAATCATGTGACAGAGCGTGTGATAGCTCGTAAATTGCCTCAGCTGATGTTATGAATGGAAAAACTGTAGTATAATTGCATGCAATAAATTCTTCAGATGACTAAATGATAAATCATAACAATTTTTCTCATGCACTTTCAATGTTATGTTTATATCCTGAAAAGGGATAAAGTAGTGTGTCAATTTTGTTGTCCAACGAACTTGTCCTGTTCGAAGAATACGTGTCCAAAATTTAAAGCTGATTGATCAATCCTTTCTGAAGATATTGTAGTTGTAGAACATACAAACCTACGGACAATGACTTTCGCCTTCATACCAGGCGTACACCGACGCGAATATATTAATTGCGAAGTTTTGTTGCTGTGGGAATTCAATTCGGAGAACTTTCCGTGCGGAAATTTAATGCAGCATTTGAAGCGCTTTTTCGCGTTGCGAATTTTGTGGCGAGTTCTGGAACTACACTAGTTTCGTCTGCCTTGTAAACAGTTAAGACATGCATGTCGCTGGCCCGGCCACATTCGAATTTCACCAAACAAACTATGCCAAGATTTACTACCTATTTTCTACCTCCAATGACCGATTTTCTACCTCACAGATAACAGAGATATTGAATAAACCAAAGTGCCGGGCCAGGGACATGTTAGCCCGGCCATCTCTGAATTTCACCAAACAAACTATGCCAAGATTTACTACCTATTTTCTACTATTTTCTACCTCTAATAACAGATTTTCTACCTCAAGGATAACAGAGATATGAGCAAAAATATAAAAAGGTCAATGACCTCTCAGCCCGGCCATCTTTGAATTTGACCAAATCAAATATGCCAAGATTTACTATATTCTACTATTTTCTACCTCAAACCAAACTGAAATCTAACCACGCATAACGGAGATATTGACGAAAATATGTATAGGTCACATGCATGTCGCTGGCCCGGCCACATTCGAATTTCACCAAACAAACTATGCCAAGATTTACTACCTATTTTCTACCTCAAACCAAACTGAAATCGAATCACGCATAATGGAGATATTGGCGAAAATATGTAAAGGTCACGTGCATGTCGCTGGCCCGGCCACATTTGAATTTCACCAAACAAACTATGCCAAGATTTACTACCAATTTTCTACTATTTTCTACCTCCAATAACCGATTTTCTACCTCAACCCAAACGGAGTTATAGGGGATTGAACGTTTTCACACACCCCCCGCGCCTATCACCACACACGAAAACTCGTTTCTAGCATTGCCATGATTGAATTTCTGAAGAACTAAATGAGCCAATATGTAGTACAAAAGCCCTGCTATTAAATTCCACGAAGAACAAAATCGATAGCTTATCACTAGACAAAGTTATTGAGTGTTTAAAGATTACCCCCCCCCACCACTCATAACAGCATGTCTCTGGCCAGGCCACATTTGAATTTAAACAAACCAACTATGCCAAGATTTTCTACCAATTTCTACTATTTTCTACCCCCATTAACGGATTTTCTACCCCAACCCTAACGGATATATAAGGGATTGTAAGTTTTCACCCACCCCCCTCGCAAATCACCACACACGAAAACACTTTTCCAGCCTTGCCGTGATTGAATTCCTAAAAAACTAAATGAGTCAATATGTAGTACACAAGCCCTGCTATTATATTCTACGAAGAACAAAATCGATAGCTCATCACTAGACAAAGTTATTGAGTGTTTAAAGATTACGCCCCCCCCCCCCCCGATCAAACAGCATGTCTCTGGCCCAGCCACATTTGAATTTAAACAAACCAAATATGCCAAGATTTTCTACCAATTTTCTACTATTTTCTACCCCCATTAACGGATTTTCTACCCCAACCCTAACGGATATATAAGGGATTGTAAGTTTTCACCCACCCCCCTCGCAAATCACCACACACGAAAACACTTTTCCAGCCTTGCCGTGATTGAATTCCTAAAAAACTAAATGAGTCAATATGTAGTACACAAGCCCTGCTATTATATTCTACGAAGAACAAAATCGATAGCTCATCACTAGACAAAGTTATTGAGTGTTTAAAGATTACCCCCCCCCCCCGATCAAACAGCATGTCTCTGGCCCAGCCACATTTGAATTTAAACAAACCAAATATGCCAAGATTTTCTACCAATTACTAATATTTTCTACCTCCATTAACGGATTTTCTACCCCAACCCTAACGGAGATATAGGGGATTGTAAGTTTCCACCCACACCCCTCGACAATCACCACATACGAAAACACTTTTCCAGCCTTGCCGTGATTGAATTCCTAAAAAACTAAATGAGCCAATATGTAGTACACAAGACCTGCTATTATATTCCATGAAGAACAAAATCGGTAGCTCATCACTAAACAGAGTTATTGAGTATTTAAATATTACCCCCCCCCCCCAATACAGCGTGTCGCTGGCCCGGCCACATTTGAGTTTAAACAAATCAACTATGCCAAGATTTTATACCTATTTTCTACCTCCATTAACGGATTTTCTACCTCAAACCCAATGGAGTTATAGGGGATTGTAGGTTTTCACCCATCCCCCTCGCCAATCACGACACACGAAAACTCGTTTCTAGCCTTGCCATGATTGAATTTCTGGAAAACTAAATGAGCCAATATGTAGTACAAAAGCCCTGCTATTATATTCCACGAAGAACAAAATCGATAGCTCATCACTAGACAAAGTTATTGAGTGTTTAAAGATTAACCCCCCCCCCACCGATCAAACAGCATGTCTCTGGCCCAGCCACATTTGAATTTAAACAAACCAAATATGCCAAGATTTTCTACCAATTACTAATATTTTCTACCTCCATTAACGGATTTTCTACCCCAACCCTAACGGAGATATAGGGGATTGTAAGTTTCCACCCACACCCCTCGACAATCACCACATACGAAAACACTTTTCCAGCCTTGCCGTGATTGAATTCCTAAAAAACTAAATGAGCCAATATGTAGTACACAAGACCTGCTATTATATTCCATGAAGAACAAAATCGGTAGCTCATCACTAAACAGAGTTATTGAGTATTTAAATATTACCCCCCCCCCCCAATACAGCGTGTCGCTGGCCCGGCCACATTTGAGTTTAAACAAATCAACTATGCCAAGATTTTATACCTATTTTCTACCTCCATTAACGGATTTTCTACCTCAAACCCAATGGAGTTATAGGGGATTGTAGGTTTTCACCCATCCCCCTCGCCAATCACGACACACGAAAACTCGTTTCTAGCCTTGCCATGATTGAATTTCTGGAAAACTAAATGAGCCAATATGTAGTACAAAAGCCCTGCTATTATATTCCACGAAGAACAAAATCGATAGCTCATCACTAGACAAAGTTATTGAGTGTTTAAAGATTAACCCCCCCCCCACCCAACAAACAGCATGTCTCTGGCCCGGCCACATTTGAATTTAAACAAACCAACTATGCCAAGATTTTCTACCTATTTTCTACTATTTTCTACCTCAAATAAAAGATTTTCTACCTCAACCCAAACGGAATTATAGGGGATTGTAGGTTTTCACCCCCCACCCGTACGTGTATAAGCCAGCTCTTTACTTTATCTATGTAAGTAAAAGTTGATCCTCGAATTTTGACATTCAATAAATTTTTTATGTGTGCACCGAATTTGATAATTTTTTCTAGTTGTGTTTGTTTTGTTCAGGAGCAGGTTTATGGCCTATCACATTATTATGATCCGAACTCAGGACTCTTCTCCTACGGTCCTTCAAAGTTTGCTTGTAATCGTTATGGGAGAAGATTTGTGAGCCGGCCACACACAGAAATAAAAATCAGCTGTTATAATCATTGCGTCATCCAACAGTCGTCGGTAGATCTGTTTTTCTATATTATTTCTACTGATTCACAAAACTTAAATTCTAATAATAATGCCGCGGTACGAACGACGTCCAAACTTGGGTCGTAGAACTCGAGATGCTGTGAATTTAGAATATGCACGGGAAAATCAGCAGCAAGCAGATATACCAATAAATTCCCAGCAAGCTGTATTCAACTACTGTATAACTGAAAATACAAACTGCTGCACAACTTACTAAGCACATAGGAAGTCCATATTGAGATATAAATATGTAAATACTGACTGTTGTATAATTTTCATGAAAATATAATAATGCATCAGATTAAGCTAAGGTGTGCTTAACCTGAGGAGGCGCGGCTTGGTGTTACAAAGTGTTGATCTATGGAGATTGCCTTTTCACACCGTTCTACGCCATGCCCGATTCAGTGTGTGTGAGTTCTTCCATCCAAACCAATAAGCAAGAAGCACCTGGATGCAAAATGCCACATCGCGCCTCCTCAGGTGAGCATCCAGCTAAAGTTTGTCATGAGATGCATTAACTATTTGGCGGTACGAAGTTTGCCGGGCCAGCTAGTTATAGATATAGTAAACGACTGCAAGAGATAGGACTGTGGAACAGAATAGTGGTGAAACAATGATAGCGCCAGAATTGTCTCAAAAACAATAGTAGGTACTACATGAACTTTTTGAAAGTGATTTGATAAAAAAATGTTAAAACAACAGAACTGAAAGTTGTCAACCTTATCATTACCTCCATTTAGAGAGGCTTATGTTTGAGCCGAATGTGAATCTATATTTATAAAAATGAATCTGTTTGTGTGTTTGTATGTTCCCCATAGACGTGAAAACTACTTGACACAACGGCATGGAACTTTGGGAATATGTTGTGTGAATGTTGGGGATGGTTTCTGAACAGAAATTTTAATATGAGGGGCTAATAATAATTATATATTAATCCATTTTACAGACCTATGTTTTCGAAATTGGCTACCGAAGAACGGAAAGATGATCATGGTTCAAGATCATATTGTGATAATATGATTTAGCATCTAAAGTTACCAGTTGTAATATACACATCACCCTGTGATAATTTGTGTACTGGTATTAAAACGGTAGTTTGGAGTTGAAGTGTAGCACCCTGTGATAATTTGTGTACTGGTATTAAAACGGTAGTTTGGAGTTGAAGTGTAGTTGATTGGTACCAGCTGTAGATAATGGTTCCTTAGAGGACCTATACAAATAATTATCACTCCCCTATCATTGAGAAACTGGAGAATGTTGGGGAAAAAATTATTCACCTCATGAAAGAGAGTTGTTTATATTGCAATCATTAATAAAATTACTGAATAATGACAGAATAATTAACAATTTTTTTAAATGTAGCTTAGCTTATATTCATCCAAAAATGGAAGATGGAAAGAATATGGAATTCTGTGTGATTCATCGTACATCGAATATTTCCTGGACCTATTTAAAAATATTTCATATTTTCTATGAATATTGACAATTAATAACTATGAAAACAATGAATTCATCTGATTTAACCTATCTATTTTTTTTAATTTAACACTTTACTGATAGATATTACTACCAATTGATTGAGAAGAATATGTTTTCGGAATAATGAATGCTGCATGACTAAGCACATAGGAAGTCCGTATTGAGATGTAAATGAAAATATTGATTGTCAGATAAATTTCATGTTTCACCAAATAAATTCGAGTGTGACATGAGATACATCGACGTTTTGGCGGTATGAAGTTCACCGGGTAAGCTATAGTTGTAAATAAAGCTTCATTACGGTATTAATAGTCAATGCTAAAAAAAGACAGGCTCAATTACCAAGAATACTATAAATTCTATTAGGGACCAGTAAGCCATTAATTTTGAGTAGTTCAATCACTTCCATTATGGTCACTGGATACATTATGGACAATCAATACGTATGAAATTTATTAGCTACAGAACAAAAACTTTTGACTGCAGTGTCCCTGACTACTACAATATGAATAACCATTCGAATCAAATATAAGGAATTACTTACATCTCTCATTAACTCGTCCTTTTATTCACAAAATATTATAAACAAATATGAATATAAGTTATATTGAATGAACTCACGGCTAGTACTCAAGTTTGTCTTTTTCTGGCCGTGCTACAAATAAATGTAGGTATATGTTTGACATTTTGTTTTTGTGATCTTGTTGTCTATTAAGAAAGTTTCCAATGTGATTTTTGATGCCAATAAAATTTGAATTTTGAATAGAATTATCAACAAACTCCTAACCAAAGAAAATCTCTGTGCTCTGTTCTAATCGGAATGTATGAGACTCCATACATACAGCTGATAGAAGGCGCAAACCGAACTGGCCAAGCATTCCATAATGGAACACACACGTGGTAAGCTCGCGCTTTCGATCAATGCAGAATTAATTTGATTAGCTGATTGATAAGATTATTTCAAGCTTTCCAATGATTACAACATATGTTAGAATATCATGTTTCAATTTTCTCAGCTCCATATGGCGTTCATTTTCCCATGTTTATAACCTTACTTAATAGGATCCTTTTTCATCCTTTGAAACCCTTAGAGGCAAAATGTCTCAAAATTCGTTCTCAGTGCGCGTCTAGCATGTTTGAAGAATATTTGTGAAAAGTTTTAAGTCTGTAGGCCGATTAGTTTGAGGTGTAGTGTGATTTTACATGAAAATTTTCGAAAAATGCCCTCTCCTGAACCTGTGCTCCTGATCGGAATTTTTCTGCACAGATCTAATTTTTTTTCGTAGCTTTACAAAAAAGTTCCTCATGACTTTGCTGTGCAATGAGCGGTTAAAAAGTACAACATTTTTGGGGGGCCCCAGCTCCCTCAGGGGGGGGAAATTTCTGAAAATCCTTTCTTAGTGGATGTCTTGAGGCTATCATGAACAATTGTGCAAATTTCAAGTTTTTAGGCTCAGTAGTTTGGGCGGATTTGTTTGATGTTAGGCCGGTATAAGACGGTAATAGTTCTATGATATGAAAAAATATGATTTCTTAGAACTTATTTCATATGATCTGCATATGACAGAAATATTACCGTCTAATACCGGCCTTAGTTTGTTATTTTCTTGACTATCATATTTTGCCTTCTTGTTATGAACTTAGAGATTCGGAGACTATATGTAATTCATTTACGGTAGAAGTTAAAGACTGATGCACACCTAGAAAATATTTAATAGTGACGAATTGGATATTATCCATTCATCAATTTCTTTGATCAACTTCTTTGTGGTTCTACTTTGAATGAATTTAGTTGGAATGTAGTCAATCTATTGACTATGAAACTGAGTTGTCTATTCTGAGCTATTCTGAGCTTCCTCTGTGCTTCGCGGCAAGGAACAGGATTGGATTTAATCGCCCGCGGTACAACACTATTGGTCTACTCAAAAGCGCTACTTTTGAATCCTCTCGCATCCGTCTTCGCATATGTCTTCGGTTTAGGAGGCAGAAGGGAACGTAGGAAAATTCTACAAAAATCACGAACGTTTCCCTTCATACAATTAACACACCCATGAAGTTTCAAATCAATCTGTTCAAAACTAGCAAAGTTATAAAAAATTCTCCAATTTGTTGTTGGTTTATAATCAAAATTAAATAATATCCAACCTTTCGACATGGATATTCAACTGATTTTTTGAGTTCTCATTTTATTTTTTTTTTCAATTATTATTCAATGATATTTTAGCTTTCCTGAGTTGTCATCATATTTTTGACGAGTTTCTTCATACCTATATCCAATCAGGTATATCTTATACGATACAGTTCTTGAGTAATTAACATTTATTTTGTATACTCTTGTATATTCTTGTCATTGAGTATATACCTAACTGGATGAATACTTCTTGTACAATTCAATTCATATTCCATATTATTCAATAATATTCTAGTAATTTGAATTAGAATAAAATATTATATGAGGAACTGTCATAAGGCTGTTGGAGAATGTTTATTATAGAATGTAGTAACTGTTTTGTAGCATTGTGCAAATGTAGCATTCAACGTTTTAATTCAAGTTCAGTATACTTTCTGGTGCATATCATTTATCATTGCCATGTACTGTACGATAGGTATGGATTGAAACTTGGAATAAATTTAAATGATAGGCGGTGTATTTAAAAATAATAATAGGCGGTGTTTGGCAAAGATGAATTCCAAACAATATTGTGATTGTGATGTCGAAATGCAATAAACCTTAGCTGCAATAAACTTGTAGATCTGGGATTTTTTCATTCTCTAACTAGTATATCAACCTCATGCACACGTTATTCAGCTGTAGGTCGGTAAGAATAAATAAAATTTCAACTGGCCGCCATTGTGTGTATGAATTCGAAAAATTGTCATAATGAATTCTTTTGTAGCTCTATCTAGCCCTTAACTGGTATGGTCGGGTCAAAACTGACCCAGCCGACTACACTTTCTTATCTTTTGCAGGAATAATCCTGTCAATCGCCCTCTCCCCCCTTGTATTCTCCTACTTCCGCCACCACTACAAATTGCCAGTATGCTCTAACTGCTCGTGCGTGTAGTTTGCGATTTATTAGCGTTTTGGGTCAGTTTTGACCCAGCCATACCGTGAGTAGTGAATTCGGTTTTACAATTTCTGGGTCACGTTTGACCCAACCATACTTTCAATAGTTATTCTTACAGATAATTACACAAAGGCCAACCAAATTCAATCACCGTAATTACCATAATATATTACTTACTTACTTATATATCACATAATGATATAATTACCTCATAATCACCATATATTGGGATTTTGTTGCATTGGTTCCATCAAATGATGTAATTTTATACCAATTAAATTTGATTGGCTTTTGTGTAATTGGCTTTTTGTGTAATTATTATTATTATTATTGATAATATTATTACTTCTTTCATGAAGGTAAATGATTTTTGGGCCCTAATACAATTCTACAGAAAGATAAGTTCAGAAACAAAAATAATCTTTGGCTGGGTCACATTTGACCCAGCCATACCATTAAAGGGGATTCAATCTGTGAATCTATAAATTCAATTATCTATAAAAAATGTGTAAAAGATTTTTATAAAAAATAATGTAACACAAAAAGAGAACATCAGGGATATTATATTCAATAAAAAAACTGGGATTTACACAAGTAGAGAGAACATTTCCATACAAAATATAAGATTCTTTGAAAATTTTCAGTACATAACTTTTACCTATGTCAGTTTTTTTGTGAACTGATAAAAACTATGTTATTACAGGTTTTTTGGAGATGGACTCATACTCTATGACATAAAAGCACAGAAGAGACTTTTGTTCAACAGGATGTATTTTTTTATATTTTCAAAAATAGTATTGCACATTCTTGACATGCTTCAGATTTTTTCAACATAAATATTTTTTTAACTGTAATTTCATATTGTAAATGGTCTTGGAACAACAAGTAGACTATGTTCTTATTTGATTTTAAATATAAAGACTCAATTATACATCTAAGAGTATTTTTTTATTTTTTTAAATTTGGGGTCATTTTTGACCCAACCATACCTTGAGTGTGACCCCAAAGACACCATACCAGTTGAGGGCTAGTCACAAATCATTGTGCAAAGTTCTTATTCCTATTAGAAAACAAATTGTAAGCAGTGGCCTAACGTTCACCCCCGCTGCCCCCGCGGTGCTGAGGGGCCCGGGCTAGGGCCCGGATAATATGTAGGCTAATTAAGGTTTTCTGAAAAAATAAAATTACCCGGTCTAGGGGGCCCGGGTTAGGGCCAGAAATGATAATTATACTTTAAAAAGAAAAATTAAATAATCATGGAAGTAACTTTTGATAATGATGATGATGCCAAGTGCATCGAAACTAGTTTCGACTCAAATAAAAACTTTGTGGAATTGACAACATCTTTTTATTTCACCTTAATAATATATATGGTGAAATTCCACAACATCTCTGTGCAAAGTGTTAGTTTCAATATTTTTTTAAGATGCCTGCCCATCAGTATCAATATTCTCAAATTTGAAAATTAAAAGGTGATTGAAAATAAAATATATAATGATTAAATGAACTTAATATTGCTAAAGAAACTATAATATTCTTGATTGAAAAATAGTAATTTTAAAGTAGTTGAGAAATATTTTTATCAGATGGAGAGATAATCACGAAAATGAATAAATCATCATATGAGATACAAATTCAAACGTGAACTGAGTTTATTAACATAAGTGAGTTTTTGATCTTGGAGAAAACAAATAACAGTTTTTAAGAGTAAATTATGATTCAACTGTGAACTGTGATTCACTGAATCAACTAGAACAGGTGACATCAGATACTTGTGGATGAGAAAACTGCGTGAGGTCTACTGTTCACAGAACTACTAGTATTTAGGATACAAAACAACAATATTAATGCTTTCTAACTAATAAGGGGTATTTCTGATGAAAAATAGAACAAGAACAATTTTTAAAAAATCAGGCGTTTATAAACTGGAATATAGCCTAGTAATTGTGAGAAATTTTACATTGGTCAGACACATAAATGTTTTTAAAATAGGTTCAATGAACATATTCAGGCTATAAAATAAAAAAAAAACTACTCAAAAATCGGCTTTTGCTGAACATTTAATTGAAACTAATCATAGTTATATCGATATAAAATTCTAATATGACAATTTTTGTAATGCAAGTAATAAATTGAATGTAAAAGAAGAATTTTATATCTATAAAACTGCAAAATTAAATAGGAATAAATAGATAAATATAATTCAATTTGACTTGAATAATCCCGTTTTTGATGAGTTTTGATGATCCCAATTTTGAATCCCGAAATTGAAAGTGGTATAATATGATAGCTGTAGACTTGTTACATCGATTTCCATCAAATTTTTCTCGAATACACCTTTCCTGGGGGCGGCAAGGTACCTGGTTACTTACAAACCTTCCCCCCCCCCCCGATGACGGCGTAATTGTTGAGCCCGAAATTTGAAAAAGGTATCATATGATAGCTGAAGGATTGTTTTATCGATTTTCATCAAGTTTTTCTGGAATTCACCTTTCCTGTGGGCGGCAAGGGACCAGGTTACCTACAGCTCTTCCAGTTACTGAAAGCGTAATTATCGAGCCAAAAATTTGAAAGTGGTATAATATAATAGCTGTAGACTTGTTACATCGATTTCCATCAAATTTTTATGGAATACACCTTTCCTGGAGGCAGCAAGAGATCTGGTTACCAACAACCCTTCCCCCCGCTGACAGCGTGATTATCGAGCCCGAAATTTGAAAGCGGTATCATATGATAGCTGTAGACCTGTTACATTGATTGCAATCAAATTTTTCTCGAATACACCTTTCCTGGGGGCGGCAGGTGACCTAATTACCTACAACCCTTCCCCCCCGCTGACCGCGTGATTATCGAGCCCAAAATTTGAAAGTGGTATCTTATGATAGCTGAAGACTTGTTCCATCGATTCTTATCAAATTTTTCTGGAATACACTTTCGCTGGGGGCGACAAGGGACCTGGTTTAATACATTAACCCCCCCACCACCGGCCTATAACGTTTTTCCTCTGCCCGCAGCGTATTTTTTGAGCCAAAAGTTTGAAAATGGTATAGAATGGAAGCCCAAGATTCGCTCTATCGAATGACACCTTCATCTTCAAGATCGGTGATGGTCGCGGGCTAACCGTGAAGCTGGCCCGCCAATATATAAACCCTCATAAACCCCATTTCCATAAACCCCATTTTGGTAGATTCCAATTTCGATCTGATGCGATTCAATCATTTGCGACAAACTATGGAACCTTCCCACCAAATAGGAATCGGTCAGTTGAGAAAATCATCTTTTTCATCGCAAAAGATCGAAAATTGGAGAATCCCAAATGGTAGAATTAAAACATATACTTTACCAAATGGTCAAATCCCAAATGATCAAAAAGTTTTAATAGCAATTCCATCTGGTCGAGAATCTCAACTGTCGCTAAAGGTCGAAGATTTGATTTTCTCAACTGACCGATTCCCAAATCGTCGATTCCTATTTGGTAGTGTCACGAAGTAAAATTGTGACGAGAAAATAATTAATAATATTATTGAAAGACGCTCGGCTATCAGCAAAGCTAGCTGACCGCAGAGATAAGGAGGGTACTGATGGCGCACAATCTTCCGCGCATCGAGACAACTCTTACCGCCTCTGGCGGCAGCGAAACTCCATCCCCTCTACTTTGGGAGAATATATAAACGCCAGACGAGCCCCAGACCACAGCATTCCAACCTTCCTCTCCTGTACAGCGGCCCGTTGGCTGCCGTACGTCCCTGCTCTCTCTCTTGGTTATGTAGAGTGAGTAAACGTGTGTCAGTTTGGCTCCGTCTTCTAACAGATATTTTGTAGGGTTATACAGTTCAATTCACTTCAAATTATACATCTAGTTATTCAGTTTCTCGAGCTCAATTCAATAGTGAAATTATATTTTTGATTAACTCACACTCTTTTTATTTATCTTGAAAAAACATTCCTAATTCTTCAGTCTACCTTCTCGCCTGTAAAGTGTAAATCCACCTAACGTTACATGATGGGTCGACCGAACAGAGGCACGCCAAAGAATGAGGTCAATGCTCCAAAGCCAGGGCCAGCTATTTCTGGATCACAGTCTGAAGAGACCCTCCAAATTATTCGACAGCAAATCGAGGAAACTGTGCATCATGCCATATCTAAGGCAGTGAAGTCTATTTTTGAGGAACTTCAGGCATTGAAGGAGGAGAACAAACAGCTGCACGATAGAATTTGTGAGCTAGAGGAGTCTTGTCACCTGAAGGTCGACGACCTCGAGCAATACGGGCGCCGACATTCAATACATATTTTTGGGATCCTGGAGAGTGACAAAGAAGACACGGACCTGCTGGTGCTTGATGTGTTCAACAAGAAGCTGAACGTGCCCGTGACTCTGGTGGATGTCAACCGCTCGCATCGCGTTGGAAGGCGTCAACCACCTCAACAAGGGCAAGCTAAACCCAAGGACCAACCCATCATAGTACGACTCTGCAGCTACCGGACCAGGAAGATGATCTTCGACGCTAAGAGGAAGCTGAAGGGTTCCGGCGTCACCATTCGCGAGGATCTGACTGCGGAGCGTCTCAAGATCCTCAACGCTGCGGCCGACCGTCATGGGCATAGGAATGTCTGGTCATCGGACGGGAGGATCAAGATCTCTATCGGCGAGGGAGGATCCAAGAGGGTCCACACAGTCGAGAGGATGACCGACCTTCAAAAAATAAAGGTAAATTAAATCATTCCAGGATTCGATGACTAAGGTGCCCTTCACTACAATAATAGGAAATTCGTATTAATACATTTCACAGTAGATATACCTTGGCATTTTTCATGAGCTGGCTTTCTGTTCTATAAATGAATCTTTCCACTGCTATTTATGATTATATATGAGGCAATTATTTCAAACTAAGGAGATCCACATTTGTTAATACTGATTAATAATTTATCTTGATATTAATTCCCAAAACTACCGTACGTTCAATGCATCAACTACTATACTCCAGAGGGTACTTAGAAAATCATTATCTCTATTCTTACTAATAATTATTACATCTCTTACCAAAATTTTTTCCATAATTAATAATTTTCTAAATGCTGAATTTCAAATAAATTGGATGATTAACATACGTTATAGATATGGATGTAATCTATAGGTAAAGATAGTAATCTCTTCTATATAATGATATCTTCTACTGTTGCCACAGCTTGAACAATAGAAGCTAATGTGTGAAGAATTATTGATAGAACAGAGGGGTGGGTGGTCTGTTCATATGCTTATATAGGGGCTGTGTTTCATTTAATGTTATCTTAGACATTCATCACTAAACTATTACAGTTCTCAATTTACTACTTTTATCGTTATTGCAACTCACAATAGTTAATTATACTTCTAATACTATATAATATTTTTCACACTTCACCGTTCAATACTATTTAAAACTCATCTAAAATAATCTAGCACTTTCTTCATCGTCTCCTCTACTTCTTATTTTTTCTTTCTCGTTTCTCTTCTTGATCTTATATTTATAATGATTACTTGAATATTGTTGTTTGCGATGATGATTATTATTATTTTCTATTCTCCTTCTCCTTCTTCTTCGTCTTTCTTCTTCTTCTTCTCTTTTCTTCTTCTTCTTCTTTTTCTTCTTCTTCTTCTTCTTCTTCTTCTTCTTCTCCTTCTTCTTCTTCTTCTTCTCTTTCTTTTTCTTTTCTTCTTTTTCTTCTCTCCTTGATTAATTCAAGATCACAATACGATGTTCTATTTCTTATTCTATAGTTCAGTTTCATAAGTTCTTCGCAATTTGTGCACATTCCTTCTTTCTCTTCTTTTCTTCCCTATTATTATCATTATTTTCCCTGTGATTCTTTCTCTAGCTATCCAGCATGTTCAAATGTTTATTTCTCTTTCTATATCTATTTATCTTTCTACCTTTTCTCTTTCTATCTGATTACCTTCTACTAATATCCATATGTTATATTATAATATCCATATATTTATCCATATAATATTCGATTCTTTCCCACATTAAATCATACTATTCCTCTTCAATTTTATGCGAATATTATTCATTATCAGTTGTATTATGTATCTTTCCTCTATTGATAACTTTCTTCGAAGATTTTTCGTTTTTCTGCTGGCTTCTTCTTCTCTTTTTCAGTTTTTACTGGATCCCATTTCGCTCTATCTCCACCATGAACACGATCTTCCACCACTGGATTTCATCTCTCTCTATCTCCACTTGGACTCGATTTTCCACCACTGGATTCCATCTCTCTCTGTCTCCACTTGGACTCGAACTTCCACTACTGGATTCCTTCTCGCTCTACCTCCTCTTGGACCCGATTCTTCCACTACTGGATACCTACTCGCTCTATCTCCACTTGGACCAGATCTCCCACTACAAGTTCTTCCTCAATCTTCATCTTATTCACCATTAGGATTATTCATCACCGAAACTCCACACATCTACATCTTATTGTGTTTAGTGAATTTTTGAACCAGTGCTTTAAATAGTGAAGGGAGCCGAACTGTCAAGGCATACTGAATGCACTCGAATCAAGAGACTTTTTCATTTAGGTTAAGTTTTATCAGTTTCATCCCCATTTTCCCCGTCATGTGTCGTTCTGAGGTTGGTTCACGATTGGTCTGCTGCTTCCATGATGCCTCTCACTGACATGTCAGCTCGCTCGCCCTCAAGTAGGTATGATTATTTCAATAATAGTAATAATGACGCAGGTATGTTTCTAGCAAATAAGCTCCACTCTTTCAAAAAACTTTTCAAGGCTGCTCACCTTAACGTACAATCCCTCAGTTGCCACATTGATGAACTCAGAGCAATCTTCCATGGGACAATTTTGTGACAGATTTCAGATCACGCTACTACCCACTTACCTGTGAGGAGGACCTCGAGAATCTAATCCAGGCAAGGAAGCAAAGGGAAGGTGAATCATTTGACGAATTTCTCAAAGATGTACTGACACTCATGAGGCGACGAGGAGGTTTCACAGACGTGAATAAATTACAGAGAGTGTATAAAAATCTTCTCTCATGGTACAAATTGTATATTCGGCAATTGGATGTTCATAGAATTGACGAGTTGGAAAAATTCGCGAAAGAGTATGAACAAATCAAAGCAGAGGAGAAACAGAATAGACAGAACTCGAGGGTTCGCAAGACTGAGGACACAAAAACGATTACAGGACCCAAGGTCGGGACAGTGATAACCCCTAGAAGTAACCAACCCTCTCTTAGCGAGTCTGAACCCATGTGTTGGCGATACAAGAAACAGGGGCACTGGAGATTACACTGTCCCGAAATCCTGCCATGTAAAAGATGCGGGAAGAGAGCACTCAAATGTGTCTGTGATATGAAAAGGAGAATAAAACTCCAAACAAGACAGCAGTGATGCGTATGGCACAGAGGATTCCTGTGATAGGAAAGTCATCAAGGGTTGTCCCTTGACAATTTATGTAGATGCATAACAATATGATTATTATCTATAGTTATTATATTACAAATTGCTTTTTCATATGATATACAGTTCAATAGTTATTTTCTTAGTCTATATTATGTAAATTCATCTATAATTTTGCTGTATTGTAAGCTATTGTATATAAGTGTATATTGTAAGTGTATATTGCCAGTATATATTGTAATCTACATAAATAAAGTACACAATCAATCAATCAAACCTCCTGTCTTTGTACAGCGGCCCGTTGGCTGCCGTACGTCCCTGACCTCCTGTCCTTGTACAGCAGCCCATTGGCTGCCGTACGTCCCTAACCTTCTATTCTCCCCAGGGCACAGCGGACCATTGTCTGCCGTCCCTATCCTTCCATTTCCCCAGGGCACAGCGGACCGTTGTCTGCCATCCCTACCCTTCCATCTCCCCAGGGCACAGCGGACCGTCGTCTGCCGTCCCTAACCTTCTATCTCCCCAGGGAACAGCGGACCGTTGTCTGCCGTCCCTATCCTTCCATCTCCCCAGGGCACAGCAGACCGTCGTCTGCTGTCCCTAACCTTCTATCTCCCCAGGGCACAGCAGACCGTTGTCTGCTGTCCCTATCCTTCCATCTCCCCAGGACACAGCTGACCGTCGTCTGCCGTCCCTATCCTTCCATCTTCCCAGGGCACAGCGGACCGTCGTCTGCCGTCCCTAACCTTCTATCTCCCCAGGGCACAGCAGACCGTCGTCTGCCGTCCCTAACCTTCCATCCTCCCAGGGCACAGCGGCCCGTTGGCTGCCGCCCCCCCCCCTTGTATCCTCTCCGGGCACAGCGGCCCGTTGGCTGCCGTCCCTCCTGTCTATCCTTCCTCTTCCTACTATACTGGAGCGGAACCGAGGCCGTGAGGCCAATACAAAATTACATCAGAGTGGTGTCATCAGAGAAGAGGGCGACCTTCACGCCGTCAGAAGCACCAGGAGGTTGTGTCCACGCCAGCTGAGGCACAAAGAAGAAAGAAGAGGAACTTCGACTTGCCTCCTTTCCCCGCCCACATTACGACTGAGCTAAGTCATCCAGGAGAACACCTGGGTATTAATCACCCACCTCTTAAGCTACTCAGGGTGTATGTGATAGTAGAAAAGTGTTATAGTTTCTTGCAAATGATCGAAACTCATTGGCTAGATGGGATTCGACCATATGGGAAAGTATACTAAAGTATACTTTGGGATTCTACTATTTGCGACAAACTACAAAACTCTTCTACCTAAGGATTTGACCATTTGTGACGAACTACAAAATTTTTCTATCAAATGGGATTCGACTGTTTGAGAATCGGTCAGATGGTGATTAAAATCAAATCTTCGACCTTTTGCGACAGTTGAGATTTTCGGCCAAATTACTATTACTATTAAAGAAGAAGAAGAAGAAGAAGAAGAAGAAGAAGAAGAAGAAGAAGAAGAAGAAGAAGAAGAAGAAGAAGAAGAAGAAGAAGAAGAAGAAGAAGAAGAAGAAGAAGAAGAAGAAGAAGAAGAAGAAGAAGAAGAAGAAGAAGAAGAAGAAGAAGAAGAATAATAGAAAAGAATAATAATCATCATCATCGCAACAATCTAACAGTTATAATAAATGTAATAATTACAACAATATTCTATTAATCATAATAGCTATAAGATTAAGAAGAGAAATGAGAAAGAAAAATAAGAAGTAGAGGAGACGATTGAGAAAGTGCTAGATTATGTTAGATGAGTTTTAAATAGGATTGAACGGTGAAGTATAAAAAATATTATATAGTATAATTAACTATTGGGAGTTGCATATAACGATAAAAGTAGCAAATTGAGTACTGTTATATTTTAGTGATGAATGTCTGAGATGACGTTTAATGAAACACTGCCCCTATATAAACTACCTACCCTTCTGTTCTATTAATAAATTCTTTACACAAAATGGCTTCCATTATTCGAGCTGTGACAATAGTAGATGTTATCATTATGTACACCTAATATAGAAGAGATTGCAACCTATAAAGTATCACCTACAACGTATGTTAATTATCTAATTTATTTGAAATTCAGCATTTCGAAAATTATTGCAGCCGTTGATTCTCAACTTTCAGTTGAGAAAGAGAGAGAGAGAGAGTGAGAGAGAGAATTGAATTGAATGACTGCCTTTATTTTGACCTAGGAGGGCGAAGTTAGGGTGCAGTCGGCCCTCTCTTACACTTAACCCTCCAATAAAATACTAAATCATAATTTAACAACAATACTCAGTAAAAGAAAAATGAAACAAAACAGTATTTGAAAGAATAAGACTTTGATATTGTCAATATCACTTTTATTTATTCGAAAATTAATTTATAATTCAGAACCAGGTTTCATGGTAAAACCTACCACATCTTCAGCTGAACTAATAAGTTTGTTGTTATTGGAGGAACAGGAAATTCAATTTTAGGTTATGTGTTGGGATTGTATAGGGGAAGGAGAATGAAATTTGTTAGTTGGAATGGATGAATTAATGATGAAATTAAACTATGTTAATATTTGAAGAATGGAAAATTACATTTTAAATGGAAATCTAGACATCTTAATATATATATATATATATATATATATATATATATATATATTATATATATATATATACACATCAAATTTGGTTGGTAGCTTGCTAGTGATTGTATAATCATTTATGGTTTTGAAATTCTGTCTCAATTCTAAAGGTTATAATAATATTACAAAAACAAAAAACAAAGGATATTATTATGAAAACAATTCATAATAATTGTGATTAGTCTAATCTAAAACACAATAAGATAATCAGTCTTATCTATTTTTTTTTTCTCAATGTTACCTTTAGGTTGGTACTGGTCATGGCACCAACTTGAATATAAACTTAATTTTGAGAAATTTATCAAACTAGTATATTAAATTTCACTTAACCTTATAAGGTGCTTAATATAGTAGGGGGAGAGGGGAGAGAACTTAATAAGAAATTTGATAAAGGGGTGGGGGATCTTAGTAATTGAATTATTCTGTTCAACTTTGGGGTTAATTATTATTGCTAGTGGGAGATCATGGCCTGAAATTGAGATCCCTCTAGGGTTCAAAAGTTGAGTAATACTAGATATTGGAGCTGAGTATGAACATGATATTACCCACTGCCCACTTGTTATGTTAGGTTATATTGGCCAGATCTTGTATAACCTATAACCTAACATAACAAGTGGGCAGTGGGTAATATCATGTTCATACTCAGCTCCAATATCTAGTATTACTCAACTTAATACAACTGAATTGTTTTCATAATAATATCCTTTGTTTTTTGTTTTTATAATATTATTATAAACTTTAGAATTGAGACAGAATTTCAAAACCATAAATGATTATACAATCACCAGCAAGCTACCAACCAAATTTGATGTATATATATATATATATATATATATATATATATATATATATATATATATATATATATTTTAAGATGTCTAGATTTCCATTTAAAATGTAATTTTCCATTCTTCAAATATTAACATAGTTTAATTTCATCATTAATTCATCCATTCCCACTAACAAATTTCATTCTCCTTCCCCTATACAATCCCAACACATAACCTAAAATTGAATTTCCTGTTCCTCCAATAACAACAAACTTATTAGTTCAGCTGAAGATGTGGTAGGTTTTACCATGAAACCTGGTTCTGAATTATAAATTAATTTTCGAATAAATAAAAGTGATATTGACAATATCAAAGTCTTATTCTTTCAATTATGGAAAAATATCACAACATCTCATACCATACAATCAAATCATTAAAACAGTATTTAATATGAAAAAATAGTAAAAATAGCAATAATAAGTGGATTAATTGAATAAACTCAAAAATGGAGCATTCGTAATATGTGAAATGACAAAGATCTGTTAGGAAATAAATAAAAAGTTTATGACGAAATGATAAGATCAGAGAAGCAAAGAAAAAAGAACAATATGGCCACACTCGATGCGCTTCAATTCAGCCTACAATGAATTCCATAATCCACAAGCTGTCACAAGAAACGACTTGTTGAACATGACTGTCCTGTGAGTTGGGCAGTGGTTCGATGGAGGAACGAGGGCGGTACGAGGGCGGAGCGTGCTCGGTGCGGGTTCGAAGTGCGTATATGTAGCTTAAGGTTGAAGATGAAGCGTACACAGTAATTGTGGGCACGCTGCATCCTCTGTAAAAGTTGAACTGTCATATCAAGAGTCACAATGTCACAGTAGTTGAAAATTGGGAAAATCAAGGTTATGACCAACATAATCCTTGTGGAGAAAGGGATACAGTCAGCAATCTTTTTCAAAGTCATAATGTCCGAAATGACTCTATTGCATGAGAGAGAGAAAGAGATTGATTGATTGAGAACTTTATTTATGTGGAGAGAGAGAGAGAGATTGATTGATTGATTATATGCCTTTATTAGGGCGGAGTTAGGGAGAGAGAGAGAGAGAGAGAGAGAGAGAGAGAGAGTGAGAGAGAGAGAGTTTGTGTGGGTGTGTGTGTGTGAGAGGGAGAGAGAGAAAGAGAGTGCAAAGTATCAGAAATTGATGGGAACGATGCACGTGTGGAAAGAAGATTCGAAGAAAAATTGATGGATAGATGGATGTGTAAGAATTTGTTTGAAGAAAGAGATTAACTTATGTGATGAAGGGATGAAGTTAACTGAAGGTTAGACGGTTAAAGTTAGTGAGAGACAGTACAAAACAAATTTGGGGTTTGAGAGAGTAAGAGAATCTGTGAGTTGTGGAAGAAAAGGTGACTGTCAAGAGATTTCACTTTGTGAGTGTTGTGAAGGTGTAATATTGTAGTACTTATCTATCTTGAATACGAAGACTAGATATTGACCAACCACAGATCTTGCAAAAGTCGAGTAACCGGTCCCGGCTGTTACACCAATATCTAGTCAACTCAGTCTCAGTCCAAAGAGGTAAATTTTCTGTTTATCAAATATGATAAATAATGGTGGAACAACCGATACCTTTTTCTCAATTCTACAAAAAATCTGTTGTTGGTCATTATCTAGTCTTTTTATTTAGCAATGAGATTTTTTTATTGGATTGAATTTATTTTCGTAGATTACAATATGTACTTCATTATTGTAATCCTATATTGCTAATTACAAAGCATTATGCTAATGAGTGAGAGATACATAATGGTGAAAGATGGTAAGATAAAGAAGGTGGGTTTGATGGAGGGAATAAATTTGGGGGTTTAAAGAATAAGTTAATTGATGTGTGAGAGAGAGATAAAGGGGGAAGAAGGCTTGAAGGTGATAGAGAAGTGGGTGATAGTAAGGGGAAGAGAGGGATTTGATGAAGACAGAAGTAGAGTCAATGAAGAAAGAGAGATAATCGCTTGAGGGTGAGGGAAAATGTATTAAGTTAGAGCAAGAGAGGGAATTCTTAGAGACAGAGAGAGAGAGAGTTAGTGAAGTAAGAGAAAGAATTACTTGAGGGTGAAAGAGAAGGCATGAAGTAGTGGCAAGAAAGGGAATTCATGTAGTTAGTGAGAGAGAGTCAGTGAAGAAAGAAAGAGAATCGCTTGAGAGTGAGAGAAAAGATCTTGCGGGCAAGAAAGAGAATAAGATTAGATTTATTTATTGGAGAATCGATGAGGACAGATGAAGGATTCGATGAAGACAGAGGAAGAATCGATGAAGAGAGAGAGAGTGTGTGGGGTGAGAGTGAGAGCGGATGAGAGAGAAGCGAATGGAAGAGGGTGATTTGAGAGAAGAAGCGTGTTGAGAGTTGTGAGGGTGAAGTGTGATAGTGGTGAGGCTTGGTAGTGGCGAGGCGTGATAGGGGTGAGGCAGACACATATCGATTGGCGCAGCGCAGAGGGTCGGGCGTAGGTGGCGCTATCCTGCAGTAGGTGGTGAACTAGTCGACTACTCACATCTGTTCGGCTACTGCTGCTTGACACACATCACTTTCTCGTACTCTCGACCACTTCTTCTCTCAGCCGGCCCGAGAGCACCCTACAAACTCTGACACCGTCTGATCACCAAGCGCCTCCCTGATGATCGGCACATTCTGGAATCTGTGCAGTGCCTGTCCTTCGATGCCTGTAGACAAGGTAAGCAGTAAACATCCATCACTAAAGTCAGGGTCCCGGGACAGACTGACCGGTCTCGTCACAAGTCAGGTGACACCACTGCTCCATCTCCTCAGTACATTTCCTCATGCAATGCGATAGAATGTCGTAATGTTCCACTATTGATACAATCTTGGTGTATTGATTTCACACTCATTCAACTTTTAATCGAAAGTGAGAAGTGTCAGGTGACATCATTTTACTCACAATCTGACAACTGCGCCACTGTGAGAGTGGAAATCAAGTCATTTCGCCTTTTTTCCAATAGAATGACACAGAATTACACACAATATTCAGTTCAATTTCCATGATACCACGCTGATTTTCCATTAAAATTGAAATGACAATGTTAAATCATTTTACTTGCACCTAGGCATTCCTTAATATTGAATACCACATTTGAATATAATCGTATTACATGAATTTTCACTCATGATTCCATCTTGTTGTATTGATACCACATTGATTCAATTTCGGGTTAAATTACGATTTAATTGAACAGTATTCTTTATTAGTAACCAGGCATAGACAACAAATTATTTCCTCGACGCGATCTAATAGAATTGCACAGAACCTACTTTACTCAAGATTGAACTTCATGATTCATTCTGTTCACTTTTTCAAAAGGTAGTACTTATTCAACAGAATTCAAGTGAGGATGATAACCTGAGAAGAAATTTATTCTCAAGATGAATTTCGATGTATCGATGGAACACTGATTTAGATTTTGATTTACAATTAAAATACGATATCGAGTGGCATTTCACTCGAAACGAAGCATGCATCAATTGAGCGATTTGCAAATTTTTATGTAGTAGAATCTGATAGTATATCACACAATATTATGTTGTAATACTACTTTCATTCCAACCAGAGCAGAAAATCAACCGATAGTAAAGTGGTTTAGGAGGGAAACCATTCTTATTTGTTGAACAAAACATTTGAGTCAATTGATTCTAGAAAAATTTAATGCAATGGAATGTGATAGTGTTTTGATACAATATTGAGAGAAAAGACTAGCCGATAGTGAATGATTAGTGAAGTGGCTCAGGAGACGGACCATTGCAATTTAATCAACATCATACTTGAATCAATTAATATTAATCTGAGACAACATCATTGCAATGAAGTTTGTGAGTGCCTTACACAGAATTATGACTTGTCAACACAGGTTTATATGGAATCCGAATAGTCGATAGTAAATATCAGTAAGTGAACCAGTAAAGAGATCATTCTAATCTGACCAACACTTCAAAGTCTATTAATCGGCGAGTGCTTCAATCCAAGTGTCAAATGACATTTCAAACTAGTGCCTCACGTAATTATTTTCCTTCATACTATACTAGTTTCAAATGAAATCAGAAGTACACCGATAAATCGCCTAGTGGCGAGTACATGATAATCTGACTGACAAATTTTGGAGAACTAATTCATCTGTGAGAGCTGGATTGAATTTATTTTCGTAGATTACAATATGTACTTCATTATTGTAATCCTATATTGCTAATTACAAAGCATTATGCTAATGAGTGAGAGATACATAATGGTGAAAGATGGTAAGATAAAGAAGGTGGGTTTGATGGAGGGAATAAATTTGGGGGTTTAAAGAATAAGTTAATTGATGTGTGAGAGAGAGATAAAGGGGGAAGAAGGCTTGAAGGTGATAGAGAAGTGGGTGATAGTAAGGGGAAGAGAGGGATTTGATGAAGACAGAAGTAGAGTCAATGAAGAAAGAGAGATAATCGCTTGAGGGTGAGGGAAATGTATTAAGTTAGAGCAAGAGAGGGAATTCTTAGAGACAGAGAGAGAGAGAGTTAGTGAAGTAAGAGAAAGAATTACTTGAGGGTGAAAGAGAAGGCATGAAGTAGTGGCAAGAAAGGGAATTCATGTAGTTAGTGAGAGAGAGTCAGTGAAGAAAGAAAGAGAATCGCTTGAGAGTGAGAGAAAAGATCTTGCGGGCAAGAAAGAGAATAAGATTAGATTTATTTATTGGAGAATCGATGAGGACAGATGAAGGATTCGATGAAGACAGAGGAAGAATCGATGAAGAGAGAGAGAGTGTGTGGGGTGAGAGTGAGAGCGGATGAGAGAGAAGCGAATGGAAGAGGGTGATTTGAGAGAAGAAGCGTGTTGAGAGTTGTGAGGGTGAAGTGTGATAGTGGTGAGGCTTGGTAGTGGCGAGGCGTGATAGGGGTGAGGCAGACACATATCGATTGGCGCAGCGCAGAGGGTCGGGCGTAGGTGGCGCTATCCTGCAGTAGGTGGTGAACTAGTCGACTACTCACATCTGTTCGGCTACTGCTGCTTGACACACATCACTTTCTCGTACTCTCGACCACTTCTTCTCTCAGCCGGCCCGAGAGCACCCTACAAACTCTGACACCGTCTGATCACCAAGCGCCTCCCTGATGATCGGCACATTCTGGAATCTGTGCAGTGCCTGTCCTTCGATGCCTGTAGACAAGGTAAGCAGTAAACATCCATCACTAAAGTCAGGGTCCCGGGACAGACTGACCGGTCTCGTCACAAGTCAGGTGACACCACTGCTCCATCTCCTCAGTACATTTCCTCATGCAATGCGATAGAATGTCGTAATGTTCCACTATTGATACAATCTTGGTGTATTGATTTCACACTCATTCAACTTTTAATCGAAAGTGAGAAGTGTCAGGTGACATCATTTTACTCACAATCTGACAACTGCGCCACTGTGAGAGTGGAAATCAAGTCATTTCGCCTTTTTTCCAATAGAATGACACAGAATTACACACAATATTCAGTTCAATTTCCATGATACCACGCTGATTTTCCATTAAAATTGAAATGACAATGTTAAATCATTTTACTTGCACCTAGGCATTCCTTAATATTGAATACCACATTTGAATATAATCGTATTACATGAATTTTCACTCATGATTCCATCTTGTTGTATTGATACCACATTGATTCAATTTCGGGTTAAATTACGATTTAATTGAACAGTATTCTTTATTAGTAACCAGGCATAGACAACAAATTATTTCCTCGACGCGATCTAATAGAATTGCACAGAACCTACTTTACTCAAGATTGAACTTCATGATTCATTCTGTTCACTTTTTCAAAAGGTAGTACTTATTCAACAGAATTCAAGTGAGGATGATAACCTGAGAAGAAATTTATTCTCAAGATGAATTTCGATGTATCGATGGAACACTGATTTAGATTTTGATTTACAATTAAAATACGATATCGAGTGGCATTTCACTCGAAACGAAGCATGCATCAATTGAGCGATTTGCAAATTTTTATGTAGTAGAATCTGATAGTATATCACACAATATTATGTTGTAATACTACTTTCATTCCAACCAGAGCAGAAAATCAACCGATAGTAAAGTGGTTTAGGAGGGAAACCATTCTTATTTGTTGAACAAAACATTTGAGTCAATTGATTCTAGAAAAATTTAATGCAATGGAATGTGATAGTGTTTTGATACAATATTGAGAGAAAAGACTAGCCGATAGTGAATGATTAGTGAAGTGGCTCAGGAGACGGACCATTGCAATTTAATCAACATCATACTTGAATCAATTAATATTAATCTGAGACAACATCATTGCAATGAAGTTTGTGAGTGCCTTACACAGAATTATGACTTGTCAACACAGGTTTATATGGAATCCGAATAGTCGATAGTAAATATCAGTAAGTGAACCAGTAAAGAGATCATTCTAATCTGACCAACACTTCAAAGTCTATTAATCGGCGAGTGCTTCAATCCAAGTGTCAAATGACATTTCAAACTAGTGCCTCACGTAATTATTTTCCTTCATACTATACTAGTTTCAAATGAAATCAGAAGTACACCGATAAATCGCCTAGTGGCGAGTACATGATAATCTGACTGACAAATTTTGGAGAACTAATTCATCTGTGAGAGCTGGATTCGCTTTGATACTTATAGGCCCGGTTGCACAAATGCCGGTTGAATTTTTAACCGTAATTAATTCCACCAGAACCAATCAGAGAACGTGTTTTGAAAAGACGGCTTCTCGGATTGGTTCTCGTGGAATTAATCGCGGTTAAAATCCAACCGGCTTTTGTGCAACTGGCACAAAGAATATTATCGTAGGTGAGAGTACAAAAGTGGGCTGATGATTTTGTGCAATTGATTCATTCATTCACAGCTCACAAAAACCCTATAATTCACAGCTCACAAAATCACAATAACAATAGCAAAGCCAAAAAAAAACAATTTCCTTTATGGAGTATTGTGCTGGAATGATAAAAATGAGGAAAATCACTTCTATTCTTAATAATAAATTTTGAATTGGACTGTTATCACAATGAACTCAATTGATGATGTTTATTGAAGTATTAGAACATCACATGCTAAGGATTATACAAAGATTAACATCCCGTTAATATTTTGAAATTTTGATAGGAATTCCTGTTATCTCTTCCGACATCCAAGTAAATCAATAATGAGAGAGCATGATGACATTTCATGTACTATTCTTATCAGATACTACACTCTTGTCAGTAATTGAAATGTGTAGATGAGTGTAGTGTGGTAGTACTGGTAGTGAAATAGGAGTAGCCTGCTAATGGATGAAGCATTATCGACAAAAAATGAATAAAAAATCATGGAATATAATATACATTCAATGATATCAATTCAATTCTGCAACTGTATGATTCAATTAGGATGACGATCTCAATCTGAAATTGTATCAGAAAATGAGGGATAGGTGGGATGGTATCATACAGGAAAGTGGGCTGATCGTTTTGTTCAATTGACAATTGATTCATAATATACAAGAAGCACTTGGAAAACAAAACTACAACAGCAATTGGAAACAGAGAAAAAACAATTCGTTGGATGGAGTGGTGTGCTAGAATGATAAAAATGAGGAGAATTCTACCAAACTAGTTTCTCCCATGAATAGGCAAATACAGGACAAACAGAAATAAAGGAAAGGGTATGAAAAAGGGGAAACACGGAAGAGGAAGAAAATGATGAAGAATATAAAATTAGTGAATTGCCAAAAATCACTTCCTTCATCAGATAGATGAAGCTCATACTAAGCCCAATATGCACCATGTGAGTATGAACGGAGATCCATCAGCTGTAGGTTCAAACCCAGATTGAAACACGTTAAGGTGCGTACAGATATACGCGCCGCGAACATGAGCAATTCACTTTTAATCAGCTGACTATTTCTGTATTTTTACAGAAACGGTAAGATATAGATATAAAAAGCTTGGCATCAGCTGATTAAAAGTGAATTGCTCATGTTCGCGGCGCCTAAATCTGTACGCACCTTAATGTTATCTGCCACCATGCTTACTTGTGATCCTGTTGCCACCATGCTTACTCGTGAATAAGAGTGTTCAACATAGATGGTGCATATAACCCTCATTCAACTATGCAAAAAGAGTTATTTCATATCATGTTACAAAAGTATTTTTTAGATAAAACTATGATTTAAATTTAAAATAAAAGTTTTATATTACATAAGTAATCACACAGTTGGCAAAGCAATACAATTATCGAATCTGTTTTGGATTTTTTGACATATGCTTTTAAGTATGTAGCACATCTTATCAAATGTAACCTGTAAACAAAAGCTGTCTTTGTCTAGTTACACGTACATTGATTCTTGAGAGTATGTTTTTACCGTCCTTTTGAATTCTTTCAGATCAAACATAACTTGGCAAATACATCGTGTATCTAAGCACATCATGTGTTGGCCAAGTTTTTTATTCAATCTATTCGAGTTACAAATAAAATCGCACGTTCAAATATTGATGTGTGTGTAAGTGGCGTATCTGAATACATTTTGCCAATTTAATGATGAAACAGAATAATGAATCTTGAAATTGATATGTTGAAGTAATTTCAATTTTAATCATCCCCATTCAAAAGCTGGTCTGTATCTCATGTTTGATGAGATTTAGTGAGATGAAACATCAAATCACGGTTCTCGTGGAAAAAGTGTGAAAGAATATCATCTTAACTAATAACCATTTTTTCATTCTTTTTTTGATTTTCAAATGTGTTGCCTCAGGAATAAGATCACCTAGAACGTCTATACAAAAAATCAAATTCGGCTTACAGTTTCAGCTAAGGACTAGCCTAAATATGAGAGAGAGAACCAAGCTGCCAGGAATGATTGTACTAGTAACAGATTTAAATCGGATCAAGGTAAAAAAGAGCATAAATAGATCAGTCTGAACAAGATCTGAATTCAAGTTCAAACGATCAACATCAACATCAACAATGGTTGAATAACTTCTAAATAAACCAAGAAGAGATATCCTGGAATGGTTTTCAAATTACGCCTCAAATGACGCTATAGCGTCATGATCATAATTTCCTTTTTATACATTATACATTATTCATTATAAAATGTAATTAGTCAAGTCACGAAATTATAAAATAATTTTATAATCAAAAACTGAATAGTATTGAGTCTGAACAGTAATGATTGTAGTTAATGTCGTGTTCATGTCATTTCATGAATATTTTCTGTAGTAAAATTCCATCAAGTTTCCAAACCCAGAATGCCGTATATTTATCTCCTGGCTTCGAGTGCAGCCTAGTGCCTACCCTATCAAAGAAAGGATTGTTACCCCACTTTACTGGATCACTTTTCAGTGGAAGCATTCAGCATGAAAATAATGAGGGTAGGAACGTTTCTTTGTCCAATACTATTATCATTATCCCTTTTCTGTAGTGGAAGGTTGAAGAACTTTTAATTATTATAATTCATTATTACTCTGATCTGTCGTCTGCCTTTTAGTGATCAAAGTCTATTAGTGTTCTGTCTATCGATTGAAGTTGATTAAATTGAATTAATAATCTGTAAAGAATATAGAAAGCTTTGATTTCCTTTTTTATTGAATCAGTTTGGAGTTTAAAACTCTTCAATCCATTGAATACTGTAAACACATCTATATAACATAATCAAGAATATTTGAAAATTCAATAAACGAAATAAAAAGTCCAATTAATGAAATTTCGTTTCTCATAACAAAGTTGAATGAAGCAAATTCTAAAAACTGATAATCCACGATTCATATTGGATGGAATGTTCAACTCCCAAACTTGACTTTACTTAAATTTTGGATACCTCCAATGCATTATTAATTAACAGAATGACCAGTGAAGGGGAATATGGGTTCAATAGGGTCAGAAGGGCAATCATGCAACAACAATGAGCTGAACTTGCAACAAATTGAACTTGGATAAACAATGGAACTCTGCTCCAGCTCCATGAACCTCAAATTAAGCCATGTCGGGGACCAAACTCACTATATAAGCAAGTTGACTATCAGTTGCAAACTCCTATTCTGTGATATTAACTATTCCACTAGCAATTACAACTACTCAACTACTAATAAAAGCTTTTGGTACTAAAATGTGTGAACACTATACTTACTCTTCAATTCGTCACATCGTACTATTATCGGTTAAAGGAAGTCAATTTCTTAACCTTATTACTTATCATATGATGCACATTTCATTAGCAGCCAATATTTTTTTTCCAATATCGCTCAGGAATTATCTGACACATTGATTTTCTACCGGTAACAAAAATTCAATGGTATATCAGTTTGCTTTAGATTCAACTAATTGAAAAAATGAATATTTAAGAATTCATGATAATCTCTTTTTTGTCTCTCTATAATTACTTCAGTTCACATAATAGGCTTTCTGATATATGTCTCTATATTTTGAAATGTCACAACTAAAGATCAAAAGTAATAATAATTATTGTATCCTCTTTCAATACTTAATTGAACATTTAAGATCTGTTTTTACAGGATGTCCCACCAAGGTTGTAACAGCCGTTGACCATAGATTTTACTCGACATTTCTGACGAAAAATGTTTTGTAAACTTTTCTCCTATCGACCTTAGTTTTCGAGATATATATTTTTCGATATTTTCCGAATACTACCTCCGGTCATTAAATGCTCAATAACTCGAAAACTAATGGTCGAATTTCAATTTCAATGTTATTGGAAAGAGAAAACATTTCAAACAAGATTAATGTAATGTTGTCTGTTGATAGATATTTTGTAGTTCTTTATTAGGGCTTAAACTAGAAAAAATGCTATTCTTCAAATTAAAAGTGAAATTTCAAACCGGTATTTCTTGGTTTTTCTTCGGGAGATTATAGTGGTTTTAATATTTCAAAAACTTCTCATAAGCTTTCGAATGAGTATGAAAAGGTAAGAACCATGATAATATGTTCAAAACTGCTAATATCTTGAATGAACACCTTCAAAATGAGGAAATTCACAAACAGCATGCATGCATCAAGTGGTGATCCTAGGGTGAAATCACCTGATTAACCAACATTTCAACATTCTACAATGATATGACTTTTTCAATAACTTGCATTATTTCCTGTACCATAAATCCTGATTAAAATAACAATAAGTGTATGTTTCAGCCTATGTTCAGTATAGTTTTCAGTGTGCTTTCCAGTTAATTGGCATGATATGTATCAACTTTGTCTAGTAAAGAAGTGTTGAAATTTATCATTAAGAATCATGAAATTTATCTTGATTGAGTACTTGAACATTTTATTGGTGTATGGAGAGTGTGGATGCAATTCAAGAGAGGCAGAGAGAGTATACAGGAGACGTTTTCCTAACCGAAAACACCCATCTCATAACACGTTTTTAAGATTGAAAGATGTTAAGATGGTAAGGGTCAAGGATCAGTTTCAAAGTACGAGAGGCCCATCTTAATTTCTGAAGCTTTTGAGAATCTTATCTAAAGTATTTCGAGCAGAATCCTCGATCCAGCATCCGGTGGGCAGCTGGGATGTTGGATGTTTCAAGAATAGTCCTATGAATAAATATATCCTATGAATAAATTTGGTTGAATTTTGTAAAATTATTGTATGATCAATATTTTATATAGAAATTAGGCTATGTACTATAGAAAATAATGCAATAATCAGGTGATTTCACCCTCTTAGGATCACCACTTGATGCATGCTGTTCGTGAATTTCCTCATTTTGAAGGTGTTCATTCCAGATATTAGCAGTTTTGAAAACTTTTTCATGGAACTTACCTTTTCAAATTTATACTCATTCGAAAGCTTATGAAATGGAGAAGCTTTTGAAATATTGAAACCTCTATAACTACCCGGAGAAAAATCTGTTTGAAATTTGACTTTTAATTTGAAGAATAACATTTTTTCAAGTTTAAGCCCTAATAAAAAACTACAAAATATCTAACAACAGATAGAATTAAATTATTCTTAATTGAAAAGTTTTTCTCTTTCCAGCAATACCATTGAAATTGAAATTCGACCAGTAGTTTTCGAGTTATTGAGTATTTAATGACCGGAAGTAGGCATATTCTGAACATATCGAAAAATCTATATATCTCGAAAACTAAGGTCGATAGAAGAAAAGTTTACTGATCATTTTTTGTCAAAAATGTCGAGTAGAATCTATGGTCAACGGCTGTTACAACCTTGGTGGGACACCCTGTATATTGAAATCAGAGACAATACACAAAAACTGAACAAAATACTTTCAAACTGTTCAAAGTTTATGTTAGTGAAGATGAACCACTTTTAAAACTTTGGCTCTGAAGTTATTCATAAAGTTATGATAACTAATGGAAAACCCGCTGGAATGAAAACCTGTGTAGAGCTATCTATCCATGTAAAAACACTGGAGACAACTCAGTAAGAAACTCTGAAACTAATTCAACTTTATTAGAGAAACCTTAGTGCAATAATCTCAAATTTTTATTATGAATTGTTGATAGGACAAATTGAACAAAAATTCTATTCAAAGCTATAAAATATTCACATTACTGCCGTATGGTGAGAAAAGAAACGTTTGATGATAAACTTTGATAGTATTTTTCTGTTGAGGGTGATGCCCAAATGAGCGTCATTAGCTGTGCATTGTTAATGTGGAGAAGGATGATGAGAGATGAATGGACCTACAATTTTCACTTACCGTACGTTTCGAATCAATGGAGAAAGATTTTGCAGATCATAGCTAATTGTGCGATTAGGATCGGTTATGCGCACGAGGACTTTTGAAGTAGACTTCTTCCATTACGTTTGTAATAATGGAAATGAATAGTGTTAAAATAGGGATTGGATTTACAACATCATAATTTGGAGTATTGCTACTACCCCATAGTACATTCTATACCCCATATTTCGTCATAAGTACGGTAATGATAGTTTACCACATAATTATGACTCTTTATACGCAAAACCAAGTTGAGGGCAGAATTATTATTATCATACGCATACGGTGAAACGTTACCGTATAAGTTCTGTACGATATTTTTCGTCTTACTAATCTAAGAAAGAATAATTGAAAGCAGAGACCATTACCTGCTGGAGTACTGCATTCTATCATTACATGGACATACCTTAAAACCTGAGCTGTTTCAAAAGACAGTTCTTGTTCCTCCTTCAGTACTAAGGTAGTGAAATAACTAATAAAGGTAGCGAATCAATCAATCAATCAAATCAATCAGTACTAAGAATACAGCTCAAACCCAATATTAATTTATTACAGGCCTACTAGATCGTTATGAATGACGTATTATGTATGACTTGAATTTTGATCAACTGTTCTATTCCATTCTATGCTTTGAAAATAGCTCATGTTAAGTAAACATGGCGAAAATACCTCCACCATAGTTCTAAGTATGCTTAACTCTGACGGAAAGATGTGGAGATCCCGATTAATTGATTGGATCGGAGATCCTGTCTCTTACATTGAATAATTATTTTGCAACTGAATTGTGTATACAAATTTGTGACAAACACATGCGAGTATAAACATGCAAAGAAGATACTAAATGTATATGAACACAATACACCTACAATCTGACGATTCAAATCTACAATTTGATGGGGCGAAGCTGATTTCAAGAAACAGTGAATTCCGAGTTATTGTCCCAATGTACTGATGGTCTTTTCTATCTGTTCTAGCCTTACACTCCTGCTATGGTCTCTGACTGAGTAATATTGATGAGATTCTAGAGAAGGTCCAAGACTCAGTTGAAATGAAAGAAGAAAACTTTCCCTTTTCAGGGCTACTATAATTATTGAAATGGAATAAAAATCGTCAACTATCTTTTTTATATTTTACTGATGCACAACATGTTTCTTCTAGCTCTTGAATTTTTCAAGTGCAAATAAGTTTGAATGTAATTTATAAGAGAAACAATGTTTAATGTTTGTTCACAGCTGCACTCAGAGTATCGAAGTACTTACCGCTGGCATGAATACACTGGGCCTAGACAGGACGTCATCAAACATGCGCCTCAACCGGTCACAGATGACAGTAAGACAATTTTCAATAGACTTTTAATTTTCACAAAAATTTAATTCAAACAAGCATTTTATGATTGTCCATAGGTTGAAACCATTATACCTGCTTACAGCCCAGTTATTTTGTGTATGACTGCAAAATCGAAATGAAAAGTTTTTCTCATGGGTCTCCTTATCTGGGTAGAGTCCTTCATGGAAATTCTAATTGACCACAAATCATTTTCATGCAAACACCCAAAAGACTCAGTAATCGACGAAAGGTTTCCCCAGTTTTCTATCAATAGCTAAAAATCATAAATGTTTCAGGAATTGATAGGGAATACGTTATACACAGATATGGATTATGAATAAACACGTAGAAATGAGTGATCCTTAATAATTGTTATCACTATGGAGTAATATCGCAATATAACTTACAATACAACTATTGTGTTATATATATGAATGAAATATTGTGATAATATTTTGAAAAGTTTTGGTTGTTCAGTGAGCTGAGTGCTAAGTTAATCTTATAAGTTGATTGTTGATAAGAGGTAGCTGATGGTATTGATAGTTAGGATAATTTGGTAGTTAGGCCAACAGTTAAGCCGGCATAACCTGATTTAGTCTTTAGTCTCTCGCTGTGCTTGGTCTTGGTTCGAATCCTGTTTAATCCATGGTTGTTTGATCATTTCATATAATCACCTACGCTCAATCAAAAGCTCACGTTCAAGAAGAATTAATCATCCCTCTCCAATTCTATGGTTAATTCACCTCAAAAGTTTACTCGATTTGATTCCTTAATCAACATAACCATCTCAACTAATTTTCGATCTGAGCTGTTAACCTCAAGATATTTTAGGACTACTTGTTCCAAAGCGATGAGACCCAATTCTTATTTCGATTATTTTGGACATATATTATTATTCTTCAAGCATATTCCTGTCAATAACTCAGCAGACCAATAATTGACAATATTAAACAACACAGTACAAAAATTTCTAAAATCCTCGCACATACATCGCTGATATATCATACATAGTTTATAAGCACTTATACAAAATTTTACACAAATTGGTCTACTCCTTTAGCTAATAGTGAAGCTAATAAAGGGGCAATAGTTCTATTCTTTAATCCCAGTTCTATTCGTGTCATCCCAGGAATTTTTTAGACATTTTGTATGTAGATTTAGGCTCATTATCTGAAACCAGGACATGGGGGAAACCGAATGTTGTGAATAGTTCATCCAGTTGTTTGATGCACCAAACATTCGTTGTTGATTTGGTTGGTATCACATCCACCACTTGCTGTGAGCATTAACCACAATTGAGTGTATCCATCCTTTAAGTGGTCCAGAGAAATCTATATGGTTCCCAAGGTCTGCTTGGAGGTTACCAAGAATGTATTGTTTCTTTTTGTGGACTAATTTTTGCTGCGAAGAACTTCAATATTTTAACAAAATTTCCGATATCCTGATATTCTAGCTAGGAGTTTCATCTAGGTCATGCCAATATGACCAGTATGAAGCTCATTCAAATTTTATTTTGTAAAGATGTAGGAATGCAGATCCGATTTCCTCTGAATATACAGCCATTCATTAGGCATAATTCATTGTCATTAAGTCAAGCACTTCAAACTTCTTCCTGTATTTAAATAGCTCAATATATTTCTTAATCTTTAATTGTTTACTCTTCAATCGTTTTCCTTGTTACAGGCTCTATTTCCACTAGATTCATTCATAATTATACAGATGTTCGAGACCAATTTTCCCTTATTTCATCACATATCTTGAAAATTACTGTAGCTACAGGTCTGGAAACGGTTTCATTTAATTTTTCAGTTCATTTTACATAAAGTACGCTAAATAGTACATCTTAATTAACAGCTAACAAATACCCTTAGGGCTTCGTTTCAGCAGGGGAATTACTGAAGTTCAGACAAAATTTTTCATCCATTATAACTTGGTAACTAAGCATTTTCGGACCTATGTTAATTATAACTTTTTTCTTCTTTTGATGTGAGGAATCACGCCCTGACTTATGGGCACCTTTTTTCAGAACACTCTGTATAACTATTAGTTCTGCGAACAGTAGACCTCGCTCATGAATACAACTCTCAATCTAATGAGAAGGTTAGTAAGTACAGTATATTGTGAAGATTTAGCCATGTCATCTATTATTTTTTCCATTGAAAGTGCTAGAGACACTGTTTGCAGGGACACCGGACTTATCAAGGAGGTACCTTTATATCGTCTCCATATTCACAATATAAACATATATTATTACAACTTTTCTAATAATTAATTATAAGAAATCGGTCAACTGACGGTAGAATGGAATATGCAGTAGGCAATTTAGATGATGAATCGTCTCACAGACGATGGTGAGATGGAAATGATTCTAAATAAGATGGGTTTGTTGGTGACAATGACAGGAGGTTGCTTATGATGTTTTTCATGTAAACTGGATTCAATGTTATGGCTTGTTATGCCTATGCAGAATGTTAATGCTCACAAATCGGTTTCCGATCTCATACTAAAAGGAAAAAAATACTTGACACTGTAGAGCGACACAAAAATGCACAAAAAATGCATACAATACAATAATTATTGTGGTGTATCTTCAAAGATACGAAAAAGTAACTTCTGAGGTTATTCTACGGTTTTTTCAAATATTAAAAAAAACGGAGGTCTTACCAAAAATCGTTACACATACGTTTCTGCACCTTGTTTCAAAGAACTTGCATACCAAATTTTATCCAAATCGGACAATAACTGCGACTGTAACTGCGGTACAAACAAACAAACAAATAAACAGACAAAAGCCGATCGAGTCGAAACTAAGACCTCAGCTTCGCTTCGGTCAATAATATGATAAAAATATATATAGGCCTAATAATCATGTGATATGTGTACATGAATATTCATACGTATGTGCACATACATATGTATGTATGTTTGTATATTATGAATATTAAATATCCAAATACGAATTTTGAATGTCTGAATATTCAATTTGCATGAATCAAATGAACATAGTAGATTTTCACTCCTCCAGCTCCTGCATAAAACTACATAGTTTTAAACAAAGGAAACAGGAGTCTCATCACAATGGACTACAGAAATAACTGTAGGCTAAACATCAAGTAAAAGTATACTTTAAGAGTAAACATTGTGAATGTAATGGAGGTGAATTTTGATAACTTGGTGAATAAAGTGGCGAGCAAATTTCCTACGAAGCGTATTTCCATAGTTTCACTCGGAACGTAATGTGTCTAGAATGTATACTGTGTGGGTTAACTGAAGAATGTGAATTTTCAAATCACTATAGGCCTACTTGATAAGAATCGGAGCTTCAGATATGAGAGATCTTATCTGGTACTTGTAATAGTATAATCATTATTCACTTCGCAACGGTTAATATTGCATTTCGTATTGCTTGCATACTCTCCTTGAGAATTTTTGAAGCATTTATTGATCTGTTGCTTGTATGCCTCATTCAGATACGATTTCTAAGATATCCGACAAAGTTGAGGCATGAAATTGATTAGTGTCTTGCGTCGCTATGGTGTGTTGTGGAGAGGGGGGGACCAGTTAAAGGAAATTCTGCATTATGACGCAGTCAGTCTCTTCCCCTCTCTCATTCTCTCTTTCTCAACCACAATTTCCAATAGATGAAAAATGCCGGAATAGTAGGAGGGAGTGCATTAATACTTCACAGTGTCTGAAATTTCATGATAAACAACTTTGGGAAGAACATTAGCATGAGTGTTGTTCACAAGTGGGTTCCACTTTCGAAGTCAGCATAGATTGAATGAGAAGCATCATGTTACTCTTATGAAGAATGCTGACTGATTGCCTAGAGAAACCATCCATTTCTCATTAGTATAAGTTGAAGTCTCTGATCAATCCACGACTGGTATTCTTTTGTTAAATTCCCATGAGTATTGGCTTCATAGAAGAGCTGAATATTTTTATAGTTACGTGAAACATAATGAGTATATAGGAGAGATAAAATAGGGAATACAGGAGATTGGAGTTTTTCCTATGCCAACATATCGTAACGATATAAACACATTTCAATCTTCACAAGCAATAAAACGATGTGGGGTTCTTCAGAAACAATCAATTTACATTAATACTATTGAACAGAAAATGAGAAAAACTAACCACTGCATGGCATGATCTGAGATCAGAAGGTATAAACAGAGACAAATAAATAGGAAGAGACAAATAACCAGAGACAAAGAATAAATGTTTAAATTTAACAATTAAACAGTATCTTCACTCTATGATATAACCTTCTGAAGAATTGCATATACGCAATTTACTACTACCGACAATTTGCAGTCAGTTATCTACGTTTTTCATTTTGGTGGACTCGAAATTTACAATTTTCTCATTGGCTCTTGTCTAAAATGTATATGTCCATCAGTTGAACAATGGCGACCATTTTTTCATATTATTTCAATTTGCAATAAACTTGGTGATATTGCCACTGCTGAATGAAAGAAGTGGGAGAAGAAGAAGAAGAAGAAGAAGAAGAAGAAGAAGAAGAAGAAGAAGGGAAAAATGAGAAGAGAAGGAATTGATATTAAAGATTCTTGTTGTTGAAAATTTGTAATCGCGAATTGATTTTGTAAATTCCCAAGGTAGAATTCAGCTCTTATTTATATCTTTTCTGAATTCAGCTCTGTTTTATATAACTTGGAAGCCTAAATCTAGCATTCTTCCAAGATGTCATTGCGTGTTGAAGAGCAGTGTGAAACAGCTGAGTGATTACTCTTGCAACATCAATCTTCACTTCTTGATGACACTCAATGTGATGGATTGACATTAATCCTGCAAGTCCAAGGATGGGCCAAATGAGTAATTACACAGGGGTCTCCTACATTGATCTCGGAAAAGGACACACTCTTAGATAGGAGAAAACATTCTAGTTAGTTCCACTCTACCAATGTTTAATTTCTTTCATATAAAATTCTCCATTATACGCTAGTTCAAGGAGGTTCTTACTTTATGGATTGTTCTTATCCTATTTTCTTTTTCTTCTCTTGGGTTTTTCTTTATTTCCTGTTTCTCTTCTACCTCATTTCAATATTATGTCAAAACACCAGACAAATTTCAGTGATAGGGATGAATAATTGAACGATTACAAGCAATTTTCAGACAAGGAAAACGATTTTTGACTCCACTCATCGGTCAATAACTAGAAATGTGTCTAATACAGTATTCTGTCAATCAGTGGCAGTCCATATTGGGTAATATCTTCAACTCCGTTACATTATGCAGGTCTTACTGCTTCAATGTATGATTCTTTTAATTATTATATAATAATACAGCTCAATAAATACTATTGTGTTAAGCGAGCGATTTCTGTATTTTTATATCTGGTTATTTACGTTCAACGGATCTCGAAAACGGCTTTAACGATTTTCACGAAATTTGGAACATAGTAGGTTTATGATATAAAAATTCGATTGCACTAGGTCTCATCGTTGGGAAAACTCGCTGAACGACATTAAAAGGATCATTCATCCTTGGCTGAAACAGCTGTGGATATTTACAAAGTGAGTGAGCGAGTGTGTATGTGAAAGATCAAAATATCGCATCCCCGAAATTCATGAGATGTCATATAGAAATATAAACACGTTCATTTTAGAGAATAATTCTCTAAACAACAGAACAATTATTGTGTTCTGTTTATCAATGAATAAAAATAACGAGCTAAGCTCGGTGCCCCGATATTTTACAATAGTTTGATAAAAATGCTATGAATCTTTCAAGCCTCATGCCTCTTCTAAAATCTAATAAAAAAAATACGATATGAAATTCGATATGACTGTTACAATTTCATGTGATTCATCTATTCATAACCGTCAATGATTTCAAACGATCCATTTCAATTCATTTTTTCAAATTAATATTCACATGAATTAATATATATATTTACAATTCACAAGTCATCAAATCACATTTCTTATTTTACTGGAGCTCCTGATGCAGTGAAGCTATGAAGCGCCAGTTTTTCTCCTTTTACCAAAATTCCAAAGGACTGTAATTAGAGAGATGAAGACACTCAATAAATTGAAAAAGTAACTTCGAACATCTCTTGATTCCTTTCACCTGAATCATCACCCAGCAACTGCTGCTATCTATAGACATAGTTTAGAACATACTTTACAAACTGTCGACCAATCAGAAGAGAGTAGGCAGAGTTGAAAATATTACCCAACATCAGAAGCCATCTACTGGCGAGATTTCGAATGGAATTATAAACTATTCGCCAATCAGGAGAGAGTTGAGAGTATATTATACAATTTATTCAACAAGTTATCATCATTTCTCCAGCTAAGAGTTAGTTGTCCAAAGAGCTTTAGATCTACATCCTTCTCTGTAGCACTGTATCACTTCTATAACACCGAACAAATTTAGATTTAATAATAGGCCTACGAAGAAGATGAAGAGATAATTTATTTCACTCAGAATATAGAATTAAGTCAATCGTAAAGAACAATTAAGTACCTGACAAACAAATTATAATGCAATATGCTATTGACATGAAGATATAATAACATTTTTCATTCATGTAACATTCGTAATAGGAAAAAGGCATACAGAAGAAAAAACTTCGTATTTTTCATGAAATTCATGATGAACTCTACTTCTCTTGTGGAATTTTTGTTGGAAGTTTTTCCTTCCATTAAGAAAATAAATTGGATTCCCGGTAATTTAAACACACCTGCTCTCAACCAGAGAACGTCTCTATGAGAAACATAATTTATGGGGAAATTAATTAAATTAGTTATTGTTTGTTGCTAATGTAGATAATTATAATGTGGCTCGTTGCAATACCAACAAGCTACAGATCTACAGCCTTCTCTGTATCACTATATCACCGAACTATAGACGCCGAACAACACTAACGCTTAACGCAACGCCTGTTCTCTGCAATCATCCAACGTATTTAAGACTTGTCTGATAGTCCATTTAATCGGACCGCCGAATATTACCCAGTATGGGAAGAATAATTTATAGAGTACCATTGGAACGATACCTGAAGTATCTAGAGTACGGTACTATACCACCTAGTATCTAGAGTAGCAAGTAAAATTGTGAACTTGTTCGTCTTTTATGCCTACACTATTAAATGAAAAGTAATTCTTGTTTATGATTATCTAAACTTGGGAGAGGAATAGCACAAGGTTACCTTATTTTTCCTCTCCCTATCATTTTGATGATGTACTTATTGTATGAATCAACAAAGAATAAAGTATTATATTATTATTTTGAATTTTTGTGTTGAAATACGGTAATGCAATTTTTCAAACAAATCAAAAGCCGCCACTTCGAATATTAAACCTCTTGTAGCCTATTTCCAACGCTTTTCTTTAATACTGTAGAATATTCTTTGAGAAGAATTATAACATGGCAATTTCAAATGAACATAAAAAGTTTAAGCTTACGTGAAATCAACAATGAATGAGGGTAAGTGCTGGGGTGTTAACATTCAACACATGCTCAATTATGCTCCCCACTCAGAACTCCAGCTGATCGTGAAATTGAAAGGCTTTCCCCTTTTCTCATGAATGGAGCGCAATCTTTGAATGATCAGAGCAGTAACGTGGAGTGAGATCCAATGGTTTCATACAACCATTGTATGAAAAACTCCTCCGCCAATCAATAGTGTTGCCATTGTTGTCCAAGGGTTGACAATCAATCATTGTGTACAACTTTGACAAGTGCATGTATTGAAGTGAAGGCTGCTTGTAGTAGGCCAGTCAATGCAAGAATCGAGTATTCAGCCATGTTCACAATTTTTTAACTCATATCCAAGCTGAAAGTTTCCGCCGGAGTGGATAACAAAATAGAGAAGTGTTGTAAAATTAACACTATACAGGCACAATTAATAAACAATTAATTTTCATTGTAGGCTGTAGGCTGCAGATTTCGAAGTCACCCATATGCCCATCTGCGAAATAAAATATCAGAGAATAAGAAATTTGTAGAGAAATTTTTAGAACAAGGAAAATACAACTGAAAATCAAACAAACAAAACTTCTACCAAACATATTTCATGGTGTGAGCTATGAGCTACAATATAATTGTGTGATAAGTTGTACAATTATTGTAATAAATGGTGACAAATCATTAACAAGAGATTCACCAATAAACAAACAATACTATCTATGTCCATACTCATTATACTGTACACTAACGGATATTCATATAATTATCACTTCATTCTTTCATAACTGGCAATTTTGAGCTCGAAAATCACATCGATAATTTGAATTTCACCTGAGACCCTTCCTTGGTTCAATCCATGGGATAGAAAGTCCTCAGGAATGAAAAATTGAATCAGGAGAAATACTCAATTTTCAAAGGAGTTAATGAGTATGATATTTGAAGAATATAATCAATGTGGTGGAACTGAATAATGTTATACGAGGTATAACCTCGTATAAGTAGCCTTATAAGATTGTATCGTCGTGTTAACGTGTAAGCTCTCATGGAAACGTGTTCATTGCATTTTCCAACAGCTCAGAGGAATTATGTTGGGTTTACACACAGGATTTACTATTAACACTAGGATTACTTTGATTTGATTCCAAGCCTGGATAACACTGATCTTGTTATTATAGGTGTTATGAAAGTCTGGGTAACCCTTATTCGAGCTCAAATCCCACGTCTTCTGTGCTGTGCAGGTTTCCATGGGTCTGTAAAGTGCAAAAACAGGCTTGAATAGATACGGGTTTAAGACCAGTGATTGCTCACAAAACATTTTATTGATCTGCCAAAATAGGAATACTTTACAGAATGTTCAGAGACTATGTTATGTTTAACTAGTTTATCGGAAGATAAACCAAGTATGCTACAATGGAGAATGTTCTTGTGAATCAAGCATTGTTTCCATTGCTTGAGTAAACATTGATTTCTCCCTAAAGCTCAGTTCCTCTCTCAAATTTCTCCCTGAATGTACGCTACAAAACCGGGTCGCCTCATAACAAACTTCTATCGTTTATTCCAACGTTACATTCTCCATTGTCGTGGTACTCCTATATCGTTCATCTTTGCTCTAAAGCTGCAGAGATAAACAGTTATTGGTTTAGCAGTTTAGTTCACGAGCGGTGCTCTCCCAGGACAACCGATTTTATGCTGATTCCACTCGTCCGAGAATTATAATTATTATTCTCTTATCATCACTGTAATTTTTATTAAATCTATTACACTCATACGATCACAATACGTATCTGAATTATTGCACGGTCATCCAGATTTACTCCAAGAGAGAAAATATTCAGCTTATCTAGAACACCTCATTCAATAACTAGATAAGATGGGTTTAAAATCAGGGTTTTGCCGATTGTCACTCACCAATTATTATTTTTTGAAATATGGTACATTTAAATTCATTCCCATATACAGTAATTCACTTCAATTGATATAAAATAGCCTACATTGAAATTCTGAATTCAATCGCTGTATATTGTATACCAATATTAAATCATAACTGTTATTCGATAACGATGAAAATATTGGTTTTAACCATAAGAGTAATTATTGAATTGATCGACTTCAAGGGCAACAATCTCTCATTATAAGTTATATTGTTACAATATCGGTTCAACTATTAGTATTGGTATGATTTATACTTTATAGTAGAGGTTCTCAACCTTTTTTGCTCAAAGTTCAAGTAAGAGACTTGTTATGAAATCAGCCAAGTAAAAAACGTGTCGGGTTAGAAAAAAGTTTGGATGAAAAAAATTTTGGGTAGGCTCCGTACAACATAAATTTACTCACGGTGAGCTCCAGCCCTAATATTATGATGGGCTTTGAGTAACCAAGTGCCCAGATTTGGGCTAGACATCCAAAAGCCCAGAGCCCATCCAGGCCTTCTGGAGTCGGCACCGCAGTGCCTATGATGAAATATTTTTAGACATATAAGAACACATACAGAAGAAAAGTCAAATAGCTTTAAAATTATTTAAAAACAAATAACGACAACGAATAGTAATAAGAAAATAAAATTGATAATAACAATAAATTCAAGTTCAATAAATACTTATTTATTGAATAAATTCAATAAATACAAAATCACTCGAAAATGAACCCGAATTTCATCAAAACCTCAATATTTATATAAATTTGAATTGTTCCAAATGATGAAACCTGTATTTCATCGACAAGTTTTCTGATAAAAATATTAGAAAATTGTTGAATAGTATTGAAATTATAGAAATAACTAGTGTTTGCAGATTTGATAAGTCAATTTTGAAGAAAGCTGCTGGTAGTTCCAGAACTGGCGGCTAGATAGCCCTGAGTACACAGGTCTCAACTGGTGACGAGTTTTGAATTTCCTTGTCTCTGTGCCTTCTGTGAATTTTTCACTTTTAATATTTTGTTTATTGAATAGAAATGAAGTACAGCTTTTAAAAATAGAATATCCATATACATGGTACATATGAAGTGGTATTATGGAGCGAAAGTAGGCCTAGTTAGTAGGTAAAAGTTCTTACAGCCACTCTTGTATTAATCAAACTCACAAAGACACTCTTAGGATATTTCACCTTTGTATCTCCAGAAAGAACCACACAAAGATCAAACTCACAAAGATACTCTTAGGATATTTCACCTTTGTATCTCCAGAAAGAACCACAATCAATCTTGATAGTTGATGAACAATAATTGTTATCATTGTTACTATAATAATTATTATTACTAGTTCAATGCATGGACTCTTGAGGAAGAAACTACTTCGATCAATAAATTAAGTATAAATTGATATAACGTATGTTAGCAACATTACAAGATGTTAACACTTCATTAGTGAATGACCATTAATTGACATTTTTTATCCAGTGTAAATAAAATTAATTAATAATAATTATAATAATATACTAATACCTTGGTGAACACTTTTTTATCACTTATTTGAATTATCGTTGTTGAGCTTTAGTGAACTCATTAGGCTACAACGATAATTTCATTCTCCATTGATTTCTCCATCGTATTATCTTCTATTCTCTTCATCTAGTTCATCTGTCACTCATAGTATTAACCAGTCACTCTTTTTTTCAACTTTCAATATTGGTAGATGAACGTATATGATTAGTATGATTACATTTTTCTAAGCATGCTGGGGCGTCAATGGAAATTTACATTTATTTGAATAATTGTCAGCACAGCGTTCCTAAATATCACTGAATGATAGTCACAACCTTTTTTAGTAACATGTGAATGTTTATTCATTATAACAGAGAATAATCATATTTTCCATATTCTTTGGAAGAACTATTCATCGAATGATGGTTGAATACCACATTCCATTAAGCTACTTCATATGAAATCTGAAAAATAAAAGTGATTATATTATTATAATATTCAATCTTCACTCAGCTATATATATATATATATATATATATATATATATATATATGACAAAAAAATAGGAATCATACAACCCTCTCAAACATCCTGTTTGATTTGAGGCATACTGTTACAACTTTTTACACCTGGTAGTATTTCATATCAACTTTCAATCTCTCAGTATCCCCTCAATCATTTCATACAATCTCCTATCATCCTAAAGATCTCTCAAATCTCTTATAATTTTCCAATCCCTACTATTTTTCCTACAATCTTAACAGTACCCATTCCTTCAATTAGCACTTCACCAGTGCTTACTATATCCATACAGTACCTTAAAATCTTTCAAAACATATTACCATCACAAGATCTTACAATAGACAAGGAGTTCTCACAATACTTACAATACCACCACTTGTAAAATTTAAAATATTCACCAATTCTTACCACACTATCCTACAACACCAATAATCTAAAGCTCTACAACCTACAGATCTCCTACTATCTCTTGCAAGTTACAGTTCCCAAACCCTTATAACCGCTTACAATATATCAGTATCACTGAATTCACTCATCATTCATGAAATAGAATTATAGTACCCTTTGAAATTAATAAAATAATAGAATAAGAATACAATCTTAATCTTAAAATCTTTTATTTTATAAATACAAGTAAGTAGCCCTGAATTCATACATTTTAAGAAGATACTCGTCATTCATAATGTGTCTATGCATCTAGGAACTAGAGACTAGAGTAGAACTATTTCTCACCGAAGGAGAAAAAGGGCTTCAGTCCAGTGAAGCACATACATTTTCCTCTACCTACACCAATAATATTCTAACAATATGATGTAACATCACTTTACATCATTTTCTCAAGTAAAGTACTTGAATGTTTCCTATCTCAATGCTAGAAATAATTTCAATCATCGAAAATACAAGATTGATAGGTACCTGCTAGATATTGATAGGTATTGCTATAGTGGGTCCATGTCATAATGGCAGTGGAGAAAGATAGGAGAACAACGTTGCCGATCCTCACAGCTTGTCAATGCCTTCTACAGACGGTAGCTGACAGTTTTATTGATGTAGTATGTAGTATGTAGTAGAATTATTCATTCTTGTTTAAAATGGTCAATTATATTTTATTAGGAAAGAAATTATATTTTTCAATAATTTCATGATGAGTTTTCATAATTTAGATGTAATATTCTAATTGATTATTAATTCTATATTAATGAATGGCTATCTAGCAACAGAGCAAACCGAGTAAGAGATAGCGCTATCTGCTTTGTTGAATGATAGACAAGGATAGCAATACCATTGCTAACCAAACACTGCCATTATAACGTGGACATCACTATAGTTATGTTCAAAATCTTGTCACATCGTTTCTATTGTGAGGTTTTCCATTCCATTTCATGTAGATGTGCTACTTTTATTCCCTGGGTTGTGAAGTGAACCTAACTACTCGGGAGAAAGATAACAACTTAATTCCATAGAAAAAGATCCATTCCTATCGCGATGTTGTCTATTCCATTCCAGCTAAATGGGATTACTTTTACTTTCCAGGAAGAAAAAATAATTACTCCACTTCCTAGGGACAGGAAGTAACTACATCACTCCCTAGGGAGGAAAATATGTAGAGATGTAGTCCAGGAGTATAGTGAAGTTCTAATGAGTAAAATACGAATTTAGTTATTAGGTGGAGGAAAATATATTTTCTAAATCTCTACCAATCCCAGTTATCCCCAGTACCTTCACCTCTCACAATACCTTGTAATATAGGCACCCCCGGTGACTATATCATCCAGCGGGTGACATTCACTTCGTCAAGATCTCAGTTGATCAAGAATCAGTCTGGATAGGCAACTTCAGTACGTCGTTTTCAGTTCGCGCAAGTTTATCTTGCTTCTACAGTATCATATATAATTATTTAATTGCAAAAATTCAGAGAAGACTCATCGCGTTTATCATCTATTGTTTTATTATGTTTTGTTCTAGTTGTAACTTAGAATTGTATGGAGGGTTGAGTGTAAGAGAGGGCTGGCTTCGCCCTAGCTTCGTTCTCCTAGGTATTAAATAAAGGCAGCAAATCAATCATGTGCTCCACTCCACGGAAACCTTTACTAAAATGCGAAAGACTTATTCCAGTTTGAAGTGGATCAGAGCTTTAATTATCAAATAATACTTTAATTTTGCCATTTAAAAGAAAAAACCTTATCCCTGACCCAACCGTTAACTTTTAACTGATTTATTCTTAACCCATTCTTACTAATCCCTTACTAGTGTGCAACTGTGTATCAGCTTGAAACGAAAACTTGATGCAGTGGGACTTGGCGAAATAAACGGCTCAACTTCCCACTTGCCCAGTATCTCAAGAATAAAGGTCAAAATAGGCACTTGATGAACTGAGATCTAGATGAACTGGAACTTTCCCTATCCAGCTAGGTTCGGTAAGCAAATGCTGAGAATTGGTGTGAACGGTGGCCGATGTTCCAGGCAGGTCGGCTGCGGGGCGGGTCGACGCGGATCGGCAACCGCGGGACATCCACGGTGACGACTCTTGGCCGCCTCCCTCTGACGGCAAAATCACCGACCTCGGCTCCGGTAAGTACCCCCTCACTCCTCTAGCATCGGCTCCCTGTATTCCCGCATCGCGATTCAACTGCAATAATTTCACATCACAAAAACTCAACCCGGTTTCACATCTCGACCACAAATTAAATCAAGTTCAACTGAGTGTCTGAAGTCTGAAAATAAAGCCTCAACTATCCCCAATATCGTAACAGTATCTGGAGATCAAGCCTAAGCTAGCCACAATGTTGGAACAGAGTAGTATAACTGTATAAATTTCGGTAGCATATAAGATCATGATGAACATTAAAGCATTATATTACTATCATCATTATTATGTATCATCAGAAACAATGCAAAATAATGAAATGTTTCGGAATGTCTCTCAATAGAGAATTAAATCAAATCAAACAAAATTCATTTCAAACAGAAATTCTATATTTGGATTGTTTTTATGTGATAAATTACAATTTGAAGCAATTTTGGATATTTGTAATAGTGAAGATAATTTTGAAAATGTTTTTTTTCTGTGAAAATTAAAAATTGAGTTTCAACCTTCTTTAACCTCAAAATTGTTCCAGTAATCAGTTTTTTACTTAAATATGTGTAACGCTAGTTCGCCTCCATGGTGCACATTGGGTAATGTCCATTGGCTAAATGGACTAGCATAAATAATGGCGGTCAGACTTTTGTTCTCCTGATCAAAAACTACACAACATCTTGAAGAAATTGAAAAAATGTGTATGTGTAGACATTTGAGACTCATGAGCTTTATATGTGTTGTGTATCTGCCATGCGCTGAATAAATCAAATCCATGTTCTTCTGATTGTCTAAAGACTTGAGATCATGATTGATTGGTTCATTCAAATTTCAAAAATACCAAGATTTAAATTTATATATATATATATATATATATATATATATATATATATATATATATTCAAGACATACATATCATAATAGACGTCCTACTTAATTTTTCACTATTTATAGTCATTCATTTATATTATTACAATTTGATAGGCTCTGAATTGATCAGTCGCGACCTGAAAACTCTGCCACTAGATCTGAGCCAGCCAGGTCATTCGATATTATTATTATAACATAACTTTTCACATGTTCTAAAACTAAGTCAAGTCCTTGAAGATTAATTAGCAGATTCATTTTAGTTTCACATCAATGTGTCTTCACTTGGACTGTACTTTGTGATTTATAGCAATGAAACTGATTATTCGATAAATGTAATCAATCATGCATCCAATAATTTTCTGCTGTATGTAATAATAATTTATTTGTGTTTTATATGGAAAGAGAAAGTTTAAACCCATTAATGTCCTAATGTCCATTCATGGAAAATGATATCGGAACGTAGATGATGTCTAGTTCATGAACACTTAAAGGAAAGGAAACAATAAATTAATATCCTTTTACAGAGAAATGCTGCCATTTTTTGCTGTCATTTTTTTCGCTATAGGTTTTTTCATTTAACTTAATTTTTTCCATAAAAATCAATGGAAAATCATTCAATAACATTACAATTGTTATAATAGATTATGAAGACTGTATAATACGCATTATGAAGACCGTAACACTGGTAAATTTATAATTATTAATTTTCACATAAATAAAGTTTATTTCATGTGTAGAGCGTAGCGGTCCTAGCGTAGCTAGTCTTTAAATTTATTTTATTTTATGAGAAGTGCACTCCAATAGGGCTTATGCCTAGGTGTGCTCGCTTTATGTTTTTGTCATCTGAAGCAAAACATATAATTTTCATTAGTATTTTTTGTATTGTTAGATGGTACAATGTTTTGTAATAATATTATGTTGTGCGGAATAAATTATTTTTTGAATTGAATTGACTTGATCATAGATGTATACAGATCGCCAAGGAAGTACTGTGAATTAATGGCAGCTTCCACTGTAAACATCTCTCACGAAAATATCGCGCCAATATTTGCGTGTACTTGAAGTGAGAGACTACTGATACAAAATACATAGTACACAGTTGTAGAATATAGGAATTAAGAAATAGGTTTTATTGATTTTTTCACTAACAGGTGCAGAAAACAGAAACATAATAATGTGTGGTAGGGAATAGGGACAGAAAACGAACACGTAGCAGAATTTTCTGTGAAATACAAGCAGTAACAGTATAATATTGACCAACTGAATTTATTAGCTTGTGAAAAACCGCGGTTGAGAGTTTTGTGGTGTGAAAATCCACACCCCTGGTTGCGTTGTGAAAGTTGTGAAAATACAATTAACCTCTCTACGGAATGTGTGGCAAAAGTGAATTCCCAAATCCTCCCTCCACTGGAAAGATAACACTTCGAATTTCCCTTTCTAGACACTTTTTTATTCATAAATTAATGCATCCAGTATTCACGCTATAAATTATTGCACTTCAGACCCAACATCAATTCATAAAAAAATAATAGAATATTACAGAATTTCCCTAAACGGTGAGCAGAAAATGGCAGCATTTCTCTGTAAAAGGATATCAATTTATTGTTTCCTTTCCTTTAAACGTTTTAAAGTTGGTTATACTAAAATATTCAATTCAACCCTCTTCGAACTTATAATCTGTTCACGTTCTTAGCATATTTTGTTGAATGTCTCAATAATTACTGCAGCTAATTCGTTGATTTTAACGTTTAATTTTCCTCTATTGATAGGTTTTTCAAACTCTTATGATTCTTAGTAGAATATTTTGATAAATTTTCAGTAAATTATAATGAGTTCAACAGATTGATAAATGGGAGAGAATTAGTATTTTACTAAGACCAAATCTTGCTTGTTACGACTTTTCCAAAAAAATTAGTACTGGGACCGGTAAAGGTTCAGTAGCTATAACGTGAATGACTAATGAGTCCATAACGAGTCGTACACGAGTGGAAATGCGTCTAAAAGAATTCACGCAAAGCTTGCTAAAACTACAGAAATAGTTCTTCAGAATTAAGTTTTTCCTCGACTTTTCACATCATATTTAAAAGAGATGGTGGTTTTACAGTGTTTCTCTTTAGTTCGGCGAACTTCTAGTAAAGATGAGATGAAGTTTTTCCGAAACTTGCCATTGGCAATGTGAATGAAAGTGAAGAAGGGGAACTTCTGCCTTGACTTCAATTGAACATGCAGCATTGCTTGTATAAGTCAAACTAGATCAGCTTTAAAAATCATAACTGTGATGCTATCAATAACTTTTGTAGCATATACCGCATTTTTATTATGCATTTTGCTAACTGAAATCAAGCTCAATTGAAGTTTTCTCAATGGGAGGCCTACCATGAATACAGTTGTTGGGATACTTTTGATACTCACAACTACAACTGTATTTGTCAAACTGCATAGGTCTCTCATAAAGAAAACTTGAATAGAGCTTAATTTGAATTGAAAGTAGAAATACATTTTATATAACAAGAATGAATAATTCTTTATAAAGTTATTGATGGCGTCACAGTAATGATCATTGGATTCGATTTGGTTTGATTTCGAGTTGTTGATATGAAATGCTCATTTCTTGTTTACTTTCAACATAAATTTCAAAGAGACTTGCTGAAATTACTTTGAAAGGCACCTCAATGTCATTTCTCCAGCACGTATTTCATTTCTTCTTTTTTTCAATAGAAATATCAAAGTACCCTGCTGAAATTATCTTCTATGCATCATTTCTACAACACTCATTTCAAAGTAGATACTTCAGCTATGCTTGTAATTGGGAACTATTCTTGATGCATCAAATAAATATCTGAGTTTGTGTTTGGTGCACCATTAAAAGGTATTCAGTGGTCTTTTTATAACAGCTGCGTATAAGGTATCAGCACGGTCTCTTCAATAAGAAGCTTCTTGCTGAAATTGATTTTATATTAGAAGGAAAACGGAGCCGCACCCAGTGAATGGAAACTTCGCCAATTATTTGACAGGGAAGCCGCAGTTCAGTCAGCTTAAATCCACTGACGTAATTTGACAGCAATTTTTCATTCCCCCAGCAGACATATTTCTCGGGTATTTGTATTTGAGAGGGAATTTAGCGAGGATGACAATTTGACAAGATGCTCTTAGTCTGGCTTTTATTGGCACTTTCGTGGTGAATGTGCACAAACTTAGTTTACTCATTTCAAGCTCGTTGCTCGTTAACCAGTCTTGACTAAACATTATTGAAGTTTCAATCCACCCAACCAGAATAATTCAAATCATGCTAGTCTGAACAATATTCACGCCCCATTTTCGCTCATCTTATACAATCTATAAAATTATGAAAATATATTTCTCAATTGAACACCTCAATAAATCGTTCCAGTTAAAGTTTCCGAGTAGTATATAAACTACTAATAGCTAGTTCTGAACAACATCTACTCAATATATCATATACAATCTATAAAGTCCTAAAAATATATTCCTCAATCGAACACCTTCATAAATCGGTCAATCAGTTAAAGTTTGCTAGTAATATAAATTTGATAATAGAAATTATCTTGGATAATAACTTTGTTGGATGCTTCAGCTCTACCCATAACCAACTACTTATTGAACCAAATTCACTAATTTAAAAACAGTATTCATTGATTATCCAAAAGTAGTTTTCGTTTATCTCTTTTGGAATAAATGTATTCCTACTTCATCATCATTTGCAGAACTGTAACCATTTTTAAATGAGATTTACAGATGTTAAATTGTAATAATCTCAATCCCAATATAATTTCGCACTGGTTTTAATACATGATTTACATAGACATCCTTGGAGAGCTCAACATATTCAATATCATATTTATGTTACTTTGCTAACGAAATATTAGGATTTGACTTGATAATGATCATCATCACCATATATTTTCTTTTCAATCAATTCAAGCAGTGATGGTGATTTGAGACAGGAGCAAAGTTAAAAGGAAATTGAATTATGCTACTGTCCCGAAGGAAGGATTCCAATAAGCCTAATTATTGGATTTCTCAAATTAGAAGCAGAGTGTAGTAGCTCTTTCATCCAATTATCGTTTTGGTACTTTCCATTACATTCTAGAATCAGTCCTCCTTTTTCGGGGGGAGTGGAGAAGTCTGTTCAGTTAATACAATTAGTAATTAAAATCCTTTCCAAGCTGATTGAGCCTCCCACCAATGGAGCCAAATCTTTTACTTTGTGAGAAGTAATAATGATAATTATAATTATATCAAGAAATGAATTGGTATATTTGTATTACTTTAGTTTCTTCATACAAATACTAAATCTAGTTTTGTGTGAAGACTGAAATATCGAAGTGTGTTTCAAACGATTTTACTTCAGCAATGAAAACCTCAAATATGAAATATGAGAAACTTCGTAACTTGTAGCGGCCATATTCTGACTGTTTAACGAATCTATTGAGCCTTCTACTGCAAGATTTGAATTTCCCTTTCTCCTTCTCAACTCCTTAATTTTCCTAGACATAAATAAATGCCACACAATTTCCAAATGGAAAAACCTGCATTCCCAATCGGTCCAGAGAGCGTTTACTAAACTCTCCTTGACCAGAATTCCCGGCTTTTCTCTGTCTTTTCTACCAGTTTTTTGTCCTTATTCTGAAAGAAATAAATAGTCGCAAACTGCTTTTGTTGGTCTTCGGGTCCACGTTCATCCATTCTCATACAAGAACTTAAAGTATGTGAGTCATCTCCAACCCATCCCCCTACCAAGTACCCACCATACCCATATTGAACTCCATCAATACGAGCTCTTTCAGCTCTTTCATAGCACTCAATATGTCTCTCCCCCTTCCTTCTTATATCTCCACATATTCAAGCTGAAATCTCTTATATTAATCTCTTTCATTGTGTTTATTTTTCATATAACGGCTCCAATATAATATATATATATATATATATATATATATATATATATATATATATATATATATATAACTTCAAACTGATGTGCATAGTGACGTTTTATTGCATTCAGTACCCTATATAACCATTATCTCTTCCAACGATGGTGGAATGTTCTTTTCTACTTACATCAACAATACTCATATATCAATAAAAACTTCAACGAAGACATAAAGAGTTCGAGTATTTATTGCTAGAAGAATATGTTTATAAAATGAGTTTGATGTATTTTTTTAATTTGAAGTATTCTTGGAAAAGCTGGAAACGTGTAAACGCTGAGGAATTTTCGATTTTGTAGAATTGTGGATTATTTAGTTAGCTTTATGGCTTCCAAGACATCGATCAGTATTCATTTCCATCTTCTGGGTCTTAATATAGGAATGATCCTTTGTCCCAAGGTATAAAAATAAACATAAATGGTAACTAAAAACAATTTATTTAAATAAATAACCCTATTTTGGACTTTTAAAATGTTACCTATCTAAATTTGGGAGAGAAATAGTACAAGGAGTATCCTTAGTTTTTCTCTCCCAATCAGTGCTTCTTTGGTAAAAAATATAAATAAATGGAATAAATAAATGAAAATACACATACTCATTCCATTTAGATAGGCTATTAACTCTGGAATTGCTATCAAGAAATCTTCTTATGTTCCTCCTTTAAAGACCGTGATTATAATCAAATCAAATCAAAGTTTATTCATCAAAACAATTACAATACAAGTTTGGATACTAGGCTATAACATTTAATGCAAATAAAACAAAGAATTTATATTAATTTTAAGTCAGCACATCGACTGTGTTTGCTTCTAATTCTGTTTAGAGACAACCAAGCTTCCGAGGTAAACCAAAACCTGGTGGTTTTTGAGAAAAGCATAGGATTTGATCTCGCTCATGGGATTTTTTCAAGTATTTTTGGAAATGCTGATAAACGTGAAAACGCTGAGAAATTCTCAATTTTGAAAAATGTTGGAGAAAATTTAGTATCCGTTCTCAGCGTACCTTCGTCTAGACATTAAACTGAATATGCCACAATATTCCAATTCGGGTTGACTGAGTTCTGATATAATATAATGTAGTAATAATTGAATTGTGTGCCAAACCGCTTTAATAAATATATACAGATATTCAACCTCAATGTTGCTGTTTGTTGGCAAAGTTATCCTTGTCAAGTTATGCTTGTTGCAGCCGTACTGTTTTCAGTTAGTCAACTTTGCAATTTAGCGAAACCGCGTTTGATGACGTTGAAGTAACTAATTTGAAATGCAACTCAATAATAAGTTAGACGGTGACATTCCCGAGAGGTTTAGGTAGCTCTCAGGTCGAACAGCTGTCTCCCGTCTAGGTTCATTAAGGTACTTAAATGAGCTTGGACCGAGCTGCTAACAATGAAGTTAAAACTCTTTAATGCATGTTGTGAAACTTTTGCATCTATAAAACAACAAAGTAGCAGAGACTCGTCCATTCAGCATCAGAGCTACAAAATCATTCATTCATAACCAGATCCACAAAAAAGTAAACTCATCCATTGATTGATTCGTAATCCATAATGCGTAATTGATTTGTTTTCAATTGATTCATTGATTTGTAATTGATTAGATCCGTTCATTCGTAGTCATGCATTTATGACTCAATCATTTATTCATCATCAAATATAAAAAAAACTACCGAACAAGAATATTGAAATTTGGTAGTGGTTGAACCAACCAACAGATTTCCAATAAATTTCCGTTAGGCTCAGCAGAATAACAGAAGAATATTAATGAACAAGATGGATAATGAAAATATAAAATACTTTATTAATTGAATGTAACAAACAAAATTTCTAATATGTTTCCCTCACTTCTTTTGTCTTCTCGTGATACTTCTCTCACTCACTGCATATTCACACATTCTAAAAATAATTTGATTATATGGTAAGATATGTAGAGGTTCTTTTTAACAAATAAAATGGTGTTGAAAACAGCAATGTCTAATTCTTTCAATTACAGGAAATGATTCATTTGAATAACTAATGAAGGCTATATAAATAGAGCTATAGACTTATGATACTGCAAGTATTGACCGAAGAAGTGAGAAACAGAGGGAAATTCGCCTCCAACATTCTCTCATTCATTAATCACTTAATCATTCATTCATCACTAGAAATCTAGATAATGTGACCACCTAACTGCTTTATCGAATCAGATTTCCTCTTCTCCCTGGATTGATTGATTGATTGATTGATTGATTGATTGATTGAGTACTTTATTTATGTAGATTACAATATATACTGGCTTATACACTTATATACAATAGCTTACAATACAGCAAAATTATAGATGAATTTACATAATATAGACTAAGAAAATAATTATTGAACTGTATATGATATGAAAAAGCAATTTGTAATATAATAACTATAGATAATAATCATATTGTTATGCATCTACATAAATTGGCGGAGCTTTGGACATATATCAATGTCCATTCTTCGGAAAGAATATTAAAAATATCCTCCCCACTAACTCTCTACCAAAACGTTAATTTCGTTATTTAAACTAAGGATTTATTTATTAATGGAAATTTTGTAAAAGTTTTAATTAATATAAATATTTAAGAGAAAAAAACAGAAAATTGATACAGTAAAATAATTATATAGGTAGATAAGATCAAATTATTGATTAATAAAATGAAGTAGGCTGAAAGTAGTAAGGGTAATCAACTTTCAGTAATATACAGCAGTATGCAGTGGATAATTAAAAAACATGAGTTTATATAATATATATATATATATATATATATACACAATTCATTCTATAACAGGTTTAAAGGTTTGTATTTTGTTTGATGGGTGGGGGATGGTTGTCATGTGATCGTTCTAGGGCCGGACAGTTTCAGTCATTTTTTCCAAAAGATGTTTTTTTAAAGTCAGGATGACGCTCGCTCGGCTCTCGATAGACCTGATAGAAACAGGAAGTGTATTCCATGCACGACAGGCACTGACTAAGAAGGATTTTGTGAAAATAGTTGTTCGATGATTGGGTATCCTTGAAGTACTTTCTCCGGTTCTAGTATGTGAAGCATCTATCTTCCTACCTTCAGAGACAAATTTGAAATCATCTTTAAAATAGTTCGGATTACCGTATTTCAAGATATCTCTAACAAGCTTGACTATTCGAAAAAGCCTCTGATCGGGAAGCTTTAATGTTGAACTAGCAATGTGGGCTGGGGTGATATGATCATGGCGTTGGAGAGAGTAGACGAAACGTAGACAATATGGATGTACAATTACATGATTTTCCTCACGTGATTTGAAATTATCTCATTCGCCTCAACAGTTCAATCTCCTCATTAGAGTGAAACAATTCACATGTAGAATATTCCAAACTTTACATATTTGTCGGAGTTTCCCCAAATCACAAGTTCACAAAGGCTCAAGCCCAGAATAGAAAAGTTTCTATTCTAGGAATAGAAACTTTCTAGCGAAAAGGGAAAAGGTGTGTACTGTGTTTTTGTCTCAACATCATGTGAGTTGCAATTCGTAATGCTCCTCCTTGGACGTAGTGCATTATTCAAGCAGCAGATAACATAACGCAGCTTGGACAACATTATATTTCCATTGTCCAATACAGTCTAATTTTAAACGATTTAAAAAACGTTTTAAAACTAATTTATTTTATAAATCATTGAGTTATAGGCTATTTTATTATTGAAACTCTTAACTTCATTTTTCGTGGGACATCCCTCTCACGCTTATAGAAGGATACTTTCCGCTCTCACGACGTGATCTAGTCAACTTGGGACAACTTAGAGCTTGTAAAAAATTCACCCTGCAACGAGGAATGTATAATTGATGAGAAATGTAGCCATCCTAATCCAATTTCAATTTCTCTGGATTGACTATTAATAAATAATGCGGTAAATAACCACAACGAAAACTGGAAGGTCACCAGTATCCAACTTCTGTGAGTGTCCTGTAAGAACTTAATCCAATTTAAGCACCTTCAGCGTACTAAAGTTTTTATCATTCCTCACCATCTCCCCTACAGTGGACCACTCACAGAATTTGGACATGATACAACCTAAAGATCTGATGGGAATGTAATGGATCATCTGGAAAAGTGATCAGTCTTCAAACTTTTCATCAGCTTGATGGTTATTGATTCATCGCAATATTATAAGTTTCAGTCTGCAAGTATTCCAAGAATGAGATAGATATCATGGGATCACTATTTTTAGTCTCATTGTCATATAAATGTGGAACTTCAATTTGACATTTGTTATTGAGCCGGAATATGAAGTCACTAGCCAGCAGGCTCACTTCGTTCGCCTTATCCGTCTAGCCAGGGAAAGACGGCTCCGCCCCCTGGACCCTTGGCGGAATCTTCCTGAAATGAGACCAGCAGGCATTTTTGAGCTTTCTTTCTGCTGCCAAATAGTCAATCGAATTCAATTAGTCAATCGAATTCAATAGTCAATTGAATTCAGGCATTCAATTGAGACATTCAGGATCAATTCAATCACTGATAGATTTGAATATTTTGTATAGCAGCGCTGTAAAGAGTGGATTAAAATAATACACACAGCTATTTCCCTCAGAGACAACATTGAGATATAATGTTAATATTGTTGTATTTGAAGAGAGTAATGTTTTCAAAGATCAGATTAGATCAAAATAGAGTTCTTCATATATGTTAATAGTTACAATATATTCTGGCTTAGCCTATACCCTCATCTATACCATAATAAAGAAAAGAACTGGCTTGTACACACACACACGTACGGGATAGGAAAATTATGTTTGACGCATCATCACGTCTGAACTACTGGTCTGATTAACTTGAAATAAAAATTCAAAATTATTTTGCATATAGATTCTTAACTAACCGGTGATGGTTATAGGTCTATTTTCATTTCTTCAAGATTTCATTACGTCAAATTTTCATTTTGTTAAGTTTTGAAATAGACCCTTGCGTAGCACAGGTTACCTGCTAGTACAATAAATTGACAGTATGACCTAATTATTCAACGAATTCACAAAGTATAAGAAATTATTAATAATATATCTATGATATAATATTGTAATGTAACTACATAAATTGGAGGTTTTTCTAAGAAATAATTGTCGATTGTTGAAGAGAGAAAAAAGAGAGAGAAAGATAGATAGATAGATAGATCGAGAGAGAGAGAGAGAGATGGAGAGATTAGATTAGATTAGATTTCTCTATTTATGTATGTTACAATATTTACTGGCTTATACACTAATTTACATTAAATGACGATAATGCTAGTAATTCAACGAATTTTACAAAGTATAAATAATCAATCAATGAGAATAAAGATTGAATGCAATTAGAATAACGATAATATAATAATGTGATGTAACTTCATAAATCGGCGGTGTTTCAACAAATAATTGTCGATTATCTAAGAAGGATATAAAATATCCTCCCCATTAACACACGACCGGGTTGTGATGAATTAGAGCTGTTGGGAATTATAACTCGAAGTAATGTTCAAATAAGAAACTCTTCTTAATAAGTTAAAAACTAGTTGATTTGAATCTTAGAATTATGGGATGAAAAAATGAATGAATGAAATTAGAATGAGTAATAGTGAATACAATATTGCATTGATAATTAAAATTAGATAAATGGAACAAACGTTATAGGGTGGGATTTAAATTTAAATTTTAGAAATTGATTGAATAATATTGACAATATACGATACTAAAGAACAGAAAATCTTGAGATGGGAAGATAAAGATGTATTATGTAGAATGGAGATGGGATGTGGAAAATGGATGAATGAATAGAATGAAGAATGGAAAGGAAGGGAGATTAGAATATTTGTCATACAGTGCTCTAGGGTTGGACAGACACAGTCATTTTCTCTATAAGATACTTTTTCAAAGACAGGATGAAGCCCGCTCGGCTCTCAAAGCATATAATAGAGTTGGGAAGTTTATTTCATTCACGACAAGCACTGACAAGGAACGATTTAGAATAGATAGAAGTTCGGTGATTAGGTATCCTAAGAGTATTTGCACTAGTTCTAGTATGGGAAACATCTATCCTCCTACCATCGAAAACAAATTAAAAATCATTTTTGAAATAATTAGGATTGCCATATTTTAAAGTATCTCTAACAAGTTTGATTATTCTGAAACGTCTCTGATCGGGAAGCTTCAAAGTAGAACTAGCAATGTATGCTGGGGTGATATGTTCATGGCGTTCAAGAGAATAAACAAAACGTAGACAATAATTTTGGCAGCGCTGCATTTTATCATTGAGTGTAACTTGCATGTCATTGAGGACAGAGTTGCAGTACATGAAATGTGGAAAAATAAGAGATTGGACCAAGTAATAATAGTATACTTCTTGGAAGGACATCTTGTAATTTTTTAAGTGAATGCATTGCTGAGAAAACCTTTCTACAGGTTTTATTGACTTGTTCTGACCAGTCGAGGTTTTTATCCATAATGATGCCTAGGTTTTTCACTGAGTTGCAGTGGGGGATCACATTACCATCAACAGTTATTTTATGTATCGAGTTGAAGTCGATATTGTTTACTAACCGTGAGTAACCAATAATTATGGGTTGTGTTTTGGTTGGGTTGAGTCTGAGGCCGTTTCGTCTTGTCCATTCCACTATCGAACTTATGTCTTGATTCATTTTTTGCACGGTTTCATTTAGTTTAGTGATGGGACAACTTGCATAAATTTGAAGCTCATCTGCATATGTATGGAAACTGGAAAATTTTATAGAAGAGCGGAGGTCATTTGCATACAGAGTAAAAAGAAGAGGGCCTAAAATTGAGCCTTGAGGAACACCATGTGAAACATTCAACTAATTCGACCTGTTCTCTCCAAGAGAGACACATTGTTTCCTATCTATGAGATATGAATTAAACCAAACTATAGATTGATGACTAAAACCAAGAATAGCTATTTTTTCAGAAGAACTTTGTGATCAACAGTATCAAATGCTTCGGAAAAGTCAAAAAGAGTCAATATTGTACATTTTCTTTGATCCATTGCCAACCTAATATCATCAGTGACACATAGAAGAGCAGTTTCTGTTGAATGAGATTTACGAAAACCAGACTGAAAGTTATGAAGCTCATTTTTCTGCTCAAGGAACTCAGTAACTTGTGCATGTACAAGTCTTTCAAGTACTTTTGATAGTGCGGATAAAATACTGTTAGGTCTGAGGTCTTCAACTCTATTTGGAGATGGAACTTTATTCAAAGGACGAATTAGAGCAGTCTTCCAACTTTCAGGAAAAGATCCGCTCTCAAGAGACTTATTGAAAATGAATGAGATAGTTGGTAGAACAGCAAAGAGCATTTTCTTGATAAATTTGATTGGAATTTTGTCAGCCCCAGTGGCATTGCTATGAATATGCTGGATTGCTTTGAAAGCTTCCAATTCTGAAATTGAAAGTGGAATTTATCTTCTAATTCTATGTTGAGGCTTGTTACTTGATCATTAAGGTCATTGTAATGATTTCTTATTGCTGACTCATCACGCTGATTTGAATGTGAAATGAAATTATTGTTTATATCGTCTAGAGGTAAGACAATTTGGATTTGGGATTTATGTTTGCAAAGACCGAATTCTTTGATACCACGCCATAGTGATGAAGAGTCTTGTTTGTTTTCAGTCATGAATGAATTCAGGTACCTGATCTTTGAGTAACGTAACTGTTGTTTTACTTCATTTCTAAGGCTTTTATACTCAATTGGACTATCTAAGTCGAATGTCTTCCTGAATTTCCGGTGAGCTTTGTCTCTTCTACCCATCATTTTCAGTATGTCGTCAGTCATCCACGGTACACGTCGTTTTTTATTTATTCTCCGAGTAACATAAGGCGCATGTTTGTCATATAAGTTAAGAGTCCAATTCTCCAGAGGTTTCTCCTGTATCGAAAAAAGAGAACAGAGGCAGCAGAAACAACAGGTATTTCTCCATTATTGGAAGAAAAGACTTTGATGTCGTCAATACAAAAATATATAAACATTAATACAATATAAAAATAGTTGTACCAGCAGCACTAACGCCCCTCTCCCACCATTATTGGTTGATTGAGAGTTATCAGTTGCTTTGTGTACCAGTTGTTTTTTAGTGCGGAAGAAGAAAATATATCAGACCAAATAACTGAAATTGATGAGGATAAACTAATGCAGTGTCATGTATACATTATTGAAATAAAGTACTTTAAAATCTGTTGAGTTATAGGAAGAGAAGAAATGAATTGATACAAGAAGTGGCTGAGACAGAAGAATAAATCACTGGTTGATTCAACGGTAGGATAGTGCTGTGCTGATTATTCATGAATGAGGATCGAATACATGAATAAAACTGTTTTGGTAAAATACTGAACTTGATAAAAAGCAGAATAATATTTTGTTCCAGCTTTCGTTAGATGACATATAAATCATTATGTGCTAGTTAATATATACTACAATACTACAATAAAGAACAACAGCATATAGCACTACAACAGTATTACCAATACTATAATAGTACCTATTATAGTATTATCAATACTAAATATGAAAAGATTTCCAGAGATAGAGAGAAGAAATGTGTTTGAGATAGTGAGAGATTTTGAATAGCAAGAGAGAGAGAGAAAAAAAAGGTTAGTTATAATGAGAAACAAAGTGTCTTTAAGAATGTGTGAGTGTAGAAGAGAAAGATGGAATGCAAGTAGTGAAAATCTTCTTGTCTCTGGAGTAATATTATTTCGATAAAACAGAATGATGGAAGTAGTTTATGCAAATTAAAAAAAAATGAATGAGGAGAAGAAGAACAACAATTAAAACAAGGATAACTCGATAATATAACAAGACAAGAAAAAACAAGAACTAGGATCAAAGAAGGAAGGGGAAGATCCAAGTGAAATGAGTAAGAGCAACGGAACATGCAATCGTGTTGGACTTACTGTTATGCTGAATAAGGGTAGCCTACAATATTAGGGGGCCATTTCGGTTGACAGTAGCCTCCAGCCTTCCTTAAAATCATTCTATTGATTTCCTCGCTGATTCTAATTTTAGAGTCCAACGCCAACGCCTATTCCGTCTTGAGTGCATACAGTTGTTATTCTCTCTCTTACTAAATAAGATCAAGTTTTAATGTACGGATGATACTTCCAAACTAGTGTGAGGCAGTCCACTTTATTTCACCTAACCTTACTCAAGGACAATAATAGTCTACTTATTTCCAATTATAACTCAATGTGCCTCTATTTTTCAACCCATCCACCAATGAACTCGATGAGCTACTGCATCATTCATTAAAATAATCTACAACTCTAGTAATCAGTTTGGAACTCCTTTAAAAGTATAATGGAATGTATCTATTTCATTTCCATCGAAATTCGAAGTATGGAAGTTGATTTACTATTCAATTATTACCTATATCATCCCAAGATAAAAAATCTGGTGTGGTGCACTCACACAACTTTCCTTGCCGTTATGAAAATTGAACACCTGACGCTAGTGTATTCGCGCATCTCAAATCTACTACTCAAAGATATGAGATAGCTGGTGATAGGTCAATAACGCTGGAAACACACGAGGTCTTCTATCTCTTCGTAGTGAATGATTTAATAGAACCAACAGTTTGCAATTTAATAATAACATTTTCTCGGATTTCAAGCTTATTTTCAATTTTAGGTTGAAATGTTACTGGACATTAATTGCAGAGATTTTCATGCTCAATCTTTACCACTTGAATTTTTTCGTTTAAATTGTATATGAAGGCTGATAATTGGGAATCTAAAATCAAGCTTTGCATAGATGGGGTGAAGCTCCTGAAATTTTTACAGATATAGGACTTGTTGCAGTTGATAGAGCTTATCAATGACTATTTCAGGTATGAATTTGATCAAAATCGTTGGAGCCGTTTTCGAGAAAATCGCGAAAAACCCTGTTTTTGACAACATTTTCGCCATTTTAGCCGCCATCTTGGATTGCATTTGATCGAAATTGTTCGTGTCAGATCCTTAAAGTGTAAGGACCTTACGTTCCAAATTTCAAGTCATTCCGTTAACACACACACACACACACACACACACACACACACACACACACACACACACACACACACACACACACACACACACACACACACACACACACACACACACACACACACACACACACCACACACACACACACACACACATACATACAGACCAATACCCAAAAACCACTTTTTCGGACTTCAGGGGACCTTGAAACGTATAGAAATTTAGAAATTGGGGTACCTTAATTTTTTTCGGAAAGCAATACTTTCCTTACCTATGGTAATAGGGCAAGGAAAGTAAAACCAGTTAATATTCCAAAGGAAATCTCGCTCTTGCACTTAATTTTCCAATTTTTACCAACACCAGTTGAATTACGCAAGATTTTAGGCAACATAGAAAAAATGTTAAATTTAAGAACTGTCATGGATTGGCAAAGTATGTTTTAACTACATTTCTCTGATAAATGCAGAGCCTACGATATGTCTCCTCAAGTTCACTCTCTTTGCCTAATCTAATAATAAAACCGAAAATGAAGTAAAATAAAAATTATGACAGCAGCAGTTAGTTAACAATTCTAACTGAAGCAGGGCTTCATGCTTGTTTTACTTCTAAAACGAAATTATTAAATTGAAAACCCATGTCCAATAGAACGATGAATGACAATCGCGGAAACAAACCTTTTGTAGATCTGGGTGTGAATCAATTAGTCTCATCCACGTCCCTTATTTGAACCTGTGCCCGCATGATCTTCTGAAAAACTCTGTTTCACAACCTTGAAAATTCGTATATCAAGAAAATAATTCAAACTGACAGTCACAGCCATTCTCATCCGCTTTTCAATTTTCCGTTCGAAATATTTTCCGTTCCTCCTCCATTTCCAGTCAAGTGAACACTGGAGAGTTTTCCAATTGAGTGTGGAAATTAGTTGAAGCACAGCCCGTTCACGCTTCCTGCGTTCGTGAAGTGTAACACATCACCCTCACACAAGTGTAATGCTACCTTCAAACAAGTGTACACGAGCGAAATACCATACATGGCTCGACTACCAACAGGTATAACAAAGCTGCACAAAGCTTTCGAACTGACGACAAAGCTTATTAGGTCCCCCAAACGGCTGTGACCTCTATCTCAATGATTAACTGTAACAGTGACGGTTGACAGAGTTCAATTAAACGAATGATCGGTCAGTGCTGTTGGCTTCATCTATCTAGAAGCCAGTGTCTAAACTCCTAGATTAGTCTCTGTCTACCAGTGTTCCCGTGTATTAGTCTCAGAGAGTATACTACATTCTATACTGTCTGATTAGTCTCAACATCCGTGAAAAGCTGTCTTCTCTTCACTGCGCATTCATCACTTGCTGAGGTATTTGAGGAATTTCGCTCCCGTCTGAATTGAATTCCACAGTGCTTCTCGTATTATGAACTACAAGTAGGATCATAATCTAAACTGAGTGCATGCTTAATAATCTATGAACTTTGGAAACATGACCACTTTGAAATGATACTATGCCTATTGCTTATTTGTCTGCGATTGTGTGAATGATTGTAAACAGTTGATTATAAATTAATTATTGATCTATTGAATACTGATGAAGTTGCCTATTATTCAATATGCTATATTGTAATGATGGAGACAATTATAGCTCATTGATGTATGGAATGGAGCTCTTAGTATTGATAGAAACAATAAATGCTCATTGATGTATAATTATTATTATTACACGAAAATCCAAATTAAATGCTGTGAATCACCCCGAAGACTTCTCCTACTGCAAATATTGACAACAGGGTTAACAGCCAGATGGAAATTCGATGGTGTTGTCAATATTTGCAGTAGCAGAAGTCTTTGGGGTGATTTACAGCCGTTAATTTGAATTTTCCTTTAATAATAATTATACATCAATGAGCATTTGAATAAATGCAATTTCTCATTAATTCCCATCTGTAGCTTATTGATTTATTGATAGAACTCATTGATCAAAACAATTAACACATTTGAGCGTCACAAATAAGGTCTTGAGTGTTATTGATATTCAACCTGTCGTCGTAGTTATGGATTTGATTGGAGTGTATGCACGTGAATCTCAATTCTCATAAGCATTAGCCAATTCTCATAAGCATAGCCAATCAACAATGATATAGTCTGATAATTCAATTATATAGTCATTCCTCTGATATAGTCTGAGCAGTGATAGTCTGATAATTATGTTGCTGTGCCCGTTGGTTTGATCACATGTTGGTTACATGTACTATCTTATTAATTTTTCAACTTATTAAATTTGATTAACTCATGTTATTGTTAGCAGTGTATTAGACAATTAATTGACTTATTTATTATTATCTTGTAATATTTGATTTTATTTGAGTGATTACCTATTATTGATCATTGGTTTTCACTCGGAATAACACCTTGGAAATTCAACCTATCTACGATTCTAAAGCTTATCATGAGATAATTTTTTTTCCTAGTACCTACCGTATGTATCTCTATGTTAACAACGTTTCCTCGTTTTATCCAATAATTTTGAATAACGAAATAGTATTTATCATAAAATTCTGTTCTACCTGATTCTACTGTATTATTGCATATTTTCAAATGCATTCCAATCCAGGATAGTTATTGAAGATAGCGCTACAATAATAACTTCAAATAACTTTAATATTAATAAAAACGTTGAACAATTCGTGGAACATCTCACACAAAGTGTTGGATTAAACTACAATATTTATTAATGTTTTATTCAGATTGTATAAGGATTCTCCATGCTTGACTGATTATATAATTCTTTTTTGAATTATCCTTCAAAGTTTGAAATCATTATAAACTTGTTTCATAAAATTATTATTAACTATCTGTGAATAATTGTGAAATCAACTATTATCAGATGTATCCTGTTTATTGATTATAAATTATTCATTGATAATGATAATATTATGTATTATTATTCGCTCAATGCACTGGGAGTTTGTGTCTTTGTGACTTTTATCTCTAAATCATAAACTTGTATTATTCAAGAAAAAGCATGATTTAGGAGGATAAGTAAATAATATGTTCCGATAAAATTGAGCTTTTGGTTCACATTTGAGGATTTTATTACACTCAATAGTCATTTCACATAGAATCTCTCATTAACGGTTTACATTGTTTTGGAAAGGGTAAGATATATCACCAGAGTCTGCCCTAAATTAATTTGCTTGAAATTTCGTTAAATGATTATTGAACTCTATTTTATTAAAAAATGAAACTTTCAATTTTGAAAATTTGTGGAGATATTCTCTTGGCCACAGATTTGTGAAAAATGAAAATTGAAAAATATTTGAGTAGGAAACACAATACATCAAAAATATAGTCCATTTTTAAACAAATATCGTTAATTAATTGGAGAATTATTCTCCATTATTAGTTACCGTATTTCATATATTTGATGTTTTAATATTGTTTCATTTTCTTGCTAAATACAATACTATTCGAATCAGCTAATTTGTTTTTATATTTTCTCAATTTATCAACTTTGATTAGCTCATGTTCTTGTGAGCAGTGTATCAAACAATCGTTTAATTCTGTTTTTAACACAAAACTGAATTATTATGATCTAATTGATTCATACAATAAGTAGACATTATCAAAATGATGATTCTTTATTGATTTATTCTTTCATTATAAAAAGAGAGCACATCAATATTGATAAAACCTTGAATTCCCTCAAAATTTCTCAAAAACCGTTAATCTTACAAACTAAATTTTTGGTATGTGTCAGTGAATACAATGGTCACTACTTTTATAATATTATAAAGAGAAGAATTGGCTTATACTGTACATTTACGGGATAGGAAATACACGAATCATCATATCTGAACTACAAAACTGAACTGATCAACTTGAAATTTTACATAGATTCTTAATTTATTCACCTAGGATGGTTATAAGCCTAATAGCCGGCAGGCTCGCTTCGCTCGCCTTATCAGTCTAGACAGTGAGCGGCCGCTGGATGATTCAGAAATAAGATTAGCAGGCTCGCTTCTCTCGCCTCAAAAGAGACGTTCAGGCTCGATTCAATCACCAGTTTTTTTTTTTTTAATTATGTAGCGCAAGGTTGCAAAAATCTTTACTTTTATCAGAATTAATAAATATTCAGTTATTGCACAATAATTAGAGACTTGATTAGGAATATTATTAGAATTATTGATTATAGTCTAATAGTTATTTGAAATTTGAAACAAGAATGATATGAATAACTTAACAGACATCAATATCTAACCCTATCTAGTATGAATTTGCTTGAGAAATGTGGAAAATGCTATGAAAACTCAATGAAAAACTTGAGAAAACAAACCATCTAAAAAACGCTGGGGAACGATTGAAAAACGCTATAAATGCGCCTATATTGGACGTATCTTTTGCGTAATTTTGAAGTCCTCTCAAGAAAAAAATTCTAGACCCTTGCTGAACTTCTGTACCAAAATTGAAGATGATCTGTCAATAAGTTTTTGAGAAGGCGTAGAAAACGCTCAAAATTCACGGAACTTGGGCGTTATTCCAAGACCCTCACAATACAACATTTTTATACCACAGCTGAGCCTGGGTATCTGTCAAATAGTTCGAAGGCGTAGAAAACGCTCAAAATTCACGGAGCTTGGGCGTTATTCCAAGACCCTCACAATACAACATTTTTATACCACAGCTGAGCCTGGGTATCTGTCAAATAGTTCTTGACAAGGCCTAGTGAACGCAGGAAAAACGCTCAAAAACCGCCAATCTTGGATGGAACTTTTTTTGTCGTCTTAGCTCTAGGCGGAACATAACTTCCATTACAACATTTTTATAGCTCAGCTAAGCCTGTGTACTAAGTTTGAACATTTTTTGCCAATTATTTCTTGAAAAAGCTGAGAAAAGGCTCGAGAAACGCAGATTTTCAGCGTATCTTTGTATTTCTTTTTCAAATCCGTCCTTAGTGCGCCTCTAGATGGCCAACTGAACAAACCTACCAAATTTGAACATATTTTGTTTAGTAGATTTTTAGTTCTGTTGATTATGAATGAGTGAGTGAATGAATGAATGAATCAGTGCCATTTCGCTTTTCGTAGATATACCAAATTGAAAATAAGAAAGGTAAGAGACTTTGTTTCTGCACTAACCTAGATATAATAAACAATAGCTATTAAATAACAATAGCTCATGAACAGTGAATTCCCCGTGTTCGTGGTGCATAAGTCTATAAGCACCTTTATATAAATAATATATATTATATTAGCGCAAATAATTGCTTTTAATATAAATTTCAATGTAACACAAAACGGGTGACTGATGAACCTATTGATGAACAATAAGGTAAACTTGTCAACCATTTATCAATATGCACTGCATATAATTATTGTCAACGGTACGCCTAGTATTAGGTTAATTAATGCATAACCGTATACTAACACATTTTTTAGCAGTGTTGGTAGCAAATTGGCAGATGGTGGACTATATTTACCTTCTTCATCAATAGGTTTTCAGTCACCCGTTTCGGATAAACACCAAGATTTATTTTGGTCATAGTACTTTTCCTGATCTCACAAAACTCGTGCGAGAGGTGAGGAAAATTGAACCATTTTATTGATATACTGGAATCGAATAGGGTGCTAGTATTAGTTTAAAGATTTGATCTCATAAATAATTTGTATTTATGACTAAATTTGACATATTTCTTGTTGATTTGACTTATTTTTTGTCAATTTTAAGAGAATTTAGATCTTGTTTGTTAAAAGACACGTGTCATCATCTTGCAGTGACTTGTGGTACTATCTCACAGTGCGCCCCCCATTATTTATAACCCCATTTAAAAATAAGGTCCGGTTGCACAAAAGCTGGTTAAAAATTATAATCAAGAATAATTGAGGCTTCTCTGATTGGTTCTCGTGGAAATAATCACGATTGCAATTTAACTGGCTTATGTGCAAGCGGCACTAAGTGGCCAGAATTTCATCGGAGGATTGAATTTATTTGAATTGTAATGTGATTTTTGCCTAACTGTGAACATTACTATAGTGAGGTCCACGCTATAATGGCAGTTGTCGATTAGCAATGGTATTGCTATCCTTGTCTATCATTCAACAAAGCGGATAGCGCTATCTCTTTCGCGCTTTACTCTGTTGCCAGATAGTCTTCTAACAATGTATAATTAATAATTAATTGAAAAATATTACTTCTATATCATGAAAATTCATTATGAAATTATTGAAAAATATAATTTCTTGCATAATAAAATATAATTGATTATTTTAAACGAGAATGAACAGTTAATATTACATCAATAAACCGGCATCAGCTACCGTCTATAGAAGGCATTGACAGGACAAAGGACAGAGGATCGGTAACGTTTTTCTCCTATCTTTCTTCACTGCCATAATAACGTGGAACTCACTATAGTAGTAAGGATAAATTCAGTTTCTATCGATTTCCAAAAGATCCAGTGAAAATTAAAAGCAGGTTGATTGCTTATAAACATGTACACTTTTCCACGTTATGTTATTTGTTTATTTCGTAACAAGTTAAACTATATAGAATCAATCTAGATTAAACAAATAATAGTTTTTTACTATAAACTAGCAGGAAACCCGTGCTCCGCAAGGGTCTATTTTAAAACTTGACATAATAAAATCTTGGAAAATTGAAAAAAGGCCTATAACCATCCTCTGTTAATTAAGAATCTATTTGCAAAATTTCAAGTTAATCAGTCCAGTAGTTCAGTCGTGATGATGCGTCAAACATAATATTTTCCTATCCCGTACGTGTATAAGCCAGTTCTTCCCTTTATTATAATAATTATTGATTATAGAATAATAATTATATTTTTCAATTCAAAATTATGTTTACAGTAGGGAATACCGTAACATGTTACATGAGTAAGACAAATGAATTATGTTTCCATCTTCATTAATAGCCTAACTATTATGATAAATTCCAAGTGCATTGTTATAATTTTTTTATTGAAATATCATAAAACAGGCTAATTTACAATTAACGGTTTTACATCATAGTACTGTAGCTGGCCACAGTAAAACCGCCCACTTCGGGCGTATCGTTGGCGTAATTTTTACGCCAAAATAAGCCCTCCAAAGACACAACATCTAGAATCTTGCTCAACTTCTGTACGACATTTGAACATGATCTGTCAATTTTTTCTTGAGGAAGCATAGAGAACGCAGGAAACGCTCAAAAACCGCGGAACTTGGGCGTTATTCCAGGACCCTCTCAATACAACATTTCTATACCTCAGCTGAGCCTGTAAACCAAATTTGATCATTTTCTCTCTATTAGTTCTTAGAAAATGTGAGAAAAAGCAAAAAACCGCTAGGGAACGCTGGGAAAACGCAGTAAATCTTGGGCGTATCTTTGGCGTAATTCTGAGTCCTCTTAAGAATAAATTTCTAGACCCTTGCTGAACTTCTGTACGAAATTTGATCATGATCTGTCAATTAGTTCTTGTGAAGGCCTAGAAACGCAGAAGAAATGCTCAAAACCGCCGATTTTGGGTGGAACATAGGCGTCTTACCTTCAAGCGGAACTCAACTTTCATTACAACATTTTTACACCTCAGCTGAGCACGTGTACCAAGTTTGAGCATTTTTTGCGAATTAGTTCTCGAAAAAGCTGAGAAAACGCAGAAAAAAAGGAAAAATTCAGATTTTGGGCGTATCTTTGGAATTTTTTTTAATCCGTTCTTAGTGCGCCTTTAGATGGCCAACTGAATATATCTGCCGAATTGGAACGTATTTGGTAGAGTTTTAGTTCTGTTGATTATGAATGAATGAGTGAGTGAGTGAGTCAATGAATCAGTGCCATTCCACTTCTATATAGATAGATTTTCAGTTCTTCAAGATTTCAGTACGTCAAGTCTTCAGGTTGTCAAGTTTACAATTCGTCAGGTTTTCAGTCCGTAAAACTTTCAATTCTTCAAGTTTCCAGTATGTGGTACTTTGATTGAGTGTTCATCTATCTATCTGTGTGAAGTATCTATAATATATTCACTATAATACGCACTATATATTCATAATTTCTGAACTAATGAACTGATTAACTTGCAATCTTACATAAATATTCTGAATTTACCGAGGATGGATATAGGGTCATCCTCATTTCTATTAATTATCAGTTTTAATTGAATAAATCAAAATTGCTTTTGAAGGGACGGATTCAAGGATCCAAAGGTTCAAAGAACCACACACGTCAACCGAAGCTTATTGTGTTCCCAAGTAGTATGTTAGTCAGGCAAACCAATACCTATGTCCTTCACAAGAACCAGGAGTTTTTCCCTATACTAACATTCCATTCATCACCTGGTTGCAATCCTTGTCGCAATCCAGTGTAATATGCTTGGCAGTCTCTTCAGACTGATTAGTCCTCGTGATCTACGTGAGTTCCACTCCTGGCCTTCTTTGTAGGTCCTTCCGCTGAGGAAGGGGCGGCCATGTTTCCTCTAGAGGTGCGTGCAGATTTACGCGCCGCGAACATGAGCAATTCACTTTCAATCAGCTGATGCCAAGCTTTTTATATCTGTATCTTACTGTTTCTGTAAAAATACAGATATAGTCAGCTGATTAAAAGTGAATTGCTCATGTTCGCGGCGCGTATATCTGTACGCACCTTTAGACGCCCAGCCACCCTCGACTCAGCCTCTTGACCCACATTTGTGCCTGGAGTTTCACCCATCTCTGGTATCTTGGCTTTTTCTTTTTGCCCCTCCAAAACTCTGCAGGGTCAAAAGCCTCAACTCTCCCAAGAAGTTTTGCCTGAATTGCCGCTCTTCTTTGAGCAGTGGTGAGTTTTGGCCTCTCCACCCACAAACTCGTGAACTACGTGAGTTCCACTCCTGGTATTTTTGTAGGTCCTTCCGCTGAGAGAGGGGACGCCAAACTGCCTCTAGGGCGCCCGGCCACCCTCGACTCAGCCTCTTGACCCAGATTTATTGTGCCTGGAGTTTTGCCCATCTCTGGTCTTTTGGGTTTTTCTTTTTTCACTTGCGAAACTGCCCTAATGGGGCATATCCCGTGGGTGTGAAGGCAAGGCAACTTCTGGAGCTGCCTTGAGTTCCATTTTAGTCGCCTCCTACGACAGGCATGGATACTGTGGGTGAATTCTGGTTTTCAACACTTTCTTGAGTACGATGATCGACTCAAAGCTCCCCCAACCCCAAATGAATCTATTAATGAACGAATAAGCAAAAACTATTAATAAACGAATCCATGCAATTTATGATTCGAACTTTAAACAACAATAAATCCCAGCCAAACAGAACATTGTCCAAGTGACTCCTTTGCGTGATTGATGGCTCATGAATTGAAGGTTGAGGATTCGAGACTGATCAAAACACTTCTAATTTTGCTGAGAATTTTCAACTCTAATGAAGATTATCCACGTGATTCTGGCAGAATAATAAATAATTATTCTATTTCTTATATGTTTCCTGGACATTAGGAGATCTCATTTCACAACGTAAAATTTTCCTCAGTACAAAGCATGAGTTACCTGCTAGTTCTAAATATTTTGAAACGTACAATGTCTGTCAATATCGTAGTATACAATACATATCTTGGTAAAATATATACGGTTCTCGATTGGCATACAGGAAACTCTCAACGCTTTCCCTCCTCAGCATACCTGTTACATAAATAGTTGTAGAGAGATTAGTTTTAAATAGTCAAAATTGTTTGAATGGGAAGCATTTTTCTATTATTCATAAGGAATGCTGACAGTTTGAAAATAGCCTAACTTTTGAAAATAGCAAAAATCCTTTCTACCCATTGTTGGTGGTTGTATCTTAGTAGCGTACGATATTTGCACGGAAGTAGAATAAAGTGTAATATCGGGCGCGGTAGCCGAATGCACATACTTGGTTTATCGTAATTTGTGTCGCATGATTGCCTTTAGTGTACCGTCATTCAGGAACGGCTGGCGCTCCTTACGATAAGAAGGGCGTTTCTTTAGTATCGTGCAGGAAATGCCTGGGTGCGGTTCCCACCCAAAGACCGTCTCTTTTCTCTATTGATCAATATGAATTAAAAACTTGAATCTCTCTTGAAATCATTTGCAAAACTCCGATCTTACAAACTAAACTTTTGATAATGTAGGATTCGATTCTTAAAATGACTCGAAGAAATTGTGTCTACATACAAGTCTGTCAATATATTCCATAATTTCCACACAGTTTCTACACTAAACATGTAGAGGACACATTATAAGAAATTTTCATTGTAACTAACTATTGTATGTAATTGTAATTTATCTAATATTTCCTGTAATTGATGTAGTAGTTTTAGTTTTTTGGGAAATATCTATTTATTTGACTGAAACTGAAATACCAAACCGAACACAAAAACTTGCAATATCAATTAATTTATGATGAGGGAATGGAAAAGTATATAGGTACTCTGTTTCTTAATTATCTCTTTTCTGTATAGGGCTACTTGTAATATGAATAGAAAGAAAAATAAAAATCTCAGTACCCTTTTTGAATTATTTTATCACAACATGTTTCAACATTGATGCCATTAATTTCATATAACTTGAAAATGGCATCAATGTTGAAACATGTTGTGATAAAATAATTCAAAAAGGGTACTGAGATTTTTATTTTTCTTTCTGTTTCTTAATTATTGCAGCAACAAAAAATAAATAACAGAAGTTGACTCTGTACCCTACATATTATTGCTGTGTCTCTTGGGTGTAAATCCTCACAAACAAATACTTATATATTATTCCAATTGTTTGCATTATGCTTACCCATACTATTTACGGAATATTAGGTTGGGTTTATAATATCTATCATACTATTCCGGGCACTGATTTCTAACGTTGAAATAGCTTTCGAGAAAAAGACCTATCCTACTACTTCTATTTAAAAAGAGTTTAGCGAGAGATAACATTGTCGAGGTTCATGACAGTATTCTTTAACACTACTTCATTATGTACTATTGATACATTGAATTGATAATACAATAATGAATAAATTAATCAGTATTCGACTGTAACCCTCAAGTTGGTTGATTTCCTCAATGCCAAGATAGTCCAAATAAGAGATGGCCAACTTCTTTTATTCGAAGTGTCACTTCAATAATTTCCACAAAAAGCGGGGCCGCACAGTAATTTGAAGGCGAATTTAGACTATTAAATATATTTACGAGTGCAATGAAAGAAAGAAGGAAACTTTATTTTGCCAAAATACAAAATACAGAATCACTAGACAAATACTTTCATTTTAATAAATGCCAAACATTTTATAAAAAATGAAAAAAATCATAAATTCTACTAGTGTTCTCAGCTGAGGACGGGCACATTCATTCATTAGAATCGATTTGTATTGACTATTTAGGTAGTAGCCACTTTTAGCAGATCTTGAACATGGTTGTCTATCAGTCTGTTTCGATTGGTTGACCTGAGAAACTCCATGGTGGAAATGGTACTCTCACGAATATGTACGTGCTTCCGAACATTGAAACAATTTTCCAACCGAAGTCACACAGTTTAAAATACTTTTCCTCAGGCAGCCTACTCCAGAACTCAACACCAGTTTCCAGTATTTTCTGAAAGAGTGGGTCGCTTTGCAAGTCACAGAGCTCCAGCTGTAAGGCATCATTTTGCTGAGAAATGTCACATGTCAAGGGATTGTTGAATAAGAAAGGATGTGGTCACAGCTTATCAAAATCCAAAAACCGTTCATTGAATGTCTCCAAAACCAATTCAATTTCGGTAGACAAAAACTGAAATCAATAGTTGGGGAAAACTTTGTGTTGTGGAAAATGTCGCAGTACCACAAACCAGGCTGCATATGCTTCATCAAACTAACTTTTGGAAAAATTTTATTTTATGTTTATGAAATGTCTAGTTTTTAAAATAATCTTAAAGGTCTTTGGAGACGCAAAACAAGGACGCGAACCACCAGTTGACCACCTCTGGTCTAGATAACTGAATTTTTTTCCATATTTTACAGGTTTGAATAATGTTGAATGAAAAACATTACAACAAAACATTTCTACTACAATGAATGTAGATTATTTTATTTTGTTTGCTTCAAATAATAAAAACTTCTCAAGTTAAGAATCAATTGAAATAATTTACTCCAATAAATAATATAATTCAGGCCTACATAATAATGTTAACTATATAGCATATTATATCTCTTTTAAAAATTTCTACTCCTCTTTTTATAAACCAACTAACTTGGTGATCTCTTATTACTATTATTATTAAACATTTTTATCCATGACCTTCAAGTTATTGTAAGCCTACTTATTTTTATTTTATTGCTCAATTGATGAGTTGTGATTATCAACATGAAATTGTTTCACTAGAAATATCTTGAAGGCGAAACAAGTAATGTGAAATCCGGTTGCACAAGGGCCGGTTAAATTTTAACCGTGATTAATCTCACGAGAACCAATCAGAGAAGCCGTCTTATCAAAAAGGTGTTACAACCTTGTAAGGTTTGAAAGGGCCGCCATTACATTATTTCAAAGACATTACATATTCAATCATACTATTCATTATGCTGCCAGAGTGTGGCAGCACTGTTTTAAAAAGTCAGCTGGGCAACGAGGAGTTTTTTCTTGTTGTATAATTCAAACTCAACCAATAAAGATGGTAGCCTACTTTTACAATACATACAAGTTTTCATATTTATTTATTTCATTTCCATGTAGGCTAAGTTATAACAAACTGAACAAATTTTTTTCCCATGATGATGATGGACAGCTGCTTATTCAGTCTTGTTCTTCTGTTTCCAGTATTTTTTTTTTTTCATTTAAAAGCTTTCTATCAAGCACTTATTTGATACAAAAACTTTGGTTGAGATTATGTACCGGTACCGGTACTAATGAAAATTGAATAATATAGCGGGCAATGTGACGATGAACTTATTGTACCACAAAGGGTTGTTGACAATGGGCCTATGTATTTTTATCTCACTTTTCTCTGCCCGACCGCATTGTTTGTTAATGTATTGCGAGAGAATTCGCAATGTATTATAATAAAAAAAAATATTGATGGAGAATAATCAATTTTATTTAATCATGTTGTGAGTAGATCATATTTACACTATTGGTACCGTAGGTACTGATTCAGATTGTTAGGTGACGCCTCTTTCATAGCAGCAGTAACATTGATGAAACCCCTGATATGAAGGGCTCAAGCCTTTCCACGGCTAGACGTGACTGTGAAAGTTGTGGTGGAAATCGATAATGTACTGAATGACCCGACGAGTGAACTGTGGATATAACTACTCTCAGTTCGACAGCACTATTCCAAGAAAAGAATTACTTGGGGTAGGGGCGGTTATTGACTTTTTCGCCCCACTTGGATGTAATGAGCTGGTTTTCGTGCGTCATATGGAGGCCGAAAATGATTGTTTTCTGACCAGGCCGGTAAAAGTTTTATGGCCCTAGGGCTGTAAAATAACCTTGAAGTCAGCTGATTCTGATTTGATGTGAACGTGTTTACAAAATGGTTTATGAAACGGAATGAGTTAATGCTTTTACAATTGAATAAGTATTCTGCAATAAGATACTATCATTTTATTTGGATGAATAAAATACAGATAAGATATATATTATAAACTATTCAAATTCGATTTTCAGAGTAGGATACAACTTCTAACCTAAACTTCCGAGGTCAATGACAACAAGCATTGTTGACGTTGACATTCAGATTGGCCAAATTTCAAGTGTGCTAAAACAGCTGATCAAAAACTTCATTATTTGTGTTTATTATTCAAGAATTAAAACATTTTTAATAATATCATCTTATTGTCATTTGGGAGAATAAAAAGTATAAACTCAACCTCTTACATAATTGAACATAATCTTTTAGGTTATTTAGACAAATCAGAATAAAAAATAAAAATACTTGGACAATTTCCTAATATTCAGATTACCTCAGATTTGCAAGAGCTATGACCTCCCTGTTTTGCTTTCGAAAGTGCCTTATAAACAATTATTCTCATATTTATATTGTTTATTTTTCTGTGTGGCGAAAAATAACGTTCTCACCATGGGCAAAAATGTTTTTCCGGCTCTCAATCTTTTCTAGTCCTCGGCCTACGGCCTTGGACTTGAAAACCGATTTCGAGCCGGAAAAGTCTCATTTTCGGCCCTAGGTGCGAAATATACTATTTCAGCTACACACGAATTGCTCACATTCTTTTACACTACCTACGATCGTGTCCAATAGTAGTTTGAGTAATAATATAGCTATGGCATGCTGATAGCTTTTGAGGTTCCTTGCAACCGTGATACAATCAATATTAAAGAGATTATTCACAAAATGTGTCGCAATAAATTGACGCCTTTTTGAAACGTGCGCGCGAAGGCACTGACCAATCCAATTTTGAAGAACAGTATAAAATTATTTATTTCAAACCAAACTCATGATAGAGCTTCATATTCTTACAAAAATACTTATTATTATATTCTCGATTCCAGGGCAGTATTTTTAATTCTATTTAAAATTTTGTAACTGACGTTCAGAGTATCAGAAACAGATCATTTCGAATTAGTACAGCTGTGAACAAGGCCACTCGAATTCGATCCCAATTCCCAACGTAACCCAACTTACCCAACACATAACTTGAACATAATACTTTTGATAAATGTTAACGTCTTCCTTGTTTACTCTCTGTGTTTATTATCAAAACGATTGCTATTTAAAAGCATCAAACAAACTTAGGTACCTTTCTTTTACCATTGAAACATCAATAAACATTCCCTTTTAGGTTATGTTATTGATCTTCGTCAGTGCGCTTGCTGTCTGCTACTTCTCGCTTTGTAGCTTTGATGTTTGATTGTCAAGTCTAATTATTTTGCCTATATTTTGTTTTTGGCTTCTTTAGAACTGTAATTAATTTACATTCGCATTTGAAATTATGAATTCAATAGTCGGCTTACTTTTTTATCAAAAAGAGGAAGAACAGAAACCAAATGATGTGAGTATTGTCTAGTATAGTCAAACTGTGGTAAACAGAGCATTGGCAATCATTCAATCGAATCTAATCTCTAATTAGAACTTATCACTTTCTAAGTCTTTACCACGGTGAATAATCCTCATAAGAGTGAAAGTGAAGTTCCAGCTTTCAGTCTATTTTGTATCTCCTTGAAACACTTTTCATTGCGGTGATAAAATGTTTGTGTTGATCCACATCTATTAGCGGTTTGGTACTGTATGATTTATGTCTATTCAAAGAGATCAGGTAAATGTTTCATTTTCCAAGTTGCTCAAGTTTCATGCATTCCATTCTCAGGATGTTCCATATTCTATTCACCGTATAAATTCCTTGTCATGTAAAGAAATGGTTGAGTTGTAATTTCGTTTGACAGATGAATTTCATTCACTTGTTTTTTCAGGTAACATGACTCAAGGTCTTCGGGTAACAAGGATCCCATTTATTATAATAGCAAATATATATTATAAAAATCTTTAACCAACAATCTTTATTAAAGTCTAGCAGGTAACCCGTGCTCCGCTATGGTATTTTTTGAAAACTTGACCGAGTGGAATCTTGGAGAGTTTGTAATAGGCCTAGAACATCCTCGGTTAATTAAGAATCTATAGGCCTATGCAACATTTCAAGTTAATCAGTCCAGTAGTTCAGACGTGATGATGCGTCAAACATAATTTTCCTATCCCTTCGGCTGTAAGCCGGTTCTTTCCTTTATTATAATATAGATTCGATTTTTTATGACGTTTTGATAGGGCTTCGGAGATTCCAGTGAGGGACCATGGGGGCTATGGATCCGTAAATACTCCTATGTTTTATCACGGCATAGTTCTGCTAGTACCGGTACTTTAATTTTTAATTTAGATTAATTAAGTTACAAGTAGCCCTGAACGAGAAAGTGAACAGTATGAAAAGGCTTTGCAAATTACCATTAGGTAACCTATGTTTTTTAACAGCCTGGTGAAGTATTTGACTGTCACTTTTGATTATTAAAAACCCTTAGATTCTAACATGAAACTTGTATAGAGAAATCATGTAGGTAGTACAGTATATGTCTTGCAGGATAGTATGATGAATCAATGAGCTACAATCTACAGACTTTCAAAATATCCTCATGAAATACTGCATAGTAATTACTTTTTGTAATAAATTCTTAATTTGAGTATTTGAGACTGAAGACTAAAAACAAAATCCAACTTATCCAACAAGGTTTTCTACTTACATATCTCTCTAAAATGCTATTTTACGTATTTTTTTTAATTTCCAAGGGATAGCCCCCGGGCCCCGGAGTACTGGAACATAAGATTATTTCTAAAGCTACACAGTAGTTACTATCGATAATTCCAGTGCACACTTGTAAAGCATACCCGGCTTGACCATCGTCAAATGTCTTGACCGGGTATTGGCTTAGACTATCAAATATTTGATAAAAAAATGTGAAACACTATCAACATCTTTGAAGAAATTGATAGTTAACGGGCCCCTTATAAGGGTCTAAGTCCAAATGCCCCTTTAGACTATTAACATTTTTTTATTGAAGATCATTGATAGTGAAATATATATGTTTTATGAATTATTTTAAGAATCTACTCAAAAGTAAGACCCAAAGTCCTACTTGTTATACATTGAGACAGTACTTACACTTTGTCGATACAAGGCTCAAAATGCATAACAAAGTCAAATATAGGTTCAAACCAAGTTGTTGCAATTATTAACCCAAACTACATATTTCACTTCCTCAGTACAAATTATAAGTAAATTGCCATGGATCCAAATTCACGTTTATGAGATACAGTATATCATCATACACTAGACGAGACCCCTCCTTCTCTCTCAAATATGATGATTAATAGCTGTGTGTGATTCCCCTATATCATTGGCGTTGAGGTCTAGTTCCAATACTCAATAGCAGCTCCCTAAATTAGCCAGTATCAGTAATTCCATGAATTTATCCGCTTGCTATGCTAGTGTACCGTGCCTAACCTAATACATTCCCTTCGGCGATTTTCTGAATGGAATTCCACTTCAAATTCTGGTTTTCAGGGTTTGAGCCTAATGATATCCGTTGTACTGTCATGGTTACTGAAGGGTTGGTCAGTGAACAACCTTGGGTTTTAGAGGATAAATATTATTGGTTAGCGCCTTGAAGGATGTAATATTATTAGTCAAACTTATTCATTATCGAGCTAACAATCTGTTCATTCTGATAATCAATATATTTTCTTCATACCATAGCTATCACACGGTCACAAGGTCTTAATTGAATCATTGGATCATTAATGGGTGATTGGGTCGTCATTGTGGTGGCATGATTGGTTTATTCATCAGCATAAATTATTCTCAGTAACCAAACAATTCATTAAATCTTTCCCTTCAGACGTTTCATTTCAGTTTTTTTTAACCAGATCGTCAAATCATTTTTCCAAGTCTAATCTTAAAATTAAGAAAGGAATTGAAGTCCTGTTTTGAATCTGTTTGACTTAATATTAAATTCAAAATATAAAAATATCATAAATAAACAAGTTAGCTGATGTTGCATCGTCAAAATGACGAATGTTCAGGAATCACGCCCACGGGATTATAAAATATGCTTAAGAATCAAGGGTTAACAATCAATTTTCAAATAATCTGAGTAGCCTACAGTCTCAGCTATATCCTCATGATAAGTCTGCCCATGTTAAGTTTGGGTATTTTCAATAATGAATTGAGTGTCAATATGGCTTACGGAATAGAAGAATGATCCATCATCACGTGTGAGCTAGTGTACTAGTATACAGAGTACTAATAGTACTAGTACTAGTGTTCTAATACTTTATACAAGATCTATTTCCTGGAGGTACCTACACAATCATGTGTAAATGGCAAAATTGTACAATTACTAGGACACAAGGATTATAATATATTTCTTATAACATTTATCATAAATACTTTCAAACCTTACAATCAATCTTTTCAAAATTATAATTGTATGTATCAATAAATCTCTCAGTACGGTGTTTGCAGGGTCTTCTTAAATTTTGAGAATTATTGTAAATGAGGTTGATTTACAATTTACAGGACTTTTTGACCTTCTATTTGATAATTATTGTAATGATCCACAAATGTGCGGAATTCGCTTGTGTTTCCTTTATTAAAATGTGTAAATCATTTAGATTTCTAATTCCTATTTGTTATTTTTTCTTATCCTTTCAATTTTCAAATTGTAATTTTAAATTATATTAGAGGAATGTTTTTTTTGTTATTTAATATTGTTTTCATGGAGTGCGGGTTTCAGCTCTGTGCCTGCCTCATCCACACGATGTAGGTCTATTCCTTGTTTTCTTATAATATGAAATTGAATTTGATCGATGTAATAAGTGACCTGATTTGCAGGAATCGAACCGGCTTTTCCGAGGAGAAAAAAGAATCCAGCCCTGGCGCACAGGACACATGAGATCCTGGCCACCTCCGACGGCTGTGCTTCGGATGATTCAGCTGCTGATACAGCCAATCTCGATCGAGCACGGGTGAGTAGATCAGTCGCTTTGTCCACATAAAACATATCGAACAAGATTTATCGTGGTTTGGCCACTGTTACTCTCCACAGAACCCTGCAAGCCAAATTAATCTTACTTTAGGTAACGGAATCGATGTGTTTCAGGACAGGTCCAGAGCACTCCTTGAAACCTTTACCTTTTTTCTCATCCACTATAGATGTTTTACAACCTACCAATCTAATACTTTATAACCTTAATTTATTAATCAAGATTGTAGACAACGGATATATGCCAACTATATATTTCTTAACATGGCAACCATATTTCAATTTATACTGTATATGAAACAATTCATTGCAGTGAGTCTATGTATAAATCCTCTGGTTTAGGAACAATCAGACTCCATCGACAAGTCAACCAAAATGTTTCTATGCATATTATCACCATCACACATTCAAAGAGGAAATAATTATTTTTAATACAACTGTTTTAATAATTTGCCTTATTGAGCTAGTAGGATTGCATTTTTTCAGTGAATGTTTTCATTTGTTACATATATTTTAAAACAACAGGTCGATTGAATAAACACTAACAATTGCTAGTTCTAAGTAATTTTCAAGCAAATGCTTGGATTCAAGTCAGCTGTATAATATTATTTGTATAGCTACAACTAATGACTTGGCGATATTCACTAGATTCGACCCAATATCACCTTAATTGATACCAAGAAGATGGAAGATTGAAATAATGAGATATTCAATTATTTTAAAATCCAGCAAGGTTGCTTAGAGTGAGCAGACAATCCTCAAAATTAAATTGGTTATTTCAATGCCTTGGAAAAGAATAGTAGTAACTGAAATGATGTAGTGTTGGGGCGATACTTGAATTAACTTCAAGAGTTCTTCATTGAGCTACATTTGTATTTCTTCTAGAAATAGTCGACCCTTTCGCAAAGTGTGATGCTAACTCAATGATAAGTAAAAGGTTCAAATTGACTCGTAGGTATTTGTTAGCGAATGAAAAAATCATCAGGCCTTCTAATAAAAAACTAAAACAGATAGAACTTAATGGAATAGTTCACAAATATATGATCAACTGAGCTTGAGCAGTAAAAAAATCCAACAAACTACTAAGTAATTTCTCATAGAATCAACTCCAGTCCACTCACTCATCACACTAATAATTTAAAGAACCTTTAAATAGATCTTTTTTTCAAAAAACCATTAAATTATTTGAATGCTTCACATTAAGTCACACATTGCTTCAAAGTAAGCCAAACCTTGGTCCTCTTTGTGCCTTTTGCGATTATTTGATTCCTTAGATAACAAAGAGAGATAGAGAAGGTTATTCTATGACGGTATCCACTCTTGACATTCCATCTAACCTAATTCAATATCTATCACTAGCGCTTCCTTTGAACGTTCTGTTTGAGGTAGCTATGATTCGGTTACATGAAATTTATTCAATTATATGGCTGCAACCAATAGTCTAACACAATCCCCTCTGTTGTCACTCTATAATGAACAATATTCATTGTATTGTTCGTCAGTGTGTTATGATATTTTCAATGCACCCTTAGCACCCTATACTGATTTTTCAATGAAAAACCAAGTTTTCATGGTACCTTAATTTCTGTTTTTAAAAAATAGTTTTTTTCAGCATACGGAGCTCAGAATCGTTGATATTCATATCGTTCGTTTAGTCAATTTCTCAATAATTAATGGGATTCTCATTTGATCAGAAACTATGTCGCAGTGACGAAATTCAAGTCCAATTACTCATCATGATTATATATCCCAACTACTTTATTGAAAATTGGTTGATAAGAACGGATGAAATTATTCAGTTCGATAACTCCATTGATAATAGACTACACTCAATTGTTTTTAATATAATTAAATACATTTTCAACTCTATATAGAATGTTTAAAGAGACTTATAAGGATCTTTGGTGATTTATATTCGAGGGATGCAAATAAGGATTTATTCTGCTTTATTTTGTGGAACAATAATATTATAGGGTATTTGTGGATGTCTACTGAAGAACAAAACTATTTTATGTCATTTTTCACTCAGTATTGTACATGTTTTGTGAGTGTTCCACGCCATTATCCATGCATCCTGAATGTTCGCTTTCGATGTTAATGTAAAGTGTGATATTCCTGTGTGTTTGTTTCTAAATGTCTATTTATTCATCACATTTACTCATATTCTTGCAACTTGTTCACTTGAATCTGTAATAAAATTCACCGCACGATTGTGCTTAATCTGAAGATCATCTAAGCTATATGGAAATACATTTTTGAATGCTTATTATGTGTCAATGTATTTATCATATCATGGAATCCTTCATTATGTTCTGTGAGTGGATAATTATGGTGTTCTGATTGTATGAATATTGAAAATCTGTTCAGTCAATTTTAATTCGATGTGTTCACTCTTCGTTTGATGTTTGCTTTTAAACAATATGCACTTATTACATGGTATTGATTTATTTGTTTTCCTGATAATTCATGCAATACATCAGTACAACAAACCTTACACAACTATAATACAGTACAATATACATATTTCTCAATTTCTTCAGTTTTTCGATTATGCTTGAGCTTCTTATGTATCCTATCTCCCATATTTAATATTGTCACCTTGAAATATTCCTCTTTCCTCAATCCTTTTATTGTTATCATTTCAATTTCAACAAACCATTTAAATTTTCTTTATACTATTTTCTTTGTTTCTATGTTCTGAGATTGTAATGACGGAGAATTCGAGCTCCCAAATATTTCCCTTTAATTCTTCCACTTCATTTGTCTCATTAAGTTACCCCTCAATTATGTTCCAATCATCAAAAGGAATTGATGTAAAAGTTGAAGCTAGATTTATAGCACACTTTCTGTAGATTTAACATCAAAATATTCAAACAAAATAACATCAATTCCAATTTCAAATTTCAATGAATATGCAAATTGCTTGCATTAGGTTTATCATGTAATAAACAATATAAAGACATACTCATTCCCGAATCTTATAGGAAAGTAAGTAAATATAATATAAATCCAATATAAAATAAATCATCACAGCAACTAGATGCCGATTGCGGTTTTTGTTTATAAATTTGTACCAGCTTGAAATTGATATTCTATATTACGGTATGTATATTTTTCCATAGACCAATAATAATGTTAAAACAATATCCTATAATAGCTCGTCTCATCATGTTTAAAATATATCAATATCGTCCTTCAATTAGCAGCAAATAAATCATAATGAGGTAACAATCACAAAGAGACAGATGTTATTGACAGAGATAATTTGTTTTTGAAGAAATTTGTCTCATGAAAAATGTTGGAAAGTTGTTTTCCTGGCTTTCCATAAATACTTTTTCAGATTAACAAACGTATTCACTTCCTAGTATTGGTCCAATTGATGCTTCATTAAATGATTCATGGTGAGCATTTTACTAACAAATTTAAAAAATAACTGAATGATACCAGTACTGAGAGCTCTATAGAGGGTAATTGCTGTAGCACATATTATTTCATCAAAATCTTCACTTCCCAAAAAAAGAGAAGAAAGCAAAGACGTTATTGATAGAATGGGATGAAGACTAAGTCTGAAGGGATTCCCTCGATATACCTCAGACCTGCCAGTTGATATTTATTATAAATTCACATAGTTTTTTGGTTTAAAAAAAGTTCTCAAAAAATTGCTAGCTTTGTCCTTATTTTTACTGTTTTCTAATTTGTATAAGTAGTTACGACGAACATTGAGTTCAAAACTGATCTTTACAATTTTTCTTAAAATAAATATTTTTAAAAAAGTATGCTACATACTCTTACATCAAAACAAAAACTGTTAATCGATGAAAATGGAACATAGTGCTGAAACTATTTCTTGATTGTTCTGGTTTGCCAACCATTGTTTAGTCTTTTTGAAAGACTTCAATATTTTCAACTTAACAGAAAGAGGGTTCTGTAGGCTATAATGTGAGAAATATTTTTTTTCACACATGTATTAAATAGTTCATGATTGTTTTATACAACTAATTCCCCATGTAACAAAATTTTCAAAACAGCTGATCAATAATATTATTGGAACTTGTCACATGGATAAATTTGTAACGAAAATGGGACCTGAAAAAGTAGCCTACTGTTCATTATAGTAAGATAGAAATCATTTTGTTAAAATGGTAAATCCTTCAGTAGAGTTAAAATTCAATTTTCCAAGGATGTTAGCAGGAGGGGGCTCTCTAGCTCATCATGTTTTGTACTTTTATGAGGCTCGGTTTGCATTGGTAGCCTATGGGGGCTTTATTATTTTCTTCCTTTGGTTAGGTCAAATGTGGTCCGAGTATAGTTTGATAGGTTCATTTATCGTTTTGTTTGGTTGCGTTAATTCTTTTGATGAGTTGAATTCAGCTGGATTATAGTTTCATTACAAACCGTATGGTTATGGTTTATTTTAAGTTGGATTAGGTCAAATAATGTTTTTGATGAATTTAGTTTTTCCAGATTATAGTCTCTTATTTCTGGTATGGTCTCATTTTGCTTTGCCTGTATTGCGTTTGGTTAGATTATAGTTTTGTTAGTCAGACTTTGTCAAGTTGGGCTATCCCTCATTATAGTTTTGTTGGTTTGGATTATAGTTTGTTTGGTGGGTTCAAGCCAAATTATGATTTAGTTTTGACAGGTCTTGTGAGGTTTGGCTCGGTCAGATAGTCAGATTATAATTTTGGTAGAGAGGATTCAGATTAGGTTGGTCTAGTCTTGATCACAATCTCAATGAGCCAGTTAGGCTAGATGAGGCTTGAAAATGCTTCAGTTTGATTGGATTATGATTTTGTTTGATCAGTTTATCATTTTGTTTGAATGTTCAAGACATATATGAATTACTTTGATAATATTTGTAGGTTAGATTGGTTAGGTTAGACCATATTATGCTTCCACTGAGACGGATTGGAAGTCAGTTTGATTAGTTTATTTTCTGTGTACTTGGTTCACACCAGATTATGATTCAGTTGAATTTGTATCTAGTTAGTTTTAATACCAGTTTCATTTCCAGTTAGGTTGGGCTAGGCTAGATTATGATTTAGTTGGGTTGGATTGAGGTTAGGTTGGGTGACGGCCACAGCTGCAGGGGAGTGTGAACGGTGTATGTGTGTGCTGTTTCAGTCGGGAGAGCGAGGCGGGGCGAGACAGACTAGGCGCAGCAAGTCAGAGGGGCCCCCGGTCCAAGGGCCTCCCGTTCAGTCTGAGTACCGACTGCGTTACGGGCTCAGCCCCCGAGCAAGGGCCCGGCCTCGTGTTTCGCGCAGTGACTCCGATCCTTGCCGATTTGACAAGGACACTGACCAGTTAGTGGTAGGAGGACACTGCTCAGCTTCTCTTACTTTCCTGCTTGTTCAATTACTACTAGTCTTTAGTGCCCGGTTGCAAGACAAACCATCTACCAACGAATGTGACTCGTTCATACTGGTGTCCTACACCGTTAGATTTTTTATCACATCTTAGTGCACTTGAAAAATACTCTACAAACTTCGTAGTGTCTTGAAAAATATTATTTAAACCATGAAAACTAAAACTAACTCCCTCCCATCCCCATCTAACAAAGTTAGATGGGGAAGTTATTATTATAAAGTTATTATTATAAATAATAATAAAAAGACTTGTTAATACTGCCTTTTTACACTGTTACTATTTATTTCCATTCATTCCTCACATTTTAGTGCTCTATCTTGAAATTAATTAGTCTAATTGAAATTAGTCTATAATACATGCAAACCATGCCTTGTACATATGTTATCCCTTTGAAACAAATTTAAAGACTTAAAACAGACTTATTTATATTGAGTTCTTAAATTATCACTTATCATTTCCTATCCACTTATTGTCTATTAATTTATCACATTTTAGTGCGCTGTCTTGAGTATATAAAACAAAATGAGAACCATGTTAACCATTTATTAAAAAAAAATATAAATCTCCAACAAAGGTTGAACATCGTAAAGATACTGATGTTATATACAGTTAGATCAGTATGATGAGTTCGGCATATCTATAGATTATATGTTGGCATATTTAGAGTCATATTTCTAGATTTTCTTTTTTTATTTGCCTTATTAATCTTAAAAATGCCAACATATTATTTCACATACTTATCCTTATCATTATTATTATTTTTTATCAAATTTTCACTGCAGAATATTATAATAAAGTTATGACTGTCAAGTGGTCTTAAGCGCCGTTGTGCTGTAATTATTAGCAATTGTATGTTTATACTGTAAATATATATATATATATATATATATATATATATATATATATATATATATATATTCCTTTTCACATATTTTACTAAGATTTGTAGGATATCTTTCAGTATCATTATTTCCTTTAATCAAACCAGTATATTTTAACTGTTTGATTTAGTCCGACTCCTCCCTGCACACAGACAAATCATCCACGCAGGGAGTATATCCATTATATTATTGTTATTGTTACACTATTATTTTTTAAATATGCTTTTTGATGGATAAATAAATTTGAATTTGAATTTCATTAATTAAATATTAGCACACTCTCTTGAAAAATATTTTATAACGCAAACTTATGAAGTTAATCTATGAAACCTTGTTAACTTCATCTTGGAAAATCCCTATGAAACAAATTTGAAAATTTCAAATCATGCAGGTGAAAAATAATTCCCTTTTTGATAATTCAAATTCTGCAAATATATTCTATGAATTTCGCAATAACTTATCATCATTAACATTCATGTTAGTTTTGAAACTCCCTTCAAGAAATAATTATTTTATTTTATTTATATCTCCTTTGTTTATGGAATTCCTCGGATTCATTTACTGTATTGCTCAACCATTGCTTCAAATATTCTTCCTCCATCCTTTTATATTTTATCATCCAGATCTATTCAAATCCTATCCGATTAACTTATATCTGAAACACTATAAAACACACACAAACATTTTGTCTTCACTTAACACTAGAGTAATAGCATCAACAGAGTTTCCATCTTGAGCTTGTAGAATTTTTTCAGCTGGAAGAATAGCTACACTAAAAATAATTATTTCTGATATTTAGATGAAATGAACTCATAAATATTTAAAAACATCTATTGAAATATTTCACCATTTGCTTTTAATAATTGATTAGTAGAATGACTATTAAAAAATATATTTGATTTTAATTAATTGATAGAGATTCACATCTTGCTGGATAATTCACACATGAGTAATTCCCAATGAATGGCTGCCAACTCAGTATAATAAAAGTTATACCAAATAATAATTATTCACACTACAATTATTCTCTTTAATTTAGAACTGGACATCTTGAGAATTCAAGATGATTGTCGCAAACTGTTGTTCGTTCAAACAATTTCTTACATTCTATTTTATGAAATATTACACAAATTATATTTTTGCAACCGGCTTTAGTACTTTCCTTGTTCTTTTTATCGTCTGTTCATCCTATCCTAACTCTGACATTTTATCTTTTTTGTGAAAGATCAGTAAAATAAAAATGAAATAGATTCATAGATACAGGAAATAACTATTGCAAGGAAGTTCTTATTGTCATCAATAAATTCGGTAACAAAATATTTCTTTTCATGTATTTCAGTAACTCACTAATTAATTTCACCTTATTCTAATCATTATTCCAAAGATTGTAAAAATCCATTCTCATTAATTTTCTTGTGTTTTTTTTACATTACAATGCATCATTTTTTCAGTTTTTGGTAAAATAATTATCTTGATTAGACGGATCATCTATTTCCATATTCATTTTTAATGTCAACCTAGATGTTCAATTATTTATCTCGTTAGGCACGTATATTTTAATCACTTCATTTTATCTGTATCGCCTGTATTTTTATCTGTCTAACCTTATCTTAATCGCTGATCAACCCTGGCCAGGGCTCATGTGAGCATAATCTTCAGCTAAAAATCTGTTTGGATTATATACTAATATTGATTTTTTATAATCAACATTCGTCAATTGTTCAGTAAAAGTTATATCAATCACATTATTTGAGATTAACTCGCGAATCTGATCATTCATTCATCCTGATCCTCACTCATTTACTCTTCCTTCTTATTTTTCCCAACCTTCTCTATCCTTCACGTTTTTCTTTCCTATTTTTCTTTTTTTATCTGCTTGTGCACACAGCTCAGAAAACATTTAGATAAAATGGCTGTTACACAACTTTCTTTAATAGCAGGATATTACAGGGGGAAATTAATCGACACTTACAAGCACCATAATATACATGCCTTTGCACCTTATCAGAGCCATTATCGGAATTGGTTGAAAATACCGAGCACAAATTTTAAGATTAGCTAGTTAGGAGGCTTGAGAAGACTTTCAGTGACTTAATGATCGACATTAGTGTCACCTATAAGTAAACTTCGTTCAACGTTATTTATGTGACAATTTTCAAATGTAGGTTCTACACGCCTCAGACGTCGATTGCTATGCAATTGATGATTTTAGATTTTTCAATGAATTTATATTGTTAGTGCTTAACAGGTGTACATTTTTGTAAAATCTTTTATCCCAGTGAAACTTTTGAAGAGGTTGGAAAAATTCATATTGTTCTAGGGAATATCGTTTAATCTAAAATGAAATCATTTTTTACAAACATGATTTGCCGTTTACTTTTCGAGGAAAAGACAAAAATATCCTCAGCTCTCATGCATGTGCTAATGAAAACTTGCTTGTATCGACTGGAAATAAGTATAATAGACTAAGTATATTTCATAGAGGTATTTTTCTAATTCATTGAATAGTAAACCAATTTACAAGTATAGTAGTCTGCAAACATAGAAAATGTCAATCAACTAATAACTCAGCTAACTGGATTTGCTACATAAATTATACCCGCATTTAGGAATTTAACAAGAGTTACGCAATAACTTTACTGTTGGTGAAGCCTTGCAAGTGTAATCTTAAAAAATCTGAAATCCATCCTTTCAAGAACAGGAAATTCAATTTGGTCTTTTGAGTGTGAAAACCTGTATCGTTCGTTGAGCTCATGCTCTCAAAAATCATATACAAATCATAGTATATTATACATAGTAATCATACAAACAGTTTTATTTGGAAATGACAATTGGATTGAATCAATGCTTAGTCAAATGAGGCTGCATAATCAGTATTTTCATACTATTCCAGGTGTGGAAGAGAACACATCATTTTTGAACTGTTCAAAATTTGAAATTCTCATTATATGATAAGAATCATTTTTGAAGAATTAAAATCTGTACGATGAGTGACCCGTATGGTTGAAAACCTATGGATTGACACAATTTGATCATCATACAGTATTTAGTTCAATGTTTGAAAATATCAAGAAAGCTTGGACTGAAAATATACAAGTTAATGCACCATAATCATTCATCAAGCTTTAATAGATTGATGGAACTGAAATTTCATCACCTTGAATGGAAGGAAGACAATAATGTAATTACTGTCAGTTTCCATTACAGTAAAATCATTACTGTACTGATCTTCATTTTAGAAACTATTTCTTGTTATCCAATAGTTCATTTAAATTTGTAGCCAAGTAGTTTCCTTAGCAATATTATTTGATATATATTTCTGTGAAACTTTATGCATGTTGCACGCATTCATGCTACCATTTATGTTTCATTTTCATTAGCGATGAGGGAACAAACTACTAGTCGCTCCAATCGCTATTCCATTCGTTCTATTCGAAAATAACAATCATGTTGTAGTCTAGAACAGAGTAGTCCAAATTATAAAGTGTAAAGACTTATCTTACCTATTTATTCAATTTGGCTTATCCAAGATGTATCTGTATTTTCAAGTAAATATATTTCCATCCACTGATTGAATATGAATCAGAAAAATACTTTTGAAAAGTCCTATTTGAACGAGTTATGTGTTTTACATAGCAAATAATAGTATACCATATTCTTCTATAATGATAGCTTCTCTTTATCTCTGTTCTGTATAGGGCTACTTGTAATATAAATATAAATAAAAATAAAAATCTCAGTACCCTTTTTGAAATATTTTATCACAACATGTTTCGGACATTTATGCCATTTTCAAGTGATATGAAGTAAATAAATAAATACTGCTGGAAGATTCTTATTTTGATCATATGTTAGTGTATTCATATGTTTTTATGAACTAGGACTGTAAATTTTGGGTTTTAATTCGCATGATTCTATCAAAAATGGGGTTATTGGTGTCTAATTGAACACCAAAATTTACAGTCCTAGTTCATAAAAACATATGATCAAAATAAGAATCTTCCAGCAGTATTTTTTACTTCATATCACTTGAAAATCGCATAAATGTCCGAAACATGTTGTGATAAAATATTTCAAAAAGGGTACTGAGATTTTTATTTTTCTTTATATTTATAGCTTCTCTTGTATGAATATCGCGATATGAATGTAGCATTAATTGTATTCAACTTGTTTCTGTAAGCATGATACTGATTTTACGGTGATTTTTTCAGATATACATAAACATCAATATAAATAAAAATATGAATCTGAGTATCCTTTTTAAATTATTTCGTCACGACATGTTTCGGCTACTAATGTCCTAAAGAAAAAAAGACAGTTAACATCAATATATTTCTGTATAATAATAATAATAATATCGAGTGATTATTAGTATATTTCAGTACAATTCACATTCTGATGAATCATTTGGAGGAATTCTTTATGAATAACTTCTTCACAATAACTTGTACTTCGTGAGAAATGGGTAATTGATTTATTAAGTAGATTTTAATTAAAGTCTTATATTAAACAATTCCCAGGCATCTTCTATGTTACGAATAAAACTTGCTAGATTCAAATTTTAAATTTTGATAATTTGATGAATAACAATATACTAAATTTTCAATTATTTAATTTCAGATTATTAGAAGCTCCTATTTTCTCTACTAGGAACTTAAGTATTTTTAGGCTTGTCCTAAACATATTCTACAAGAGCAGATGCAAATAATTGATTATCTATTGTTGTTAACAGTTCAAATTAGATTTTTATATCGTGGTAACCAAATATAACCAATAGTCGTTGCATATAATCAAAGGTAAATTCCTTGTTAATTTTAAAACAGTAGGTACTCTCAATTCTTTCATATTATCCTTTCAGAAACCCTCCTTCAAAGAGGTAGGCTATCTTTGGTATGCTTGGAGGTATCCTTTCCTTCTAAATCTTTCTTCTGTTTGATTGTCATTTAATCTTAATATTGTATTATTATACTGATAATAAAAAACAAATTTCCTCATAACTGAAATGTATATAATTTATATTCTGTAAGGTTTTAACTAGATTTCCAATTTATACTTTTGGATTCTTGTTGTTTATGTTTTATATGAGTTCAGATAACAAGGTTTTCTGGAAAGTCAGCGTCAAGTTATATGTTTATTACTATCATTGAAATATTATTTTATAATCTGTAGAAAATGCTTCTCTTGGTGAAACAAATAGAATACATATTATAATTTTAATATTATTTCATTGAAATTCAATATCCAGGTAAGTTACCTTTTTTGAATATACAATAGGATGTTATCCATACTTATCAGTTTTTCGTTCCATGTCTGGCACATGTATGTAGGCCTACAGTTTAGCTAGCAAAGAGTGATGTTGAGAAAAAGAGAAAATATTTCAGCTCAACTATACTCATTATTGTTTTGAAATTTTCTGTTTTTTATCTATTTCTACAGGGCTACTTGATAGGTTTTTCTATATAATTACAGTTACCATAATATATTGAACTAATTTATTCCTTACCGGTGCAAAAATCTATTTTGAGTTTGATGCCAAGCCTTGTCTAGTTACGAAGTCTGACTGTAGGATTCGCCACTTGTGACGCTGCGAGCGCCTGTTATTGAATTTTGACGCGTTTTCTGCTCATGTGCCGGGAACGGGAAAACTGGAGCTCAGTTCCTTCTGGGTTGATGAGATTACATTTTGTTCTGGCGAGTTGCTTTCTCTTCTCTTCAGATAACAACATTCATTTGTCAGAGCATCTCATATTGTAATGGAAAAACTCTGTGACTTAATTTCTACAAAACTGAAATATTCTGTGGAATATGCTCTCCTCATTCACACAGTTCGAAGAACTTGCCGATAATAGATTATAGGTTAGTAACTGAGTGCATTTTGGTGTCTCGCATATTATGCAATTCTATTGATAACAGGTGGTCCACCTTTTTATTGTACCTTTGTAGTTTTTGGTAGCTAATTGTTGTACTGAAACATCTCTCAAAGATGATAAATCATTAAAATATAAAATTAAAAACTAAATGGTCGACTTTTAAGTGCCACACTAAAATATCGATTTCTGAAGTTCTATGCACGTATGTAGGACGGTCATTCTACCCACTGATTGCGTCACTACTTCTTATCACGACTACACCTATGTACTATTTATTCTGTTATATTTCATTTAGAACTCTATCCTTTACTTAGTTCATGCTTTGAATAATTGTTTTTATACATGATTAAACTTAATATCTCATTCATGAGATTTTCACATCAATAATATTAAAAATGTTGTATATCATCAAATAGATCATAATTTACATTTTACATAAATAATGTGGGCGGAAATAGTGACAGATAATAATTGATATTTGTAGTATACTTATTAATTGCTTCATTTTTAATACAATGGTAAGTATAAAATTCTGAATTTTTTGTTGACCCCGAATTTTATTCACATTTCTTAGATCAGATAGGTAATATCATTGTTTGTTTTGTTCAAAACAGTACTTTCTTCACAATGTAAAGTTGAGTAACGTCAAATTACCTATTAAAAAACTCACCAATAGAAGAAGTATTAAAAAGTGAACTTATTAAAGGATTATTTATTAGGTACTATGATTTTCTTTATATATTCATAATCCAATGAGGTGAACTTTTGTAAAAATCAATTTTGAATATTTAAACTTGCTAGTCCCTGATATGTTTTGGTAAATAGCAAATACCAAAAGTTTCGTGAAAGTGGAAAGCCCACTCTCTACCAACTGTTTAAGTGTCATTCAACAAGTGGTACTAACTTGGAGTGAGTTCTTGCTCGATATTGTTAGGAACTATAAATGGTTCCCGGGAGTATAGAACTTCACTAGAAGTGAAGTTGGATTTGAAACTTTGATCTGTTCTACTTGAGTATATTTTTCCACCAATCGGAATTCACAGTAAAATAATTATAATAGTGTCAGTAAAGTGAATTTCAAATATCTTGAAAAGAGTTTTTCTTTGTGATTGCTGTACTCAGTTATTTTTGTTCCCATATTCTCTCCAATTTTTCTCAATATCTATACTTTCTCAATTCCAATATAAAAAAATCATTCGCCATTAGAAAATGATTTGAACACAGCTCAAATATTCTATATGCTGCCTATACGTCGTGGTTGCTACACTTGTTTTGAACAATTAAAGATAATGCCCACATATGAGTGACAGTGAAAGTGACGAACACAGTGAAAATATGATTTCCATGAGTTCTGATTGGACTGTTCCCACTCAGCATGGCCGAGCGAGTATGAATAGTCCCATTCTCCCATTAGAATTTATGGAAATAATATTATCACTCTACAGGTCACTGTCACTGATATGTGTGAATCCAGCTTAAGTGTGTAGGTATGCTACCTCTGAATAATGTTTCCATCAAAAATATAGTTAATGCAATACATATTTTACCACTGAAATGATTATCAATCAAAATATTATTTCAACAAGCAGCATAGCCTAATTATAGTGTTTTATCTATAGCACAATATGTTCATAATACTCTCTCAACAACTTAAATACCAACTCAACATGCTTTGAATATTTTGACTCCTTTGATTTGTTTATTCATTTGAATACTTCCACTATTTATATAGAGTTTTCGAAAAGTCACTGTGCACTTGAATTATGGGGATGAAATAAATTACTAGACATTTTAAATAAAACAGATATTCTAATGACATGTTACTTTACTTTACATTAAATGCGACTGGCAGTCCTTTTACAGTAAGCCTTGCACATCAGGAGAAATTATTCACTGCCATTTTTTACATGTTGCACAGTGACTCTCCGAACACTCTCATGTATAATGTGGATAACTCTTATCAAAATACCAACGATCTTGAACTGTGAGACTTCAACATAGTATTATTAATTATTATTTGTATTGATGAATCCACGTACATTGTATTGATTTGAATATGGCGCCATTGAAGAGTGTGAGGTAACAGTGCATCCTAGCATTGGTATGAGAAAGTATTTCAAGGCTTGATTTGCAAAATTCTATTCAAGTTTCTTACTCACACATATTAATTGTCTTTTTTTATTATTAATCTATAAAAATATGTAAAAATCACTTCTAGAAAATGAAATTGAAATGCAATCTGAATATGTTTCCAAGATTTGTTTCAACCAAAACGCACGGATTTTTATTTTATTAGACGACAAAAGTTACACATTTTGCAAACTCTCGATTCTCACGGATCCTGGAAATCAGACCCGGTTATATATATATATATATATATATATATATATATATATATATATATATATATATATATATATATATATATAGGAAAGTTTCAAAGGACTCACGTGGAGTCCGAAGTCACAGAGCATCAAATTAATAAACTGACGATAGCTAATGGCTTGAAAATACTATGTTCATGTGACGGCTTTGACTTCATTTTGCCATTTTATCAAATAGATTTAAAAAAATATATATTGAATTTACTGGGTAAGTTACTACATTTTCCGTCAATTTTCACAAAATTATTTGAAAACTGAATAGATATGGAAATATAACTTTTTCGAAAACTTTCACCATTGAAAAAGTCTTAGCCTAGTTACAAAAGGTTTCAAAACAGTTATTTTTATTGAAATTATTTGGTAATTGAAAAGGAGTGATCCGTGTCTAGTGGATATAGTGTTTGCGAAGCTTAGACCAGTTATAGAGTTATAGACCAGTTATTCTATAACTATGTTATTAAAGTACATAGTACATAGTTATTCTATGTTTCAAAGTAGTGTCGAACATTTTAGGGTATTGTTCCTGGATGATAGGAGACTACAAATTTCGTATTTGAAGTGTCCAAAACTCAGCGGTTATCCTTATAGCTGCTGTTTTGTTTTTTTCACTTAGAAATTTCTATCTCAAGAACAAAAAATGTTGTATTGATCTGAAATTCGGCATGAATATTTATGATATAAAGACTCAACTTTAAAAAATAAAATAAAAAAATCTATGTAAATTTTCAAAATGGCGGCCATTTTAAATTTTTGATTGCAAATTTCACGAAAACCGTTCACTTTACAAAAAAATTACAAGAGACAAAAAATTTAGCAAATTTTATCAAGATTTCAAGGGTACCTCATTTTTGAGACTGGTCGAAGAATAACGAAGAAATTAGTGTTATTTTCGTATTACATGCATGACCACTTATCACCATTTAAACATCAATATTAAATTTTCGATTCCAATTGTATTCAAGATGACGCTTTGAAACACGGTATGGCTCCATCTGATTTTACAATGTTTTTCAGATGATCTTGTTTGTTCATGGTCATGCATGCAGTACGAAAATAATCAATATATCTGTTATTCTCTGACCAATCTCAATAAATAAGGTATCCTTGAAATCTTGATAACATTTGTAATTTTTTTGTAAAGTGATTGGTTTTCGTGAAATTTGCAATCAAAAATTTTAAATGGCCGCCATTTTGAAAACTTACATCGAAAATTTTTTATTTTATTTTTTAAAGTTGAGTCTTCATAGCATAAATATTCATGCCAAATTTAAGATCAATTCAACATTTTATTCTTGAGATAAAAATTCTTAAGTGAAAAAAACAAAATGGCAGCTATATCAAAATAACCGCTGAGTTTTGGACACTTCAAATTCGACATTTGTGGTCTCCTATCATCCAGGAACAATACCCTAGAATGTTCGACACTACTTCTCAAACACTCTGTATATTTTTTGTAATAAGTAAATTTTAAGGAACATTCGATACTTTAATCCAATTCTATATTTAAAATTTTATATTTATCAATCAATTGGCTACCACCAATTGATTGATAACTCTGATGAGATCGAACAGGCCATACAACAATAACATTTAATAGAGTGTAAGATCTTAATTAACCTGGATTTAAATTTACTGTAGTAGAAGACTATTTTTTTGTATTTTAAATGTGGTGTGATATGAGGTGAACTGTATCCAATTCTAAATTGCTAAGTTGACATGGAAGAGTGGTTGACTAATTAAAACATTTTTGTGAAATATATCATCATCTATATTTTGTACTATATATTCTATATAGATATAGAATGTGGTATGATTTGATGTAGATTGTTTTGTCTTACTCTTCTCTGCTATTTCAAGTCGAAATAACTGTCAGAAGCAGTCTGACTGCTCAATTGATAGAATTAAATTTGTTTCAGAATATTTGACCAGTATTTAGTGACTGTAATTGTTTTTATCTGTCTTCTATTTGTAATTTGTTAGTAGTTTGTTTGTGTCTTTGTTATTGTTTTGTATTTCTGGCAACAGCTTGAAATTCTAATTTGAAGATTCCTCAATCACGCTTAAAATTATTAATCACTGTTGAAATTAAACACAGGCTTCGGTGCAACCAGGAAATAGAGTTTTGAGTTGTTGCATCAATTTTTTAATGTGAATATAAAGTTCCAAGTTTTCTTACTGATATTTCAATCTTTTTTCATTGATTAGTCATCGAGTTCTAATTTGCATAATATGTTCTTAGTTTGCATTTTGTTTAATTATTATGATTGTGGTGCTTTTTCATTCATTATTATTTATTGAGTTCTAATGATGATATGATCTGAGTTAACATTTTGGTTAATTATGACGATTGTGGTGTTTTAGATGATCGCCTACTTGCCAGACAACAACAACCAGTGCAGTTCAACTGCGGGTGTGTTCAAGTCAGCCGTGAACCGCATCAGCACCGAGTACCGCCTCCAGTTCGCCTGGCCAAGGGGCGGAGGTGGTGGAGGCGGTGGAGTCGCCACCGACGATCAGATGGATGGCGAGGGAGGGGGAGCAGCTGGTCCACCGAGGAAGTCGCTGTCGATGGGTGCTATCAAGCCGACTGGGGGACATATTGTGCCAACTCACAAGAAGAGGCCTCTTGAGGACACTAAGACTGGTTAGTATTTAGTATCGAAATTCAAATATATACAGAATGTCCCTCGAAATGTGTAACATCCGAAAACCATGTGTCCAACAAAAAATGTCCAGCAAAATTCTCTTATATCGACCTTAGTTTTCGAGATTGAAAAGTATCAATAATTAGGAAACAATTAGTCGAAATATAATTATTCTGAGGATATGTTTGGAAAGAGGAAGAAATTCCCAATAAAATTCTTATGATTTGTTCCTTTGTTTAACGTTTTTGAACTTTTTATGAGGAATCAAAGTTGAAAAAAGTACATTCATCGAGTTCAAAGCCAAATTTCAAACCGTTTTTGAACGCTGATAAAAAGTTCAAAAACGTTAAACAAAGAAACAAATTATATGAATATTTTTGAAAATTTCTTCCTGTTTTCAACCATATACCTAGAATTAGATTTTGACTGATAGTTTTTGAAAAATATAGAAAAATCTATATCTCTCGAAAACTAAGGTCTATATAAGAAAATTTTACTGGAAATTTATTGTTGCAAATTTCATGTAGAATCTATGATCTTCGGCTGTTACACCTTACATGGGACACTGTATTTGAACTGAAGGCTGGCGCAGGGAACCGGAAGCTCTGAAATAATGCCAATTTCATTAATAAACTCATAAAAACATTTAACCAACTCATTATTATTTTGAAATAATGTTATTAATTGATTTTGAATCTTGTTTATTGCTCCTCAAGTTTACATGAAACGAGCCAGTATACAATAATTCTATTATAATCCAGAACAACAAAGTCCAAAGGTATAATACATATATGGAAAACTTAATAAAGAATATTTGAAAAACAAAAGCACTCATGATTACATCAACTTCTGGCCTTAGAAATAAAAACAAACTTAAATTAAATACTATCTTACAAAAGATCTCTTAAAAATTACGCTTATACAAAAGTTTCCTATCAATAATCTAAATTAATTTAGTTCCATATAAGAATAAACAACTAATAGTCTAGCCTTGAACTTGAACCAACTTACTCTACAATAGTGAAACATTTGTTATTCCACCAATAAACTCATTAAACGATCTAACATGCTCATAGTCACATGCGCCAAAAGGCGCCGTTTGTTCCTCTACAATCAACATGATTGTAGATTATGTACTTATAATCATTCACCACAAATGTTTACCTTATAAAACTTACGTTCATTAATCACATAAACCACATTTTAAAAATATATTTATTACTAGCAGGAACCCGTGCTCCGCAAGGATCTATTTTCAAACTTGACAAACTGAAAACTTGACGTAATAAAATTTTGAGGAATTATAAATAGGCCCATAACCATCCTTGGTTAATTAAGAATCTATATGCAAAATTTCAGGTTAATTAGTCCAGTAGTTCAGACGTGATGATGCGTCAAACATAATTTTCCTATCCCGTAGGTGTATAAGACAGCTCTTTACTGTATTATATATATAGTTAACGACTGCAAGAGATAGGACTTTGAAACAGAATAGTGGTGAAACTATGATAACGCCAGAAGTGTCTCAAACACAATAGTAGGTACTACATGAACTTTTTGAAAGTGATTCGAAAAAAAAATGTTGAAACAACAGAACTGAAAGTTGTCAACCTTATCATTCTACCTCCATTTGGAGAGGTTTTTGTTTGAGCCGAATGTAAATCTATATATATAGAATGTCTGTTTGTGTGTTTGTTTTGTTTGTTCGTTTGTTCCCCATAGACTTGAAAACTACTTGATATAACGGCATAAAACTTTGGGAATATGTTGTGTGAATATTGAGGATGGTTTTTTAACAGAAATTTTAATAGGGGGGGGGGATATAATAATCATTATTTATTAATCCTTTTCACAGTCCTATGTTTTCGAAATCTTCGGCCGAGCAGCTACCGAAGAACGGAAAGATGACCATGATTCAAAATCATATTGTGATAATATGATTTAGCACCTAAAGTTACAAGCTGTATAATAAACACGTCATCTTGTGATAAATTATGTACTGGTAATAAAACGGTAGTTTGGAGTTGAAGTTAGTGTAGTTGATTGGTACCAGCTGTAGATAATCGTTCCTTAGAAGATCTATACAAATAATATTATCACTTCCCTATCATTGAGAAACTGGAAAATGTTGGAAAAAAATAATTCACCTCATGAAAGAGAGTTGTTCATATTGCATTCATTAATATAAAATCATATATTTCAATAACAGCTGTGCTGAATAATAAGTTCTATTTTTCCGGCTCTAAATTTTGTAAAATTACGTGAAAATGTTTCAATTATCAGTGATTTGAGTGAAATTTTTTTTGTTTCCTATCCAGTTTCTCAACCTTCAAAATTCAAAATTCTTAGTTTTAGTTGCTTTTGAGTGAAAAAGAACTAAATTTCAGAAAAGTGGAATCATAACCTCATTTCGGACTTTTAAACTATTATCTAAATTTGGGAGAGAAATAGTACAAGGAGTATCCTTAGTTTTTCTCTCCCGGTCAGTGCTTCTTGTAAAAATTATAATAATAATAATAATAATAATTACTGAAGAATGACATACTAATTTACATTTCTTTTTGAATTTAGCGTAGCATATTCATCCTAAAATGGGAGATAGAAAGGACACCGTATGGAATTCTTTGTAATTCATCGTACATCGCATATTTCCTGGACCATCTGTTGACAATCAACAACTATGAAAACATTAAATTCATCTTTGAAACACTGATTCAACTTATATAATTTTTTTAATTCAACACTTTACTGATAGATATTACTACCAATTGATTGAGAAGAATATTTTTTCGGAATAATGAATGCTGCATGACTAAGCACATAGGAAGTCCGTATTGAGATGTAAATGAAAATATCGATTGTCAGATAAATTTCATGATTCACCAAATAAAGTCAAGTGTGACATGATCTACATTTACTGTTTGGCGGTACGAAGTTCGCCGGGTAAGCTAGTTGTAAATAGAGCTTTATTATTAATAGTCAACGCTGAAAAAAGATAGGCTCAGTCACCAGGAATACTATAAATTCTATGAGGGACCAGTAAGCCATTACTTCAAGTAGTTCAATCACTTCCATTATGGACAATCAATACTTATGAAATTTATTAGCTACAGAATAAAAAACTTTTGATTGCAGTGTCCCCGACTACTACAATATGAATAACAATTTAAATCAAATAAAAGGAAATACTCAAATCTCTCATCAACTCGTACTTTTTACTCACAAAATATTAACAAAAAATTAATAGGCTATATAAGTCATATTGAATGAACTCACGGCTAGTACTCAAGTTTGTCTTTTTCTGGCCGTGCTGCAAATAAATGTAGGTGTATGTTTGACATTTTGTTTTTGTAATCTTGTTGTCTATTAAGAAAGTTTTCAATGTGATTTCTGATGGCAATAAAATGTGTATTTGAAAAAAGAATTATCAACAAACTCCTAACCAAAGAGAATCTCTGTGCTCTGTTCTAATCGGAATGTATGAGACTCCATATACAGCTGATAGAAGGCGCAAACCGAACTGGCCAAGCATTCAACAATGGAACACACACGTGGCAAGCTCGCGCTCTTGATAAACGCAAAATTAATTCGATCAGCTAATTGATAAAATTATTTTAAGCTTTCTAATGATTACAACATAATATGTTAGAATATCATGTGTCAATTATCTCAGTTCCATATGGCGTTCACTTTACCATGTTCATAACCTTACTTAATAGGATCCTTTTTCATCCTTTAAAACCCTTAGAGGCAATATATCCGTTCTTAGTGCGCGTCTAGCATGTTTGAAGAATATTTGTGAAAAGTTTTAAGTCTGTAGGCCAATATTAGTTTGAGCTGTAGTGTGATTTTACATCAAAATTTTCGAAAAATGCCCTCTCCTGAACCCCCCTGTGCTCCTGATCAGAATTTTTCTGCATAGATCTAATTTTTTTCGTAGCTGAACAAAAAAGTTCCTTGTGACTTTGCTGTGAAATGAACGGTTAAAAAGTACAAAATTTTTGGGGCGCCCCAGCTCCCTCAGGGGAGCAAATTTCTGAAAATCCTTTCTTAGTGGATGTTTTGAGGCTACCATAAACAATTGTGCAAAATTTCAAGTTTTTAGGCTCAGTAGTTTGGGCTGCGGTGTGATTTCAGTCTGTCGGGGCTTAGCCTTTTGTAGATATAAGAATATTAACCACTTCTGTTTACTATGCCATCGATTTCCAAAAGTGCCTCTACATTTTTCAAAAAAAACATCAGAGATGTGGTTCTACTATTCGGCATTCACAACCTGTTATGAAAACTGTGGAATAAAAGTTTAGAAGATCTTGGGGAGTGACAGTGATTTTGATTTCAATTTTCTCCTACAGTTGTTGAATTGTTGCATCACATGTACGGTACACCTTGCATTCAAAATATCTGAACTAGTAATGCTGTCAAAATATTCTCTCATAAGTTTCATGGAATACTGTCTTAACTGGTTCACATCAGTCCAGTAATCCATTGTTACTTAATTGGAATGCTCTCTTAACTGTTTCACAGCAGTCCAATCCATTGTTACCTTATATGTTTATATCAATTCTTCAAAATATCTAACAACTGCTAGCTCTACAGTACTGCCTACTATATTTTCAAAATTCTCCGTTTCCCTGCGCAACCATGTACTTCTGAAGTTTCAAAATAGCATGAAATATTGGTCGATAATATTATTTAATAAAGTTTATGTACCTTTTTCAAAAGTACTAAAACATTTTGTAAAATCTGCGTGCATTCCAAGGCACAAGGGTCTCATCAAACGAATAATAGAATTAAATGATTTTTTCTTTATAATAATTTGTTTGGATAGTAGACAACTGAAACAAAATCTTCGTAAAAATTGATACTATAATATAAAACATTTTGATAAATTTGGTATTATCATATTATTGAAATACTATGATCCAAGTGAAGTTTGACTCTATGACTCTAAGCACTCTGATGAATTTAATACATTAGACTATCATTATGTACTGAAGAACATTTCTTGCAATTAATGTAACTTGATTAACAATTATTTGTGTCAAGTAAAAGATCCTAAAACTCCAAAATTACTACGATTATAAATATGTTGAAGATCCAACACTCCGACTTTTTTTAAATCGATTAAGAACTGAATATTAACTGAGTTATTCTCTTACAGCAGCAGAGCTGGAGCCGTTAGTTAGTATGAAGAATGACACAATTGACAATGATGATGGGGAAGAGAAAATCCAAGAAGAGTCTATTAGCAAGGAAGAAAAACCTTTACTTAGGTAAATTATCCCATTCAAATTTGAAAAATAAACAAATTATTTGTATAATTGGTAGAATTGATAGTGTTTTCATAGTTGGTAAAGTTTTTTTTTAAATTATACATTTTTTAGTTCCCAATTTCAGTTTTTCAGTGAATTTGTCTTGTTCATCGATCAGTTCAGTTTAATTCGTCTGCATTGCCTGTTTTATTCATTGAACTTTGTCACAGAGAGTGCCTGCCTGTTCCAATCAGAACGTCATTTCTGTTTGAACTAACAATTTAAAAATAACGGGTAAAAGTTTTCAAGTTTCTTCATATATTTCAATTTATAAATGGATTTTGAAGTGTAATACTTACATTACTTAATATTAACTCAGATTTCAAATTTCCAGTGTTTATATATTTTGACGGTAAATTTTTGTGAAATAAGAATTGGTACCATAACCTCATTCAGACTGGCTCATCAACTATCTAAATTCGGGAAAGAAATAGTTTTGGATTAATTCTGTTGTTTCTCTCCCAATCGTTGTTTTCATTTTGTGCATGTGTGTGTATAAATGAAATAAAAATTACTGCTGACCGCTCTCTATGTGCACTCATATACACTCATCGTACTCATGTATTTAGAACTGAGTTCTTTTCTAATATTCAATAATATTTTAACAGATAATATATATAAAATCTCTTGATAGTTATGTATAGCCATCTATTTGAACAATATAGGTAAGAACAGAGATGATGCAAGTTTAAAATGGCATCGAAGTAGAAAATGTAATCCTAATCCTGAGGATGCTAAATTCATGATCTATTTGCATAGAATCTCCTATTTATCATTGCCTAAATAAGGAATGTTTTGCACAGTGTTGCAATACCGCCAAATATACGGTATTCAATATTTGCTGTTTCCATTCGTATTCGATTATATCGCTCATTTAATCCTTGTTTCGGATGTTTCATAGATTTTTACTGAATGTACGTTCTGTATGTTCCAGGAATGAATTTAATACCGAATATAAGAAGAAGTTCCGACCATTCTCTCAATATAATTATGTAGAAGGAAAATTCAAGCCTAAGAAAGAGCCTGAACAGCTTCTAGCTGAGTTGCAGTCAGAGGACTCCTGGTATCAAGAAGTACTAGAACTTAGAAGGAAGGCTGGTGAATACAAGGTATCTAACTAAAATAACTTTGTTGCTAAATTATTACTTATTCGAAAATTACAATGTGGTAGCATACAGAGAAACCCTCAACAATTCCTTGAATCAGGCAATTATAAAAACTCACAATAATAATTTTCAAATTATATTTTAAAAATTATAATTCACTAGTTATCATCACAAATAATCTTCATAATTTCTTTAGTGGATTTTTTTACAATAATTAGTTTTTATTTCAAGTAAATCATATATTCCACCATTTGGGTCGGAATATTCTCTCAGGTTGGATGGGCTACTATAATGGCCATAGCGTCTTCTGAGTTTACTGGGCACACAAGAACACGCTTTGCATCACCAGGTTGGAGCATGTTTTCCTAACTAGTGCAATCGTGAGTGATTTCACATATTCTACAATAAAAAAATAAAAATAATTAATTTCATTGAATTTTTTCATTCAGTTTGAAAGTTAAAATACCTAGAAGTTTGTTTTTAACGCTTAATCAACAAAACAATGAGATATTGATAATGATAAAAGTCATTGGAAAATTAATAAATGTAGAAGTACAAATTTTCTTTTCACTTTTCTTCTTTGAAACAATTAACTATCAGAAGTGATATTTCTCAAAACAGAGCCCAATTTAAATTCCTGCCTTGACACCACAGTTATCACATATTAAATTTGTTATAACATGTAGTTGTTTTCTAGATTATGAACTTACGGTCTATAAACACATTTTGGGAAATAATCAGTGCAGCAAACTCCTGAATAGTTCTACTTTATAAGTATACTATGATATACACCGTGTCCTACGAAGAGGTTTACACGTTTAATTTAATATTGTGTGCCCATTCATGTACCGAACTTTTTTAAATTTTACACAGTTTACAAAGTGGACTCTGAAAATATTCTGTGATAATTTCAGCTCCCTAACCTTCGTAGAAACAAAATGGCGGCATATTGGAAATTTTACTAATTCGCTTCCTATAAAAACTACTTTCATGAGTTATCATCTGATTTGTTCACTACGTTGCGATAGTCTTGGCTCATTTGATGCTACCAGAAATGGATCAAACAATCTTCAAACAAGATGGTGCTCCACCTCATTTCGAAAATCATGTCAAACAATTATTATTACTAAATGACTAACTTCATGGCCGTTGGATTGGTCGCGGTAGTGATTTTTTGGATTGGCCACCCCAAACACCAGATTTAACTGTTTGTGACTCCTTTTCATGGGGTTACTTGAAGGAAAAAGTTTATACTCATAGCTTCAATAATGATGAGGAACTAAAACAATTAGTAACAAAACTGAAGAGGAACTTCTCCGGTTACCGCGGAGTTTCTTTGAAAGAGCTTACGAATCATTTCTAAGCGCTGTTATCAGTGTGTTGCTGTGGATGGATTTCAATTTAAATAATTTTGGACTCCGCGGTTTTTCATAAGGCTATGTACTAGTTTTTATTTAAAATTCATATTTCCTTAAAGTGCAACAATAAAAATATTTTATAGAACCAAAAACACCTTTTTAATGTTCTTAAGGTATCGTTATTCAATATGCCGCCATTTTGTTTTTACGAAGTTTAGGGAGTTGAAATTTTTCCATAATATGTTTAGAGCCTACTTTGTAAACTGTGTGAAATTTAAAAAAGTTCGGTGCATGAATGGCACGTAATATTAAATTAAACGTGTAAACCTGTTCGTGGGACACGGTGTATACTATCATAAATATTTCTGAACATAAATTTAGATATTCGCAGAGAAATTGACAGGACACTAAAGTGGCCCAATAGACTGCGTAGGAAAAGCACTAGTGGCCATTATAGTGTATCATCCTACCTCCGACCTCACGGACAAAAAATACAAAAATTGTTCCGAGCTAACTACAACAGTAGACCTGGCCTACCGACCGCAAAGGGTTAAGTCTCAATTGTTTTTGTGTCGGTATGATGAAGCTACTACACTTTTGTGTCATTTAAACTCATGATTTTTCCATGTATAGTCTGTTGCGGTTTTTAAGATTTGATTATGCACACTACTGCGATTTGTAAAACGCAGTAGTGTGCAAAAAGATTTTAAATTTTGCAACAAGAAAATGGCTTTGATATTCCACATTTAAGGGAGCCAATAACTTGGGTGTGATATATGATAAACAAAGTTATTGATAGAGTTGTGAAGTTCTAGAAAATGCATATTTAAGAGTTAATATTCACCTTTACTAACTAGAAGCAAAGTAAAATAATTCAACTAGAACTAACTAGAAGTCGACTAGTTGATTTGTTTAAGAACATTGACTAGCCCTAGAAGATACCATGATTTATTGTTCATATTAATATTAATGTATCATATTGTTCCTATTGTTCTTGATGAAAATAACTTATAGAAAAATATAATTTCTGATGATACAGCATCGCGGATGGGGAACAGAGTTGGTGCCGCAGCATATAGCTGAGCTCTACAACAAGCAGATCACATTATGGGAACAGGTTTCTCGGCGTTCGTCTCTATCCGCTCTCAGTCTAGCGTCAACAACACCCAAGTAAGAAAACTTCTATTCATATTCAACTTCTTACATTGTCAAAACCCGCCTGCATTCATTCAATTCATTTATACTCTTCTCGAGAAAAATTTATTTTGTTAAATTTGTATCACAATTCTATTTTTGTATTCAAAACCCAGCTGAATCTCCTTGCAACTAGGTAAGGTAACGTGGTAACTACCACCCGTCACACTAATTGAAGCTATTATAGGATCTGAGAAGCTTATACCCCGTAACATTCCAATTTATAAATATTCAAGAAGTCATTCTCGTCATTCAGCCATGCTTTGGTCAATATTATACAGCTGAAACGATGTTAGAGACTTGAGGATAATTTTATTATAAATTCATCTATATTTCTCTTATAGCTCCCTATGTTTTGATGCATTACCGAGGAATCGTGTTTGTTACCATTCCGGAAAGAATCAAATGTTGAAAAAGTGATAGAAAAAATCATTAATGTTTGCACACTCAATATATTCGATCGGAGACCCATCAGACCCGGTCTCCTGTATAACAAAGACACCTGTATTAATTATCGGACCAAATAATTAAACAAGTAACTTGAAGACAAGATAACATGAAATCCACAAGTAGCTTTTAGCTTAAAACTCGATTCCATTCAGAGTGAATGAAAACCATGTTTGAATGGTTATTAAATTATTTCTCTTGCCATTTCTGGAAAAATGTCGAGCCTTCAAACTGCTCTTAGGTGTAGTTATCAATTGTAAATCATATCTTTCAAACATAAAACAAACATTCTCATCTACGTTGTGAAAGTGTATCATACAATCATTCTGATTCCGAAAAAATAGATCATCGCACTCGTTTTCAGCAATTACTCTTAATTTCGATTTTATAACTAACGTGTTCAAAAGTGAAATTGTTCCACTATCAAAAGGATTATTCATTTTAGAAAATATATCCGCTTCAAATTTGATCGATTGAGCGGAATTGGTGATGTGAATTTTTATTGTAATGTCCCAGCCACTAATAGCATTTCCATGAAAACCCATTGCATTCTTTATCCTAAATCCATTCTTATTTCTATTATTTACAAATTGGAACTTTTTTTTGTGTTTATAAACATTGGTATCACAATTGAGTGTTCGTGGCACCTGAATCATTGAGATACTGTCAGCGGTCACCTTCGGATTAAATTTCATTTTATTGATAGCAATTGCATACTTCTCTTCACGGGTCAATAGTGGTGAAGGTTCAACTTTTGTCACAAAGTCTTCCCCACTCATTGTGAGAAATCGAATATACGTTTTGAGGCTGTTGAAAGAAGTGGCTACATCTTTGGCTGGGATTTCTCGACGCTGAGTTTCAGCCAAAGCCCACCGCTCGAAATGGATAAAAATCTCTACTTCGGACTCAAGATTTAGGGTAGGGGATTCCAAGATGGACTCAATCGTATCAATACTGGCGAATGGGAAGTATGCACTACTCAAAACTTCCCTAGTATTCTGTCTGATGATTTTACTACATGTATCATCGAATTCAGAGATACAATACTGTCTACAAGAATCTTGTAACTCTAAAACGTCCGATGGTTTCAGTGTTTTCTTAATATACTCTACACATTTTTGTACCAAGTTTGAAATAATGTATTTTCGTGCCGCGGTGTAAGTGTGCAAAACGTGAACCACCGATTCAAATACAATCTCACCTGTGTAGATGAATTGTTTCATGGCTTTGAATCCTTCCGGCTCCAAATCTTCAACATGCACAGGGTTTGTCTCCTTTAAATCACTACAGAACATTGCATGGAAAACTTCACTGGCGGCAGAAAAAAACACTTTGTGACCTTTGATGGAAGTTTTTTGCGAACCGAGCACAAATTCACAATCACTGAGCATATCGCTGTCCACTAAACGGTGGAAACGGGTTTCAAAACTCTGATTATCAGGTGAAGCCGAATCTCCTCGCATTCCTTTCCCATATTTCTTTGGATTTCTACAGGAATTTCCTTGTATTTCTCCAGCTTTGGATCCCATAGTTGTTAATAATTCAAAGCGTGGGCAAAACTGGAAAAATAAAAGTTGTGTGTGTCAAATGAACAAAACCAAACAATTCTCTTAGAATTAAAAATTTAAGGTTAAAAAATAATCTGTTGGCAGAATCAAGTCTTTTAGAACATTAAATTTTTCTTATATCTCAACAAAAACCAATAATGGATTGTATTTAAATTATTCTGCTGCTTTCATCCCAACTTGAACTGTAGGTAAATAGTTTTTTTACATCAGTAGCTTCACAACTTTTATAATTGTGACAAGTCCGGATACGTTTGACGATACTGGGCTCATATTCAACGTGCAGGGAATCCTTTCATTAAAATAAATTTTTCAGTATTAAGATACTGCCTGAATGCTGAAGATGGGGCCCATTCCCTTGAAACGCATCGGAAAAGTGAGTTGTGAAATCAAAAAAGCTATTCGCAAAATTCGTGAAAAAGAAATTGTTAGAATTTTGTAGAATTGTTCCACCTGTAGTATATTCTACTTGGATAGTTTGGATCCTTAGATCACTCAAAACATGGATTTCAAATCATATGGCATGATTATTATCATCATCTTCATCAACTATTTTATTCACACATTTGCTGTCTTACACATACATGTAAAGTTTTTTATGAATTATTTATCAATCAAAAACAATAGATAGATTGATTGCACAAGTTTCCTAATTATAAAATATAAAAATACCTACATTTATTTTATATCCTAGTGATACAATACATGAACAATATTATTTATACACTCATATTTAACAAATGAATGAATGTAAGCCTCACAATACCCTGTGTGTGGGAATGTTTCTATAATAAAAGTAATTCATAAAGTTGCATTATTAAATTGAAATTTGTATTTTAAATTTATCTCAACAGTCGTTGGAAGATGCGTAATATAGTGAAATTATACTTCAAATTGAAGTTAATGTTCTATAAGCTCATTGTTATCATAAAATTTTTCTATCAATTTTTAACAAGTTATAAGAGCATAAATGTCACACCTTCAAAAGCGAATATCTCCAAAACTATTGAATATATGGAAAAAGTTGTTATATGAATATTTTAGGAAATCATTCAAGCTTTAATTTTTAATAGAATAGTCGTGTCCATAAGGCTGGCCACTAACGTTTGAACATTCATCTCATGAATGTTTATCATATATAAACACATGCTCATCATCAGCAAAAGGCTTCTAACATAAAATAAACAACCAATAAATAAATTACTGTAAAATTACAAATTATAATGATAGAAGAATAATTCAACCTCAAATAGAGCAGCAAATAAAAAATAAGCAACAAAAAATTTTTGCTCAAAGCCTTTCGCTGTGATGACACAACAATGAATGACGGCTGTATATCATGAATGTTCTACCGTTAGTGGCCTAAGATGCATAGTTTTCGAGGTATATGCGAGAACCCAAAAAATGTTACATTTGAACCACTTCCACCCCCCTTAGCACAGGGGGTAGGGGTGAGGGCTTTTTATATGTCTCCTCACTACCCTAAACAGAACTGCGGGGTCAAAAATTGTCTTCCAAACTTTACCTCTCTATAAACCCCTTGGTTGACTGGACTAAACAGCTGGATTCGCACACTACAATCACAGTGAACAGTGAACATATATTTCCCATAAGTTCTACACTTTGACTATTCTCACTCAGGGAGTATGAATAATACCATTAGAACTTATGGGAATAATATTTTCACTGTCACAGTTATTTAGAAAGGAATTTGGGGTTTCAGTTTTATGTTCATCTGAAAGATTTGGTTTATAGTTTTTAGTGTGGTTTAGATTTAAATATTTTCCGACTTCAAGAAAAAATTCATTATTTATTAGAGATTGTTAATAATTTCAGTTCCTTTTTTTTAAACCAGACATAAACTGTAAATTTTGAATCAAGTAAAATAGGAAATTAATTGAAAAATGATTTTCATTATTCACTAATACATTTGAATATCATTTATTCATTCATTCCTTGGATAATAAATTACAATGTCGGAATGAAATAACAGGCGCTAGCCCAAAACTTCATTCAACTTCTTAAAATTCCAAACTTGATTTATTAATTATTTAAAGCAATGAAATATTAAACTTAGATTACTTATAACGTTTCTATTATTACAGGATTCCTACAAAATGACTTACTTACTCGTTTACATTATTGTTATTAGTAGCTATATCATTATTATATCTTTGATCGATGTTATTTGTTTTAAAAGTGGAAGGAATTAAATTCCAACCAGTCCCACTACTGAGAACCGTAAAATCATATTATGATGCCGTGAACGTGAACAAAGAAACTTTAATCATCATTGTGATATGGACTCAAGTCAAATATTTATTTATTGATGCATACATAATTATATGAGTGCTACAGGCATAGCCCAAATGCACTCATGAATAAAATTGCATCAGTTAGAATGTAAGATGATCAATACAACTAACACAAAATATTATCATTAGAAAACAATTCACAAAAGCTGGTGTAGAAAAAATGAAATAATTGAAAAAAATCAATACAATATTGCATTTTTTTAATACATTAATTTATATTTTACTAACTATCATGGTAAGTAGGGATTGATAGACCAATTGCAATAATTTGATAAGAATTGCCAAATACTGACTAAAGTTCTGGACACGAATGATAGGTTTGAAATCAGCTGTTTCCTGAGACCCATAGAACCCTCTGTAGTGAGGTTCACGTTATAGAGTCAGCATCTGTTTTGCATTTGCTGTCATTGTATGTCATTAGACAAAGCAGATAGCTCTATCCTTTTCTGACTACGGTGTGTTCCCAAACTGTTTCCAGACTATGTAGAAATATGATGAATTATCAACATATTTCATCACAATTATGAAAATGTATAATTTAATCATGAAAATATATAGTTTCTTTACGATATCAGATCAGCAGATTTATGGGGATATCTAGAATAACAGCTATGCACTATGAAAGCTGTGGAAAGGTAACATTGTACGTTCTGTGTACAGTTAATTGTTCCAGTTCCAATCGTAAATTGTTCAATCACGTGATTAGTGCAGAATGTTCCCATGGAACGCCATTTCAAAATTGTTGGTTCGAGCTTTTGGCGCGCACTTATAAAGTTGATTTACACTAAAATGTGTCGTTTACTAGCTGCGTGAATGAAGAAAGGTTGTTTTACAAACTTACCGTCTAGAAAAGTGTGCATTTATTTCATTCCATTACTCTCAAATTTTCTATGAAGAAAAACTCATTTAACGAATGGTTATCAAACATCATTTTGTTGGTTATGTATTCTATAGCTATGCTATGGTAAACCATTGATATAGAGAATAAGATTAAGAAGAGCGAAGTCCGCTATGATGCCACTGCGCTAGTGTAGCTACCAGAAATTTCGGGCAAGAAGTCGGGTATTTGTATTCGCTGTGTAGAAAAAGAGTCTTTTTCAAATGATAATATTTTTTTATTGAAGCAACAAAAAATATTCAAAGTATGGTAGTTTCATGCAGTGCTTATGGATGTACGAATCTGCATGTGCCAGATGAAAATATTTCTTTTTATACATAAGTATTTTTATATTTTCATCGGTCATGTTTCATGCAGGCTAAGCCTAGTGCCAAATGATCGTTTCAAGGAATATTGTGCTTAGGTTGATTCATTATCATTATTTGCCAAGTAATAAAATATAAGTATCGGTAATATTATAATAAATATTTTATTTCCATAGATCCATAGGTATCCATATTCCATTCCATTAATTTGTCTTATATTGTAATATTTTGTGAACTATGAAAATATTGTAAGCTAAATTTGTATTATAAAAAATATTATTTGCTAAAATTGTCTATAAATCCTTCATCATTGCTATTGTTTTATTTTTCCTGTTCTTATAATATGTAGAATGTAGTTATTTATTATCTTATATTAAATATAGGAGTATAGAGTATAGTTAGGTACCTATACTTAAGTTGCAAAACGAATGAGAAACAGTTTCACGAAATATTGTGATAACGGTTAATTTATTATTATTTCCCATCTAATAGAATATACAGTAATATTAGCGGTCTATAATATTTTTGTTTTATTTTCCCGTTCTTATAATATGTAGTTATTTATTATCTTATATTAAATATAGGAGTATAGAGTATAGTTAGGTACCTATACTTGAGTTGCAAAACGAATGAGAAACAGTTTCACGAAATATTGTGATAACAGTTAATTTTTATTATTTGCCATCTAATAAAATATATGGTAATATTAGCAATCTATAATTTTTGTTTTATTTTTCCCGTTCTTATAATATGTAGTTATTATTATCTTATATTAAATATAGGAGTATAGAGTATAGTTAGGTACCTATACTTGAGTTGCAAAACGAATGAGAAACAGTTTCACGAAATATTGTGATAATGGTTAATTTATTATTATTTGCCATCTAATAAAATATATGGTAATATTAGCAATCTATAATTTTTGTTTTATTTTTCCCGTTCTTATAATATGTAGTTATTTATTATCTTATAAATATAGGAGTATAAGAGTATAGTTAGGTACCTATACTTAAGTTGCAAAACGAATGGAAACAGTTTCACGAAATATTGTGATAACAGTTAATTTTTTATTATTTGCCATCTAATAAAATATACGGTAATATTAACAATCTATAATAAATGTTTTATTTTCCATATCCTAAATACATGGTAATAGGAAAATATTGTAAAAATGAGATTCATTTGCTAATAGAATGGATCAAAATCTGTAGTGAGGTAGGTTCACTAAATTAGATGTTTGGTCGGGTTAAAAATAAAGTTCAATGAACAAATCATTGTATCATATGGTAATGGAAATGATGAAAAGTTGAAAAAAAATTATATTGAAATCCATCAAGTATGTCGAAAGATATAACGCAATGAAAGTCGATGTTTTCCCATATAAGTCTGTCTGGGCGCCTGACTTCTTGCCCGATATTCAATGGCGACGAGAAATGAAGGAGGCATCATGCTTCCAAACGCTTGAAGGTATAGCTTAGTCATCTAACTATATATATCAATGTGGTAAACAAACAAGCTATCAGTGCATGCGCAGAGAAGCAAGCAGACTACAATTTAATCGACCAATGAGAGCTCGGATAGTTGGAACTGTAACAATTTACCAAGCTTTGACTGTGGGGCAGGAACTTGGATCTGGAACTGCTTTCTGGTACAGAATCTGTCAAAATTCCTCCCATGGGACGCGGAACATTTTACCTGGTAAATTGTGAGTCGGACAATTTACCACATTCTATGTACCCAGAACGGTACATTCTATGTACCCAGAACGGTACATTCTATGTAACTAGAATGCCTTCCTATCATTTCCACTGACTCGATATCTTGAATTTCACTAGAGCACATTTCACTAGAGAATTCGTAACGCTAAAAAGTCAAAGCATAATTATTCATTTCATCACTAAATGAGCATATTGCTTATCACGAAAAAGGTACAGTGGCTTTTCAACTGATGGTTCAATAGTTATTTATAGCCCACATGAAGAGGTTTTACAATTATTGTTCAGATGAACTCTTCAAAGATTCACCTGTCTTCACAGCTATTTGGAATTCTGACATATAATACTGAAATATGTATTTTTGTTCTCATTGATATCTTCATCCATGCTCTGATTTATTCCAAAATAAAACTTGTGTTGACCGCGTTATCGTTGATGATTTCTGACAATGTTTATTTTTGTATTTTGTCAAAGCTGATGTGATTGATTGAAAAAATCTTGAAAACAAAGACAATGTTTGTCATCTTGATAGATTCAGAAATGAACTTCACATAGTCATTATATTTAGTTTTGTTTTTAAATCGCAAACTTCAATGTAAAAATAGTTTAATGTAATAGTTTAACGTAACATTTATTCATGCATATAATCAATACTTCAATTTTGTCTGCAGGTTGATTAGTAAAGAAGAGAAGGATAAAGAGAATAATAAGAAGAGCTCTCCAACGAAAACATTGTCTGCTAGACATAGTCCAATAAAACCGTTCTCCATTTATGATAAACCATCAGTTACTTATAAAAAGGTTAGTTCTTTAATCGAAATTACCTGAAATTACTATCCTTTCCGTGAACCTAGTGATTCATAACATTGGCAATCATTTATGAAAAATAATAATGTATTATTGTTAATACCGTCAATTAATGAAGCGATCAAAATGTTTTTTGATTGACCCAAGTCAATATCGGTTAAGATAAGAAAATTTACAACTTTCTCTCACCTTATCAATAAATGAGTCAAACGTTTCTTCTAATTAGTATGTGTAATTAAGATTATAATTTTCTATAATATTTTTGAATCAATATCCTTTGATGAATGCCATAGTTCATAGTTAATTTATTCAATCTTCTTATCTTGCATACCTGACAACACCCACGTATATGATTTGACCTGGGTGATAAGTTCTCACAATCACCCAGTGATAAGATGAAATCGTCACACATACATCTTACCGTACCTTATACCTTATACGCGAGTTTTTTACATCCTTTCCGGCCGTTCCCCGCACTCAACACGCCATCTGCCTCTATCTCTCCATACGTCTTGTATACATATACATATATCTTATTTTATTAAATAATTTACATAAATATTTTTATTGATCACTTATTGATCAACTCAATCTGCGATTCTACGTTCTTATACGTGGGATAAGCAAAGTTTATTAGTATTAGCATGTAGACTTTGCTTCAATCAATCAATCATTTATTTCTTTCCAAAACATACATGAAAATGTCAAAAACTAAAAACTAACTTAAAGCTAAAGAGAATCATGATGAGCTCAGATACGGTTTTGCACTTATATAATGGTTTTGCGCATATAAACTATAGAAATGTTTTTCAGATGGACAAGTACGAAGATAATAAAAAGGACAAAAGATCTAGGAAAGAAGCGAATGCTTTGCGTCGACAAAACCTAGAACGGTCTGGTGGAGGTAAGTCTATTTTTCTCATAGAAACTCAGCAAGCGAAGTTTTGATCGGTTTTGATGTTAAAGTTCCTTTGTCATAATTCAACAAAACTTTTCTCCAAAACCACCTAATTTTCCGACATTGAGTTCAGGCCCTATTCACACAGTCATAGATTTGGTCCTATGATATTACCTCCTCAAGTTATACTCAAACTCCAATGATAAATTATTTTGTATTGGTTTGTTTATGTTCTTGAATTTGGTCCTATGACTTCAACTTCTGCTGATTTGTTGTTTTTGTTCAGGTCGATCCCAATCAGTCGGGCCCACGGCCACTTTCACTGAGAAGAGTCTATCGACTTCACCGAAACGAACCAAAGCTCCTGCATCGAATAAACCGCCACAAATCGCACCTGCTCCTGGTCCCGCCTCAGCTGATCTGCGTAGACCCAGACCTAGTAAGTATTGTCCATCCAGGTAACCAAATACAAACAGTATGATAATAAGCAATACAGTACAGCATGCACTTGGATAGATATGGTTAGTGCTTATCTGTCAATTGACAATTCGGTTGGCTTTCTCGAACAAAATTCAATTTTCATATGACTCAATTGTCAAAAGTCTCAAGTAACAAAATACCAATTTTTGCTGAAAAACCTACGGGTTTAGCAGGACCCAACAATGTAAAAATGTTTTTCTAATAAAATTGATTGATTGTTCATCTATGACTTTCTCGAAAAACTTAAATTTTCTAATATCAAATGCAATCAACTTGAGTCAAAAATCTCAACACAAAATAACAAATACTGTTAGTCTTCAACAAATACTTTCTTGAAATACTTCAATTTTCTATAATTTATTTTAATGTAATGCTGGTTAAATTACGAATGTAATGCAATCCATACTAAATGCCTCAAGCAACACAAGATTAACAAACTCAATAATTCCTAATTTCCTCGATAAATTTCAATTTTCCTATGAATGAAATTAGGCTATGATCTGCTGAGAACTAATCTTCAAATCACCCCATAATCTCTTAATGAATCAGGTGCGAACTGAGAACTCTGACACCAGACCTAAGCCAGCTAGATCACACGATAATCATTACTTTCATTAAATAAGGTGAATCGTTATTTTGGATGCAATTTAATAAACTTTTCATTGTAGTTAACGATGGAAATGGAATCAAATACACATGAGAAAACTCATCTGTATATCAAATTATTCACAAATAATGGAAATCATTTGGACAGAAACTGAAGGATCAACCCAAAACTCTCAATTTGTTTTTAGATTTATATTGTTCAAAATAGGGTTCATTTCTTTCCTTGATTATCACAATTTTGTCATTTCATTACTTATCATCTTATAAGATAGTATTTTCCAAAATAACCTTCTTTTATTTACCTTATAAACAAAATCAGATGTCATTTCATGACTTGTCTTTATAATCTATCAAATGGTCTATTGACCATCTTAATACTAATATAATTTTATCATCATCAAATCACTGTTGAATTCCCATTAAAATCCTTCCCTTCCATTCATGCCAATCAAATCAAGGATATAGTAAGGAGACGCCCCCATTTCTCAAAAAACAATTTATGATGGTATTCCATTTTATCATGCCAATCAAATCAAGGATATAGTAAGGAGACGCCCCCATTTCTTAAAAAACTATAATTTATTATGATATTCCATTTTAAATAGTTTCACTATATACCAATATTTTACTAGTTACAAATAGTTTTACTATGTTGGGTAGTCAAATAACACTTCGTTGGGTATTTGAGTGCAAATAAACAATTTTCTAGACATTCTATGGAACCAATCAGAAGTAAATTTTAAGCCCTAAAAGCAATGCCTACTCTTTTGTAACTGGAGTATAAGGCGAAGTACAGACAGCTGTATTCGAATTGTACTGAACTTAGTGAATTCTTTGAATACCCTTTAACCAGCTAAACCTCGTTTATTACCAGTCCAAAACTGCATGGATATTATTCTATTATTTCGTATGTATATTATCATAGCCTGTATTAGAGGTTGCTATGATATTATACTAGTTTTTTCTACGTGCTGCTCGGCATTCCCACCCGATATTAGTTTGTAGACATTTACAAACGAATTTTGTGTCAATATAAGGATATGTATATGTAAATACATGTTAAAAAATCAATGCAAGTGATACAAATTCTCCCAGTAATGTGATCTCAGTAACCCATTCAGACTCCTCGATCCTTCCTCTCAGGTGATTCTTTCTGTGATATTTTGTTGAGATCTGACTCTCACATTCAAAATCTATATAAACCATACACATTTGGAATAAACACTATCTTTCAGAGCTACGCATTTATATCCAAGTGCATTACCTCGTTTGTTTAATTGAAATTTGATTGTACGTTTTGAAAAGTTACTTAGTGAATAATGTTTTGAGTAGCTTGTAGTAGTGAAAAATGGTTACAATAACATTTTCTTCAAGACTGAGGAGTCTCATGATAGGATTAGTTGATCATCTGACAAAAAGGTAAGAATTTACTTGAGATTCACAAAGACAGGTAAGACAGTTGATTGAAAGGAGAAAGCTTTGATAAATCGCTTAAAAACGTGTATCATTTACATTATCATCCTACACGAAAAATACACCATAGTAACATACTCAGTGTAGTTTGTGCTTAGTATCCGAAATAGCATGCTTCAGTTGTTTTAGGAGCTGCGTTCCTTGAATCTAAAGCCTTGTGTATTAATTGTTGCGCATGATTGCTGAATCACTCATAATTAATGTGGAAATTTAGTTTCACATACAAAACAGACTAGAAAACCATAGTGCCTATTTTTGTACCCCACTGAAACCAATAAATGGCGTGTCTTTGTTGTTGTTGTTGTTGTTGTGTGAAGTGAATCAGTGTTGCAGTATAACTTGTAATATCACAATCCATCGCATGAATCATGGGGCACATCATGAAAAAACTAGGATTAATACAACAGAATTTCTATTTACATCGTGAAGTTCTCTTATACAGAGTGTTCATTATGTCGCGCACATCAAAATAAGCATGTCTTTAAAAAGTGGGGAGTCTGTATTTGGTATGTGGCTACCGCAAGAAAGCATCACTATTTATGTATTAAAAAACATATTTAATGTCATTTCATGTGTACAAGTTACTACATGTCTGCAGTAATGTTTCATGTACGATAATGTAAGCATGTCGTTTTGCCAAGAGCATTTCATTTCAATTTTATTCAGAGTATAAAGCCTATTTATTTAACCCTTCGAGTCAACTCCATAGGAAAAATCTGGAGGCGTTGAATACTGGCAAAATACGGTTCAAGAAGTTTGAATGCCAGAAGTCCTTTGCCAGAAGACTCGTTGCTCTTGGCAGAACGACATGCTTACATTATCACACACAAACAATACTGCAGACCGTTGTAACCTGTACACATAAAATTACTTCAATGTTTCTATACATAAATAGTGATGCTATTTTGCGGTAGCCACACACCGAATATGAAAACCCCTCTTTTTACAGAAAAGTTTATTTTGATTTGCGCGACATAATGAAAGCACAGTATTTTCAAAAAATTGAATTCCACATGTATAAATTGATTTTTGGATTGTATAAAACAATATTGAAATGTAATGTTTTTTTCGAGTTTTCTAAGAATTCAAAGCAGGGACTTTCTTCCACAAAGGGGTTCAGGGGTTCTTGTATGTTAGTTTCACTCTTAAAAATCTTAAACTCTATCTTCAAAAGGAGGATATTGATCAACTTCATAATAATCTATGATCATGTTGATGAACGAGTATTAATATGAAACATACTCTTCTACAAGATATTTTGATTGTTTAATATATTTACGTTTATTAAAAATAAAATTATTGGCCTAGTTGCATAGCTCAGTAGCATAAATCCAAATTTAAATATATTGCAAAATATCCTTAAACTGAAATTCATTGTTTGTATCTCAAAGAATGAAGTAAAATGTATTTATTACATCTCATAAGAAGAAAATATATTTTTAGGAGTCATTTTGGACAGTAATGAAAAAATCGTTGGGAGTTATTTTGGATAGTAATGAAAAATCGTAATAGATATGACAGATTATAGGTACGGAACTATGTTTACATAGTGGTTATTATTTAGAGGATATAATTCCCTCACATATCATTATTTAAGGATGAATATGTTATGTAAGGACATTTCTTAAAAAAATACAGGAAAATTTGATATTGTAATATCAATTTCATTTTATCCAACGAATTTGTCTGAAACTGCACTGACGCTTTGGCAGATTTTATTCAATACACAGTTGTAAACAGCATGAAAATGCACCATTATTATATTTGTTTGAAACGAAAAATACTCAGAAGATAATTTGTATTAATATTATTTGTGCAACATATTTCATTTGAAAAAATAATATGAAATAGAGTGACTTGTTGATAGTAAACAAGACGAATAAATTCACGAAATTAAAATTAAATGTGTATTCACATAACTATTTGCGTATTTTCTTATATTTTAAGAAATAAGATAAACTTGATTTTTTATTAATAGCGCTGATCGATCTTGATTTAACCTACTTGACAATTCTCAAGCCGAATCGAATAATCATTTGCGAGTAAAAATGTTAGTATACAAAAGTATTTCTTCTCTTTTTTTCTCTAAATGCGTTTATAAAAGATAACTCCCAACTTCATTTCTATCGAAGTATTTTATATTTCACCTATAATAGGCTTATCCTTGAAAGGGGAATTTTAATCAGCTGACAAAGACTAAAGTTTGTGTTATGATTACAAAGCTGCATTAGATTGCAGCTACTGTAGACCATAGTACTGTCGACTCATATCATCTACAGCTGTAGGCTAGTGATATCGTTATTTCCAATTTTAATTCAAAATTATTATTCAATGAAGAAAGCATATAGCAAAACAAAATTTGAGTCTACAAATGTATTTTTCAATCTAATCAATTTATTAATTGGACGAGGTTTGGGAAGAATGAACGATAATTTAAGCCTAAATTATTACTATCTCGAATTTCAACAATAAGACTATAAATAAATAAAGTTGAAAGTAGTAAATAACTCTAACGATCTTATTAACGACTAATGATCCGACTCTAACGACTCTAATGATCAGTATCTAAATCTATTCTTTTCTCATAGCTTATTATTATATATTCCAGCTTAGCTTCTATTCTAGTCTAAATATCATTTATAGATCCAGAGCTGCTTTCTAATTTCCAATTTCCAGTTTTATCTATCTTATTCATTTTTTGGAATTCCATCACAAATAAGGATCTATTCCTCATTCTTGGATAACATTTTTGTCAACAATGAGTTGGATTAACCAGGATAGGAGTAAAATCTACAGTAATTTGGAGTTTTTTTTTTCATTACTATACTATCATTGATTGAACATTCTTGTCAAGGTTTTTAATCAAGATTGAATTACTAGTAGGTGGTGAAGTGAATACCTGAATTAGTTTTTCTTTCCATGACCAAAGCAAGGTCAAAAATTGACCAAGCTATTCATTAGCTGTTGAGTCACTGGACGTCTAATCAAAATCCTTGGATAGACTGGATTATTAATAGGGAACAATAAAAGGAAACCTCATCTATTAGGTATTGGTTGCTTCTTCAAGAAATACTGAGTGAAAAAGCTCAATTACATGACCAGATTTTTAAAATCAATGTATGACATCTTGACATGATATCAGCTGCAGTTTTAAAAAAATATTGCACATAAAAGTGTTAACGAACCTCCAAGGTGTATGAAGTGATCTATATTAAGGAATCTTCACTTGAAATACTGCATTTCACCAGTGAGTTGTGACATGCATTGAGTAAGTTATGTCTACTCCCAGTTCAATTATTGATGAATAGATCATTTCACTAAGAAAATTAAGTGCAAATACCTTGTATGCCTCAACACAAGAATGCAAACACTCGAAGATGTAATAATTATAATAATTTATAATTATTGTCAAGTATAAATATAATCAATTCTCAGTAAATAAAAAAATTAATTATCAATTACACGACTGTACAGTATAGTACCAACTACTTCGAAAATGAATAACGGTACTCAAATACCCAAATACTCAAATTAGAAGCATGAGGTATGCCTGCTTTTATACCATGATGAATAAATTAATAAATCTCATGTCTATGGATATTATTTGCGGTAAAATTTTAAAGAAAATAATTCTTTGAATGTTTCACAGTTTATAGGCTTACCATGTCCTTAATACATCGACATCATTTTTTAATAATAATGGATACGCCCACTAATTTGCGAAAGCATCATGCGTACCGTAGTGAATAGGTGATATGCTACCATCTCCATGATGCATGTCTATATATGATGTGAAGAAGGGATGATATGAGAGAATCAATGTTCTTGATGATGATGATGTGTATGGAATGTGCTAGTTAGCTTTTGTGTTTCTCTTCTATGTTTCTGCAGCCACCCTTACAACCACTGCTCCTTCCCGAACTAAATCTTGCTCAGGGTCAATAAAAGTGAACGACAGTAAAGTCAAGCCGCCAATCACTGTGTCTCCGGCCACCGCTTCGTCTCACACCAAGAATAAAACTGTCGACAAAAAGAAAAGAAGTAAGTAATTATCACCTGTCTTCTTCTCTATTCCTCTTCTTTATTCTCTTCTTCGTCCATCGTTGTCACCGGGGTTGACGTCCAGAAAGGTTTGTCAATTGGTTCGATGATTGACTCCTTAGATAACAATATACTCCGCTGCTACTAGCTCCTTAGAATTTAGATTATCAATCGCCCAATCCTAACGGGGTCATTAGCATCATACCTGCATTTTGAAAAAAATAAAGTTTGGAGCTTTAGATTATATGCTTCTAGTTTATTTATTCTTGCAATGCTTCTACTTATCAAATCCGAAAGTACTGTCGCATACATGCATGTTGATGATTTACGTACCATCAGTGAGAAGACAACCACAGTAATGTATACATAATATAACATACATAACATTTTTTATTAAAATTAAAAAACTATGCATCAATCGAAGGATTCTGTCCCACTAAAACAAGCTGGTCATAATTTATAACTCAGTGTCTGACTTGAAAACAAAACTAAGCACAGTATCATATCAAATAATTTTTCAAATTAATTTTAATTTTTCTGTTGGGACAGTCAATAAATAACATTTCAATTTCCTTTATTATGTCGGTAGTGAGTTTCTCGCATCTAATAAGAGCATTAATTTCAAGCTCGATACCATGACAATGAGTTGAGTCAATCTACTCTCAATGTCATTTATTTGTCATTACTTTCATCTTCTTAACTGGGGAAGTTGATTAGTTTCAGTTCAATCTTCACTTCTTTATGTTGATATTGAGTTCCTTACATCTAATAAGCGTGAAAATCTAAACTTGATACTTGAGAAGATTATTTCTCAACTCAAACAATTCAAATTCATGGTTCTCAAATTCAAAATGTGTGGTTCAATTTCAATTTCCCAATTCAAACATATCGTTTGAAATCTAATTGTTACAGTTTGTTTCGGAACCACCCCATAACTAGATGAATGAGATGAATAGGAAATACCATTGTCGACTGATTTGTCTTACACTTCCTAAGTGGAATCATCTGTCTTCAAAACACATTTTTTTTTAATATTTCAACTTCAAAAAGGGATGTTATCATTCTATGAATACCAATCATATTCTAAATACTGTAGCAATTTTCAATATAATATTCTTGAATAAAAATGGAAACAAAATATTTTCAAAATCATTAATATGAAATAGTATTGTACATTCAAGTATAATACTTACAGTATTGAACATTTTCAATTTTATATTCTGTTGACTTCTTCACGAATTGAAATAGAGGCTAATAAAAAAATCTATAATTATTGAGGACACCAGAAGCCAAAAGGTCCAAATGAAAGACTTGGAAAATATGAAAATGCAGAATCAGCTTCAATGAATCCAATATAATTTAACTATAAAGCAATTGAAGTGAAATTTTTGTTACTTCTGCCAACTATATGAAATTAAGAAAACCATTATTCATTGTGGCTCATGTAAAACATAGCAGGTTCATGGACACTAGGGTCCTTCAAGTGACGACCTCACTTCATTCCCATGATTTAGAATGAAATGAAAAGTAAAATGACTGGAGCATGAGGGCTTATGTTCACTTGAATCCTTCAAGTTTTTCTACTTTCTACTCATGCTTCACAATCAAATGAACATTTTCAAAAACGTTGAGCTTGCTTTGATAATTGAATATTATGAACATAACGCATATCAATAAAAGGATTCAACTTATCAATAAATTCAAATAAAAAATCTAAGTACCCTGTTTTAATTTCTTACTTACAACATGTTTCAACAGTAATGTCATTTTTTGTGAAACATGATGTGAGAAAATAAATTAAAAAAGGTTACTTAGATTCTTATTTCTTTAATAATTAAGAGCTCTAACAAAAAAAGGATTCAAATTCTATTGAAAATTACTCAAAAGCATACAAGTTCGTTTTCTGGGAACATGAACTTAAGATTCAATCTAAGATTAGCTTGGTTATGAGTAGTTTTCAATTCGTTTAATGTGAATGTCACGTAGAATAATCGTTTGATCACCTAGATTCAATGGTCTTTGAGATCCTGAATTTGTAATTTAATCTTAGTTTACTTCTTCATGAGTGTGGTTTTATGATTTGTTCAATCTTAATGTTACTGAGGATCAACTGCCAGTCACCTAGATTCCTTGATCTCTGGAGTCCTCAATTTAAGGTTTAATAATAGGTTTAACTATTCATAAGTGAAGTTTTCTATGTTTTTATCAAAGCTTACCTAATTAATTGATGAATGAAGTTTCTTATGTGTTTTCTGATTTGTTCAATTTGGATGTTGCAGAAGAACAGATTGAAGAGCCGGAGAGAGAGCGAGTTGTGAAATCGCCTCCGGAGCCAACTAGAGTCAAGTCCCCTGAACAGATTCTCATGAGATCTCCTGAGCCAGTCAACTGGACTGTCCCACTAGACACGGGCAAGACATTCACTGTCACACAGAATGTACACGAAGGTAATATTATTTGAGGCAAAAAATTTTATTTAGAATTCTTTATTTGTGTTGAAACTGGGTCTTAATGCGTGCTGAAGCTAGGACGTAATCTGAGCTCAAACTATGCCTTATCTCGCGCTATAACCGAGTTTTAATCTGTGCTAAAACTAGGTGATAATCCCTGCTACAAGTGGGTTTCAATCCATGATAAAACTCAGTTGATCTAGTTCTAGGAATAACACTACAGGTTTCCCGTGAAGAAATGACCATATTTATTTATTTATACAATTATAGATAAAATATCTTTCCACCCCAATGATCCGCAAGCTAAAACACGTAAAAAATATTCGTGAAAGAATCGAAAATTTCTCCATTCCGTGATTCAAGATTTTTTCCAATAAATGTCTTCATATCCGTATATATATCAAACATTTTCAACTTGAAACTGTTGAACTTTTGCTGATCAATTAATTGATCGAAGCGAAGCTGAGGTCTTAGTTTCGACTCGATCGACTTTTGTCTGTTTGTTTGTTTGTTTGTACCGCAGTTAAAGTCGCAGTTATTGTCCGATTTGGATTAAATTTGGTATGCAAGTTCTTTGAAACAAGGCACAGAAACGTATGTGTAACGATTCTTCATAAGACCTCTGGTTTTTTTACTTTCCTTGCCCTACTACCATAGGTAAGAAAAGTATTGCTTTCCAAAAAAATTAAGGTACCCCAATTTCAAGTTTTCTATACGTTTCAAGGTCCCCTGAGTCCAAAAACATGATTTTTGGGTGTTGGTCTGTGTGTATGTCTGTGAATACGATAACTCCATTCCTAATTAACCGATTGACTTGAAAATTTAAACTTGAGGTCCTTATACCATGAGGACCCGACATTAAGAAATACAATAAAATTCAATTCAAGTTGGCGGAAAAAATGGCGGATAATTACTAAAAAAACATGTTTTTCACGGTTTTCTCGAAAACAGCTCTAACGATTTTCTTCAAATTCATACCATGGATAGCTATTTATAAGCCCTATCGACTGACATGAGTCTCATTTCTGGGAAAATTGCAGGAGCTCCGTAATATTCTTGAGAAAAATGGCGGATGATTACTAAAAAACCATGTTTTTCACGGTTTTCTCGAAAACGGCTCTTACGATTTTTTTCAAATTTATACCACGATTTTCTCAAAAATGACTGGACCGATTAATTTCAAATTCATACCCTGTATATATTCATCAGCTATATCAACTGGCATAAGTCTTTTTCCTGGGAAACTAATAGGGTCCACCCCATCCTTGAGAAATGGACTTTGTAAACTCCTTCTTGTGCATGCGGTAGGTAGGTAGAGCAGTTTATAAAAAGAACACATAGTCGAGATATTTCATCTGTAGAACAACTGTTTTGACGAATTTAAAAAAAAAATCATCGATTTTAACAATTTACACAAAGGAAAAAGTATTCTGAAAACAATTATATATACAGTAGTCTGATCGTAGTTTCAAATATGTCGCCGCCAATCGTCATTATGTTATTCCCTTAAATTATTCTTGTTTAAGAATGAGGCTTACAGTTCAATGAGCAAGGAAAGTTGTGGGAGTGTACCACATCAGATTTTTGTAATTTAAAAAACCGTAGACTAACCTCTATCCAGAAAGGATGTGTCTTTGAAGATACAGCTATTCATGTTCATACTTTTTCGCATCGATTGTTACGAGTACATGGTGGCCGAGTTGGTTAGACCGTGGCTTCTCACACTGTGGGACCCAGGTTCAAATAATCTCGTTCCTACCAAATTATTTGGCATATGATACTAATTGTTTTATCTTATTCTAATAAAATATCAATATAAAATAAATTATTATGATTAGATAGAATAATTAAATTGATTCATCTTATTAAATTAATCATCAAATTGATTTATCAAATTAATTGGATAAATTATTTTAAAAAAATCTTTATTGTATTGGAGTACTGCAGTTGTAGAAAAAAAGTTGTATGTAAAGGTATAAAGGTTAATCTTGTTTTTCTTTTTGTGTAGTTGAGAAGTTGGTATTGTGGTAATTATTCATATTAAATGAAAAAGACTAAGAAATGGTCAAAAAACCACATATTTATTGATACTTAGAAAGACCGGTTTCGTGATTACACCATTCATTGTCAATCTCTGATAAACTCTGATAAAGACCGAAATCGGTCTTTCTAAGTATCAATGAATCTGTGGTTTTTGACAATTTCTTAGTCTTTTTCATTTAAAAGGTAAAATTTGTAGGTATTTGATATAAAGGTACCTCCTTGATAAGTCCAGTGTCCCTTCAAACAGTGTCTCTAGCACTTTCAATGGAGAAAATAATAGATGACATGGCTAAAAGGTACTGTACTTATTGTACTGGCCCTTCTCATTAGATTTAAAGTTGTATTCATGAGCGAGGTCTACTGTTCGCAGAACTACTAGTTAACATTCTTGAACTTGAAACAAAAGTCAAAACTTATTGATAAATCAAATTACTAAGATTATCAACATAATATACTGTACTGGAAAAGGTGACGATTTATCAAGTCAAAAATAGTTAACTTCAGATTATTTGAGGCATAAACAGTGTGCTCGATCTTAACAAACTACGCACAATATTATCTATGAACAAATAATATTAATGACCCTCCAGTCAATAACGTTCGGAAAAGCATATTTTTGTTCATCTTTTTGTTTGGCTACTAATTTCTTATCTAATCTTATGTATTAATTTGGAAACAGTTGAACAAAATATACATAAATATTTAATCAATTCAAGATTAAAAAAAGTTTTTAAACGTTTCGATACATATAAAAGCATAAGTATATGAGAAAATTGAAAAATCACACTAATTTTACTTCCAAAACATTACATTTCTATCAATATGCTTCCATTTGTAGATTACAACTGTCTTAAAATATGCAAAACTGTCTTATGAAGGCTGATTAACACACAGGTTATCTCCACATTTATGTAAAGTAATTCCTCAATTCATTGATTTTCATCATGCTCAAATATGCCTACAGTATCTCACTACTAATCAAAGCACAAGTATAAAACTATAATTTTCTATTTTCACTGTAAGATTATAACATTTGGAACATGTCGTCAATAGTATACTGAAAAATCACATTCTTTCTACAGTAAAATCCAAAAATTTTGCACCAATCAATAATTATTATTTTACTTATTATGTTGATAGAATATTTTTCTATCTTTTAAAATTCTATTATCAATAAAAATTATTCAACTATTGGTACTCCTCAACTCTGAATAATCAATAAATGTATTAAGTGTATATTTTATCCATCAATAATAGAAACACAACCTAATTTCGTTTGAATTTTCACTTTTTGACAATTTTTTCAGAAAATTGAGTTGTCTTTCCAATGAATCAATCTATTCACTTACTTCATGTTCCTTTCTATAGAAAGGAGGAACTTAAAATTCACAATTTTAGCCTTGCGTAATTCACATGCTGTAAGAACTGTCACAATATTCCTATTCAAATAATCAGATTCTTTATTCCTACTGAAATAATTTAATCGTTATTACTCATTTATTTTGAAATTCTCGTCATGGAAGTCTAAAAATTCATCAATCCATCAGTAAAACACATTCAAATGTATCCATATAAATGTGTAATTTCTCACCCCTCCACGGTAGAAACCTTTTTGGGCGCCTAGAATGAAACAGAGAAGGTGACCCTACTTCCAAATAAAGAGCACAGAATATTTCTCTTCGTTTGCAATGAGCCACATTATCAAACCGGCTGCCTAGTGGTCTGGAGCTTCGCAGATTTAAGCCTGCTTTTGTTTTTATCGCTGCGCCACTTTGTATCGTTGATCATTCATCTACATTCAACATTCCTATCCGTCTGGCATTTATTTGTATCATCCCTCACCTTATCAACCAAGTCATAGACTTGGATTTTCATCATCAGGAAAATCAAATCTTGAGCACAAAATCTGTCCTTACCTCAACTTGAAACTGAAAAAACGATACAACATTCTGTACGATACAAAGCGATATAAATATGACGGTATGGAACCTTGGATATCCATCCATAGGCTACTTCATCATTCATAAATCTCCACCCATATCTCCCCATCCGTGGGGCCTATTTTTATATGAATTCAAATGATGAAATAAAGTGTGTGAAAGAACCCAGTTGGTGGTCCTGTGTCTATAAATTAACAAATAAAACAACAGGCTTAATTGAACTCAAACTCTTATCAATTCATAGAAGTTCCATTCAACCTATAGTTTTTACTTTTTAGATAGAAATTCCATTCAACCTATAGTTTTTACTTTTTAGATTAATTTTAACTATTTTTCAACTATTAGGCCTGTTTAGTAATAAATAAAGTGATAAATATTTACTGTATTTTTCGGCTATTTTGACTAGGAGTTTGAAAAAACTCGGTCCTATCCATTAATTAATGAACAAATAAAACAAAAGGCTTAATTGAACTCTTTGCAATTCATAGAAGTTCCATTCAACGTTTACTTACGTTGCATTCAACGTATGCGTTTACATTTATATTAATTTTAATTATTGAAAAATATGTTCAAATTCATATTTTTTCAATCATTTTTCAAATATATATCAGCCTATTTTATTATGAATCTTGCCTGCATTTTCCGGCATTCTCATTCACACAACATCATCTTCCTCATAAGTTTTCCATCCTCTAGCAAACTGATAAATTGCAAACTAAACTTTCATCTTACACTATTTTGACTACTGTTGAAATTGTGGTTTCTAAGGCAGTGGTGTTTGTATTTGGTGTGTAACAGGAGAGTTAGTAGGACGACCTCACAGTGAAGTGAAGCCTTGGACTGCTGCTACAGTTGTTCCTCCTCCCGCACCGCAATCCGCACCTCCTCAACTTGAAGAGCATCCTTCAGGTGAGCTCCTCCTCCACAGACTGTCCCTAGCCGAGACAGCATCCAGTCTGACAAGTGTCACTCCCTCCCTCGCCCCCACTCCCACCCCTCTTCTCGACGAACACATCATGAACTTAGATTTCGAAGACATGGAGCGACTGGCACTTGAGTCCTGCCTCGAGGAAACCTCCTTCCTCAACAACCATCCTCCAGCAACATCCCATTTCACCTTGAAACCCCCAACTGAATTCAAACTCCGACGGTCATCCATGCCCTCAATACAGGAAGATTGTAACGAATTCAAAACCCTCCAAACACCCAAATCTCGATCGTTCTCTTCTAATCTTCAAATGCCTTTAGAATATCTAGTCTGCACCCCTGAAATAGCAGCTCTATCTGATGCGGTTCCATTCACTCTAATGAAAGAATCTCCCATCGATCAAAACCATATTGTGAATGTGAGCTGAATTGGGTTTCTGCATGTGAACAAAATTTCAAACTATTCAAAATTTAGCTTCAATACTACCCACTAAACTTGACATCTCCCAAGCTTAAAATATACTATAATTCCTCATTGCTATTCCTAATTGCATGCACTTATTGAAAGATAATTTCAATTTGATAGACAATAGAATACTAACAGAGAATTAAAAACTAGGCAAGAGATTAATTTTCAATTTGTGAAGAATCTATTATCTATCCTCAGGGATTTTCTTCCAAAATTTTGTGATACAGTTAAAAAACTAAAAAAATAGACACAATTTGCAAATTATTCAAGTTTTAATGGTTCGAAATCTATTGTTCCAAGTAAATAATTATTATTGTGTTTTGCTTTATATTGTTAATAAATCTTGTTGAAAATATTTTAATAAAAATAATATTCTGAAACTTGATCTCCATCAACTAATATTTCACGTGTCATTTTATGACTTACATGAGTAGGTGCTATGTGCATGTTTAGTCAGCACAGCTTACATAGGTTAATAAAAATCTGATGTTGAAAAATAAGTTGAAAATGTTTTTTAACGCTGGAAAATGTGGATAAGAAAGGCTCAACCGAAATAGGTGAGCTCATAAAATGATATAATTTTTTCTAACTCCTTTGCACTCTCTTAGTTTTGTTTACCAAATTTTTATACCACTGATATCATGCTAATATTTTTTGTATCTATAGAATTTCTTAAATAGTCGTTTTCATGATTCCACCTTGAAGTCTCCAGGCAAAAAAATACAATTGAGACTTGCTGGAGTAGTGATTGTAGTACCTATTGCCTAGGGGTGTAATGTAACATGAGTACTGCTATACCCCAAAATAATGAACTGCTAGCAAAAACATTGCAATTCACTGTCCACTTTGCATCTTGGAACGTCAATTCTATATTTTTCTAATCTTATTTTATCACTTATTTTCAGTAGAAATGAGTAGATGCTACAAAACTTTTATGGATACAATATTTGAGCTTGCTATATGTTAATGCTTCTACACATCTGGTGAAAGGTTTTTGTCTTGTTCACTGTCCTTAGGATGGAAGTCGCCAGACTCTGATTGCAAAGGTAGCTTGTCCAAGCTAGAAACGGCAAAGAGTCCGGAAACGAGTTTAAAGTGTATTGATGATCCATCGTTCGCCTTTGACGCTGGCAAAGAGAGCTCATTGACGGCCAAGGACTCTGAAAGTCACGATCCAGCATTGTCTCCGTCAGTACCTCAGAAGTCGCTAGCTACAGATGTTTTTGAAAAAGCCCGAAATCGATTCGACAATTTCTGGGGCAAGGGCAAAGAAGAATCATGCGAAAAGGAGGGTCAAGTCTAAAATAATAAATACTGACGAAACCTTCCAGGCATATTTTACCGATCCTCTATTAATGTTATTATTAATATTATGTTAGACTCGTAAACGCCAGTGATGGGAAATTTAATAACAGAATAATTCCTTAAGACACCTGTAAGCTTAAAATGGGTCCGTACGTATTCTGTTCTCTAGAATTTTTAGAGAAAGTCAAGCTTCTAGAAGTAAAGAACTGTTGACACCATCCATTGTATGAAAAGTAGCTACTAGTCGAATATTTTTGAATGATTACTGACTATAATAAAATAATATCTACATCGAAAACGGATGTTCTCCATTGTAAGATCTATGACTGATGATGCTGTTAGTATGACTCATCAAACGACTACTAATTAACTCATTATTGTATTTTATTTGCTCGATACTAAATGTATTGTCTGTTGTAGATTTCCAACCGCTGTTCCTAAATTTGATATGCTGTATGTGTTAGTAATATTTATTATATCATATCGGAAGTAACAATAATACTTTGAATATCCTCATCAGCTAACTTCCACTACTGTTATTGATGAGTATTCGCTGACTGGTTCAATCAAGTAGCAATAATAACTACTACTCATATATTATGCTGTTGACACCAGTCATAGTATGAATAATAGAAAGCTATTGCTATTCCTAACATCATGCACTGTTGGAGAGGTCCGACTTTTCAAAGAAGTTGAGACGAATTGATGGTTAGAACTAAACAAAGTAACAACTTTGTAAGATACAGCTCACCGTTGTATCTACATTTTCGGCAAGATGATTATTTAACAAATGTTATCTGTTTTTAAAATGGATTGTTTATTCCATGTTGAATTTAATGTGAATTCTATTTGAGATTAAGGTTTGATGGAGTTTTGTATTGCTTATAATGGAACGTTATGAAATTTACAACTATATGAAACGAAACTTCTGGAGTGAATAACAATACTTCAGTTAGGTGACAGAAAGAATAATTATGAATTACATGCTTTTCGATTCACGCTAAATAATCTTTATTTCCCGATTTTTTCCTACGCACAAATCCTTGCTTTTTAATGACGTATTCACGTTTAAAATAAATTGTATGTTGATTATATTCAATAGTTATTGATGACAGCATATGTTTTATTAATGTCATTCATTGCTATATAATTTGAAATCTATGTGTTATTTGAAACAATGATAATAATTATTCTTCTATCCGTCAATAAACCTAGATTTTCTCAACTATACGTATTTTTCATCTAGATAAATAGTGTGTGGAATTGAGCTCATTTAATATTTTTGTATTTTCAAATCAACTTATTCTTCATAATCAAATTTGGTGACATTTTATGATCAATATTTCAAGGTTTATGAAGATATTCCTTCCTTGATTGAATATTTATTAGTTCTTTATCGGTGAATTGAGATTTAGAATTGAGAATGGATTGTAAGGTTACTACTAATTAAATTATCAATTTCAATAGTTGATTACACAGATTTGTCAAGTACAGCCACTGGTGGATTCATGGAAGTGTAGGATACAGCGAGCTGTTTATGAAACTAATAAATACAAATTTCAAACGTTCAAATAATAATAAAGATAACTTGTTTCATCCCACATAGTTTGATGGAAATATAGCTGAAAAGTCCATAAAGTTACTGTTTTGGGGAACTAACCTAGTTCCCTATTGAGGAACCAACTAGGCAACTAAAATTATTACAGCAAAAGCTGAGAAATTATTTATAACACAGAGTTAGATGTTCTCATAGTGTAAATTGTTCGCTACAAGCCCAATGTTCCTTTATTTTTTAAATAATAATTAAGAGTATTTCACTATCAAGAAACAATAATCACTTTGAACTTAACGCGTCATAACTCACATTACACAGTAAGAATTATTCATTAGCTGTCATATAATTATGATAATCTAATAAATGAAGAAATAAAATTGTTATCTCTTTCCTGTATAGGGCTACTTGTTATATAAATATAAAGAAAATAAATTATTTTCTTTATATTTATAAAATTTTTCTTTGATTTGGCTCTGAGAGTGAACTAGTAGAGATTTTATGAACCCACTATTTTATTGACATTGAATCTCTTATGCGATCTAAAAAGATATTAAAAGATCTAAAATTGATCAATGTATGATTTTGTAATTTTTACAGTTAAGAAATGTTCAGCAGGAAAATCACTGCTTTTAGTTATTTGATATTGCTCTTCCCCATTGTCTAATGAATCCGCCCTTGGTTGCAACTTATTCCAACTTCATTAGTTTATCTAAATTTCTAAAATATGTTTTTCGTTAATAATATGTGCCAGAAGTTGTAATATATTGAGTGGAATCAAGCCATAGAATGGTTTTATGACAGCAATGAGATAATATTACTTGAATAGAAGAGAACTGATTTTATCTTAGATTTTTATAGCAATGTTAATGAGAAGACTGAAATTAACTTGAAGTATTTCAGGGCGCTCGGTTAATGGGCTTTGAAACGCTCACTGAGACGATTTCTAAAGACAATTTGAATTGAAACAGTAGTGGTTGTAATAGATTTAGATTATAATAAGTTGTAGTGGCCTACACCAGTAAACTTTCATGATATGCTACCTGTTTCAATTAGTTTATACAATAAAGATAAAGTCTTTTTCTGTTTTCAATAAATGTAATACAAATTTTGTATTTATATTGAGTGAACTGGAGAAGCATGAGTTTGGAAGTGAAGAGAGTTTTGCCTTTTGAAAGTAGTATGAATGAGAATTTTTCTCAGTATATTAATATAGCTATTGGATTTAATTCAAGCTATTTTGCTGTAGGTGTGAAGATATTCTAGACTATCTTAACCCCTTGTGGAGTTTTTCAGAATCTCGATCTCAAATTTTGGCTGTAGTAAGCTTCCTACATTTGTTTCAAGTTATCTGTGAATTTCTCGGCTGTAAACACTAATATGTAATACCAAAGATCAGTCCAAAGCGTTTGTCTGAAGGCTCTTTTGTCTTCAAACTACAGTAGTTTCAAATTAAATCATTTATTAAATTAATGGCTGGGATTTTATGTGTTATGATTCCAATGATTAGATTATAGATTCATTGATTATGGTGAGGAGAAAGCTCCTTCTTATTTGAATTGAGAATAAATGTTTCTCATAGTTTTTCTCAATCTTTATTCATAGAAATTTATAACTTGATTTTCAAAGTCAATGTTGATAGTTGACAGTGTAGTGTTTGTGTATGATCTATAAAGATACAACCTTAATCTAATTTAACTGTGATGAATGTGAAAATTGCATGGTACGGAGAAAGAAAAGAAGTCTTTAACTATGAAAAGCTGTGATTCAAGCTATTTATTTTTCTTATGATGAAATTTATATCTATAAATTGTTTATATCAAACATGTTGGAAGATTATGTAAGACATGGTCGAGAAGATATTCTCATTATATGTATTTATTATGATTATCTGTTGTTATTATTATTGTGCTTTAATCTGATATTGATTAATATATTTATGTTTCCACATTGTAAATAAAATTTATCAACTGAATGAGATAGTCTCATCAGATTTCAACTAATAGTTTTGGTCTGATGATGCAGTTGTCAAGTTATGGCATTTTGATATGGATTTGAATAAGGAGCTTAGTAGAATTAAGTAAAAAACGAATATAATACACACACACCATGTTGTGAATCTTTCACAAAACTCTTGATGTCACCCCACATCGTAATATTATAGATGGTACAAGGAATTTCAACAGAAATCTTAGCTGCCTTCCTCTATGGTAGAAAAATTTATATTAAGAATATTTAAAAAAAAAATAATATTATCAGCAATACTCTATGCTTTTTATAGGCATTTTTTTTTGGGAAAAGTACATGTTTTAAAGCTGATGAGTTGCAGTTTCAGTATTTTCCAGCTTTCTATTTATGTATTGGTCTTTAATTTAAAATAGTTAGCTTTAAATGTTTAGTATTCTTCTACATTTTACGCACACTCACATCCTCTGTTGAAAATCATTATAAATGTGAATCAATAACCATTTTCCTTTAGGATGCTTGTGCTGTTTGTAATTAATTATTGTAATTATAAAAATATAAATTAAATTATTAGGATAACCACTCGTTGAAAAATATTTTAGATTATATGTGTGTCTGATGCATATGATTGTTATAACTATAACCATGTTAGGAAGAAACTAATTTATATTCAATCATACCGAATTGTGATCATTTTAGGCTTTCATTCTTCCTATTATTTTGAAAAATATGTTAATTAGTTATCAATTTTATGCTGAGATTGGGTTTTCACACATTTAAAAATTAGTAGGATATTATAAGTTTTAAATAATATTACTTTTCTAATATTGTGAAACAGATGTATAATCCGAAGTGATTCAATCAATTGATGAATGATTTAGAGAAATTGCTAGAGTAATGGAACACAAGAATGTAGGCCTAATTGGTCGAACGTTGCGTTCATTTCATTACATATGTAGATGCTGGATCAACAAAGATTTTCAACATCCTTTAAATCTACTGTTAGTCTGAATGTTTATCTTCCTAACTGTCCATTATTTTGTAATTGGATGATGGAATTTTTTTCACTGTAATGATGAAAGGTTGATTCATCAATAATTATCATAATTAAGCTCCTGATCTAAATTCTGATCTCTCAGAACACCTTAAACAACTGTAATTCACACTATACAATTGAGCTAACTTGAAAACTCTCAAAATTCGATGTTAACTCATTAATTGAGAACTGAGCTATCTCACATGAGAAACAATACAAAGATTTCTAACAGGTTCGGATTGAGATGCTGAGGTTCATTATCAGGTGGATATTTCACTGTGTTTTTGAGCGAATCTTCAGTTCAACAATAGTTGTTTCGTGCGACTAATGACATTCTGTAAGATACATTATTTTTAAAGGATGCGTAAGTAAGCATTTTAATAAGAACGAACTCTGTCAAGTTGTGGCAATAAACATCATATATTAATTTTCAATACTTGATATGCCTTTGTAAAAACAGCTCAATATTCATCTTCCTGCCCCCATGAATTGCCAGTTCTATTGGAAGCTGAAGGTGAATCCAGTTTCTCATTTTACAACAAAATAGGACTGAAATTTACATTGTATAACTTTTCAAAAGTTAACTTTATAGTGACTAAAGAGGCTTACAACTTTTCTTCTATGGAGAATTGTTGGAAATAAGAGACATCCGAAAATTAATAAAATCTTCACTTTGTTCCAGTCCTTGAGTAATGCTTTGTGTCTAAGGAAAATTTATTATATGACGTAATAAATTTGTGATTGAATTCATTCCAATAGAATACAAAGTAAATATGTCCAAAATAGAGGATAATATTGAATATTTTTCTATACCTAACTTTTGAACCTGGTTTAAATTTGTTATTAGAGTTTGATTGCATAATGAGCTTACTGCTCACATTATTATAAATAATAAGAATTTTTCATTTGTTGGATGAAGTAAAAGATCTCAGTATGGTATGGCATTGCTGGATATGGATAAACAGTAACAAAAATTTTGATACAATCACAAAAGTAGAATGATTAATATTATATTCCAAGTGACATAACATTGAATTTATTTTTCCCAATTATAAAATTCATCACACAGTGTAATTCTGCAAATGTTTCTTGGATTTCAGAATGTCAAAATTTTGTATCATTAAAAATAATCATGACATTGAATTTTTTTACTTTCAAAACCTTGACTGTGCAAATTTTAGGGTTACATTTATTTGATGGAGCTCATCTAATAAATAATTTATTCTTCGGAAACATAAACTTTCTCCTAAAATAAAATACCAATTTCGTCTAGTAAATAATCTTGATGTCCAATCTTGACTCTTGAAATGACAATTGCCGAACCTTGAACAAAATGTTAAAAGCAATTGGGATAATGGAAACAACCTATATTGATTAGCAATGTTTATTGCTTATCATTACAATTCATAAAACTGTATAAGAATATCTTATTATACAGTGAATTTGTTTCATCGAATTTCATGAAATTAAACAGCTTCTAACTTTTTCAGAGTTTATGAAATGGATTTAAATATTTTTCCATGATTTGACACTATATGGGACAGTATTTTGAAGAAATTATTAGAATCTCTTCAATTCTATGGAATTTCATGAAACATTTTTTCACAATCGCTTTTTATTATTTTTGTTTGAACGTGTTTCAAACTATTTTATCATTTAGAATAGTGTTTTCCAAAGTTTTACCACGCTTCCTCTGGGAGGATATTTTCTTTATACAAGGTCACATAATTATTTTCTTTACAGAAGATAATAACACTCTATCTATAATTATTGAAACTTAAAAGCTAGACATTCAAGAAGCATTGGAATTTTTCATTTCTTAATATTACTTCCTTCACATGACTTCTTCCAGCATGAATACATTCTTGAAATCAGTTTTGGAGATTCCTCATTGAACTGCAGCAACTCAACCAGAACATTGTGGATTTCATCCCGAATTGCGAATTATCTTTTTAATCATCAAATGACATCTAAAATCATAATCATCGGTTCAATCTATCTACAGTCCTTGATCAAGTTCAACACTTTTGATTTGAGATGATCACACAAAAATCGCAGGCTCTTGCGATCTATAAGGGTGATGTCACAACAGGCCGGACACTACAGGACTCAACGTTACAACTCAACAAAATTATAAATTTTATTTATTATATCACTCTTTTTCATACGACTATTGCTGCAGATTTAGTGTTGAGAGTAAATCTCCAGTTTTGCTACAATAGACCAATTGACAAAGGACTATGGAAGCATATAATATAGGCCTATTCATATAACATATTGTGTGTTGAACACAATCTTGAACTCAGCAGATTTGCTGGGATTAGTTGGGTGAGTCCTATACCCTCTTTTAAAGTTAACGGTTTCAGCTGAGTTGACACTTGCAGCAAAATTAAAAATTTCACCCCACTTTGAAGCTGCTATAACAATGAAAGAAAACTTGAAATAGTGGAATAATTCATCAAATTAGAGACAATAAAATGCTCTACAACGCTACAAGCATTCATTTCAAGATGCATTGTTGGAGATTTAAAAAGCAAAAAATTGAATAAAAACGTGTAATTTCAACGATTTCACACATTAAGAGTAAATATAATAAGAGATTATTAGAATAAAACAGATTAAAGTTCTTTATTTATGCATACGGTATGTTCGAATATATAGGTACTGGCTTATACACCAATTTACATTAATTGACAGTATTGCTAATATTATTCAACGAATATAAAAAATTAATTAATGAGAATAAAGATTGAATGCAATTTGGAAAATTATTATATGATATTGTGATGTAGCTACATAAATTGGCATTATTTCAACAAATAATTGTCGATTCTCTGAATAAAATAATATCCTTCCCATCAACACACGACCGGGAAAATTTCCTAATTTTTGGCTTTATATGAAAAATAAGTTATTCATTTATTGATTGATTCATGCAATAAGTACATGATATGGAGAGAAAAAATAAGGTAACCTTGTGCTATTTTGCTCTCAGATTTAGGGTAAACGCGCACTAGCACGGCCAAGACCAAGACCACGACCAAGAACTTGCAGCCAGGACAACCTGAAATGATATGGAGCAACGCGCACTAGTCAGACCAAGACACAACAAACGCACGACTACAGCAGTGGGCTCTGGTCGCACAGACCAATTGCCAGACCCCAGTACATTTATAAATGAAAAACTTTGGTCTTAGTCGAGGTTGTGGTCGAGCTGTTCCAGACCAGTATTGGTCTTGGTCGTGGTCTTGGTCTTGGTCATGGTCGTGGTCTTGGTCGTGGTCATGGTCTTGGTCTTGGTCTTGGTCGTGGTCTTGGTCTTGGCCGTGCTAGTGCGCGTTTACCCTTAGATAAGGTTACACATAGTCCGAAATAGGACAAGTCTTGTAGCTGTTCACTTCACAAAATTTTCAGTCCTTAATAATTATTTTCACAAAGTAGATTTTTAAATTTAGATGCTTCAGAACCGAATATAGAAGAAATATTTCACATTATTATCACTAAAATAGGAAATATTCAAATATAAAAGAAATAATTTTGCAGGACCAAAAAACAAACTTAATTATTCTAAAAGCAAGAATAATGAATGGGAATAGCTTCCTGAAATATATATAGGGGCATATACGATGAAATAATGTTATATGACATTAATTGCAGGCCTAGATCTATTCATTCTTGGATCGATGAAATCAAATTCAGCTTGATACCTTGATTTGATGTTGAGAATTCCATTTAATAGTAGAAAATAATACTCTCTTAATCTAATCTAATAATATCTCTTATAATAATCTCTTTCTCGTTCATTCTCCGTCCAACTTATTGAAAGTTACAATACAAATCTCTTTTTTGATTCGTATTGCAGATTTTCTTGAAACCTAAGAATTTATCGCAAAATATAATAATCCCCTAGAGCCTAAACTATGATGTTTCGTGATAATGTGTTTATAACACTTCTGATTGACAAAGTTAATCTAGTTATAAATATTTAATAATAAATTATTAATATTGAGGAGATTAATAAAATCAATGTTGTTGAATTACAAACATTGTGTTTGAAAATATGTACGGATTCCATCTTTTTTAGAATGGTTGTTAGAATCCATCTATCTTAGAATCCATCTTAGAATGGTTGAGTCAATAATATTATTTTTTAATGGATTATTCCACTTTTTCTTTTATGTTACCTCTGTTGTAGAATAATGTTATAGAACAATGAATACCATACCACAGAAATACTCCAAACTACGTAGAAACCATCATAATGTAACTCTTGTTAATTCATTTTGTAGATATTGTTAGTTCGGCGAACTGTAGGAGCACTAACAAAAGAGTTGAAAGTCCAACTACCCCTATTCTGTTACTTGCGAATTGGGTTTTGGACGAATTATTTACAGATGCGGATCCCCGCATTTGACTAGGAATAATAATCCCGTTAAAACTGGTCGCACAATATCAATTCTATGAAAAAAAAACATTGAAAGGCAAAGGGTTTTGACATTCTCTGTATTCAAAAGTACTACGGTACTTGTATTCCAGTCACTATATGCATTGGTGCCTGGTCACAGGTTGTAGAGCACAAAATTACGCCCAGAGGGATTTTAAATTATACATTTGAATGGTAACAGTCGGTCGGGAGATATTGCTGTTTAAAAACTGAAACTCATCAAAATTGAGTTTTTCTTAAAGGTTTACTCGTTTAAAAAAAATTGTAACTCAGTACTCATTGAAGATATAGAGAGCTCTGAATGATTCCATTTTATTTTAAATCTTATAATCTAAAAAAACGAGCGATTTTTTCTGTCAGATGACTAGATTTGGCGGAAATATCTGAACACTGGAAAATGAACCGAAGATTTGAGGTGTTTGGGCCGCTATGTATTAAGTTCATGGAAATTTTGCATGCAAAAATAGTTCTGGAGTTCTCATATCTTATGTATCCAACCAATATATTAAGAAATCAGAACTACAACACCTATTACAAGCAACCCCTCTCTTTCATGTCCATATTGACTGGACTATTGCCAGTAATAAGTCAGTCAGTGTCGTCAGTGATGGGTTTGACAACGTTGGAGTGTGCTTCGCTGAAGCTTTTATCAAAAAAGGGCGCAGACAGACTTCTCGAAAAATAGTCGTCCGCAACGAACCGGAATGATTTTGCTAATAACCGTGAAATAGGAGAAATTGCTTTGGGTTGATTCTTGGACCCAGCAACTTTTCTATTTTTTTACAAAAAAAATATTATTTTTGGTCGTAGAAACAAAAATCAAACTTCTATGGACTCAATGAGTCGAGTATATTATTATAATATTTCAAAAAATAGAATATCTCAAAATTAACGATTGGACTTTTTTGATATAGAGAAACAATAAACAGGCAAACAAAGGCTAGTGACCCTCCGAAAGGGGTAGCTGTCCAGTTGTCACCCCGACTACTTGACACCTGGTCATTTCGGCCATAGGCGACTACTTGTAACCTCGTAAAAATATACCATTGCCGTCAAGTTGTCCCCCCGACTACTTGACACCTACTGGACCAAAGGTGCCAACTAGACATGACCGTAAACGACAACTTGACACCTCGCACCCTCACGATAGGGTGTCCCCCCGACTAGTTGTCACCTCCTTAGAAAGGAGACAAGTAGACGGGGATGGCTCACGTCTACATGACACCTTGCACGCTGGCGTCTAGGTGTCACCCCGACTACTTGTCACCTACAGAGCACCAGTTGGCACAACTTACACCTCTGCGGCGTAGGGAGGAGGGATCAAGCAAGTTTTATTACTGGTTATTATGTAGAATTGAATTCTAAGCACTTTTGGCTCAGTAACATTTTTCAGTCAAACGCACGGTTCGGGAGATATTCGCCGTCTTTGCTATTTTTAGGAAAAATTTTTTCGAGTTGGTTGAAAACAGAAAAAGTGAATAATAAGCCCTTTTGATGACTGAACCAGATGTAGAACACAATTCTAAGCACATTTTGTTTAGTTATATTTTCCCCGTCAGACGACGGGTTTTATGAGTAAATTGAGCCTAATGCTAGGACAGTCAAATTTTCATCCATTCTTTTCATCATTCTTCATTTGGCAGATGAAGCTATCAGTCTGGTTATCAACTGAGGTATTACATGAAGTCTGGTAATTAATATGAGGATAAATAATTATTTATATACACTTGCGCTCAGATTGCAATAAGACCATAAGAAGGCCAATGTGAATCTTCAAGTTGTGTCTGTGTCTTCTAGACTCACAGACACTGTTCAAACAAATTTTATGAGTATGATTATTAAGAAGAGTAGCGTGTTGCCATATCTATCACTGCAAATATTGAAGGAAATAAATTATTTCTCGAATTCCTGGGCATATTATAGTAAATAAGTGGCAATGAAAGTAAATATGAGACAGAAATTGAGGCTCACTCACAAAGACATGATGTTGAAAAAAATATCTTTTTATATCTAAATTAGGAATCTTAATGCCTTTTCATATAGAACTTGATAGTTTGGCTTCATTTTCCAAAATTCAAATGAAGAGCCAGCCGGAATGGTGATTCCCTGTGGAGTCGAGGTGATAGGTTGTAATGACCGCAGATGACTACCTTGTACCCTCGTAAAAATATACCATTGCCGTCAAGTTATCACCCCGACTACTTGATACCTACTGGACCGGAGGTGTCAGCTAGTCCTGGCCATGAACGACAACTTAACACCTCGCATCCTCGCGACAGGGTGTCCCCCCGACTAGTTGTCACCTCCTCAGAAAGGAGACAAGGAGACGGGTATGGCTCACGTCTACTTGTCCCCTAAAAACCGGTTTTAAAAGGGGACAAGTAGTCGGGGTGGCACCTAGTCGCGTACCCTCCGAAAGGTGTGATGAATGAGTTGTGGTGACTCAGCAGTAACTCTACCAGTGTGAACGTTTGTATGCAGAAGCATATGTACCATTACTATCGCTCTCCTCTGAAAGTAGGACAGGTTCTATTTTCTGGAAACATTTTTCTATCATCGTTCACAGTCTGAAGACTTACACTTAAGAAGCACATATTCCATCTTATTGGGAACTATCGACCGACGAAAAATCAACAGTGTGTGAACCCAGCCAAAGAGAAGGAAATTTCTAAATTTTTGAAACCATCCTATGCTGTCATCAAGACTCACGACAGGCCTATACTATATGCTCTTCGAAGATTATTCTAGGATGTACAAACCGTCCTTTGATGAGCTTCTATCACTTACACAAGTAATGCTTCTTCTACCAATAAATTACAGCTAATGACAGTTCTGTCCCTAATTACGATAGACAGGTTATTTCATCAAATCAAATAAATTTATTTTCGCCACACTGCACAGAAAGCAGCTGTTTTCCAGTCCCTACATAGTTCTGAAAGACATTGTTTGCAGACGACTCTCGTCTGACGTCAGAACAGGTTTCTTTCTGGCTAAGGCCAGAAAGAGTACCCTTTCCGGCCGCTAAATTTCAAGTGTGCTAAAACAATAAAAATACTTGGACAATTTCCTGATAGATTACCTCAGATTCGCTGGAGCTATGACCTTCCACTTTTGCTTTTGGAAGTGCTTAATAAACAATTATTCTCTAATATGTATATATATATATATATATATATATATATAATATATATATATATATATATATATATATATATTATTCAATTATGAAACAGTAATTTATAAAATATATTATAGACATGATACCGCAATTCACAATACATAATTATATAGATTATTACAGTCATGAGATTATCTCTATGATTTTTGTGAGATTGGACACGATCAGCTGTTATTCAAGGTCATTTTACAGCCCTAGGGCCGTAAAGTTTTACCGGCCTGGTCGGAAAACAATCACTTCCGGCCTCCATATGACACACTTAAACCAGCTCATTACATCCAAGTGTGGCGAAAACATATATATAGACTTTCTATACTATATATATAGACTTTATATATATATATATATATATATATATATATATAATATATATATATATACTATATATACACTTTCTATATTTATTATTGTGTTTTTGATATCAAACAATAGAATACGATGATATCTCCATAGCCTCAACAATATAATGTTGGCTGCATTGTCCATTGTCAGAAAGGTACGTATCTCAAGTATTTAAAAGTGAAGAATTGAATTTGAAATCAAAGTACAATAATTGTATCAATATTTAAAAGTGAGGTAGAGTAATAATTGTTTCTTTTTTATTATCGAATTCCACTTCTTAATGCAATACAATCAACAATAATAATAGGAAAATACAGCAGAGATCTGAAGTTTAAGGTAAGCCTACTGGTGAAACTCAGTCTTGACTGAAAAATTCCTAGTAATTTTTCCGTAATTCATTATTAAAACTTTTAGATAATTTTTCTTCAATATCAAACCATACAGAGAAAACATTAGGCCCACTCAAGATTGAATCTTCGAATGTTTTCTCTATGATTTAACTATTTTCAGAGCAATATTTTGTTGTGAAAATGCTGGCAAACCGGCTTCAAGTTTGCCGCTATACACTATATTATAATAGCCTACATACGTTACCTGACTTACAGGCCCCAACGATCAACAATACACAATACCAAGAGCGTAAAGGTGTAATACTTCAGGACTCAAAGCTCAGTGATACAAACATGATCTAGGTTCAAACCTTGGTCAATGACATTGTTTTTGTCGATGAATTTTGACTTTTATTAGCTATTTTTTATATTAGTTACCGTAATTTAAATTTCAATCAATTTCTTAGATATATTTTGAGACAAAACTGTGAAATATGCAATTATATTAATTTTTTAATCACATTATTTCAAAATAGTAATGAAAATTCTATTCATCCATCTATCCATGAGATATTGCACCAGGCACAAAGCGCAAGCTATAAAAATTCAAACAATTATTCGAAATAATAATAGTATAAAAATATTGTCACTATTGTAAATTATTAATTAGTAATATTGAAATTAATTGACAGTGAAAGTTGTCATAACCAAGATTCAAACTATCAAAATAGGCTGTTTGAATTTTATTTATTTTTCAATTTCTTATATATTAGGAAGTTTTTTTTTTTTGGTGTGGCGAAAAATAGCGTTTGCAACACGGGCAATAATGTTTTTCCGGCTCTCAAACGCTTCAAGTTCTTGACTTCGTCTCGAACTTGAAAACCACGATCTTGAGCCGGAAAACGTACATTTTCAACCCTAGGTGCGAAATATACTATTATTTTTCTGTGTGGTGAAAAATAGCATTCACACCATGGGCAAAAATGTTTTTCTGGCTCTCAATCTTTTCTAGTCCTCGGCCTAAGGCCTTGGACTTGAAAACTGATTTCGACCCGGAAAAGTCTCATTTTCGGCACTAGGTGCGAAATATACTATTTCTACATTGCATTACTTAAATATTTAAATTACATAAAATTCAATAACTATTGATACAATACATTAATACGAAATTAATATTATTGAAGTAACTTCCATGAAAGTATTTCATGGACAATGTTTTGTTTACTGCATTCGCATGGCTCAACCCTCTCCAAGCTTCCTCTTCCACTCAACGTCCACCTGACTTTTAAATAATAGGCTATTATAGTGGGATTCACTTCATACTGTCAGCATTTAAATAACATCAATGCATCGTATTCAAGCAATGCTGACAGTTGGGGCACGGCACATGGTGGTAAGACCATCCTTGGCAAAAGGACGACAATGTGAAATTATTTACTTCCAAGAACAAGTCATTGTTTCATTCTGAAATATGAGAGTCACTGGCTAAATACAGAAAATTCACTATATATGTCAATCAACGGTCAGTAGAGGGACTTTGGGATCACTGGGAAGCTTTTTTGCTCCAAAACTCCCTCCCCCTCTCCCCCCTCGTCAATCCCGCCTCCCCTTCCCCCCGCCTGGAGGGTGGGGGGGTGTTCCAAAAATAGATTTCCCCTTCCCCTTGCCCAGTGGTGGTGAGGGGGATGAAAAGAGAGAGATATATCTTTCTCTCTTTCTCTTTCTAAAAATAGATTTCCCCTTCCCCTTGCCCAGTGGAGGTGAGGGGGATGAAAAGAGATATCTCTCTCTCTCTTTCTCTCCCCTTCCCCTTGTCCAGTGGTGGTGAGGGGGTTGAAAAGAGATATCTCTCTCTCTCTCTCCCCTTCCCCTTGCCCAGGTGAGGGAAAAAAAATTTCCCTTTTAGGAGGAAAAATTCCCTCTCTATACTGACAGATTAAAGTGAATCCATATTTCTACATCTAATGCTATACTGACAAATTAAAGTGAATGCTAGATGAGGGAAAAAATCTCTTTGAGAGGGAAAAATTCTCTACTGTCAAATTAAAGTGAATCCATTCTCAAATTCTCTACTGTCAAATTAAAGTGAATCCATATTACTACATCTATACTGACAGATTAAAGTGAATCCATATTTCTGCATCTAATGCTATACTGACAAATTAAAGTGAATGCTAGATGAGGGAAAAAATCTCTTTGAGAGGGAAAAATTCCCTTGGTGACTGATTAAAGTGAATCCATATTTCTACATCTAATGCTATACTGACAAATTGAGGTGAATGCCGGATGAGGGAAAAAAATCTCTTTGAGAGGGAAAAATTCCCTTGGTGACAGATTAAAGTGAATCCATATTACTACATCTATACTGACAAATTAAAGTGAATGCTAGATGAGGGAAAAAATCTCTTTGAGGGCGAAAAATTCTCTACTGTCAAATTAAAGTGAATCCATATTTCTACATCTAATGCTATACTAGTGAATCCAGAGTGAGGTCAATGACTCTCTCTACATCTAATTGAATTGAGAAATTCTCTCTCTCTCACATCTAATGCTATACTAGTGAATCTCTACAATGATCTAAGTTCTTTTACATTTTTTATCTGCAATATTGTACAAGCATTTCCAAAGTTCATCAGAATTTTTAACAACAGATAATGCTGAATCATTTGTACAATCATAATGTAGATGACCACTGTCTAGAATATTGAGCAGTTCGAAAATCTCAGATAAAATCGAAAAGTGTACATTTTCTGTTTTTGTTAACGGTAAATCAACATCTTGACATCCTGTTGAAAATTTAATATTTTTCGCAATTGAATCAAATTCGTTAAATGAAATTGACATCAAAAGACGAGTTAATTTTTTGAATTTTGAAAAACCATAACACTGCATCTTGCAGATGTTTGACATGTCTCGAATGAGGGGAATAGAGAAAGATATATCTCTCTTTCTAAATTGATGAGATGCACGTGTTATAGGGGCTCATGTCTGTATAAAAAAGATCACCCCACACGTGTTGTCAGGTCTAGCTCTAAGCAGCAACTAAACTAAAAATCGTGAATGGGATATTGGAATGAAAAATCATTTGAAGGCAGAAAACGTTTATTTACACATTTCAGCACAACTATTCATAATTTCATCTTCAATTTTAATTAGCTTATCTATACACAAATTATAAGGACGATAATAACATAGATAGTCTCTTATGTCATTTAAATTAACCGTGCTTAGAAAAATGTCTTTCAATTGTTTCGCCAAACTATAATTTTCAGGAGTTGATTTCCTAATTGCACTTTCACACTCATCGTACCAATCAATACAGTTTTTTAACCTCACTTCCAATTCGTTGTCAGCAGCCAACCACTTTCTCGGATCCATGTTGTTGAGCGAATGAAGAAAACTAAGTGTAGGCAGGAACTATTATAGAGTAATTAAGTGGTCTTTCTTCATTAATTGACGACAGACAACATGTACGCGCTTTATGCAGTCTCAATGCATGCATGCAATAAACACACTGTAAATCCTTTCCGTTGTAGAAGAATCCATAACGAGCAAAGTTTCTTTTCTGTGAATTCGTGTACATCGGAGCCATTTTCATACTTTGCATTCGATTGTTTTCGCACAAGAAATTATTTGTTTGATACATATTTTTAAACAACAAAGAATTATAATGTTGCGCAGAGAATAAAGCACAGCGAGAATGTGGTCTATTTTTATGAATGTTACACACAGCATAACACCATGAACTAGTGAAAAAGCTGAAATCAGGTTTTGGAAAATCCTCTGGTATACATTGAACGTTGCTATGCAATCTTCTTAAAAACTTTGCTTTCTCAGTACCTTTTGTGAAAATTTTCTCATAACCTGCAAGGTAATCACGTATTAATGAGTCACTGTATTCTAAATCTCCATCTTCCCATTTTATTTTATGATAGTGACGTTCTAACCATGTTACATCGTTATACAATTTTGCACTCAATTCTGTCTTTGCAAATGGTGATTTGAAATGGAACACAATATAATTATTAAACTGATCAATTATGGCAAGTTCTTTCACAATAATTTGATTACAATCTTGTTTAAACCAGTGAAGATCAACCGTAGCAATTTTCGTAGACGCCTGCTTGTCCACTTCTTTATCTTTGGCGGCGGGCTCCTCGAATCCTTCGTCTTTCTCCCTCTCCTCCTCCACCTGCAGCGGCTTCTGGATCGGTGTACCGCAGCTTGGTTCATAATAGAAACTATCAAGATCGCACTGAATAGCAATAGAGCGAGTTTGTGGCTTGTCCAAAATATCAGAACACAAAGAATAGGACATGTTGTCTGTTCAAAGGTGAAACTTATAATGAACTAAATTGAGCAGAATGCACACCTTATATAGGCGGTGCGCTCTATCAATAAAATTACTGAACTTCTTTCACCATGCTCGTGAGAGGTGTGTACTCCATCACACGATCGCTAATTAAAATGCAATACGCGGAAGTATTTGCAGGTACTGCACTATTAAATTCCATTTCAATACGAACATCTGTCAATGATTTCAAATGACTTGGTTGGTGTGAACAATCTACAACAATCAGCGGTGTTGATTCACAAAACGTTTTAAAGTCAATTTCTGTTCCGAGTTCGCTATTGATTGAATGATTATAATACGAGGGCGCGAAATCCAGGAACATGCGGTATAATACCTCCTTCTTACCTAGCAGATTTTCATATGGATAATACTCGCTGTTCAAATATACTTTAACATTGTAAATACCACAGCTATCGAAATTAGATATTGATTTTTTAATTTTATTCTTACGATCAGTTTGAAATGCAATTATAACGTATTTTGGACTATCAAAACTCGATGTGGTACGAACTGCCCAAGAATGGTTAAGTGAATTTTGCAAATTTGGTAATTCACAAATTTCCCAATGCCGGAAACCTAATTTCAGTGGAGTGTCAGCATCGAGCAGTCTCAAAAATTTCAGTCTTACATGATCTTCTAAAGTTATGTAGGGCATTCTCCATTGTAGTTTTGTAATTTTCACACTAACGCTTGTTCCACTTGTAGACTCAACACAATTTAGGTCTGTCGGTGACCTCAATAAGACGAGTTCCTGTTTCAAATTTAAAATTATTCTTTGAAAATCTTCAAAAAACGGGAGGATTAATTTCAGCGGTACACAGAAAGTGAATTTATTATCCGTTAGATCATATCCTGCTCTGTCAAAACCAGCCAAGTGATATGTGTTTTTATCGAGAGTATTCTTCACTAGAATAGCTTTAATTGTGGATGTTAATCCAATCAATCTTGATTTAGAAATTTGCTGACCTGCTAATTCATATCGTATTTTGTCAAAAAGGTTGCCGATTACGTTACTGCTTAATTTATAGTCTGCTGCAACTGGTGCATCGCTCGGCTCTGTTCCCGGTTTTGTACAGTTAACTGTTCCCTCAATCAATATGAATGATTTACAAGGTAAAGAATAGACATCTAAAGAATTTATGCCAATACGTGCCTCGACAGAGTTTTTTATTTCCTGTCCCAAATAAACTGTATGAGTGTGAAATTGGAATTTAGTAATATCATTATAAAACTGAAGGTCTGTCTCCACATCCAGAATTTCACTAATTGCTGCGGGACCTCCTGACATTTCGCCAATCAACTATAAAACCCAACTTTTCTAATATTCTCGCGCTTTTAGCCGACAAAGCACGTTTGTTTTTAGGTGTTGACGCTATCGCGTTCCTTTCTCTAATGACTTGATTGTGCATGCACATATTCGAACGTGGGTTGAAAATAAGATAACCCATTACTTTTCACGTATGTGCAACCTAATTGTAATTGTATCTCCACGGAAATCAATAAACGATCCGTTCTGGTCCGTTACCTTTACATTAATAGTTTGAATTCGATGCGTATTCAAAGGTTCATAAATAATCGGTGATGGTACTTCGTTTATTAAATAACCGCTAGGAACCTTTGGTAAAAATTCGTAGATTATATGTTTTTGTTTTCCATCAGAGTAACTGCCGCATGCTAAATTACACTCAACTACAATACTGTCAACGCTTGTTATGTTAACCAAATGTTTGGAATAATGCCATTTATTTGCCTGCAAAACAACATTATCAAAACCAAGTATCTTAGCAATCGAATCAGAACGTGTTAAATCAATGGGTTTATCAGAATGAATTTCAATCTTCATAGTATTTGCGTTTGCACATATAATAAGTTTATTCTTCTTCCCATCAATATTCAATTTATTCTTTAAAGATTTTATAATATCCTCAACTTCATATGCACCAGTATCCAACTCGATTAATCTATTGCCATATTTGAAGCTGGAATTTGTTCCTTTGTTAATGTTTGCAATACTATTGTAACTAGAAAAATTAATCAATCCAATTTCCCATTCACAATTTTTATCCAATTCTATAATTTCTTGTAAATGTTCATAGAGGTTACTCGTGTTAGATCGTAATGTAATAACAACCATCTTGTGTGTTCAGCACAAACACTTAATTACAACTGATTTGCAAGAAACAATAATGTAAGATGACCACAAAAATTGCTATTTAATGGTTGCATATGCTCTACATTATAAAATATATTTACTCCATTTTCTTTTTTCCAATATTTGTCCAATTCGTATGGAGGTTGTAAATTTCCAATTGGATCAAAATACCAAACATTAGAGCCAACTTTCTTATATGCTACCCAATGTGTCCCATCCTCGCTTTCCCTTGCTAAATTCACAATGGCATTCTCGTTTTTTAGAATTTTTTTGGGTAATGTATCTAGCATATATATTCCTCTTAGCTGAATCTGTAATAATTTCGACCAATCAATCAAATCATAATTACTCAATTCTCCTTCAATATTCATGCCTTTTTCTTCTTCTTTGTCTTCTTCCTACTCTTCTTTGTTGTTCTACGTTTCTTAACTTGAGGGAATAAACTCACTCCATATGATGATGGGGGTAGGGGTGGAACTCTCCCGCCACTAATACTAGGAAAAGGCTTCAAAAAATACCCTTTTCCTGCAATATGCTTTTTCAACTGAGCTATAGCTTTGCGTCTAATATCGTTACTATAACTTCTCCTCTCATTCCTCTTCTTCTTCTTCTTTCTCAAAGACCCACCAAACGCCGCTTCAGCTTTCATGACGTTTGTAACAAGATAGCTAAGTGCTTTCTCGGCAAGGGGTGTTTGAGGATTTTTGAAAATGTCCCATGCAGCGTTTGCTAGAGCTCTGTCAGCTACCGCTCGAGTTTTATTATCGCTATTTTGAGTATACGCTATATCATGTATCTTGCAAGCTCTATCTAATGAATTTATACCTTGATCACCCCTCTTTAACCTTTCATTAACCTTTGTGCCTGGGCCACAATACTCGTATCCCGGAATATGATATTCCTCTCCCAGGTTATCAATTACCTTATTTAAAATAGTTGATGTCACATTACCTGCCAAACCTGACACACCTTTAAAAACTCTTGCCGCTGAACTCAAGATTCCTTTACCCCGGTTCCTCGAACTCTGTTTTTTTCTCCTACATACCATTTTTCATTACCTTTCAACTCAATGGTTGAACATTAACTGAGGTTAATTAATCAATACATCAACTTGAATTGAATTGAATTGGTTTAATTTTCAATCGAGTTGGAAATGAATTCATATGCTATGTGCTTATAACATTGCTTGAATGATAAGAATATTATTTCAAATAGCAAATAATCTGAAAGGTGAATGCAATTTGAAAAGGGGGGAAATGATGCTGGCATTGTGCGCCCACCCACATCTACAGGAACACATGCCAAAACAGATGTAGGAGGCAGCGAGCGAGAAGCCGCTGCCTCTTGGCTGTACGGCTCTGTGTGTGTGTGTGTGTGTGTGTGTGTGTGTGTGTGTGTGTGTGTGTGTGTGTGTGTGTGTGTGTGTGTGTGTGTGTGTGTGTGTGTGTGTGTGTGTGTGTGTGTGTAGCGGTAAAGACTACTGAGCATGCTCACAACAAACTATAAAAGACTCAGTCACCTTATTTAAATATCATTCACAACAGAGCAGGTGAAGCAGCATTTCTTCTTCTGTGTATTTCTACTATTCATTACGAACTTATCAACAACAACAACAACAACAGGTAAGAATTGAAAACAATTTTTATAGAAACAATATTACATTTTATTTATCTATTCATACATACATCTATACAATTTGTAACACATAGGTCGACAAATTGTATACAGATATAAAAATTGTTAAGCATTAACAATTTTTATATCTGTCCAATTTGCCGACTTATGTGTTACTACTAACGCATAATTTTTACAAGTTTTGTTAAAATGTTCAATCTTTCCCGCATCAATGCAGGAAGCAAATCTTTGTGGCAAATACACCTCACATTTGCTTCCTGCATTCCTTATTTTTAAAATCACACGTCGACCGTGTTTATTGGTGTCCTCTCGAGCTCCGATGATGCGGTACGGTAGATCCTCCTTCAACTCCCTCAGAGGGATCCACGGTTTGGGTAGAGGTTTGTTGATGAGTTGGACAAAGTCCAACTCACCCTCCACCTCCTTCATTAATGGCACAAGTGAGGAGTCCTTGTCCATTACAGCTTGTTTCTGTTGAAAAATATTTGATTAGTGTCTTATTTGTTTCAGATCATACTACAGATCAAGATCTCTACATCAGATTATCATCGAATTGTCATCATCGAATTCTCTGCATAAAGTGAGTAATATCAGTTATTGAAATAACATTGTTGCATGATTGAGTACTTTAAACAATAATTTCTAATCAGTTCAAATAATATTCCCTTTGCATTCTAATCAGTTCAAGGAAATATTGCTAACATTGTTGCATAATCGATTACTTTAAACAATAATTTCTAAGCAGTTCAAATAATATTGGTAACATTTATGCATGATCGATTACTTTAAACAATAATTTCTAATCAGTTCAAGGAAATATTCCCTTTACATTCTAATCACTTCAAGGAAATATTGCTAACATTGTTGCATAATCGATTACTTTAAACAATAATATCTATTCGCTTCAAATAATATTCCCTTTGCATTCTAATCAGTTCAAGGAAATATTGCTAACATTGCTGCATGATCGATTACTTTAAACAATAATATCTCATAATTCAATTTCTAAGCAGTTCAAATAATATTTCCTTTGCATTTTAATCATTTCAAATAATATTTCCTTAGCATCAATTTCTATTCGGTTCAAATAATATTCCCTTTGCATTCTAATCAGTTCAAGGAAATATTGCTAACATTGCTGCATGATCGATTACTTTAAACAATAATATCTCATAATTCAATTTCTAAGCAGTTCAAATAATATTTCCTTTGCATTTTAATCATTTCAAATAATATTTCCTTAGCATCAATTTCTATTCGGTTCAAATAATATTTGCTTGCATTCTAATCAGTTCAAATAATATTCATATCAAATAATATTCATATCAAATAATATTTCCTTTGCATTCCAAGCAGTTCAAACAATATTGCTAACATTTATGCATGATCGATTACTTTAAACAATAATATCTCATAATACCATTTCTAATCAGTTCAAGGAAATATTGCTAACATTGTTGCATGATTGATTACTTTAAACAATAATTCCATTTCTAAGCGGTTCAAATAAAATTTGCTTGCATTCTAATCAGTTCAAATAATATTCATTTCAAATAATATTCATATCAAATAATCAAAGACTTGTATGTGCACAGATTTTTTTAACAATCAATCACAGAAAAAATCTGTGCATACACAAGTTAATAATATTTGTTGAAACTAACCTTTGTTTGTGAGCAGATTGACTGCTCCTCCTCATCCCCGCTAACCTCAGGCTCGTCAAACACCAACCTCCTCTTCCCCTGCTTCTGCTTGATGTTGTTGCTCAGCGTTGTCAGCACCGCACGCCGCGGCGCCCAGGTAGCCGGTGTAGATTGTGGCAGAGGACTGTCCGGAATCACGATCTCCTCACCCCTCTCTCGTTGAACGTAGATTCCCTGTCTCTTCAGGGGTGAGGCGGAGGAGGAGGCTGGGGAGACAGCGGAGGCGGCAGCCGTGGCAGCGGAGGTGGCAGCCAAGCTGCGAGCTTTCTGCTGCTGCCAATAGTTGAGCATGCGCTGCGGCGGGCTATCCGCCAGGATGTATGATGGAGAAGATGTTGATGGAGAAGTCATCGTGAAGCTGGCTCAGATGTAAATGATAATTTTCCTCTCATCGCTTCTGTTTATATAGCATACGTTTCTCTCTCTGTTCCAGGCTCGTGCGAGCGAGAGCGAAGTGTGCTACAAGGCGAAAAAAATTCAAATTTCTCTCCAACAACACGTGCTCCCACATCGTTATCGGTTTGTAAGTATTCTCTCTCCTATAAGACACTCGATCATTTTTCAAATAGCATCCATGTGTTAGAAGACGAAAAAAAAAAAATCTCGTCTAGAACTCAGCATGAGAGGGTGAAAACACCTGCTAGAAGCTGAAATCCCCCATGTCAACTCACTTGAACATTCTCGAATGATTTCTAATATTATTAAATATTTCACGGCATTTCAACATAGAGGAATAGCATTCTCGATTGATTTCTAATATTATTAAATATTTCACAACATTTCAAGATAGAGGAATAGCATTCTCGAATGATTTCAGTTCAGTTATTAAATATTTCATTGTTTTCACAGCATTTTCTCACCTCTCAACTCGAGTTCCGAACCTCATAACCAGTTGAGCTCTCGTCGAGACAAGACAGCTGAGAGGAATCAATCTGAAAGGAGTCAAAGGCGCTATCTACACCTGAGGGGGATCAATCATAGCATAGACCGCTATCTACACCTGTACCATAGGCTCGCTATCTACACCTGTACACTCGAGGAGATTCACGCAGCATCAACCAGTACATGTAAGTACATTTTTACTTTGATTTTATCCTCTGAGGAGGAGAGGAAAATTGTCCTCCGAGGACAGTTTTTGTCCTCAGAGGATAAAAAACCTTCTACAATATACTGCATGCATGCGATTTTTCTTCATCTTTACGATATGGTATATCCGGAACATCCAAGCCCCGCTCTTCTTTCTCACACTCTTCATATAAACAAAACGGTAAATGTATTACTTTTTCAAATGGATTTTCGATAATATATTTGCAATAGACACATTGCAGATAGAATGGATTTTTATGTAAGAAATAACCATTTCTCGCAAAATACTCTGCTTTATTGCATAATGATTTACAAAAGTCACAATGTAGATGATGATGATGCTTTTCAAAATACTCTCCTTGAACGGATGAATCTTCTACACAATTAAAAGTTGAATATCTTTCTTCATATTCTTGTAGAATATTATTATCGAAATTCTCCTCTTCAATTGTTATATTATCTTTCCTTCTACAGTTCGGGCTGTACCTTGCATGTTCTATTGCTGGTATGTCACTTTCTTTCCATTTTCCCAAACAAATTGAACAAAATACACATCGCACAGTGTCTGGTGCAGATGAGAATATAAATCCCTCTTTCGCCATTTTTCCCGTGGACAAATGCGGAGAAGATTTCGACCATCTTTTATCAAAAGATAATAATCTTAATCTTTCATACAACATTATGTGATCTTGATGTTGAAGGTTATATCGGTGAAGAAATAAAGTATTACGATTATTTGAACATTTTTACTGATTTTATTTTTACTTTAAAGTCAAACCAATACATTGAACTCAAACGTTTTACTTAAGGCATGTTACACACACTTCACAGAGACAGACTACAGTACAGCCCAATCCAGTGCCTTGCCAATCACACATATTATTATTTAGTCTATTTCATTGTCAAACAACACGCCCCCTCAATGAAATAACCCAAAAAAAAATTTATCAATCAAAAAACAAAGTAAGTTATAAGAAAATTAACATAGTTCAAAACATCTTAATTATTAAAAAATATTATTTCTAAACTTGACAAAAAGTTCCTTTCCCAAGGGTTTTGTGAAAATGTCAGCAATCTGATCTGAGGATTTTAAATACTCAACTTGAATAACACCTTCAGAAATTTTCTCTCTTACAAAATGATACCTTATATCTACATGTTTCATTTTTTTATGATGCTCAGGATTATGAGCTATTTTGATAGCAGACTGATTGTCTTCAAACAACAAAATACAAGTTTTCTTATTTTCAACAACACAAAAATCAATTAAAATTCCTTTTATCCAACAAGCCTCGCTTACAGCTTGGCTCAAAGCAACATACTCAGCTTCTGTGCTAGATAATGAAACACTCTGTTGCTTCTTGGTACACCAAGAAATAGTATTAGCAAAAACCTTGAAGCAATAACCTGAGGTTGATCTTCTCTCTAAATCACCACCCCAGTTTGCATCTAGCCTTCCAGCATATCATCATTCAATTCTCTCTTATATACTAGCTCTAAATCTAAAGTACATTTTACATATCTCAATACACGTTTTAAATTTTTATACAACATTTCACTGGCACAACTTTGGAATCGACTCAAGAAAGATACAGTACAACACAAATCAGGTCTAGATCCTACAACAGCATACATAAGACAACCAATTAGTCTACGACATTTCTTTTCTATTTCTACAGACTCTGACTTATCTCTAGTCAATAATTCAAAGTTGAAATTTTTATCCATGGGAGTGTCCATTGGCTTACAATCCTGCATGTTGAACTTTTCCAATACATGTTTGAGATACTCCTTCTGACTAATAACAGTTACCCCCTTCTCAATATCTTGTTTGACATTAATTCCCAAGAAATTAGAAACTAAGCCCAAGTCTTTCATCTTGAAATTTTCTTGTAAGACTGATTTCAATCTTGAAACATCATTCTCATCTGAACCAAAAATAAGTATGTCATCTATATACAATAATAGAAATACCTTTTTACCCTCCACAATTTTAGAATACAAGCAATAATCATTTTTAGACCTAGTAAAATTGTTCATTTTCATTACAGAATCAAATTTAGAATTCCAATCTTTTGGAGATTTCTTCAGACCATAAATTGACTTCTTAAGTTTACAAACCTTATTCCTAAATCCTTCTACTCCCTCTGGTAATGACATATAAACGTCTTCTTTGATATCACCATTAAGGAAAGCATTTTTTACATCCATCTGATATACAGGAAACCCTAATTTATTTGCAACACTCATGAAAATCCGAAAAGTTGGCAATTTGGCCACAGGGGCATAAATGTCATTAAAATCTATGCTATCCTTTTGTTGAAACCCCCTAGCAACTAATCTAGCCTTGTACTGAATGTTACCCTTCTCATCATTTTTAATTTTAAATACCCATTTGCTATCAATAATTTCTTTGTTTTCTGGTACAGTATCTACCTCTGTCCAAGTATTATTCTCTTTCAAAGCATTTAGTTCAGTTTTTACTGCCTCCAACCACTTTACAGAATTGTTTGATTTCATAGCTTCAGAAAATGTAAGAGGCTCATCTACTTGTAGACTAAGATAACTGGTTTCATAGTCTTTCAACCACACTGGTTTTTTAATCACTCTTTTCTCTCTCCCTCTTATTTCATTATTTTCATCCATCATTTCTTCTCCACTTTCTTCATTTACTTCTACTTCATTGATTCCATCTTCAATATCATTTGTTTCAATCTCAATACCCTCAGCTTCACTTGTATCAGTTTCTTCTACTTCATTATTTTCAATTTCTTCAACTTCATTTATTTCAGTTTCTTGTACTCCATCATTTTCAATTTCTTCAAATACATTGTTTGGATCATTACCTTTTGCGATTCCCTCAATGTCAAAGCCTTGATTTATCTTGAATACTTTGGGGTCAGAATACTTTTCACCTTGGTTAGATTGCTCAACATTTGAAAAAATTACATCCCTAGAAACAATTATTTTCCTCTTATCAGCATCCCACAACCGATAACCATTTTGCAAATATCCTATAAATGTTAGCTTCTTGGTTCTACTGTCAAGTTTCTTAAGATTACCTGCAACATGACTGTATGCTTTTCTTCCAAAAATCTGTAGTCTTGATAGATCTGGTTTTTTACCGTACCACTTTTCAGCTGGAGTACAATCAAGAGTACATGTTGGGCTTCTATTAACAATATAAGCTGCTGTCCTTACAGCCTCACCCCACATCTCCTTTTTCAATCCTGAATCAAACAAAAGTGCCCTAACCTTTTCTAGCAATGTCCTATTGATTCTTTCTGCCTTTCCATTTAATTCTGGAGTGTATGGAATGGTGAAATCCATGAAAATCCCTCTATTTTGACACCAATCCTTGATTTTATTACTAGAATATTCCCCACCATTATCACACCGAATTTTTGAAATTTTAGAATGCCATTTTGCCTCTACTTCAGCTACAAATTGTTTCATTATATCAAATACCTCACTTTTATTTTGAATAAGAAATACCATGACAAAATGTGTGAAATCATCTAGAAAAGTAACCATGTATCTTTTATTGTCCCAACTTACCGGGGTAATAGGCCCACAAACATCAGTATGTACTATTTCAAGGGGTCTTGTTGCCCTTTCCCTGATTGTTTTAAAAGGTTGCCTTGTTTGGCGAGCAGACAAGCATATTTCACATGGGTTTTTTGAAAAGTCATCAATTTTAGTTTTAATATTCATTCCCTCACTAAGATTTATGAGCTTTTTCATGTTATCTACACCAAGGTGGCCTAGCTTTCTATGCCATAATTCTACTTCATTAGACTCATTAGACTTGGGTGAAATAGTGCTAGTCATTACATGATGGACTGAATTTGAATTATGCATTTTCAAGTCAACTTCAAACAAACCATTCGAATTTTTTATGCCTTCCATAATGACTTCATTGTCTTTCAACACCTCAACCCTATTTCCACTAAATAAGACCTTACCATCGTTCTCAGTGATAGCACTTACAGATAACAAATTTTTAGAAAGTTCTGGAACATATAAAACATTATTTAAGTTGCATTTGTCTGATTTGATGTTTCCTACCTCAAGAGCAAACATTGATTCATTTTCCTTGGCTACTCCTACTTTACAACTAATTGGAATGGAACTATCAAATAGTGATTTAGATTTTACCATATGTGAAGTAGACCCTGAGTCAATTACGAAAGTGTCATAGTATTTTACATTAGAATTAGTAGTTAAAAAGGATACTTGGTTCTTCTTCTTATCATTCTGTTTTTTACAAAAGTAACAGTCTTTGTCTTCATGATTCTTCTTGCAAATACTACAGAATAGACCACTTTTCTGTTTTATTTTATTTCTGCATTCACGGGAAATATGTCCATAATTTTTGCATCTGTAGCACTGGATTTCCGATGTTTTGAATACCACTGGTTGCACAGAATCACCTTTATCAGTAGATAGTCTGCGTTCTTCATTCACCAACCGGGAGGTTAGGTTTGTGAGATTTCTGTCACAAATTGCGGTTGCTTCCCACGAAGTTTGAAAGTGGGTGTATTTCCTGGGCAGGGAGCTGAATATTTTGCCAATAACCATCTCGTCATCGATTTCGTGTCCAACAGATTTCAATTTATGGGTCAAATTTTCCAGATGGCTGATGAAACTAGCAATGTCTTCATTAGCCTCTAGTGTAAAATTGAAAAAGTCCTGCATTAGAGAAAATTTCTGTTGTTTTTCATCACGTTCGTAGATTTGACACAGTTTTTTAAACATTTCACATGAAGTTTCACAGTTCAAAATGTGATTCAAAGGTTTTGAGTCAATTGTAGTTATTATTATTTTCTTGGCTTTAGCGTCCTTCAAATTGAAAATAGAAAGTTCTTTTTCTTTACTAGGGTCGTTTGGTTTTAATTCTTTCCCATTAACAATATCACTAAGTCCTTGAGAGTCGAACAAAATTTTAATTTTAAATTTCCACATTTGAAAGTCTTCATCGTTGGATAGCTTTCCAACCATACCCAAGTCCGAATCACTGGAACCAGCCATTTTTACTTTGAACTCGATTGCCTTACCTGATTTTACTTTTGGGTATTTTACTTTTACTTTTAATGTTTTTACTAGAGTTCAATCACTTCACCGGTATTACTATTTTAGAGTTGAATCTCCGAACTTCCATTGTTGTCTTGCACGAGAGTATTTAGGTTAAAAAGTTTTTTTTACTTGCACACGAAAGATCCAGCCTGGGCCCATAACCTGTTGAAGGTTATATCGGTGAAGAAATAAAGTATTACGATTATTTGAACATTTTTACTGATTTTATTTTTACTTTAAAGTCAAACCAATACATTGAACTCAAACGTTTTACTTAAGGCATGTTACACACACTTCACAGAGACAGAGTACAGTACAGAGTCACCAGTGCCTTGCCAATCACACATATTATTATTTAGTCTATTTCATTGTCAAACAACACTTGAGATATCATTTTCACACACCCTTCTTCTACCAATGACAATTCACAACTAAACATGCTGTTGTACTCTATCTCATCCTGATCGTTATTCTTTTGTTTTTCAGAATCATGCCGAGGGAATGCAGACTACGTGGCATGAATTATTCCGCAGCAGTCCGCCATCGCATCACCCTCGATGACGAGGCTGAGGATATCGACATCACCAACGTGCTTGAGAGGTCGAAACGTCGAGTTTTCGATATAATTAGGGAACATGCGGCACGCCATGATGGGAATGTTAAGTGGTTTATAGTATTAAATGTTTTGCTGTATAAATTAGTGGTGATGGATGACAAGCAGGTTGGTGAGACTGTCTCATCTCTAATAAATCTACATAGTTACTCCAACATAGCGCTAAACGTGCTTGAGAACTATGAAGATTTTAATGAGCATTTTTTCTTGGCTGTGAAAAAAATCCTCTCATCTTTCGAAAATTTCATAAGACATGGGAGTGGATGGGTGCTATAAAAAATTGAATCACTCGATGTGAACGTGATTAAATTTAATCCTATATACACATCCAGTTTCATTCAAACACCCCAGTTTTTGAAAAACAAAAAATGTACTTATTATAAATGTCAAAAATCTCTCTGACGAAAAATGCTTTTTATGGTCAGTGCTTGCGTATTTCCATCAGAAGCCAAAGGACTCACACCTGACTGTAAAGTATTTGAGCAAGTTTGCTCACACACTTAATACGTGAGGTGTAAATTTCCCGGTGACGACACGCGTTATTAAGAAATTTGAAATACTCAATCCGGACATTGCAATTCACGTCATCGCGTACGAGAACAAAAAGTTTTTCCCCTCCGTACAAGCATTTTCCGCACGTGTAAACACCAAATTGATCTTTTAATGCTAAAAGGCGATGCAGGAAAAACTCATTTCTGTTTAGTAAATACCGCGAACGGGAAAAACGGGCGATCACATCTTCTCTCCCACCTTTCAAAACACCACGGTCAAGTACACATTTGCAATTTTTGTTTCCATAGATTTACATCGAACAAAACTGAGAATTGTGATGCTGAAGCAAATTTGATGAAACATGTGGAACTTTGTTCCAAGTTTGAATCTCAGCGCGTTTCATATCCTAAACGTGGAGAGACAATTAAATTCAAGAAACTAGGTGCGACGTTGAAGAAAAAGTACACCATTTATGCAGATTTAGAAACTTATGTTGTTAATATCACAGATGATGATTCCGATTCTGATGAAATAACTCGTAGTTACATAAAGAAAACGGTGCGGCATATTCCCTGTGGCTATTGTTTTGTTGTTATAGATGTTAATGGGGAAATTGCCTACGGACCTGTACTCCATAGATCGAGTAGTTTAGACGAAAAAATCATGGAGAAATTTCTTCAGGAAATTACAGGTCTCGGCGACATTTTGTATGAGGATATGAAACGAGAAATTCCGATGTAAGCTTTATCCGAAAGTGAAGAGCGCGAATTTCAAAATTCAGTAAACTGCGGGCTTTGTGCTGAACCGTTTTTAGACAGCGATATTAAATGTCGTCACCACGCGCATGAAACCGGTAATTACTTGTGTGCAGCACATGTTTCTTGTAATTTAACAGCTTGTACTCCGGAGTACATATCGTGTTATTTTCATAATTTCTCCGGTTTTGATTCGCATTTTATTCTGAAATCACTCGGTAAATGTAAAAAAGAAATTTCCTGCATTGCAAATACGTCAGAGAGATTTTTAACACTTTCAGTGGGCAAAATTAAATTTTTAGATTCCTACAAGTTTATGTCTGAATCCTTGGAAGTATTGGTGCGTAATTTGGTAGAAAGTACAGACATGGAAAAGAAGTTTGAGCGATTATTTTTGGTGTTTCATGATCCACCTCGCGAACACAGACAGCTCTTGTTGAAAAAAGGAGTATATCCTTACTTGTACATGAGCTGTCCCGAAAAATTCGCGGAAACATCGCTTCCTCCCATCGAATGTTTTCATAATGATTTAACTGATACACCTCTGTCTCGCGAAGAATATGAGCATGCGCAAAGAGTGTTCTCAACATTCAAGCTGAAAAATCTGGGTGAATACCACGATTTTTATTTATGTTTGGACGTAATGCTATTAGCGGTAGTTTTTGAATCCATGAGGTCTACGCTTTTTAGCTCATACGGCCTTGATGTGACCCATTTTCTTTCTCTCGCGCACTTCACCTGGAATTGCATGCTGAAACACACTAAAGTCGAACTAGAATTGATTACTCATCCTGACATGCATCTTATGTTTGAGGCAGGGATGAGGGGTGGGGTGTCATTCATCGGTAAACGTTATTGTGAAGCAAATAACAAACGTCTACCCGAAACATACGATCCTTCAAAACCGTCTAATTATCTCCTTTATATCGATGCAAACAGTTTATACTCGGAAGCTATGAGCCGAAGCTTACCTGTTGGAAATTTCAAATTCCTCTCAGAGGAAGAAATTTCCAACCTTGATTTCGCGAATTTGGACAGCAATTCAGAAACCGGATATATAATAGAATGTGATCTCAAGTACCCTCAAGAGTTACATGATAAGCACGCCAGCTTCCCACTCGCTCCTCTCCACCAAACACCGCCGCACGAATTGCTGTCGAACTACCAAACAAATGAGAACGGTCAAGTTGGAACTTAAAATGAACAAGCCTGTCTATTCCGGCTTTTCTGTACTGGAGTTGAGTAAATTCCATATGTACGATTTTTTCTATTGCAAATTACAAAAAATTATACCGTGGGATCGTATAGAACTCTGTATGACTGATACCGACAGTTTTCTTCTAAACCTAAAAGTCGAAGATGTGTATCAGTTGATTAGAGAAAATTTGAGCCTTTTCGATACTTCTAACTATCCACCTTCCCACCCTTGCTTTTCCATGGAGAGAAATAAAGTTGTAGGAAAGTTCAAGGATGAGACTGCCTCAAAACCTGTCCATAAATTTCTTGGACTTCGATCCAAACTTTACTCCTTTTTAGTATGTAACGAGAATGAAGAAGCTGTAAATAAATGTATAGCAAAGGGTGTACAGAGCGGAGTGAAATGTAGAAAACTTAATTTTAATTTATATAAGAAATCATTGTTTGAACGTAGTGAACACATTGAAAAATTTAATATGTTAAGATCCTATAATCACACCATGTATCAGGTTGAATGTGCAAAAATCTGTTTGAGCCCTTATGATGATAAGAGGTACATTGCTGAGAATGGTGTTGACACTCTCCCATTTGGACATTATAGAGTGCCAACTGTGAACTGATTGCTCAGTATGTTCCGTGACAATCATCCAACACCACTGATTTGACTGTTGTAAATATCATGAATATTATAAGATCTAAGCTAGCTTTAGAGCTTCATAGCGTGCCGCGTGTGAACTATGCCACTCGCAAATATGAGTTGAAAAGTGAAAAAGACTTGCTTCAAGCCGATCTCATTGAGATGACGAGTTTATCGCGTTTTAATAAGGGTTATAAATATATCTTAGCTGTTATTAATTGTTTTTCAAAATTTGCATATTGTGTACCATTAAAAGACAAGGCAAGCCAATCTGTATTTAACGCTCTCGAGCCAATTATTTCTAAAAATAAGGGAGTTGAGCTGTTCCAAACAGATCAGGGAACAGAATTCTTTAATTCAAAAGTTAAAGCGTTATTAGATAGATATAGTATTAAACATTATCATGTTTTTACCGATAAGAAAGCCTCCATAGTTGAAAGGTTTAATAGAACACTTAAAGCAAAAATTTATAGATATTTAACTGAACATGGAACCAAAAACTGGATATCGCAACTAGACAGTTTAGTTCGTGATTATAATGCAACAATGCATTCATCCATTAGAATGAAACCTAAAGATGTGGGGAAAAAAGATCGTAATCATGTTTTAATGTCTTTGAATTCTGCATTCAATAGACGATATAAATTGAAAAATTCAAAACCGAAATTTAAGCTAGGAGATGTTGTACGAATCTCAAAGAAAAGGGTTCTTTTCGATAAATCTTATAACATAAACTGGAGTGCAGAGTATTTTGTAATTCATTCTATATTTCCTTCTAAACCTATAACCTACTCACTGAGAGATCTAAATGGAGAAGTAATTAGTGGTAGGTTTTATGCAGAAGAAATTAAAAAAAACACAATTAAATGAATCGGATAGACAAGTGTATTTGATTGAAAAAATATTAAAACGTGATAAAAAAGGATTGCTAGTGAAATGGATTGGGTTTTCAACACCTAGTTATATTAGTAAAGATCAACTATTAGATGAAAAATAATCTTTTGTAATCTATTGTAAATATCATGTACATTTATTGTAAATAATCTATTGTAAATACATTCCATTCAGTGTAAATATCATGATGTACATTCGTTGAAAATATAATAGAAGTATTATTATCAAACATTGCTTTTCATTTCAATCTGAAGTTTCGTAATTTGCTAAGGCTCAAGCAACAGATGCATTCTCGTGAAGAGGGTGCGGGAAAGAGAGGCTCAGTTGAAGTGAGAAACTTCTATCAGTGGGAGGGAGCGAGCGAGCGTCTAGCCATGTGGTGGCTCACCCTCCTCCCTGATAACTTATCAGTTCCTTATCAGATCACGCTCTGTAGGTTTGTAATCATGAGTCAAATACCAATTGTTAACTTTCATAAATTAATTACAGATAAAGAAAAGCCTGCATTTTATAAAAATGGAGACTTACTTCCTCATAATGCAAGAATGTTAATTATTTCTCCCAGTGCTGGAGGAAAAACAAATCTCTTATTTAATTTAGTATTTGCTGAAAATGGCTTAAGATTTAAGCACATTTACTTATTTAGCAAGAGCTTATATCAACCAAAATATGTTTTTCTCAGGAAGGTATTTGGAGGTTTGAAAAATATCGGATTTCACATTAAAGAGGATGTGAGCCAAATTCCCCATCCAAACCGTATCCCTGAATATAGCTTAGTAATTTTTGATGACTTGCAACTGAGCAATGTCCCACAGATAAGAGAATATTTTACTATGGGACGACATCGAAATATTGACACTGCATATTTAATTCAGAGTTATGGAGCTACACAGAAACATTTCACTAGGGACAATGCAAATATGATTATAATCTTCAAGATAGATTTATTGAGTCTGAAATTAATTCACAGAGATCATGTTGGAGGAGATATTTCTTATAAAGATTTCGTTAAACTTTGTCATACAGTTTGGAATAGTAAACCTCATAATTTTGTAACTATTATGAGCGAGTGCGGAATTAATAGCGGTAAGTACCGAGATTCGCTCGATACATTTCTTACCGTTCAGTAGAGATTAATTCTTTGTGCAGTCATGTTGTCATACAGCAGCAGAAAACTGAATAGAAAGAACGTTGGTTTAATCGAAAAGATTAAGAAATTGAGAAAAGTAATTAGAGACAAGCATAAAAGCTTAGTCAATTTTGAAAGGCGATCGGAGGAATACAATAGGAAAACTCTATCACCATTGATAGAACCTATAATTGAATTGGGAAAAAACAAATTCTCACACTCTAGTGTAAAACCAAAAAAGGAAGAAGTAAAAGAGGAACAGAGTATGGAAATTGATGATAATGAGGAGGAGGATGAGCAGAGTTATGAGAGTTCAACAGACAATTTTTTAAGCTTGACTAAATTTGAAAACAGTTTACTTGGTTCTAGCAGAAACGATGATGTGCTGTCACAATATCTAAAAATGTTTCATGCAGAAAAATTGAATAATTCAATCAGTTATGGAATTTCATACAATTCTAAAGATGACGTGTATTATATTGGAAATCAGCAAGTAATATTCGATAACGGTTATATAGATATTAATAATGAAAGATTTCGTTCAACACATGGCCTACTTGAGTTATTATTCAGTGCGAGACCAAACTCGAATCTTTACAATCAGAGAGATCTGGATAAGTATAAAAAAATCTTAACACTTACAGGCATACATTTAGATCGAAGAGGCTATGTTAAACGAAATCAGGGAATTGAATCGCAAATGATTCAAAAGTTATTTCCCAGTAAAAAAATTAGTAAAAAGAAGGGGTGGGGTTTATTGAAATTTGCAAAAAATAATTCTCATGATAGAATTTATCAATACTTTGATAATTTTGACGAATTAGTGGAAAGATTAAATTTACTCTATTCCTCAAAAGCTACTGGCAACACCGGGCATGATATTGAGATCGCGTCTATAATTGAAGAGCTAAAAGAAGCAAAATTAATTGTTTAGTGTTACGATGACTCTACATCGATTCGGTCGAATTGATATGGGTAGTGGTGGGGCTGCTGTTGCTAATCTTACGTGTGATATTGACTCGATAACACAGAAAATAATCGAATCGATAAATCAACAAGGAATCAGTGAAGCTGTGAAATTTTATTTAGATTCGCAAATAACCAAACTCGTTTCGGAAAATACAAAGAATATTGGAGTGAGCATAATTGAAAGAGAACATATTCTAAGTTCATTACAAAATTTCAGTGCTAATATCGATAAAGCTATTGCAGAGAGAACTCTAACTTTAGAATCTGCTCTAGGAGAAGTGAAAACTTTAACAGACAGCTTTTCATCTCAGTTGCTCAGTATTAACAACGATAAAGTTGATAAAGCTTATTTAGATGAGAAATTAAAAGCCATATCGGATAAAATTAAGAATTTGGAGGTGTTGGACAGAAACTATCTCAATACTAAATTAAAACAGCTTAGTACAGAAATTTTTACTAAAGTAAATGAAACACATCCATCATCAATTGATAAGCAATATTTAGAATCTGCTTTGCAAAAATTGACTAGTTCTTCATTAACAAAGGAAGAGTTTGAAAAACGATTATCTGAAATGGCGAGTGCAATAAAAGCTAATATTATGGAGGGTATTGAACAATTCATTACAAAAGATGCTATTGCTATTCTAATTAAGCAAATTGCAGAAAAGTACGCAACTAAAAATGATATAGGAGATTTTATTAAGAAAAACGAGATGGGAGTAGCTGTGAAAAGCGTTCGTGATGAAATAGCTGAGGCAATTAAAAATTCGGAAGAGGGTACTGTCATGAGACTGCAATGTTCGGCTCCATTCATTGACTATCTAAATTTATTCATACACAGAGTGGCCCTGGACATCGTATCTAACTATGCCCGGGTAAGTTTTCACATGAACTGGATTGAAGCCAAACAGCATAACCTTACAGAAAATCAGGTAGTGCAAATTATTACAGAAAAAATGGATCTAGCCCAATATAAAGACTTTATATTGGCGCCGAAAACATAAAATCTTGTAAACAGTTGCGTGAGAGAGAGTGAACTTTAACACATGTTGCTTCAAATTTCAGTCTAGACATTTTTCACTATGATTGATTGCATAAACACTTGCGTGAGAGAGAGTGAAGTATTTAAACACCTCCTGCTTCAAATTTCAGCCTAGACATTTTTGACTATGATTGATTGCATAAACACTTGCGTGAGAGAGAGTGAAGTATTTAAACACCTCCTGCTTCAAATTTCAGTCTAGACATTTTTGACTATGATTGATTGCATAAACACTTGCGTGAGAGAGAGTGAAGTATTTAAACACCTGCAGCTTCAAATTTCAGTCTAGACATTTTTGACTATATCAGTTTTTGCATAAATCTTGTAAAAGGATGAGATATTATGAGAGAGAGTGAAGTAACTTTAACGGCTAAACACATGTCACAGATGATAAATCGATTTAGACATTTTTCATGTAACGGAATGTAACGGTTTTCGATGCAGGAGTTATTCTAGAGGAACCTTGCAGAGCACACCTGTCATTTGTCTAGATGAGGGAGAGGGTGACGAGCGAGCGCACGTGCCTACGGTTGGAATTCTCTAGCCTTTCGTAACTCTCGATAGAGAGAAGCGTTTCACTAGTATAGGAGCGCTAAATGGAAGTTAGTTAACGCTTGTCTCCTTCACTCGCCTTTCGTAATAGAGAAGGAATTTAGAAGGGTGAGGGTAAGAGATGGACTGAGTAAAAGAAGGAGAAAGCAGATGCTACATCTGACTAGAGCCGTCTGCTGCTTGTGAGAAGCGACTTTAATCGGTCAGTATAGATGTAGTAATATGGATTCACTTTAATTTGTCAGTATAGCATTAGAAATATGGATTCACTTTAATTTGACAGTAGAGAATTTTTCCCTCTCAAAGAGATTTTTTCCCTCATCTAGCATTCACTTTAATTTGTCAGTATAGCATTAGAAATATGGATTCACTTTAATCTGTCAGTATAGATGTAGTAATATGGATTCACTTTAATCTGTCACCAAGGGAATTTTTCCCTCTCAAAGAGATTTTTTTCCCTCATCCGGCATTCACCTCAATTTGTCAGTATAGCATTAGATGTAGAAATATGGATTCACTTTAATCAGTCACCAAGGGAATTTTTCCCTCTCAAAGAGATTTTTTCCCTCATCTAGCATTCACTTTAATTTGTCAGTATAGCATTAGATGCAGAAATATGGATTCACTTTAATCTGTCAGTATAGATGTAGTAATATGGATTCACTTTAATTTGACAGTAGAGAATTTGAGAATGGATTCACTTTAATTTGACAGTAGAGAATTTGAGAATGGATTCACTTTAATTTGACAGTAGAGAATTTTTCCCTCTCAAAGAGATTTTTTCCCTCATCTAGCATTCACTTTAATTTGTCAGTATAGCATTAGATGTAGAAATATGGATTCACTTTAATCTGTCAGTATAGAGAGGGAATTTTTCCTTCTAAAAGGGAAATTTTTTTTCCCTCGCCTGGGCAAGGGGAAGGGGAGAGAGAGAGAGAGATATCTCTTTTCAACCCCCTCACCACCACTGGACAAGGGGAAGGGGAGAGAAAGAGAGACATCTCTTTTCATCCCCCTCACCTCCACTGGGCAAGGGGAAGGGGAAATCTATTTTTAGAAAGAGAGAGAGTGAGAAAGATATATCTCTCTCTTTTCATCCCCCTCACCTCCACTGGGCAAGGGGAAGGAGAAATCTATTTTTAGAACACCCCCCCACCCTCCAGGCGGGGGGAAGGGGAGGCGGGATGGACGAGGGGGGAGAGGGGGGAGGGGGTTTTGGAGCAAAAAAGCTTCCCAGTGATCCCAAAGTCCCTCTACTACAGTCTTTAATCAACAATCAATTGGTCTTTATTGTAAGTTGAACTCAAAAGGAGTTGAAGAATTAGAAATTTGGAGAGATGCTGTTGATGTAGACAATGGGGGCGCGACAGTCGAGACCGACGACATTCGAGGCCTACGACCGTAGAGGACTGTTTTACAGTCCTCTACGGTCATAGGCCTCGACTGTCGGGAGTGTACGAAAATTAGAGTGGCCTCAACTGTCGCCTAACGCAGGCGACATTTGAGGCCACTTTTTCAGGAGTCCTCTCCCGTCGTAGGTCTCGACTGTCGGGGCTGTACAAAAATTAGAGTGGCACAACTGTCGCCTAACGCAGGCGACATTTGAGGCCTCTTTTTCAGGAGTCCTCTACCATCACTGGCCTCGAATGTTGCTGGTCTCGACTGTCGGGCCTGTACAAAAATTAGAGACTCGCTTGCAGCAGGCGATAGTTGAGGACACATCCTACTGCGATTCCAGACAAAATACATTTTATAATGATTATAACTTCTGATTTGTTGAAAACTAAATAATGGAAACTTCCTTCATAAAAGAAGCATATGAACTTTGAAGGTAGATAGTGCTTATCCTTGAAGGATTTTCAGAACGATCATCTTTGTGAAGAATTACAGCCTAATCAGTCAAGTATTTCAAGCGTGATGAGCTCACATACAAACAGACAGAAAGACAGACACCATCTCATCTTATAGATGGATAGAAGATAGATAAATATTTAGATTTGTCAAAGAAGGAGGCATAATGCAGTAGTAATGGATTCCCAGTACTGGAATGTATATGACTTGACCACCTTTATTGACAAAACTCAATTGGAGGAGTCCTCTTTTTCAGGAGTCCTCTGCCGTCGCAGGTCTTGACTGTCGGGGCTGTACAAAAATTAGAGTCGCCTCAACTGTCGCCCAATGCAGGCGACATTTGAGGCCACTTTTTCAGGAGTCCTCTGCCGTCGCAGGTCTCGACTGTCGGGGCTGTACAAAAATTAGAGTGGCCTCAACTGTCGCCTAACACAGGCGACATTTGAGACCACTTTTTCAGGAGTCCTCTACCGTCGCTGGCCTTGAATGTCGCCGGTCTCTACCGTCGCTGGTCTCGACTGTCGCAGGACTCTTCTGTCGTTTGCCTCGTTTGACATCGACCCTAGACAATGACCGATTTTAGAATGAATGAGCATTATGATATTTTCTGTCCCACCACCATGACTGCATGCTTTGCCTCAACTGTCAGAATTGCTTGAATAAGAAGCATCGATGCTATTTACAAGGAATGCTGACACTATGTAGTGAATCTCATTATAGCCTATTCAAAACTCAGGTAGAGTGAAAGCTTGGAGAGGGTTGAGCCGGTTCAGCCATGTGAATAAACAACAATGTTTTCTGCATATAACTGAATGTTTGCAGCAGAGATGAACGAAATCAGTTCATTCTCCAAAAGTAGTTCTAAAAATCAGTTAGTTCTCTTATTGTAGTATAGTTTATAATAGTTATAGTGTTCGTAGGTTCTAGTAGTTATATTTTTCGTTTCCCTATGGTTGCAGATAGATGAGTGAATAAAAATGTTCCTAAATCACCTTAAATACGGTACTGCATTGAATCAAAGAGAATACAACTGTAGATGTACGTTCTATATTATTCTGTGATGAATGATCAGATTTAGGTTTGTTCATCATTTTATTCCATTGGCTTGATTAGAAGTCTCCTTTCATGATTAACAAAAAACTGATAACCGATTTCATCACTTATATTTATCTATTTATTTATTTATTTATTTATCCATTTATTTATTTGAGATACATATATATGAGAGCACAAGGACAATATCCCATAGTTTAACAGACTATATAATGGGGTTCATTTCCAATACAGAACCAGGCTTCCATTGGCACGGCTTATCAAGCCAAATAAAGAGCCAGAAGGTTTCAGCCTTCCCCGTCACCTTCGGAAGGGATTAAACAGGGTGCGAACAGGGCATGGTGTATTTGGGGACAGTCTGCATAAATGGGGGATCATTCTATCACCTGAATGTGACTGTGGAGCTCCGAAACAAACTTTGAAACATATTGCTGAGGTCTATCCTGTCAGGTTGTATCCCGCCCATGCTGTTGAGGATTTTGTAAATGCTGCACCAGCAGCTCTTGAATGGCTGGCTGATTTGGACTTAGCTTTATAAATGTTTAGTTTTATCTTTTAATATTATGTTATTAAAACTACTGGTTGTCTTCATGTGCATAGTTTTATAGTTTTATATTCTGACTTTTTTAATTTAATGACAATCAATAATTATTATAATTGAGCACATAATTCAGATTTGAGAGGAAAATGTTTCAAAATGCCATACGATATATATATACAGGGTGTTTCAGAAGTAGTGTCGAGAATTTTAGGGTATTGTACCTGGATGCTAGGAGACTACAAATGTCATATTTGAAGTGTCCAAAACTCAGCGGTTATCCTTATAGCTGCCATTTTGTTTTTTTCACTTAAAAATTTTTATCTCAAGAACGAAATGTTGTATTGATCTGAAATTTGGCATGAATATTAATGCTATAAAGACTCAACTATAAAAAATAAAAAAAAAATTTTCGTTGAAATTTTTCAAAATGGCGGCCATTTTAAATTTTTGATGGCGAATATCTCGAAAACCGTCCATTTTACAGAAAATTTACAAGAGACAAAAAAGTTAGCAAATTTTTTCACGATTCCAAAGATACCTAATTTATCAAGATTGGTCGAAGAATGACAGAGAAATTGATTTTTTTCGTACTGCATGCATGACCACTTTTCACCATTTAAAGATCAATATTAATTTTTTAATTCCAGATGTATTTAAGATGAAGCTTTGAAACTCGGTATGGCTCCATATGGGCAAACAGATGATTTTACAATGGTTTTCAGATGATAATGTTTGTCTTGTAAAAGTATTGTTGTTTCATTAAAAGTAAAGAACCAGATGTAGTGCTTCCTATTTCTTAGTCTCACGTTTCCTAGGTCTTATTTCTATCTTAAATTTCCAGTTTCAATATTTTCTTACGTTGCTTCTACAAAAATATTTAATTATTGTAATGGAATTTAGTTCGCTGGAGTACACCGATATTCACTTCATGTATGGAGCAGCTCTTGGCAATGCGACCGAAGCAAGAAGAATGTATGCAGCTGCATTTCCAAACCGCCGTCTCCCTTCCGACAAGGTGTTCACAAGAACTCACAATCGGCTGAGAGAAGTTGGTTCATTTGAACGGAACAGGGTAATTGCTGGTAGGCCTCGAGCAGTTCGAAATGTTGCTTTTGAAGAGGAAGTATTGCAGAAATTCGATTTCAATCCTAGAACGAGTACGAGAGCAGTTGCAAAGCAAATCAATTCAAGTGCTTCTTCTGTGTGGCGTGTACTAAACAAGGAAAGACTTCACCCCTTCCACTTTCAAAAAGTTCACTCATTGGTTGAACGTGACTATGAGCCAAGAGTAAACTGTGCCCGTTGGTTTCTTCAGCAAGACATTATCCAACCAAATTTTCTAGAAAATGTGTTATTTACAGCTTTACAAGAGAAGGAATCTTCAACTCTCGCAACAGTCACGTCTGGGCCTTAGACAATCCTCATGAGGTCATAGTGCGTGGTTATCAGCATAGATTTTCGCTGAATGTTTGGACGGGTATCTTAGGTAATCGCGTGATTGGACCATACATTCTTCCTAATCGTCTGAATTCTCCCACGTACATTACTTTTTTAAGAGACTTACTACCAGAACTTTTGGAAGATGTGCCTCTTGCAAACAGATATAATATTTGGTTTCAACATGATGGTGCCCCTGCTCATTTCGGAAATGTTGTTACGGACTTTCTGAACATGACCTATCATCAGCGGTGGATTGGGCGGGGTGGACCAGTACCGTGGCCCGCACGTTCACCTGACCTCAACCCTTTAGATTTTTTTTTCTGGGGCCATATGAAAGACCTTGTTTACAGCCAGTAGAAAACGAAGAAGACCTTGTGGCAAGAGTGGTTGCTGCAGCAGGTGCCATTCAAGATGATGAAAATGCTTTTATAGCAGTTCGACGGTCCATGATTGAAAGGTGCAGACTGTGTAATCAAGTTGAAGGACGGCATTTTGAGCAATTGCTGCATTAGTATCAGTGAACCGATTTGAGTGAAATTAATATTTTTCAATGTAAAATAAAATTTGGAGGAAAGTTATTCTTGTATATTTCTGTAATAAGAACGGTTTTCATGAAATTATAAAAAAAATTAATATTGATCTTTAAATGGTGAAAAGTGGTCATGCATGCAGTACGAAAAAAATTAATTTCTCTGTTATTCTTCGACCAATCTTGATAAATTAGGTATCTTTGGAATCGTGAAAAAATTTGCTAACTTTTTTGTCTCTTGTAAATTTTCTGTAAAAATGGACGGTTTTCGAGATATTCGTCATCAAAAATTTAAAATGGCCGCCATTTTGAAAAATTTCAACGAAAAAATTTTTTTTTATTTTTTATAGTTGAGTCTTTATAGCATAAATATTCATGCCAAATTTCAGATCAATACAACATTTCGTTCTTGAGATAAAAATTTTTAAGTGAAAAAAACAAAATGGCAGCTATAAGGATAACCGCTGAGTTTTGGACACTTCAAATATGACATTTGTAGTCTCCTAGCATCCAGGTACAATACCCTAAAATTCTCGACACTACTTCTGAAACACCCTGTATATATATATATATATATATATATATATATATATCATCATTTGGACTTAGCTTGAGTCCTTGACGACATATTCCTCATTATATGGCCTCATGAACATGATACCCTCTCCCACTTCCTCAATCAACTCAACTCCAACTACTATGTTGGAAAGGATTACGTTGACATCTAGGAAGTTGATGGAGGATTCAGAGATATTCCAGGTGAAGGAGACAGAGTAGTTGGAGTTGAGTTGATTGAGGGAGTGGGAGAGGGGAAGTGGCTATATATATATATTATATATTATATATATATATAATATATATTTTATTATATATATAAACACATTTAAACATATTAAAAACAGAAGAAAATGCATAATACAATTATGAATATTCATCTTATTGAGCAATGTTATATAAATCATGTGAACAAAAGATTTTTTTCAAAAAGTCTGAAATTTCATAATACTTACGGGTGCCCTCGTGCTTTGCTACGGGAATTAAAAGATAAAATTATTTTTGTGAAGCATTTATAATCTAAATCCTACCAAAATTGTCTTAATCGTTTTTGAGATTTCACCACAACTTGACATGAAAATAATTGAGTCAAATCATTCGAATAATTAATTAATGTGTTGGAAGTGCTCTGTAGAAGAGTAGTCTAATTGCAGCGAATTTTGTAGAATATTGGGCGGGGCTTAAGAGCCGACCTCGACTTTATTCATTGATAATTAATATTTCCTGTTGACAGTTATCAAATTAGCAGTGATCATGTTATTTTTGTTTTTGCTTGATGCAATTTAACATCAAATTCCAAATGAAGTTGATTCGGAATTTGATGACTATGGTAGCATCTGGTGGTGAAACATGGACCTCTTGCTTATTCTCAAATTTTTGGCATAGCTTGTCGCTTACTTTTCGTTTCACTTACCCAAAAGTTTAATAGCAGCCAATCCACTGATTCTTTCTCCCATGGAAGTTCATTCATACATGAGAGTTCATTCATAATAGTTAGTATATCATATTGTGGCTGATTTCTTATGTCCTAAACTTTACTATAATAAGTATTGAAGTGGGATCATTTTTTAATGTGGATTTGCATAAATCTGAATAGAGTGTATTCAATCAACTTTATTATTGACTACCATCATATGATTTCTATTTTTGATCTTAGCTTAAAATCGAAAGCTTAGGGATGTAAACTGACATGTAACTCAATTTAATTTCTATCTAAATTGAAAACTTTAGTATTTACTTGTGATCTATCAAAATCAATAGGTTTATCTTGTACCATGCAATGACTTAATGACTTCACCAAAGGAAATAGGAACAGCTGATGGAATATTATGTTTTTTCGATTTAGTTTTTAGTTGATTTTGAAACATGAAAATATCAGGTCCAGTGGAAGCACAAAAGCCTGTTCAATCAGGATTTGATTTCATGAGAATTAATCAGAGCAGGGGTTTTTTTTTAATAGAAGGCTTCTCTGATTGGTTCTCGTGGTATTTAGTCCAGATTATGAATTAACAGACAGTGCAACTGGCTCTCTCAAGGCCATGGATGCGTACAAACATAGAGCAACATAGGAACCAATACAATAGAAGCTGAAAAAATTAGTTGCATTTTTATCACCTTACAATGAATATCACATTGAACTACCATATGTTTGGAGATACCAATTTTAAATTTCTTTCACAATCATCCGGTCAATTTCTGAATCTATTCTTCCAGATGTTCCATGAATACTGCATTGTTTTAAAATAAGGTCACCAAAATTGGTAACTCAACTACTGCTATTATAATCTTTTCCATTTGCTCACACACTCTTACGTTCTCAACAGACTATGGAAAACTTTTTTCTGATCAGCTGTTACTTGAGGGCCCAATAATCCATCTCAAGGAACTCCAGTAAGTTTTCCCAGAGTTGAGACCTGTTCCAAAATAATGTTTTTTGTCGCAAATCCACTATATTCTTGATTTAATCAAAATCAAGTTGGAGCCATTTTCGAGATCCGTCAGACATACATACATATCCACAAACACACATATTCAAACAGAAATTGCTTTCTCAGTATAATTGACTTCAATGATTATGATTTCATTCAACGAGAGCTTATTTCACATAATAATAACAGCTGGCATCAAAAGCAAAAATGTCAAACATGATTGAAATTGAAATAATAGCGATCATTAACATTATTATCTTCATCTGATCTAAAGTAACCAGATTATAGTAAGATTCACATCAATTTGTCAGAATTGTTTGAATGAGGAGCATTGATGCTATTAATGAGGAATACTGACAGTCAACGAACTGTTATGCATATTCTCTAATATTTTTATCGAAAGCTACCTTCATCTATTTTCTTCGGTAGAACAATCAATGAGAATAATTGATTCATGGGAAAAGCGCCTTACTTCTATGGGAGATATTTTGACATTGGGAAAAGCAACAACAGCTATTTGACCGTTCCAATAAATAACCCCTTTCTTTCGCCCAAGTTGAATTTTGGCCGAATTTCTTCATTCTATGCAAACAGATCCCACAACGGACACTTCTGAAGTTTTAAAAATACCCTCCATATATCATACTGAATTATTAGAATTTCATCGAAATTGTTTAAGTATTTTTCGCGATCTGTCGGATATACAAACAAAATTAGTCCTGATAGAATAGGATCAATTGATAGAAGCAACTCCTGTCATAAAAGTTTGTTTTATGAAAAATAAAAATTATCTATACTCCCAGGAATAGCTCTAATTGAAGCAGCAGTGCCCAATCAATTTGTTCTCGATAAATCCATTTTAATTAGTTCTTCAACTTGGTGCCAACCTAATGAAGTCATCTCAACTTAATGCCAACCTGACAAAATTATTCATTTAATTGCCAGTTAACAACTGTTTCGAAGAGGTACTCTCTGGATTATAGTTCTATGGTAACATATGATATGGAAATTTCAATTATAATTTATTAAGAGATTAGGAGAAGAAGAATATACATGCTAAAAGACGAACTTTAAACCCTTAAAACCACCCTTAGAGTTGAGATATCGCCAAAATATTTCTTAGTGAGCACCTAGGACGTATAAGGAACAAAATTATAATTATTATAAAAATAGATACTTCATTCTATGCAAATAGATGAATTTGCAAAAAATTCAGTATAGTACATTTTATTTTGTTGCAATCCATCCAGTAGTTTTCCAGAAATCGTGATCAGTGAGTCAGTGAGATGAGAATTTTATAAGTATAGATAATACTGATCATGGCTTGAATAGCTCCACTCTATGTGTTCGCCCTATTGCATGAACGGTAACTTTGCAGCCATCATTTCCACCGGATGATCCTCCTTAACACTCTTGAACATGGTGTTATTGTACATTTTAGGCATGAAGACCGACAGGATGTCGTGATCCCTCTCAATTTGTGCTATGATTCCCTCGCCAAACTCTGGGAATTTCTTGCTGGAGGCCCTTTTCACACGAAAGATGTTGTATTTCCGGCCAGATTCAAGTTCCTTCAAGCTGCTCAGTACAGGCAGTTTGAAGCTATCACCATCAGAGAATATTTTATCAGCTTCCAAAGCTGTTCTGCTGTCCTCATTTCTGTCCACTGATGGAGCAGCTGTGTTTTCAGCCATCTGTAATTTTTCAAATTTGATTAATTAAAGGAATTTTACAGTAAACATTAGTAATCTATTCAAGCTATCATTTTAACTGTAGTTGAATGTGCAGCAGCGTGCAGATGGTTCACCAAGCCATCGCACAGCTGTCTCTATGAGAGGGGCTGCAGCATGCAGACAGTTCACCAAGCTGTCGCACAGCTGTCTCTATGAGAGGGGCTGCAGCATGCAGACGGTTCACCAAGCCATCGCACAGCTGTCTAGGTAAGATGCACATCCTTTGATGAGACATCACAGTTTGATGTACTTTATATGGTGCAGGTATTCTAGTGAGTTGATCTCCTCTTGCTGCTGCTCCTGTTCTAGTATGCCAGCTGCTTCACCCAGCTTATCTGCTTCCTCATCAACTGACTTGGGTTCAGTAACATGAGGAGGAGGAGGAGGATTGGCTGTCACTGCTCTGGTTGACTCAGCAGCAGCAGCAGCAGAAGGAGTGTCCAGCACTGCTAGCATAGAGTCCAGCTGTGATGCTGACCACTCTGGATCGTAGGGTGGCGGTGGATCGTCCTCTTTATTTGCAGTGTTGAATGATTGAGGTTCTACCCATTGGGAGAATTCTTCTTCATCCATTGCCATTCGAAATTCGCCACACAAGTCCACCATGGACATGTGATCTGACATTGGCAGTGGTGGATTGTTGCGGCGTGGGGTGGTGATGAGTGGCTGTGACTAGAATGTGATGATGAATGCCATCTGCCATCTGTTTGGTAGTACCAGTCTGATCCCCAATCATATTGTGGTGGAGATCGGCGGTGGTGCCTGTTTGATCTCCGGGAATGTGGTGGTGGTGGTGATTGACGCTGTGTGTATGATGAGCCATGTTGAGCTGTTTTGCCACGTGTGGATGATGTCAGTTCTTTGTTGGGGGCAGCGACCTCTATGCGATGAGGCAGCACCCTGTAGGGTTGTCAGTCCCTGATTAATGTTGCCAATGCCGCCAATGGTCTGCAGCTGCTTGAAGATTGTGCTGGCAGGTCCCAGCATCATCACAATCATCTCGCCTGGATGTTGTTGCTGCTGCTGTTGTTGCAGGGCCTGGACTGTCCTTTTCTGCTGACCCTGCCTTGTCCAACGCCATGGTCATGAGCTGGCACCAGCATCATGACTCATCTTTAACAGAACAAAACCGTTAATAAAAAATTAGTGTATCAGTGAAAATAATAATCATATACTTTCTGCAAACCCTTAATCTCATGTTTTGCCCATTTCCAATACTCTGTCTCTAACGCATCATAAAGGGTTGCTCAAGCCATATCCTCTTCATAGCCTGCCCAATCAACTGACCACAATGGGCAACTCTGCCATAGCTGCATGATTGGGAATTTAGAACATACAATCTCAGCTTCAACAATAATAGGTGCAGCGGGGATTTCTCTAACATGATCACTTATCAATTTAATCCTTCTTTGAAAGTAAGTGAGAAAGCAATAGGTTATCACTGTACATTCTCTACACTGATGACATCTCTGTGTATTGTGGAAATCGGTGAGAGCCTGATATGCAGAGCAGCTTTCCTCAAATGCTTCAATTGATCTACATAACCTACCATCTTTGTATGGACAGCTCAATATAGTTGCATTATGTACAGTTGACTGCTTTGAAAACATATTCAACATATGAAAAAACAATGGAGCTGATAGACTACACTTAGGTACTAACCTCTGTTACTGTCACTGACAATGAACACTGTATCACACAAAAGAATTGTGGCGGTGTGGCACTGCCAGGTGTTTAATACCGTAATACAGAGTCTAGGCAGCCATATAGCTGTGTGCTCGAACAAAAAATTAATACAAGTGTAATAGAAGTATGGACATACACATACACACACACACACACACACCACACACACACACACACCACACACACACACACACACACACACACACACACACACACACAGAGAGAGAAAAACACTTGTCACAGAAACTGGCCCTCTGCTGATCAAAACACTGCAACTGATGGTCCTACACTATCTGTTGTACACACTATTTATATGCTTCCCAAGTGGGTGGGAGGCCTTCTGATTTATTTATATTTATTTTTGATTCATTTTTATATAGTTTTGATTTAATTTTTTTCTTTCTTTTTTTCTATTTTTTTTTCATTTTTTTTTTTGAGTTTTTGTTTTGACCTTGACCTTGGCCTTGACCTTGATCTTGACCTTCACCTTGAATTTGGTTAGGTTGATTCTTAACCTAAAAAAGGTTAAAAATCAACTGCACCGTTGGTGCGCCAAACTTCCCCTTTTTATACTACTGTTGGGCCGTGTCTTCATCATTTTAAATGGAATTCTGAGAATCAGTTCCTCTCTAGTCTCCACAGTTCTCTGTAAACTTCACTTTTCACAACCCTACAAAAGTAGAAATCCATTGGAGTAAGATCAGGTGAGCGTGGTGGCCAACTTACTGGTCCACCTCGGCCAATCCACCGCCCAGCATAATATTGTTATCAAGCCACACACGGACGTTTCTAGCATAATGAGGGAGGCAGCCATCCAACTGGATCCACATATTCTGCCTCAAATTGAGAGGCAGGTCTTCCATCAATTAGTGAAGCTCATTGACCAGAAAGTTCATAAAAACTTCACCATTTATTCTTGCAATGAAAATGAAAGGTCCATGTATGTGTATTGTAGAAATTTACAGCACCAGCTCTTGTGAATGTACTTTTATCTGTGATCTGTCCATAAAATGTTTGAAACACAATCTTGTGCTAAGATCCAACGGCAAAACTGCATAATTGAAACAGTATCAGGCTCATTGAACTCTTGAACTGGGGTATCATGAAATGGTCGAAAGTTATTGTTCTTCAATATTCTTTGAACTATCATTCTTGAAACATCCAACATCCCAGCTGCCTGCCGGATACTGGATCGAGGATTCTGCTGTAAATACTTTAGAATAAGATTCTCAAAAGCTTCATAAATTAAGATGGGCTTCTCGTACCTTGAAACTGATCCTAGACCCTCACCATCTTGACATCTGTCAATCTTAAAGACGTGTTTTGAGATGGGTGTTTTCGTTCAGGAAAACGTCTCCTTTATACTCTCTCTGGCTCTCTCGAATTTCATCCACACTCTCCATACACCAATAACATGTTCAAGTACTCAAACAAGGTAAATTTCATGATAATGAACACGAACACTTCTCTACTAGCCAAAGTTGATACATATTATGCCAATTAACTGGAAAGCACACTGAAAACTATACTGAATATAGGCTGAAACATACACTTCTTGCTATTTTATTCAGGGTTTATGGTACAGGGAATAATGCAAGTTATTATTGAAAAAGTCATATCATTGTAAAATGTTCAAATTGTGCCTAACCTTTATGAAGGTAATAAAATAAAAATAATTTTGAAGAAAATATTTAGAATTTTAAAGTAGGCCGGCACATCTAGAAAATGAATGTAAGTCTATACTGCTATTTCAATTCATGCAGGCGAAGGGGTTGGAGTCAGAAAAACTACAATAAGTTTTTGCCTTGCCTGATTTAATCGCCGTTCACTATTTTAACACTAGGGTACAATATTTTAAAACAAACAAAATATCAACAATACTGACACTATTTCAGAACAAAACTCAAAACAGAAAAACCCAAAGAACCCAAATTTCGTCGATAACCCCATACACCAATTTCAAACCCGCACTTTGATTGACATTTTTGTATGACCCTTTGTTTCACTGCTGCACTGCACTTTGTTGATGGTTTCCGTCGTGTTTCCTTTCGATGTTATTTTGTTATTTCGGCGTTTACTACTAAAGTTGGGTTGATGATGTCGGGAAGTCATCTTGCGATGCGGAACCTCCGTCTCCCGAAACGGCCTTACGTCAATTCTGGTCAGGTATCATCCTCTGGACCTCTTACGACATGCCTTGCTCGTGGAGTCCATGATGGTATGAAGTTGTGTCTTTTAAAGCTGGATTTTGAAGGGGTGAAACATGAAGTTGGTTTGGGGTCACACATGAACCGCTGTAAATAAATGTATATTAAAGCATTAAAATCTAAATCTTCCTACAATTCATCAAAAGCTAAAACAGGAGTTATCTATTGATTATAGATTATTTGAATTATCTCATTCTATTTGAATCCTCATTTTATATAGATTTTTATCTTTAAACTACTGATACTTTGTATCAGAATTAATGTATCTTCCTTCACAGATTATTCAAAAGTTCTGGTATAATTTAATAAAATTAGTGTTCAGTTAAAAGCCTTAACGCCATGAGAAAACACAGTGAGAAGTCACAAACTTGACACAATATTCAAAATTACATTCCAATTTAGTGACTATCTTACTGACTTTCAGCAAATCTTTACCATAATATATCTTTAATAGAAACAATAACTCAAATGTAACGTAACTGAAAACTTTCTATACTTCTTTAGAAAAATTATAATTATCTTCCATTACTAATAAAAACAAAAGGACTATTCTCAATGAAAATTATTAACTTGAACAATAACAGGCTTGGTTGATACAATACTCTGATGGAAGTTTCAATTAATTATATTCCTTAAATTATATTTTAAACTTATTTTACGTACCTTAGCAGTTATTTGAAGAAACAATTATTCGTACAAGATGAAGAAACACAATTAAACTTCTCAGGACATAGCAGTACTAGAAAATTTAAACTTTAATAAAAATAAAACTAGCTCCTACATTAATTAATAGTCTAATATTATAAACTTGCCCAAAAGGGGCGAAACATAATGACTAGGCTACATCTCATTTACTCTTGTAGTGCTCCTAGCAAAGTGTCCTCCGAAACGTTGTTCTCTCGGCTGGGAAATCGCCCCACTACTGTATTTAGAAACAGGTCTCCAATTGGGCGAAGGGAATCAATGTGACCAATCGTCGCGTGGCTTCTAGAGCCTTAGGACAAAATAGTAACTGCAAAATCATTAGTTTGTTATAATAATTGTAATACTTGCTATTTTCCAACTTATTGCACTCTATGTCACGACAGGAAGGCTAAGTTTTAGAGATAATTCCATAATCTACATTCCTCGACGACTCGGAGCCACAATTTTTAAATATCTATTTTGGAAACTCGAAGTCATGGCCGTTCATAATAGAGAGAGAAAATAATTTATTTCGCTAACTCGCTTACAATAATGGCTCTAGTCTATTGCGTATTAAATTTACTATTATAACTTATTGGGAAAAGGCCTGAATTAAAAATAGTGCTTGTTGATTAAAATGTTGATTAAAACTTGTGAATATTGTCAGAGAGAAATCAGGTGATTTCACCCTTAGGATCACCACTTGATGCATGCTGTTTGTGAATTTCCTCATTTTGAAGGTGTTCATTCAAGATATTAGCAGTTTTGTACACTTTATCATGGAACTTACCTTTTCGAATTTATACTCATTCGAAAGCTTATGAAATGGAGAATTTTTTGAAATATTGAAACCACTATAATTACCCGTAGAAAAATCGAGAAAAAACTGTTTGAAATTTGACTTTGAATTTGAAGAATAGCATTTTTCAAGTTTAAGCCCTAATGAAAAACTACAAAATTTCCAACAACAAATAAAATTACATTAATCTTGTTAGAAATGTTTTTCTCTTTCCAACAATACCCTTGAAATTGAAATTCGACCAGTCGTTTTCCAGTTATTGAGTATTTAATGACCGGAAGTAGGCATATTCTGAAAATATCGATACCGTATATCTTGAAAACTAAGGTCGATAGGAAAAAAGTTTACTGAACATTTTTTGTCAGAAATGTCGAGTAGAATATATGGTTAACGGCTGTTACAACCTTGGTGGTACACTCTGTATATAGATTCCTCAGTGTGAAGTATGCACGTAGCAATTCTACTTTAAACACAAGTAGGCTATTTGTTTTTGTTTTACCTGTGGGAGTAGAGTAACGCATTTAATTCTCATACTTTCATTTAATATTATCATTAGTTCAATTCATATCAGCACAATGTTGGAATCTTGGACTGTATGTCCATAATACATTCTTCTATTAATTGATGCAAAGGTTTTTAATCAATAATCATTGGAAATTTGGAGTACTATTCAACTATTTGAATAGCTTACAATACAGCAAAGTTTTAGATGAATTCACATTTTCACTCTTCTTGTTTTTTGCTAAGGGTGATGCCCACATGAGGTGGCTTGTGCGTGGGTAACGAGGCGGATGATAAGTTATGAATGGACATACAGTTTTATAAACTGGAATAATAATTATTGAACTGTTCATGATATAAAAAAATGCAATTTAGAAATCAAAGTTAATATTGTTTTGTATCTACATAAAATGGCAAAGCTTTGGTGTTCATTATTTGGAAAGAATAGTTTCGGAAAGTTAATTCTTTGGAAAGACAGTTTTAGGAGCAAAATATGTTAATGACTCAGGAACAGGAGTCGTATGAAAGAGGCCTCATTGTTGCTGTGATGGTGACACGTGTTTCAATTATAGACGAAAACATTTCTTATTCTATAGAGTTAAATTTTAGTACCTATAGACACAATAGAAATTCAATTTTCATTCCAAAACTATATTTTTTTTGTTAACAGGTGTAGGTACTTGTACGGACAACCGACGGCATCGTCAGGGAAGAATATATTGTAGGTCGAATTTTTCGTTGTTTTCATTTGATTTGTTCATAACACCTTGATAAAAATGACTAGATATTTCTTTACACAATGAAGATTTTGTACATATTGTAATTTTGAATACCTAGAGACTAAATTTTTCAAGAATAAAATCAAAACTTTCCTTGTTGATCTATGTACGAATGATGAAAATAAATTGTTAAATGAGTGATATTTTTTAATCTGTAGTTAATTGAAAGTTATGAAATAGTTATTATATGTAATTAATAAATATAATTTTTTAAATGTGCCCATCATTTATATAACACGAATTTGATAACTGATTATAAAACAATAAATTACTAATAACCACAATTGAAATTATTAAGAATTGAAAAGAGCTATATCTTTTTTATTTCATGAATATGTTTCAAATTATTAATACTCATTAACAGATGGCCTTCTAAAGTAACAAATAGGTCACCATACTGTGAGAGATTATGATTTTTCTCTTCATCTCCCATTTTCTAAAATTCACAGAAATTTTCCACATTGAATATTGTTTCTTTTTATGGTAATCCAGGAGAATTATAATCTATCACAAATATGTATGTACTGTTCCGTCATAAGAATGTGTATTAATAATTTTTTTTCCATTGATCAAATCCTCCAGAATTATAATATTTTATTAGCAGTTGATTTTTTAATAGTTTTAATGTTTTTCTTAAAAATTAATATTATTGTTCATCTATATTAATCCTTGCATCAATTTTCTTCTCTCACTTTCTGAATTAGTTTCAGAAACATAACTGAAAATTGTTTTCTCTATTATGGGACAGCAGCATAATCAGAGAAACTAATAAGAACAATATAAAAATATTGAAGTACCCTTTATTTTTTAAAAACTTTAAAAAATTAAAAAGCCTTAAAAATTTAGTTGAACTATTTTTAAGTTTTTAAAAAATAAAGGGTAGGCTACTTCAAGATTTTTCTATTGTTCTTAGTAATTTGTAAAAAGTATTTGTGAAAGTGAAGTGTTTTCAGAGAAACTAGTAAAATAGAAAATCATACAACAGGCATGAATACATTTGAAAATATTCCTTTTGATTATATTATCAGTGCTTGTGCACTTGAAACCTGTGAATGCAAATGCTGCATAGAGTACACTTCATATGCAGGCCTCTTCACACATGGTCTCAGATTTGTTGATAACATATGACCCAATACCACTTGAAGAAACAACAACCCATTCTTCCCCTGCTCTAACAACTTTAAATCAGAGATGCAGATATTTTTTCACTGACTCTGTGTGATTTCTTATTGATGATTTTTTAGAAGATGTAATCAAACTCAAGATGTAATCTCAAGCCATTTTCATAACTGTGTTGATAATTTTGTCCAAACGTTTGATTTTGTTCCCTCCCAAATATACGTGTTTTTTATAATCCCTGAATTAAAACTTTTATAATTTTACAAATCAAGCTTTTTTATGTGTCCCATTATTATTTTTGACAAGTTTTTACTCCAACACCAATCCACGTACCATGACGTTTATCGTCAGGAGGACGGAGAAAAACATTTTTTTCTGATCATTACTTTTTTGAGATATGAGGGCCCTAGGTTTAAAATTTTTGGACAGATCATTTAAAATTCGGTAAGAGATGATGAATTCATGAAATTTCGTGAATAAATTCTTCATTGTATTGTTGATTGGATAGAACAAAAATTTTCTGATATCAATTTTTGAGAAAGTTATTCAATTTACCAAAAATCAATTTCTCAGTAAATTGAATAATTTTCTCAAAAATTGATATTTTCAGCGAATTTTTGTTTTATTCCATCAACAATACCATGAAGAATTATTTATCCTTAGTTTCATGAATTTATCTTATACCGAATTTGTAATGATCTGTCCCAAAAATTTAAACTCTCAAAACGTAATGATCAAAAAAAAAAAAAATGTTTTCCTGAGAAAACTTTTTTCATTTTGATAGCTTCATAGCTTGATAGTATACAAATCAAAAAGCTTTGAAAAATATTCGAATTCATTTATTGCATGAAATATATACACAATTGAATATACTTCACAGTTAGTACAATTTCAAATGAATCAACATGTACACTTATAGGTTGTAATCCATCGCACATGATCAAAATAAGTATTGTACAATAAAGACATAATAATCCTTATGATATTAAAGTGAAAAGAAAAGAAAAATTAACATGCATCTCGTCCATGAAGGCTTAAGCCTGTGTGTGGAGAGGAGTCTGTTCTTTATTTAGAATAAAAAAATTTTGTGGTTTGAGAAGGATAAAGTAATTCTTAAATACTGAATCCTTGAATAGTTAATTCTTGAATGATAATGAGTTTAATCATTATAGAAAAATTACTGAGAGGATGATACACCTCGAGAGCATTGATGCAACCCAATGAAGAACCTGTCACTGGAAAAGTATAAGTTATAAACAATGTATATGTAGTATAACAACATATGTTTTGAATTTGTTATTACTGTTACTAAGTCTCCAAACAAACTCATTCCAATTCGAAACCTGTATAGTTCAAGTTATTAAAAACCTTTCTTAAGGTATTAAATACTTATGTCGTGTTTACTCTCATTCCTATTACAATTTTAATAACTTGAACTATACAGGTTTCGAATTGCAACTTCTTCCCAAAATACTCAAGCAAGCAATCAGAATACTGATTCAGAAAACTGTTTATTAGCTGCTGCTAATGAAAAATGCTATTTTTGTGGTAATCTGAGACATCCTCGGGTCAGCTGCCCAGCTAAAAATACAATTTGTCATAATTGTGGAAAACAGGGGCACTTTGCTAAGGTCTGCAGGTCGAGTAAATTACAAACCAAACAATCAAAAAAATCGAAAGATATTATGAAATCTATTGACCTAGCAGCTTCGCCCGGAGGATTGACAAAGAGTACAGTACAAGCCCTGGCTAATGGAAAATCTGTCTCTGCTTTGATAGATACAGGGAGTTCTCTGAGTTTTATAAACAATTCTACTGCTCATAACCTAGGTCTTCCTATAAGACCAGGTAGGGGTACTGTATCAATGGCGACTACATCAATCACATCCAATATAACAGGACAATGCTTAGTAGATCTTGTCATTCTTGATCACTGTTACAAACAAGCAAATCTTTCGGTCTTACCAGAGCTTTGTGCGGATATAATTGTTGGACATGATATTTTGAAAAACCATGAAAGTATTAAAGTAGTTTTTGGTGGAAAAAAGCCGCAGTTAACCGTATGCAGCGTGGCAGCCTCAACTGTAGAACCGGTGTCATTGTTTTCTAATTTAAAACCGGAATGTAAACCAATTGCAATCAAATATCATCGACACAGTACGGATGATTTGAAGTTTATTGAAAATGAAGTAAGTAAAATGCTTAAAGACGATGTTATAGAGCCCAGCATTTCTCAATGGAGAGCTCAAGCGTTAGTGGTTACAAATGAAAATCATAGAAAAAGAATGGTCATTGATTACTCCAAAACTATAAATCGTTTTACATTACTGGATGCTTACCCACTACCAAGAATCGATGATATTGTAAACAAAGTTGCAAATTATGAGTTTTTCAGTACTATCGACTTGAAAAGTGCATACCACCAAATTACGATAAGGAAAGAAGAAAAGCACTACACAGCATTTGAGGCATGTGGTCAACTCTACCAGTTTAAACGCATTCCGTTTGGGGTCACTAATGGAGTGGCAGTGTTCCAACGTGTAATTGACCAAGTTATACGGTCTGAACAGCTACAATACACTCATGCTTACCTTTATGATGTTACAATCTGTGGCAAAACACAGGAGCAACACGATATAAACTTGAAAAAGTTTATCAACGCTGCAAACAAATAAAACCTAACTATCAATAATGAGAAGTCTTCATTTTCACTGAAATCGATCAACTTGCTGGGCTATCATATATCTAACAAAACTATCAAGCCTGACCCCAGCCGATTGGAACCACTGAAAAATTTACCTCCGCCTAGAGACACTGCATCGCTGAGGAGGACCCTTGGTATGTTTTCACATTATGCATCACTAATACCAGATTATGCCACTAAGGTGATTCCTCTTGCCCGTACTGCATTTCCCTTGTCTAAAGCAGGGTTACAATATCGTTTGAAACTATAAAAAGTGAAATAATTGGATCTGTAGTAAGCTGCATTGACCCTGAAGCACAATTCATTGTGGAAACTGATGCATCTGAGAGCACCATTGCTGCTACTTTGACTCAATCAAACCGTCCAGTTGCATTCTTCTCAAGGATACTTTCACCAGCAGAACAAAGACATTCAAGTGTTGAGAAAGAAGCACAAGCCATTGTAGAAGCACTGCGAAAATGGCGTCACTACTTGGTTGGCAAACATTTCAAGCTAATTACTGATCAGAGGTCGGTAGCTTTTATGTTTGATAACAACCGTCATGGTAAAGTGAAAAATGAAAAGATAATGAGGTGGAAACTGGAACTGTCTTGTTTTCATTACGATATTGTATATAGACCTGGCAAAGATAATATGGCTGCTGATGCTCTGTCTAGAGTATGTTCTTCAATCCAAAATCAGGAAAATCTATTAGTTGATTTACATGAGTCTCTATGCCACCCAGGCATAACACGGTTGTACCACTGGGTTCGGAGTAAAAACTTACCCTACTCAATTGATGAAATCAGACGTATAACAAACTCCTGCAAAGTGTGTGCTGCTGTCAAGCACAAATTCTTCAAACACAAAGGGACTCTGATTAAAGCCACTTCTGCATTTGAACGGCTAAATATCGATTTCAAAGGCCCTCTGCCTTCATCAAGTCGAAATCGTTATTTATTGGTAATAGTAGATGAGTTTTCACGGTTCCCTTTTGCTTTCCCATGTCCAGACATGTCATCATCTACAGTTAAATCAAAACTGAAAACCCTGTTTTCCACGTTTGGGGTTCCTAATTACATACATTCAGACAGAGGAACATCATTTATGAGTCAGGACTTGAAAAATTACCTAAACTCGCATGGAATTGCAACTAGCAGAACCACTGCTTACAACCTAGACAACAGACTACTGGACAAGAAAATCAAAATACATATCCAAGAAGAAGTTTTAGAAATAGAAGACCTCCTAATTATTTGAATGACTACATTCATTAACTCTTTGGGGGGGAAGAATGTAGTATAACAACATATGTTTTGAATTTGTTATTACTGTTACTAAGTCTCCAAACAAACTCATTCCAATTCGAAACTGTATAGTTCAAGTTATTAAAAACCTTTCTTAAGGTATTAAATACTTATGTCGTGTTTACTTTCATTCCTATTACAGTATACATGAAGTGTTAAAGAAGAAAGAAGAACTAAATGGATAGATGAAAACTGTAATATAATGTGACAACTACAACTTTTTAATAACAAAATTTGATGATGTTTGTTCCGGCTCACTATATACATGGCTAAGACATTGTTAAAGTAAAGGTATATTCACACTACGCGCAGATTACGGGATCTTAAGTTGATAATAAGTTATAGGTAATTATAATGAATTATGGCTTCTATGTTTTTCCTACCAATCTCCCTCAACCATATTTTGATATGTTTTTATACGCATAAGGTGAACAGTTATGGGCATTACGAAGAGTGGAAGGAATATTTCTGTATAAAATTTGTGCAATATATAGTGACTGTCTCTTGTTGAGTGAGTTTTAATAAGTCTCAGAATTTCAATGCCAATGGAATTTGCTGAGCGTGTTGCGTGATTGTGATTTTTCTTAAACATATTGTCACTGTTTACACGAATGAAAAGGAGTAAGCTTCTGACATACAGTCGAATGTCAAGTACATTAAACTCATCATATATTTCATTTTCAAATATCTCCAGTCGAAAGTTTTTTAAGCCTTCGCACAGTCTTAATTAAGAATCTTCATGCAAAATTTCAGTTCAGCGTAGTTCAGACGTGATGATGCGTCATTAGTATTTCCTATCCTGTACATGTACAAGCCAATTATTTTCTTTACGTACCTATATTATAAATTACCTTAAGAGAAAAGATAGCATGAAAGTACCGCACACCACTTACTATAGTTTGGATATAATAAACTTGTTATTTAACTAAAAAAAAACACACAAAAACAAATGGAATCGACAGGAGTCTGATTTATTATTTATATGGAGGAGGTATGAGCTTCATACAATAGCCTACCATACCGTAAGTTATGTTGGGATTAGAAGTCAACATAGCCTATTATGAGATTATAGTACTTGGATGAGAAGAAAACATTGTACGATGGTAAGATCTCAGCAATTACGTAAGAATTCGAATGACTTCTTACAATCGTTTGACTAAATGTGCCTACTTGTGTATACTTCTAGTTTAGCAAGGCCACTCTACTAGACAAGCCTCCTATCGCATACCAACAGGACAGGGACCAGGCCTTGTACACCTAGATAACGCGCGTGAAAGCACCAACGTTGAAGAGTTTTGATTAGATGAGAATTGTTTCCAGGTACCAGGATTATCACTTTGGGGATTGATTCAACAGGTGCGGTGAAATAGAGATGAATCTCGCTCTCTTCGACTGCTAAGAGCATTATTGAATTATTTTGAATACAGATAATTACTCTCAAGTATTCGCGGCCTTGAAGAATTCAACACATTCCATTCCCAGTTCCCATTGAATAGTTTCGTAGGTAGAACTGTTGTGGTGGTAGACCTGAGAGCGCAGGCGCAGTTTACTATAGTACCTGGCAGTCTTTCTCTCTCTCGCTAACTAACATGTCAGCTATGCTATCTCTACTGAAGCTCAAACTTTCTCCTCCACTCCCTCTTTTTCTTTGATAGAGTTGAAAGTGCTTACAATTATTGCTACGTATCGTGAACGCAAGTGTGTCAAATGTATCACCTGTTGTACCAAAAAACAGTCAGCAACTTATTGATAAGTAAAATCGACGATATTTCGAGAATATTCATTAGTTGAAATGTGAATTTTGGCAATCACAACCTGTATGTGCGTGTAGTGAATAAGAGAATCGTTTCTACTTGACTAGCTTACAAGAAGCTGGAACATTCTGTGCTATCAACCTGTGTCAATAGTGAATAATTGTTAGACATCATCGTAGATAAATCAAAATGTAAGTTATCTCATACCGTAAATTATTTCTAATACTAGCTACAGCTAGCCTGTTGAATGTCAGTTATAAGGATTACCGTAGTTCAATGAGTTCACTAGACTATCTAGGAAGTTTCTCCATCTACCGTCTTAAGTTATGTTGGGATTAGAAGTCAACATAGCCTATTATGAGATTATAGTACTTGGATGAGAAGAAAACATTGTACGATGGTAAGATCTCAGCAATTACGTAAGAATTCGAATGACTTCTTACAATCGTTTGACTAAATGTGCCTACTTGTGTATACTTCTAGTTTAGCAAGGCCACTCTACTAGACAAGCCTCCTATCGCATACCAACAGGACAGGGACCAGGCCTTGTACACCTAGATAACGCGCGTGAAAGCACCAACGTTGAAGAGTTTTGATTAGATGAGAATTGTTTCCAGGTACCAGGATTATCACTTTGGGGATTGATTCAACAGGTGCGGTGAAATAGAGATGAATCTCGCTCTCTTCGACTGCTAAGAGCATTATTGAATTATTTTGAATACAGATAATTACTCTCAAGTATTCGCGGCCTTGAAGAATTCAACACATTCCATTCCCAGTTCCCATTGAATAGTTTCGTAGGTAGAACTGTTGTGGTGGTAGACCTGAGAGCGCAGGCGCAGTTTACTATAGTACCTGGCAGTCTTTCTCTCTCTCGCTAACTAACATGTCAGCTATGCTATCTCTACTGAAGCTCAAACTTTCTCCTCCACTCCCTCTTTTTCTTTGATAGAGTTGAAAGTGCTTACAATTATTGCTACGTATCGTGAACGCAAGTGTGTCAAATGTATCACCTGTTGTACCAAAAAACAGTCAGCAACTTATTGATAAGTAAAATCGACGATATTTCGAGAATATTCATTAGTTGAAATGTGAATTTTGGCAATCACAACCTGTATGTGCGTGTAGTGAATAAGAGAATCGTTTCTACTTGACTAGCTTACAAGAAGCTGGAACATTCTGTGCTATCAACCTGTGTCAATAGTGAATAATTGTTAGACATCATCGTAGATAAATCAAAATGTAAGTTATCTCATACCGTAAATTATTTCTAATACTAGCTACAGCTAGCCTGTTGAATGTCAGTTATAAGGATTACCGTAGTTCAATGAGTTCACTAGACTATCTAGGAAGTTTCTCCATCTACCGTCTTAATTTTTTTTACTTTCAAAGCATGTCAACTCTATGACGTGACAATAAATTACTATTTTAAAGCATTCCATCACTCATATGGTTACTTTGAGTTAGTTGTAAAGTATTCTGTACCTATATGGTCGGTTTCATGTGATTGCTGGGTGCGGTAGTGAGACATCCCATATTGGGCCCACATTCCTTAGCGTATGAGTAGAGCTGTACTCTTAAATGTACAACTTTTGAATTATAATGATCTGTTTCACAGTCACTGGCAGCTTTGATATCCTGCCACAGGTGAGACAACTAGGCAAATAGTAGATAGTCATTGGTTTAGTACTAACTGAGCATAAGGTTCTTGAATAGCAACCAAGTATGGTTGTAAATATTCTCCAATAACAGTATGGTACTCCAATCATTGTCAAATTGCATTTCAAAGTATCAACAGTTTTTTACATAGACAGCATTGTTTTTATTAGGATTTCTCATCAAACCGGTCAAGTTATTTAAGGTGAGAAATGTTTATCTTTTCATAAGTTATCATGTAAGAAATCAACGTTAATTACACATTTGTTTAGATGACAACTAATATTTTGAATAGCCAGAAATGATAGCTTTGAAATATATGTACATTCAGTGATTAAAACTCTCATTTTAGACCTAAGTGTCCTTATATAGCCTACCTACAATTGAACATTATTTTCTATCAAACATCTTAGTACCACCTGTTGAATACCTAAATCTTATAATGTTTGTCATTGTGAGAAACCATCAATTTAATTAATTTTACCGTGTATTCACAAAAATATAGGTTATTTATTTATCCAGTATTCAACGAATTTAATGATTTTTAAACTAGCGTAGCGAGTTCCTACTTGAGGCTCGAGCCATTGTCCGTTTGTGGTTCTCGTGTACGGTATTATGTTCGACGATAACATACGAATGCTTCCATAAATCAACAAATTTTCAAATCAATAATTTCCAACAAATATTCTTAGAACCATTATACATATAGAGTTGTATGGCGGACGAAATTGTCTCACTCCTCCGTACTTTTTGTGGATGTAGCCTAATATGATATATTTTCTATCAAACATCTTAGTACCACCTGTTGAATACCTAAATCTTATAATGTTTGTCATTGTGAGAAACCATCAATTTAATTAATTTTACCGTGTATTCACAAAAATATAGGTTATTTATTTATCCAGTATTCAACGAATTAATGATTTTTAAACTAGCGTAGCGAGTTCCTACTTGAGGCTCGAGCCATTGTCCGTTTGTGGTTCTCGTGTACGGTATTATGTTCGACGATAACATACGAATGCTTCCATAAATCAACAAATTTTCAAATCAATAATTTCCAACAAATATTCTTAGAACCATTATACATATAGAGTTGTATGGCGGACGAAATTGTCTCACTCCTCCGTACTTTTTGTGGATGTAGCCTAATATGATATATTTTCTATCAAACATCTTAGTACCACCTGTTGAATACCTAAATCTTATAATGTTGTCATTGTGAGAACCATCAATTTAATTAATTTTACCGTGTATTCACAAAAATATAGGTTATTTATTTATCCAGTATTCAACGAATTTAATGATTTTTAAACTAGCGTAGCGAGTTCCTACTTGAGGCTCGAGCCATTGTCCGTTTGTGGTTCTCGTGTACGGTATTATGTTCGACGATAACATACGAATGCTTCCATAAATCAACAAATTTTCAAATCAATAATTTCCAACAAATATTCTTAGAACCATTATACATATAGAGTTGTATGGCGGACGAATTGTCTCACTCCTCCGTACTTTTTGTGGATGTAGCCTAATATGATATATTTTCTATCAACATCTTAGTACCACCTGTTGAATACCTAAATCTTATAATGTTTGTCATTGTGAGAAACCATCAATTAATTAATTTTACCGTGTATTCACAAAAATATAGGTTATTTATTTATCCAGTATTCAACGAATTTAATGATTTTTAAACTAGCGTAGCGAGTTCCTACTTGAGGCTCGAGCCATTGTCCGTTTGTGGTTCTCGTGTACGGTATTATGTTCGACGATAACATACGAATGCTTCCATAAATCAACAATTTTCAAATCAATAATTTCCAACAAATATTCTTAGAACCATTATACATATAGAGTTGTATGGCGGACGAAATTGTCTCACTCCTCCGTACTTTTTGTGGATGTAGCCTAATATGATATATTTTCTATCAAACATCTTAGTACCACCTGTTGAATACCTAATCTTATAATGTTGTCATTGTGAGAAACCATCAATTTAATTAATTTTACCGTGTATTCACAAAATATAGGTTATTTATTTATCCAGTATTCAACGATTTAATGATTTTTAAACTAGCGTAGCGAGTTCCTACTTGAGGCTCGAGCCATTGTCCGTTTGTGGTTCTCGTGTACGGTATTATGTTCGACGATAACATACGAATGCTTCCATAAATCAACAAATTTTCAAATCAATAATTTCCAACAAATATTCTTAGAACCATTATACATATAGAGTTGTATGGCGGACGAAATTGTCTCACTCCTCCGTACTTTTTGTGGATGTAGCCTAATATGATGACATTAAAAGTGAATAAGAAAAACTTCAAGTACTGTACCTAACTTATTATTACAAGGGACTCCCCACCAACATAAGCCATACGAATTTATTTTTTTCACTGTTACTCATCAGCTGGATTATTAATTCCTTGCAATTAATAACTCAATGCATTTGAACTGTTTCTCTTCACTTTCTACTGCTTTCAATAGAATATCAGTGGCATTCTTTAGCTCACCAGTAATGAGGTTTCAACCGTCACCAACTACCAAAAGTCTTTTAATCTTGTTCTAGTAGGCTATTGTGCTGCCTAGATTTTTTTGAGACATATTAGTAGGTACTAATCACTTATGGAACACCTAATTTATTTCTCTACTAACTTCGCCCTCCTAGGTGTTGATCGTAGTCATTGATTAGGGTGGGGCATTATTTACCTTGATCGTAAACTGATTGTAAACATGTCGTATCACTGATGGGTGCTACTTCAATGCAAAAGCATGTACTTAACGGTGTGCTACAGGGATCAGTGTCTGAGCCTTTGCGGATTCTGATTGCGATTAATGATCTGAGACTGGAAACCTCGAGCATTCTATTTGCGGATATTGTTACAATCATTGGTTAGGGTAGTGAACCCAGAGCAGCAAGATTGAGATCACTTCTCAGAGGTTAGGGACTGGCTCTCAGCTTATAAGCTGCTCTCAATGAAGGCAAGACCCAATAATTAGTGTGTACTGTTGGTACATGTAGTATGTGTACTCTTGGTAGCATGGATCCTTGGTACCAGGCACCTGTCACCCTCCTTAGATTCAACATTGACTCAAAGCTACATGGGAGCCTCATATTCATGGAGTTTGTAATAATCCATATAAAGACATATTCAGAAAATTAAGGATGCTGAGAATTGAGCACTTGTTGATGTTATACCATGCAGGTTTTGGTAGCCACATACTGTATCCATACTGGCATCCTGATATGGGGCTATTCACTACATGCCAGATGAATTCTATTGCTCCAAAAGGCCATACTTGCTTCGAACCTCATAGCAAATTGACACTTGTGAGACTACCTTCTGCAGATTGGGCATCCACACAGTGTGTGGGCACTATGTACTGGCTTCAGTGCTATACAGAGGTGGTAAAAAATATTATGGAAACAGCTTAATATTTTTTTATGAGGGAAATTTGACGATTGGGGATCCTAGTAAAAGAAATATTAAGCTGTTTCCATAATTTTTATCAACTCTGTATGTGAGGAACAATATTTCAACGCTAAAGCGAAGAGTGCAAGTGAATTCCTACGTCACTATAAGGATAAATTTGTAAGCGTCACGCTGAAGGTGTTGAATCACTTAACATTATCAGTGATGATGCGCCCAGTAAATGCCTTCAAATTTGCCGTCCAGATGAGGCGAGGAGCTATGGGCCCCGAGGAACTAGGTGGCCGATGAGCTAAGGCGTTGCACCCATCAGTCTGCTAACACTATCTGGTCTTGGGGACAAATCCCGCCGGTAGGCATGGACGTTGGACCATTTCATCAAATCACTCACTAACTTTTCATTATCTACGCACAAGCTAATAAGCTCATGTGGGCATCATCCACATTAAATCTTTCAGGTTTAAGTGGCTGATTGATAGGAGTCTGTACAATAATGCTCACTTTTTTAATGAACATGCTTGTGGTCTGTAACACTGCCATCTTGATTGTGATATGTTTGACAAATTTATGTTGAATGTTGTATTTTGAATGACGCAATATACTCAAGAATGGCCTGATCCTTGATCAAGAAATTGGATATGTTACTGGCCGGCAGACTCGCTAGGCATGTCCGTCTATCTAGAGAATTCTGTACCCAGGAGAGAATTAGCAACTATTATTGAAGCTAGCAGCAGGATCGCTTTGCTCGCCTTTGTTTTTAATTTCAATATTGACAGAAAAATCTGCCTGAATATAGTTGTCTAAGTAGGCTATATATTTTGGAATGATAAGTTTTTGAAACTTATTTCTTATTTCAGGAAATTGGTGATTTGTTTGAAAAGAGATGCCTGCACGTGTTAATGAACAGTCCTCTTCAAAATTGTCTGATAGGTGAGTGAAACAATTCAATTTATTCATTGATTTTCAATTTCTTCCAAGTATAATCGAATTACACTTGAAACTTTAACTAATTAAACACTAATCATAATTATTGTCAATTATACAAAAAATTCTCATAAAATCAACATACGCAAGTTTTTAATGAGTAATTTGGGAATTGATCCTAACGTTTTCAGCTAAATTTAATGTACTTTGTATAAATTGCTTCTCGGAAAATCTTTCTTTCAGTAAAAACGAAGTTTCAGGAAATTTTAACATGGATTGAGAAAGCACAGTTTTATTTTTGTCACATCCACATTGATTATTCTTTTGTACAGGACTGCAGTTTTGTGTAGATCACTACAGCTGAAGATTTGTTTGTTCCAACACGAAACTACAGTCCTGTACAAAAGTAATATTAATTCTATACCGTATTAAACAATATTAATTCGCATTCAACAAATTTTAACATGAAATTATTTTTCTAGTACTGTACTTGTACATTTTTGCAGTGATATTATTGTTGTACATTATTTGCGGAGATACTTTATTGTGAAAATGTCAATTGACATTGAAAATATTGAGTCATGCTCTCCTTCTGTTTCATTGTGAATAACTCTCTTGAAGAGATTTTTTGATATGGCTTTATTTTGAAGGCTTGAGTCGTGTACGTAGAATATTCTTAAATGTGAATTGAATGTGTTTATCAAGTTGGAATAGAAACACAATTTCTTTCTCCCTGGATAGTTTTATATTCGCCCAGATTTTATATTTTATTTTAATTTTATTCAAGTATATGTATGAGTAATTATGCTTATTTAATTATATTTTTAATGATATGTCATATTATATAGAGTTTGTAATATGTTTTGAATATTCTAATTGGCAATAAATGAAATTGAAATTGAAATTTACACACAACTTCAGTCTGAATCTTTATGGCATCATCTTCTGTTGATTTTTTGCTATCTCAATGATGATCTTATCTATAAATAAAAATATAAATATCTCTTCTTGACAAAATGGCATTAGGCATTAGTGTCCGGAATATGTTGTAACAAAATTATTTAAAAGTGTACTGAGATCTATATTTTTATTTATTGGCCAAGAGAAGTGAAGTCTAAGATTCAAGTCGATGGTTTTGCATTTCTTTTTATTTATGTTTATATTTACGGCGAAACGCAGCAATAGATTTCCATGAAATTTGACAGGTTTGTTCCTTTTTGAATTTCGCGTCGACGAATACATAAGGTTTTTTGAAATTTTGCATTTTAAGGATAATACAAAAGGAAAAGGATTCTCCTTCGAACGCCAATATTACCGTAAAAATCAGACTATAGAATTATTCATCATAAATCAGCTGTCGAGTGGATAATTAATTGCATACTTACTACTTACTCCATGGCACTACAGCCCATCCAGGGCCTTGGCCTCCTCAAGAATGCCTCTCCACTCCTCTCTGTCGGCAGTCTTGCGTCTCCATCCCCTAACGCCTATTTTCCGGAGATCATCTTCCACATCCTCCAGCCAGCGCTTGCGTGGACGTCCTTTCAACCTTCTTCCTCCTGGGTTTTCTCTGAAAACTTTTTTTAACGGCTCTTTCATCGCTCATTCTTTCTACATGACCCAACCAGCTCAAGCGTCTCACTTTGATCTCATGTACAATAAGTGGTTTTCTGTACAGGTCACGCAGCTCTTGATTCGAACGAAGTCTCCATTCTCCATCAATACATACTGGACCGTATATTCTTCTCAGAATCTTCCGTTCCCATATACTCAGTAGGTCTTCATCCTTCTTTTTCAAAACCCAGGTTTCTGCCCCGTTAACACAACTGGCTTTATAACAGTTTCATAGATTTGTTAATTGCATGCTATATTGATATCTCAATGTAACTTGGTAACAAATCAGCTGTCGTGTAGACTATTAATTGCATGCGTCATTGCATGCAATTTCTATGCACTATCAAATGCACTATTAATTGCAAGTAATGACGGATGCAATTGATAACTAAAATATCATCGTATTGCTCCTCTTGACCTTTCCCTGCTTTCAACTCGGGCTGACTAGACCTTTCGCCAGTATTTCTTGAAGGAGATTAGCTTTCGATGTTTGCATTTTTGATACACCAACCCCAACAGCCATTAGTCGTTTTCATACCGATATCTCGCCGACACGACATTCAGAGATACAGACACGATTTACTCTGATGGACAGTATACAAGGAGGCTGTGGTTTATAACTGCGCGAGGTCTACTGTTCATAGAACTACTAGTATTAAAAGTGGCCCTAAAGAAAAAAGACAATGATTTTATCTGTATGAGTGAAACTACTCGAGTATTAAAAAATCAATTTTCTTTAAATGAATACATTGTTTAAGAATACAATTTCTCGAAAAACTGAAACTGGTAATCACTCGAGAATGTTCTCGAGCCACTTGATGATTTATTACATTGATTATGCAATTCATAGTTTGCAGCGTATCTTGGTAGAGAAAAGATTAGCAAGACATTCATTCATGAATAGCGAAACGATCTCTTACACTCATTCATTCATGGAAGAACCAGCTTTCAGTTGAATCAAACACCGTCTAAATATTCAAATGACCTTCTCATCCCACATAGGTCTTTTAGCCCACTGCATTATGCTCTATTGCATCCCTTTTCTATTTCGCAATGTATTATTACAGCATAGCGCGTAAGCTTGGTCATCTCTAATCTTTTCTTATAAATATTCAATCAGCTGGTAATAAATTCCAAATTACAATGGTATCGATAGAAATCGAGGAAGCAGTAATATAAATTTTGGCTTTTGTACAGCCCACTCTATTTCAATCCATACTTGTGGAGGTTGAATAAAATAATTTATTCCTCAGTATTGTTTGAGAACATGTGTGCTCACTTGTTCTGATTATTACTTCATATTTTTAAAAGAAAACTGAATTGTTTGTATTTTTCAGTGTATATCTTCATTCTGACGTGATGCCATATCACAGCATGCATTCGAACGGTTATTCATCAGGTAAGCTTTTTGCCTTGGAATTCTCAACATTTAAAATCAATTCAAGTTGTTTCTCGATTAGACTTCTAGTACTGATTTCTTCCAATGTACTCAAAACCAAAAATTCTCCAACTGGAAGATTTTATATAAATAACACTAAAGGTTTGATCAAATTTACTTTATCCAATTATACTCATAGGTTGTTTAAAACAAGCAAGACACATCTGTAGTTGTGTAATCAGCGTCAATATACACTAATCACTAATTTTAAACGTACACTTCTAATCAGTGTATTTAATACATCGTCGTCTAGTAGGTGACGAAGATACACTAATCACTTACACTTTTGGAGAGATAAAGAGCAAGTGTAGCGCACAAATTATAATATTATTCATAAAGGAGGCATAATCAATGAACACAAAAGCTAACACCCTGAAAGAAATTTCTTCAACAACTATGGATATTACATGAATTATCAAAAATTTATGAATTTCAGAATAATTATGGATATTTAATAGTTTTTCCACGATATTATAACTCCATAAGTTAGCCACTATTATTGATTTTCCTCATTGTAGTGTACTACTGTTCTCTGTACTAATAAGAGTACTTCCGTTTTATTATTAGGTGGATACGTTAAGTGTGTATGTTTACTCATATTTGAATTGGTTTTCCCAAGAAGTAGCTATCAGCTCATTTCACCTGTTGTCTAAGAGTTCAGCCAAAATTGTGCAATTAAAAGTGCAATAAATAATTATTAGATAATCTGACGTTTGATGATGAGGACATTATTTTGTAACTAATAAATCATCAGAAGTGATCAGAAATTTATTCACTGTAGTCTAGAATACTACTTGAAAAAAATTAGGATCATGAATTCCGATCATTTCATTTTTGTTAATGAGTAATCTATTAATGTCACCCGCATTGTGTTTCGAACTAGGCTGCCTCCTCATTTCCATAGAGGGAAAAACACTTTTGGAATTACTAATCATCAATAGTGATAATGCTTGAGTCAGGATGTATGATCCAACTTTAGGCATATTGAGAACAATAATGATCGACCACAGTACTTTCCAATGCATGATAAATAAAAGTGAGATATTATGGAAAATAATAATGATACTGCTAAACTACAACACTTATGTGTATAGTAATAGATTATCACTGTATGAGCTAACGAGCAAGCTAGTTAAGTAGTTATCCTTGTTTCGATTTATGTGCCATTATTTTAAAAGATTATGAAAATATTCGCAATTTTGTCACGTATAAAATTGGTCTACAATAATTATTCATGAAAGAATTCTTTCATTTATTTTTTCAAATAGCAATTTGAATACAAGCTTCAATGTTCTCTTATCGCTTAATATGAAGATAATTTTGAAAGTATTGAAAAGCACCAATATTGATGCTGTTAGAACTCTTTAACTATGGAATATAATACCATCAGTCTACTGTTTTACCTATTGGAATACAGTCTATAAATTGTGTCAAGTGCTGATTATTATTTTCATGAGTGTTTCCATCATTTATCTTATCTGTGTTTTGAAATTGGTCATCATTCAAAATTATATTTTAAAATCTGTGTTCTCCAACGACGGTTATCAGTTGATTGCTCTATTTCACCACAGGGTAAAATATGTCTAGTACACTGTGCTGTGAATAGCAAATTTCACTTATTTATTTCAACCGAAAAATAAGTATAGCGCTTGAAATGTCATATTTCAAATAATTGGTTACATTTTTATTTCACAAAACGTCTCTGCTAAGCTCGTTTTGCATCTTACACTGGTCCGCCTCTTTAGGAATCATAAATTTGTATTCAATTTCAGGGAAAACACATTGTTGGTGAATCATCATGTTATTTAGTTTTAGGCTTATTCATTCCAATACTTATCAGAAGCCCTGCAGTAGTTTTATTTAATGTAGGTGCATTCAAATTTTTCTCTCCAAAGACAGTCATGATTCGATTTTCTCTATCTCATTTTAATTGAAAATTTGGGTTGTTATTTTGTGAAGATAAACCTTGAAAGAGATAAGATTGTGCAATTATCACTGGTTGGCTCACTAAAACGAGATAACACAAAGGAAAAGGTTTTGAAAAGTTAGAGTGAGCTGCTCGTTTTCAAAAACAGGACGGTTTTGTGACAGTGGACGTTATAGATACTCACATTTTCGATTATTTGTGCTAAATTTTACCAACTAGATATCAAGCTGTCTACCTCAGCAGCTGCATGGGTTCAGAAATATGTATGGTATTTTTGTTTTATTTATTTAGAATGTAGTTAGACGTCATTATATTCTGAGTAAATACTGGTGGAATCCATTATTGCCAATTGAAGTGATCTTCACATAAGTCTAAACTTGTCTATGCATTTATTTACTTGATTCATGGTATTCCATACTATTATTTTTTCATTATCGATTCAACTTACTCTCACTCATGCCTTGAAAATAATAATCACGATAAATCGTTGAAAAAAATTCAATCATTTAGTGAAACCAACTCAAACACAGCCAGTTGGATTCAAATCAATAGTTAATACTATCGGATAGTGTAATTTGGAAAAGCGGATTCATCCATTAAAATAATTTGAGATATTATAATCTGTTCAAATTATTATTTTTTATTGAACGTTTAATTATTCGTAACTACGAGCTCAAGCCTGCACAAATTCATTAATTGTAATTTTGTGTAATTCTAAATATATTGGCCAATCCATTATTTAAAATCGATTCTTGCAATTCAATAGTGGGCTTAAAAATTCAATTTTTTCCTATTCATTTTGATTTTAATAGAAACTATTTTTAGATTTCATAGATTCTACTTCTACTTTTTTAGATTTATTGATTGATTTACTTGCTCTGTTAGTCTTTTTTTGAGAGGGAAATAGTTTATTTCCGTATTGAAGCTGTGCATTTTGTTAGGATCTGTGATCTGTTTTTGGACTTATTTGTTTTATTTTAAAGATTTCTTTGGAACGTTGAACGATCTCGTATATTTTTGGCTTGTTTCTACCGGAAACTTAATGCCTGTTCTATTCTGTATATTCAGCCTATCTCGGTTCAATTGCTTATCGAACCAAGGTACATTTTTAGGTGGCTTTTCAGATCCAATAGCAAATAATTGAAGTAAGTGCACAGTATAAGAAGTTTTGAATAAAAAAACATTTTTTTCAAATGTGAATTCTGTTCAAATTTTACTTATTTTCAGGTTTTTATTTTGATGAGTATATTTATTCAAATTTCACTGAATATATTAAAAAAACAGATTCCCTGAATCAAGTAAAATTTATAAATATGTTTTATTTTTTAAAGATTGATAAGGACTTGCATTGTTTTTAAATATAAAAGATTTTAAATATAAATTATTTCAATTTAAAATTATAGCTATTCGAATTTATACTATAAATTATAAACTATAAACTTTGTCAATGTTTCAGACGGGCAAATGAGTCCCAGTGCAGAGGAGAGTCCAACCTTTGTGATGGAGCATTTGGCCACATTTACGGTGTCCAAAGAGACTGGCATAGTGTACCCAGCCGATGGTATGCGCCGGCTCTTGCAGCTCGAGAAATCAAACGGTATCTGGTCTCAAAAGATGCAGCTTCGTCTGGACAGGTCATGGGTGCTCATCATGGATTATGAAACGGGGGTCAGTACCTAATTAAAATTATTTCAATTATCTCGAAAACGAACCTGAAGTTTGAATAGAAATAAAAATAAACTTTGTTCTATCTAAAGTTTCAAGAAAGCGACGAGGGATCACCTTTTTCATGTAAAAAATTGAGTGGAACAAAATAATCACACACCCTGTTGCATGAGAAATTACAAACTAATATTAAAGTAATTCCCTATTCTAATAACCTGTTGACTACTAATATTATTAGTTTGTATTTTAACATACAATAAGCCCCAGAAGTAGGGGAAATAAATAATCAGGAAATCATTATCCTCTAAAGCTTTTATACTAATTTGACCTGTTGGTCTATAACTTGAAGATCCTAATTTTACTTTTACAAAAGGATAGTACATGTTGAGTTGAGCTGACGGACATGTAACTACGATACTGCTCTAACCACTACCATAGATAAATTATAGGTACTAGACATAAATACTAAATACCTACTAAGCATAGGTACTACTTTTTCTATTTTTATTCTATGCTACTAATGTTACTTATTAGATTATTGTGGATCAGTATCAATGTGGATGCTTGTGATATTCAGGATGCATGTGTCTAGGTCTTCTCACTAGGCTGCTGTTCAATCTCACCAGGCTTCAAATATCCAAACGAGTAGACATAAAAGTGATGAGCAAAGTCACAAGAATTAGGATTTAATGATTCTATATTGGCTATTTTTTCTTTTAATAAAGAATCTGCGAGTAGTTAACTTGAAATATTCCAGCAATGAAGTATAGTTCTTATCGATAATTTTAATTGAGCGAAAATTTTACAGATAACTATCAAAGTAATTACTCTTCGAATCGTGGACTGCTAATTGATTAAATAACTCAGGGTGCAAACATGGTGGAGCGATGAAGGTAGTAGATTCAAGATTGTGAGAGTTGAATGTAATGCATGTTTTCAAATGGTGGCGCACATAGAGTACACCATTATCAAAAGTAGCACTCTCAAGCTTGAAGCTACCTCCGTCGTCCCACCATGTTTGAACCCTTAGAAATTAACAAACGTTAGTTTTTGTGTAATAGAAGTGTTTAGAAGCTTCAATTATAGCTTGAAGAAACCTTAAAAGTAGCCTATTACTCATAATAGTGCTCCAATTTCAAGGAAAATCATTCATTTTTTGCAGTATCATCCTCCTTTTTTAGACAATTACCCTGAATTATAATTCAATGAAAATTTAGGAGGAAAATAGAGATATTTTGTTTTAGCTGGGAAGGTGGAAGCGTTATTCTATCTGGACTCTGTAAAAATAGTTCAAGCTATTACTTTCACTAGTACAATTTATTGCTTTAAAATCTTTGAAAGAACGTTCAAAGAAATTTGATATTCAATAGGTTGATTGCAGCAATCCAAAAATCTCATTCTAATCGAAAGCCACATTGTTGAAAAGTTCATTTTTTCAGCAAGAGTTGTTTAGAATACTTAACACCATCATCCAAGTGGATTGAAAATAATTTTAAAATTATAAGAAATAGCAAAATAATCATATAAAATTGTTTAAATAATATGATATCATAATAATTTGAATGTATGAATTGAGTTATAGTCATTATTTCATAAATTTATGTAGTTTTCAAGTGATCAAACAATACATGTTGTACCTATTTACTTTATATTATATTTTAAGAATTTGTATTTTTAGTTTGTATTCACATTACATCTGATTTTTGTATTTCTTTCTCTATGTCGAAATAAATTTGATTTGAATTGAATTTTGTAATTCCAGAATATATAAATCTATAATATTGTTAAAGACGTGAAAATGTATTTATCTACTTACATTTTTCAAATCCTTATTTTGTTCTTAAACTTTGAGATGAACTGAAGGTATCGTGAATGTAATTTCAGGATTGATTATTTTTTGCATGTTTTACCAATTTCTGTAGGTATTTAAATAATCTAGAAAATATATTTTATAATTTCAGGCTGTGATGGAGAGGTTTCCTGCTACTCTGATTCATGAACCTACTGCGTTCACCAGTCACGATCCCATGGAAATCTATAACAATATTTTAGTGTTTATTGTGGGTGATGAACGGCAGATGGGCTCAAGATCAGAAATGCATATCTTCCAGGTATTTTGTTCAATTTACTCATTCATTTATTTCGTAATTGTCACATAACATCAACATTTTTAGATTCAGTCAAATGACTGGTGACATGTCAATGCTTAAATTATTTATTCGTGTAAATATAATAATAATGATAATAATAATAATAATAATAATAATAATAATAATAATAATAATAATAGTTGGACTCCACATCACTCCTTACAGCCAACCCGTTCCACCACATGGCGCCAAGTGACTGAATGAGTATGCTTAGACAAATTTTACGTGCAATAGAACGGCTTCATCCATTGTGTATTGCAACTGTCAAAAGTAATATCTAGTATGGAAGTGTTCTATTCAAAAAAATGTATTTTCAATTCTGCTCATGTAGGAACTTTATTCTCTTTTTGGATAAATTGGAGGCTTCAAAAAAATCTATTCTGTTTCCCAAGGTTTTGCCAATTGCAATACATCTCTCTAGTGGTGATGTATGACTTCTTACATAGGAATGGAACTGATGATGATTATATGTTACACATAGTATTGGGCATAAATAAAATAAATACTTACTATAATAATAATTATTATAATATTGAGTTACCTGGCTGGCTCTGGTATGGTGTCAGAGTTTTAAGTCGCACCTGATCAATTTCAGGGCTTCTGACATGACCTGTTTTTAAGCAGCCGGGACCGACGGTTTGACGTGAATTTAATAGTAACGAACTTGAAGGGAAGCTTTTTCAATTTTCAAAATTTGGAAGGCTATTAAGTATTCATAGTTATTTAGTTAGATTCAGCATTATTACTTGTCACTCCTCTCAATTCCAAATAATGTAACCGCGCCAACTGTCATCAATATTTAGTTTGCTTTAGGAAGCATTGGCTTTCTTATCTTCTCATCAATAGTCTATCTAGTTTGCTTTAGGAAGCAGTGGCTTTCTTATATTGTCAACAATATAGTTTGCTTTAGGAAGCAGTGACTTTCTTTTCTTGTTAACAATATTGGTTAGGGAGCAGTGGATTTCTTGCTTGCGTCGGCGCGTTCCCTTTCACTCTTGTTCGGTATTGCCACTAAGTTCATATATTTTACATACCTCGCAACCGCTTTCGTTATCACGCTATTATAGTTGTTGTGTAGACCTCGATAGATTAAATATTGAGTTCAGATACTGTTGCTGGTAAGATGTTGTCATATCTATCCATAATGAGAACACTGGGATGTTGTCAGAAATATCACTAATTTATTTTAAAATTACAAACAAACATGTTTCAACACCAATGGTGTCATCTTCACACTGATTTACAATATTTTAGTGATTTTACAATAAATTTGTGATATTTCTGGCAACATTCCAGTGTTTTCATTAGATATTGAGTTATTACATTTAATTTGTATCCCTCACAGAGGTACTGTTATTCATAATTAATAGATACAATAATTAAATTCAAACAACTCATTTGTGATATTTTTTTGTTGAAATCTTGAAGCAGCCTGCACACAGGGACATTAGTAGATGACACTAGATACTACGGTAACGTGGAATTTGAAATGTCCGAAACTCAAATGTATATGATATTTTCAATTCCGATTTCCCCTAATAGCTAGTGGACGCTTAGTTGAGGATACTAATGTCCCTGTGTGCAGTGTGTTTATGTGAGAGAATCAAAGATGAGGTCTTTTGTCTGAGTTAGGCAAGTATGCCTTAGTATGATTTCAACAGTAATCTTAGCCACTGTTTAGGGAAACATCACCTAGGAATGTCCAAATTTGGACTGTCGTATGAATTAGAATTGTATTTTGTAGTTTGTATTGTAATTGTAGTTTGTATCCAAAGTACAGACCGGTGCTACATATTTTAGGAGACACCCAATTAATTTTTTCCGAATTTGTTGGATTTTAAACTGTAGTTGTTTGTGTTTTATTGATAGATAAAGATTTCTATTCTAATTCCATAATAGTATTTTCTGCTATTTTCATAATTAATAAATCCAATAATTAATTTCAAACAACTCATTTGTGATATTTTGTTGTTGGCATTATAGGCCTACTACTCGAACGGTTGTGAATAGTTTCTACCAACGAATATGATTAATTTCATTACTACATTCTTGTTGATAGCATACTATTCTAACGGCTCTAAATTGTTTGTCGACAACGAACATGATTCATTCGTTGTATTTGGAAGTAGATTTCAAAAATAAGTATTTTTTGTATTTTCAGCTGGTTACAATGTTTTGTAATAATGTATTTTTTGTGAAAAATAAATTATAATTCATATATATAAATAAATTATTTTTAATCATAATTTATAAATTATAATTTTTGAAAAATTATAACTATATTTATGATGATAGTATACTATTTTAATGGTTTTAAATTCTTTGTTTTCAACTTACATGATTCATTTTGTAATTATACAATAATTGTTGGTTGTTCGCAGTGCCAGAGTATCTCAGCACAGGAGCTTGTAGAAGACTTGAAGCTGCTGAGGATGGGGAAATCTCCAAGAGGGGGGAGAGCAAGAAGACACATACCTCCTCCACCCCCTACTCCACCACCAGATCCACCCCTAATTAATGGAGTCAATGTCAGAGAACAGGTCTCTGTTTTCAATGCAGTTGCACACCGTGAGTACTTCCAAGTAATATTTTTAATTTTTTCTTGTAGCATTCTTCTAAAACCCCAGCTTAAATTATTGAGCCAGACATGAGCTCTAGGTAATGAAGAAAACAAAGAAAAATCAGGTAATGAAGAATCACAAATGAAGAAATATGAATGAATAAATATAGGGAAAGTACGCAATCATAAATGTGATTTTAACTTTGAAGAACAAATACACTGTAAACTTAAATTAAAAATAAAATACACACTTTTGGAGTGAAAATGCACTTACATTGGTAGTGACGATCGTTTCGAGCTGTTGTTGGTCATCATCAGACTGTGGGAATTAAAAAAAAAATCCTATGAAAAATTCCTACAGTCTGATGTCGACCAACAACAGGTCGAAACGATCGTCACTACCAATGTAAGTGCATTTTCACTCCATAAGTGTTTTTAAAATTCAAGTTTAATTTTAATAGTGGAAAAGTATGGATATGCAACAGAGTAAATACACTGTGTTAATCGGATTGTCATATTTAGATTGCGATTTTTGAGAACTGGTTGTATTTTGCAGAATGCACTACCAACAGAGTCTATTCGAACTTTAATTTCATATGTTTGGTTTTATTTATTGCTCACAAAGTAGCCAAGGTTCTACTTCAATTAATCATTATTTACAAGAATCAATAATTAATATCAGATGAGATATACCGGGATAATTCGAATCACAGCTACTATAACAGAAAAAGAGGCAACAATGCTAACACTACAAAACCACACTACACTTTTATTATGTATTCCTACATGCATTTCTCATTATATTACCATAATAAATTCTTCTGATGCTCCCGTAATAAATTCAACATTCTTGTCAGAGATTTAGAATGGTTGGAAATACTTTACATTATCCGATGTGTTTTATGTAATACAAAATATTGAATACACTCAATTATCAACTGCTGCTCTTCAATTCGACTTATTTTTAAGGTGAAATAAAAGAGAAGCTGTCAGTTCCTTATAATTTATTCAAGTCAAACTATAGTTTCAATGCACTTGAATTATCTAACCAAAAAATATCACTGATGATGATGCCCCAAGTGCATTGAAACTATATTTGGCTCAAATAATATATGTGGAACTGACAATATCGCGTTCATTTCACCTTAATATAGACATATTCCACAACATCTCTGTTCATAGTGTAAACAACATATTTTTGTTGTTTTCTGTTCAGAGCTCTACTGAATTAGCCAATCTATAATATAATAAAGGAAAGAATTGGCTTATTCACGTACGGGATAGAAAATTCACGAATGACGCATCATCACGTCTGAACTACTGGACTGATTAACTTGAAATTTTGCATATACATTATCTACCGTGGATGGTTATAGGAATATTTTCAATTCTTCAAGATTTCAGTCTGTCAAGTTTTTTATTAGACCTTTGTAGAGCACTGGTTACCTGCTAGTACTCAATAATTCTCAACTGTTATTTTCCAGTTTGACATTTATATTGTTTCCTGTTTAGTCCTGGACTGAATTAGCCAATACTTATTTATTTCATTTATACACAAACACATACAAGTTTAACTCAAATTAACAAAAAGAAAACACGCAAACAATAAAAACAATACAATAAAAAGAATACTGGTGCAAAAAAGGGTGGAGGATTGAAGGGGTTTCCAACTATTTATTCATTCGTGGAAGGAACAACAGGCTTGGCCCAAAACTATTCCATTCTCAAATTTTGATAATGTTACATGTTAAAAAAATAGGTTTTGTTTCTACTGTAAAAAGTTCAAGTCAATATTAGTCCAAAAATATATATGAGCTGGAAATTTTGAATTTAGAAGAATTAAAACAACAAATTATAGTTAAATATTACACTTGATTATCACTGCACATTGAGTTAATTAAGTTATTTTATAGAATTTTGAAGCCAAAATACACACAAATTCTCACTAAGAACAGTTGTTACTATTGTTATCAATGTACTAGGAAAACCTTCAATCCTTGAGAAAGTGAAAAAGGTATCAGGAAAAGTAAATATAGACGGTAGTTATGAAATACTAAATTATTATCATTTGTTATTCTGCATTTGACATGAATATTTGTAATTTTAGAGCCGGATGTTCGTGGTGGGAGTGAACTGGGAGTGGCTCCAGGTCACCACAGAGATGACGAGACCAGTTCAACGTCGAGTGAGAAGTATGAACGAGACGTGACTATTTTGAATCATTGCTTCGATGACATTGAAAAGTTCATTGCTCGACTGCAGCATGCGGCTGCTGCTTCTAAGGAACTCGAGAGAAGGCGAAGGTAATTATTAAAATTTAATAAATTTAATATTCAATATAAGTGAGATTCGCTTTAAAACATCAGCAATCCACATAAACTAGTTTCTAGTCAGATTTATTTAAAACTGTCAGCACTCATTATAAACTAGTAGTTAATGAGGTTCATTTTCAATAAATAGCATCAATTAAAGACTTGAAACTTCCAACTCTGCCTAATCTATACTACAATAAAGGAAAGAACTGTTTTTTACGGGATAGGAAAATCATGAATGACGCATCATCATGTCTGAACTACTGAACTGATCGACATGAAGTTTTGCTTTACCGAGGATGGTTATAGGTATATTTTTAATTCTTCAAGATTTTAGTAGGTCAAGTTTTCAGTTTCTCAAGTTTTTAATTAGGCCCTTGCGGAGCACGGGTTACCTGCTAGTTTTAAATAAATAACATGAAGGCTGAGTGGTAGAGAGGACTTGAAACTTCCAACTCCGCCTAATAAAGAATATTTTTATTCCATTTTATCAATGATTCCCATTCAACCAATTCTGTAAGTTTCAAGTGAATCTCACTATAGAACTATACAACTCATCAACTTACTCAGAGTGGCATATGAAGTGTAACTTCCTTTCATTCTTAGCTCTGTTATCATTCTCCTCATTTGTAGTTCTAGATTCTTATTCATGGTTTCTTGGTTCCTCTCTTATTACTTTCTCTTCTTATCTTAGTTTCTCATCTTGTGTATTGTATATTAGTATATCTAGTTTCTCACTAATATAGAATAGGGTTTTCCTTGTATTTATTTGTCTCTCAATCATTTCAATTTCGTTGTATTGCGTTTATTGTAATTTTCTAGATTGAGGAGCAATATTTGGGATTTGTGTGCTCCCAAGTTTTTGTAAATAAATAAACTAGTCAATATTCAGTCATTTTGGACATCAACTAAACAAATTGAAGTCTCATCTTTCTAGTTTCAGCCTGAAGGTTCAACCGATGCATTTTTACGATATTATAATATTTCTAATTCGTTTTATAATAATTATTATATTGTTTCCGATTGGTCTACTCATTTGAAAATCTGGTTTTGTGATGGTTTTCTACTTCTAATAATTTATCTCCATTGTATTCAAGCACAATAAGAATTGTATTCAAGAATTAATAAGATATATAAGTGGAGAAATAGGCAACAAAAAACGGGTGATTGTCACATTCCTCGACCTGGCAAAAGCATTCTATTCTATTGATAGACATAAATTGATATTGAAACTCCAGCACGCTGGCGTTGAATCCCTGGACTGGTTAATTTGTTACTTGGAAAACAGGTCGCAGTTTGTGTGTCCATCAACGGTATACAGAGTGATCCAAAAAGCATCGAGTATGGTGTGGTTCAGGGTAGTACCCTAGGCCCCCTACTATTCTCTATCTATATCAATAACATAACTAAAGTAAATATTAAAAGGAAACTATTGTTATTCGCCGATGAAATTGTTTTAGTCTCGTCTGGAAGTTCTTGGGACTGTTCTCTATGAACAGGCCTCCTCAGACCTACTAAAAGTTAAAAGGTGGTTTGACCAGAACACACTATCCTTGAATGTCGGAAAACCAAGTTTCTGCCTATATACTTTAGACAGGATGGCGATCCTGGTCTGAGAAGGCTTGTAATACACTCCTATGGTGATCTGCAGTCGGCCGCCTGCGGCTGTGACGATGTTGAGAGTGTGGAGTAGTATAGCTACTTGGGAGTAACAATTGATCACAAAATGAGTTGGTCCTCGCACATTGTCAATATTAAACGGAAGTTGAGAAAATTATTGTATGCCTTCTCACAGCTGGCATGGTTGCTGGCTGCGGATCAGTGCAGGAGTGTGTATTTTGCGTATGTTCAGTCTCTGCTTCAATATGATGTAGTGGCGTGGGGCAGTGCCTCGGCCGCTCTACTTGAGCCTCTGACTATCACGCAGAGAGCGCTTATAAAAACTATTCTAAAGAAACCAGTCAGATATTCGTCAGACCAGCTCTTTTCCGATTTCCAGGTCCTGGATATCCGCCAGCTTTACTTGAAATCCATCCTCACATTTATAAAAACAAATAAAACTAATATTTTTACAAACGTACAATATGGTTATCCAACCAGACACCGAATAAACTACGGATATAACTTTCCCAGATCAACCTTAACGTCACTGAACAGTAACCCCTTTCTACTTGCCCATTTGATCTATCGAAACCTCCCACAAACAATAATAGATGCAGAAGAACTTGGTGCTGTCGTCTACAAAAAGAGAGTAGGTTTTGGCTCCGCTCAATCGGCCAGGTGGCCGCCGCGGCGCTGCTGGAATCGCCTTATAGGTGACACAAAGCAATTGGCACATATTCATCCACTAACCTCACTAGTTTGTGATTTTGTGTTTTAAGCCCTTCATGCCTCACCTGAGTTTCTTTTATTTATTGGAATTATTATTATTTATCTTCTGCTTTTAGATTTTACTTTCTATTTAATGTTGTTAAATCGTTAGTTCAGATAGCTCACCAGAAGATGAAGTATTCTGAGTCGGGTACTTGTGCTATGTAAATCGTCGTTGATACAGTCTGACTATTCAACATATTTTTTATAGGCTAAACTTGAATTGATATAAGTTATTGATTGTAGTTTTTACACTATTGTTACCTGTATAGATTAGGTACTCTTTCCCCGCGCACGGATCAGCAGTCCATGCGGGCAAATTATTCCATAATTATTCTATTTTATTTTGTACAGTGTTTTATATTGGAATAAAGAAATTGAATTGAATTATTGATACAAGCTTCTCCAATCTCCAATAAATTCTGGGCACTAGGAAGAATCCCTAATTAGTTTTCTGAACTGCTCAGCTCAGTTGAAAGCAGTGAAGTGTTAAGCAGTTGAAGTAGTTCAAGATGCATTGAGTTTTTAATTGCATGCAATGCAATCAATCCAGCTGACTCGATTGATTTTGATCAATTGCAGCATTACTCTCCAGTGTTGTCAATTTTTTGAGCTTATCATTCACTAGAGGAGGCTGTGATTTAATCATTTCCAAGAGCAGTCGGAATTCATGTGATGAATTCTTTTAAAAATGCCTGATAGTGATTCATAATTTAAAAGTATTCATATGATGAATTCTTAAATATTTGCTTAATAGCTTAATTGTGTTACTGCAACTTTTTATTCATTCAATACACTTGATTTTTTTCAGGAACAGAAAATCAAAAAAGAAGGATATGGGAGACGGTATGCTAACCATGAGAGCAAAGCCACCTCCGGAATCCGAATTCATTGACATTTTCCAAAAATTCAAACTATCGCTGATTCTTTTGGTACGTTCTGTTCTTTGTATTTATTACTATTTCTAATATGAAGTGTGTTTATCAATCCACTGAGGTTGGCTTAGAAACAATCATCGTTCATAAGTGTATATTGATGATAACTGACAATAATTATTATTAAACTAAAATCTAAATTAAACGCTGCGAATCATTCCGAAGACTTCTGTAAATGAAAATATTGACAACAGGGTGAACAGCTAGATGGAAATTCGATAAGCGCTACTATTCAAACATTATTTGTCAGCCCGGGAATCGAACCCGGTACCTCCTAATTGCCGGTCAGAAATGCTTACCCTTACACCAAACTGACAATCTCTGGTTGATTCCCGGGCTGACAATTAATTTCTGAATAGTAGCGCTCATAGAATTTCCATCTAGCTGTTTACCCGGTTGTCAATATTTGCAGTTGCAGAAGTCTCCGGGGTGATTAGCAGAATTTAATTTGGATTTTCGTATTATAATAATTAATAATTCCAGAGCATTTGAATAAATGCAATTTCTTAGTAATTTCCATCTATATTTATGAGTTTATTTCATGTGTTAACCGTACCACCTGCATTTTAATTTGAACTGAATATTTTCAAATGCTCCTTATCTGTTTTTGGATGAATTTATATGAAAAACCCTTTAAATAACTAACTATAGTGAGGTCCACGTTATAATGGCAGTGTTTGTTTAGCAATGGTATTGATATCCTTGTCTATCATTCAACAAAGCGGATAACACTATCTATTTCTCGCTTTGACCTGTTGCCAGATCGTCTTTTAACAATGTAGAGTTAATAATTAATTAACAAAATATTTCATCTTAATTATGAAAATTCATTATTAAATTATAAAAAAATAGAATTTCTTGCCTAATAAAATATAATTGATCATTTTAAACAGGAAAGAACAGTTACAGCTACCATGCCTTCTATAGCATTGACAAGACAGAGGATCGGCAACATTGTTCTATCTTCTCCACTGCCATTATAACGTGGATCTCACTATAGATTATTGTACTAAGGATTGAAAAAACAAGAACGGTATAGAAACTACCCTCATATCAAAGGACTTTTGTAAAACTAATGATAGTCAATGTGAACTTCGAACTGCTCTAAATCAAGTGCGATTTGTATCAAAGCGAAGGTTAGCGGTGTTAGATGAGCAGCTCCTATAATCAGTATTATTTTAATAAAATCAAAAATGATGAAAAGTGAAGATTTATGTTGGCGCCGTTTCTTCCTTTCTTGGTTTAAGTAATAAATAAGACGGCAATTTTGAACAAAGCAAACTTGCTGTGGCTTCACGTTAGTAAAGGATTATTTTTAATCAATTACAACAATTATTGTTGTCAAACTATTAATTTAATCAAACCTAATCAATAAATTATTATTTTCATGTACATTTTTTACAAATGTTTGGCAATTCGTCATATATAAAAACTAACAACAACAATACAAGCAACATCAAACAAAACAACAAGAACAGCACATCAATCAAACAATTAGTTAGGACAATCATTATTAAACGAAAATCCAAATTAAATGCTGTAAATTAGTTGAAAATTCACAGATATGGCAGCACCCCCGAAGAACTCTGCACACTATAAAATTATTTGTTTATTAGCCAGTTTCTGAGGCAATTCTTGAATTCCTTTTTATTCGTCAGGTTTTTAATTTCTGTAAAGAGCATTCAAAATTTTTTTGAACATATACTGAGGGTTTGTCTCATAGAATGTAGTTCTATGGGCCGGAATTCCCAATTCTCCATTATGTCTTGTATTGTAGCTGAGAATAGATGCCCCTGTTGTCCAGGACTAGCAATTTGAAATTTGAATCCATACATTGCACATTCATGAATATAGAGGCCAGGAAGAGAAATCATTCTTAAACTTTTCAAAGACCCTCACAGGAGGTTCTTGGAAATTCCTTCAAAGTCATCCTAACAACTCTGTGCTGTATTCTAAATACCTTTATTGAGTCCTGTGACTACTCCCAGAACATTAATCCGTAGGTCAGGAGAGGCCAGGAGAGGAAGTATCCATAGTAGGCAGTCAAGCTCACTTTTTGACTCATTATTTTTGCTAGCTTTGATATTGCAAAGACAGCCCTACTCAGCTTTTTGATGGGCATTCAATGTGCATCTTCCATTTAAGCCCAGAATCCACTTTTATGCCAAGAAACCCACACACCGCCGTAGACAAAACCTCCTCAGCCTCAATCTAAAAATTCATACACGGAGGAGTGCTCTGGCGTTGCATGCAGAAATCGATTTAACAGGTCTTTCTCACATTAACCGACAAACCAGTAAATTATTATCTATTCCTTATTAAATTCTCCAGTATCTCGTCCAGCTTATTCAAGATATTGACATATTTTTAGATTTTTGTCGTCTAATCCACATTGTTCTTGTTATCTGTGGAATCTTTGTTGATATTGTGTAAGTCCTTATAAACAATCGTCAAATCGACAATATTCAAGTGATTTTCATACATTTTTCTTGTTTTCAGGCCAAATTGAAGCATCACATCCATGATCCAAACGCTCCCGAACTAGTTCATTTCTTGTTCACACCTCTTGCTCTGATTGTTGACGCCTCTCATGATACACACTACCTGCCTCCCAACCTACCATCAAAAGTTGTCTGCCCGCTACTCACTCAAGAAGCGATAAACCTGCTTATCAATTGTGTCACAAGCAAAGAAACTGAGCTTTGGCATTCGCTTGGAGACGCTTGGCTAATACCAAGGTAAGTTAAATCATGATTGCTTAGCCAGGTTCGCAAAACTATATCTATTTGTGAGGGTTCATGTTGACAGTTCGTTCATTTGTCCCATTCATTCATTTATTTTTTGTCAACATAATCAAAAAATGAAATGTTTACATGTTTTACTGAGGATAATTAAACCTAAACTTTATTCAAAATAAAATGAAGTGAAGTGAAACTAAAATTAATTTATAAAGTAATAAAAATAATTTCAAGCCTCATGAACCCTATCCCACGAGCCTCTTGGGCTTGGGTATGATGATGGGAGATGAATTTACGTATGATGATGATATTTATGATGAATTTATGAAGATGAATTTACGTATGATGATGGGAGATGAATTTATCTTCCCAGCGCTACGTGGAGTCCCAACCACTGGAAAGTGATTTTGAGTGTATCAACTGTCAGTTATTGGAGCTAGCCTCAAGCAGGCATCCTCCCATCAGGATTGCTTAGAAAACGGAGGTATAAACCTCATTCTTTGAATTGAGAAGATAAAATTCGTTCTCTTAAGTTAAATTATTGCTAAAATAAGAGTATATTAATTGTATTTCAAACAACGCAAATCAAATTATTATATACGATTAGCATATTTCATGTCTTGATATGTTTTTACAAATAATGGTCATTTTCACTTGTTGTTTATTTATGTAAATGTGAGATGTTCAGTTTCAGTAATTTTAAAGTATGGTAGGCGTACCAGAAACATGAAAGTATCTTGTATCTTGTTGATCAGCTGCTAATTGTGATCAATTCCACCTAAAATATTCTATATTCGTTTTTATTCGAAAATTCCAGATGAATATTTATATCAATCATATATCTTATATGCTTGAAATATGTGTGATTTTCACAGGTGGAATGGATTTAAAGAAGATTCCCCATGAATTTCTTGAACTTTAAAAGTAAAAAATTATGCTTTCAGAGATTTTGAAACATTTTCAAGGCATCTCTTAAAACTTCATTTTCAGATGCTGTTGTATCCCTTGAAGATACAATTCGCTGGTTAAATTAGCACATGCATTGCTGTAATGGAATGACAAACGTTTGTCTTAAATTTAGTTAAATAAATACTTTATATTGAACGGCAATATACTTCAATGTAATTGATGGTGGGATCATATTAATTGAATTATTTCTCCAGAGAGCAATGGAAGGGATACGTTGCTCCATACCATCCCGTCTTCATGGATGGCTGGTCCCCCGATTATCCCATATCAGAAGACAGAGACGTCCTGGTTCCAGCTGAAGGAAAGAGAACCAGGGAAGATACAAGACCGTTGCAACATGAAGTACGTAAAGTTGTCTCGTTGTCATTTTCATCTATTTTTTCAGAATAATAGAATGCAATCATAAGAATAAGAGGATAAGGGTGATATTGTAGAAGCTAATGGAAAGATTATAAATGTGAGTGAATGATTTGAATGCTATTACAATGAGAAAAGGACGAAATAATGTATATTAAAGGTCGTTTTCTCAAAAAGGTAGTTTAACTAATCAACCCGTTTAATCAATGTATGGTCACATTCATTATAATGTGTTCAACACACCCGTTGTTGTCTTTGGCTCTGTCAACTGGGTAAGTCATATCTAGTGTGTGCACAGAGAATCCGATTCTCTAATGCTGGTTGGGAGAGTCAACATCGTTCCTTGAAATCTTGAAGCAGCCTGAACACAGGGACATTAGTAGATGACACTAGCTACTACGGGAATGTGGCATTAGAAATTTACGAATCTCAAATGTACATGACATTTTCAATTCCGCATTCTCGTAGTAGCTAGTGGACGCTTAGTTGAGGCTACTAATGTCCCTGTGTGCACTGTGTTTATGTGAGAGAATAAAAGATGAGATCTCTTGTCTGAGTATGATCTCAAAACAGTAATCTTAGCCACTGTGTAGGAAAAACAATTACCCAGGAATGCCCAGATTTCCTACAGAACTTATATTTGAGGAATTAGTTTTGTATTATTTTCAGTTTGTATGGATGAAACTAAATAAGGAAATTGAAGAAGTTTTGGGCAATAGCCTGTTTTTTCCGATCATTGTATTGTTTGTGCTAACCTAATAAATAAATGAATAATCTGATCTGACTCCAAAGCGGTGCTTCATATTCAAGGAGACTCCGAATCAGTCTGAAGTGTATTTTGAATTTCTTATTTTTCAAATGTATTTGTGTTTTTTCATATAGTTTTCTAAAATAGTATGTTCTAAACACTGTATCAATCACCTTGGACCTTGCCGTACCTTGATGTCAGATGATTGAATAGAATGTATTGTTAATGAAACACTGGAATGCTGTCTAGAAATATCACGAATCCATTGGAAAATTACATACATGCTTCAACACCTTAAGACACTGAAGATGACACCATTTGTGTTGAAATATGTATGTAATAATTCAATAAATTCGTGATATTTCTAGACAACATTCCAGTGTTTCATTATGGATGAATTATTACATCTCACCAAAAACCCCTATCTGAAAGATGTATTGCTTGATGATGGAGTATTATCATGCACATGTACATGAATAAATTAATGTAATGTTTGCAGAGCGAGCATTATCACCGCGGAGGCGGCGGAGGTGGTGGGGGCGGTGAAAGGGAGCACGAGGACTACAGCAGTGACTACTGGGATCCGCCCCCGGGCGAGTATGACCGCCAAGAGTCGTCTCCGGCGGACCCCAGGGCGCTCATGGTCGACAGGCGAAACTTCGAAATGGATCATCGCTACGGTGGCAGAGCAGAAAGGTATTTACAACGATAATCCCTATAGTGAGTTTCACGTTATAATGGCAGTGGAGGGAGATAGCAGAACAACGTTGCCGATCCTCTGTCTTTTCAATGTCTTCTATAAACGGTAGCTGATACAGGCTTATTTATGTAATATTAACTGTTCATTCTCGTTTAAAAAATTATATTTTATTAAGCAAGAAATGATATTTTTCAATAATTTCATAATGAATTCTTTTTAATCAAGATGAAATATTTTGCTAATTAATTATTAATCCTACATTGTTAAAAGACGATCTGACAACAGAGCAAAGCGAGAAAGAGATAGCGCTATCCGCTCTGTTGAATCATAGACAAGGATAGAAATAGCATTGCTTATCAAACACTGCCATTTTAACGTGTACCTCACTATACCAACAATACTTAGCAAAACTAATGACAGTTACTGTGAACGTGATTGCATGAGGTCCAATAATAATAATAATAATAATAATAATAGATACTTGAAAATTAATAGAAGTATGAAAAATTAATCAATTTGAATCAAGATTGAATGCAATTTGAATAAAGATAATATGATATTATGATGTAACTACATAAATCGGCGGTGTTTCAACAAATAATTGTCGATTCTCTGAAAAGGATATATTTAAAATAATATCTTCCCATCAACAAACGACCGGGAGAAGAGAGAGGTGAAAAGTGGGTTGCTGAGGACAATTCCTCGTTGATGGTTGAATGTTCAAGTTTGATTGGGAAAGTCTTCAACAAAACGTGAGTCGTTGATCTGTTGGTTTTTTTCTACTCCTTGAAGTTGTGTGTTTAATTTTTTCGTGTTACTTAATATTTTTTTAGAGTAACTTTCATATAATCGTGGATTTTTTTTCTTCTATCTGCTATGTTTATTTTTTGTTTTTTTTCTGTTATCTAAAACTGTGTTTAGAATTTTCTGCACTGGATATTTTTCTTTCGAGAGAGACTTTTGTGAAGACTTTTTATTCACTTTATTATTTGTTATTACACATTACATTCTCAATTGTTTATTTGTGCATGTCTCAAGAGAGCAATATTATGAGATGTATTCCTTGTGCCCTCATATGTATTCCAAAATTAATAAATAAACATTTCAAGCCGCGTATAAAGATTTCACACTACGACATTTGGACATTGGTTCATAAACTTGATATCGAATAGGTAGTAGAAATTGAGTTTTATCGTCGTAACTTTTGATCTTTCAGGATCCTAACCAATTTTTTTCCAGTTAAAATTCTATTGATAATACTAAATAGCCTGAATCACCAATCCTTGTCACACAAAGAACTCAATTCACCATTTGACATTTCAAACTGAGAGACTTTCTCTCTCTCTCTCTCTCTCGCTATTTCTCTTTATCTCTCTCACTCAATCTCTCTCGCTCTTTCTCTTTATCTCCTTCACTCACTCTCTCGCGCTCGATCGATACTTCACCAATCTCACTTACGCATACTGATGACAAGAACTAGGTTTAGTGGTCCAGTTTTCCAAACCAGTTATCAGCTGATAGCTAATCTTTGCATTCTGACTTTTCAGCTGCTATATCATTAATAATTTCATTTCGTTTTTGATACATTTATGTATGTTGTTTATCAACGGGGGGCGTAGCTCAGATGGTAGAGCGCTCGCTTAGCATGCGAGAGGTACCGGGATCGATACCCGGCGCCTCCAAACTTTTTTGCTTCTATATTTAGAAAAAGATCCAATTATTGATGGCCGAGTTGTAGTTGAATACTTCATGAAATGATTCTGTGGCTAAATTCAATCATTTCTTTAGTCGCTAGTGAAAACTTTTATTGAGAATTTCTAATATATTCTTTGATAATTTATGTCAAAATAAAGAATAATTTGGAATTAAATAAAAATACTAAGAAATTATCAAAACCACAGATTTGAAAAAAAGTAATAATTTGGAAGTTTGAGGCAAGAGGTGACACTCCATCCATATTGTTTTCATGATACAACAAGATTATTCAAGCTCGTAATCCTAATCCAGTGAAGAAGAAAACTCCAATTCAAAACTGAAAAGAAAATGTTACACTAAATTTTTACAATACTTTACTAATTAAAATATTGTTTTTTTTATAATTGGTAAATTTGAAAAAAATCTATTCATGTTACATTAATGCGCTCCATCAGCATAAATTAATTTGATCAGATTGGATTTCTTCATCAATGCAAATTACAATATTTGCTGTTATGCTCGCCTCATTAGTGAATGGCAATGAAAACTATGTATGATATAGTATATTTCGCACCTAGAGCAGAAAATGGGATTTTTCCTGCTCGAAATCGGTTTTCAAGTCCGAGGCCGTAGGCCGAGGACTAGAAAAGATTGAGAGCCGGAAAAACATTTTTGCCCGTGGTGCGAACGCTATTTTTCGCCACACACAAGAATAAACTATATATATATATATATATATATATATATATATATATATTATATATATATATATAAGTTATATATATGAGTTATATATATGAGAATAGTTGTTTACTAAGCACTTCCGAAAGCAGAAGTGGAAGGTGATAGCTCTAGCAAATCTGAGGTAATCTGAATATCAGGAAATTTTCCAAGTATTTTTATTTTTTATTCTGATTTGTCTAAATAACCTAAAAGATGATGTTCAATCAAGTGGGAGGTTGAGTTTATACTTTTTTATTCTTTCAAATGACAATAAGATGATATTATTATACATGTTTTAATTATTGAATAATGAAAAGTTTTTTGATCAGCTGTTTTTGATCACCTTTCTTAGTTCCATGTTAGCGGCTGGAAAGGGTACTCTTTCCGGCCTAGGCCGGAAAGAAACCTGTTCTGACGTCAGACGAGAGTCGTCTGCAAACAATGTCTTTCAGATCTACGTAGGGACTGGAAAACAGCTGCTTTCTGTGCAGTGTGGCGAAAAAATGTTGTCAGATTCGTGCTATCTTTACTTCTGATCTGTGACATATTGATCTCTTCATTATTTTCTGATAATGTAAATAGCTGTTCCAAATCAATTAGAATTCATCATTTTTAGAAATGATCAACTTTATAATTCTAAAATTATGAATTGTACTGAGATTCACATCTGTAATACAATTGCAAAAAATACAAATTAGAACATCCAATTACATCCATGATGATATTGATTTGAAATAAAACGCGAAATAAATAAGTGAATTTATTTCCTCCTCAAATTACAAATTACTTAAGTAGAAATTAAATATAGAAATTAGCTACCTTATTAAATTAGCTACTTATACTTATGTCATTGTTCGAGACTATCCGTATGAATTTTAATTACCAGTTTTCTATCGAATTTACTATTGACAAAATTGGTATTGGATAACATTAATGATCTTTGATACTTTATATAAAAACTATTTTCTACAAATTTATAAATCAGTATCTGTAATATGAGTAATTGATGAATGAATTTGAATGTTAATTAACATATATGAATGAGATTATCTAACAGTGCTTCCATTCTATTTCAATGGGCTCATATTTTTAAATATTATAAATAAGCATATGAATGACAATATTTTAACTGTGTTATCATTCTACCAGTAATTTAATTTTTACTTTCCTTGCCCTATTACCATAGGTAAGGAAAGTATTGCTTTCCCAAAAAAAAGGTATACCCTTATTTCAAGTTTTCTATACGCTTCAAGGTCCTCTGAGTCCAAAAACATGATTTTTGGGTATTGGTCTGTGTGTGTGTGTGTGTGTGTGTGTCTGTGTGTATGTGAACACGATAACTCCATTCCTAATTAACCGATTGACTTGAAAGTTTAAACTTAAGGTCCTTATACGATGAGGATCTGACAATAAAAAATTCAATTAAAGATGGCGGATGATTACTAAAAAACCTTGTTTTTCACGTTTTTCTCGAAAACGGCTCTAACGATTTTCTTCAAATTTATACCATTTATAAGCCCTATCAACTGACATGAGTCTCATTTCTGGGGAAATTGCAGGAGCTCCGTAATATTCTTGAGAAAAATGGCGGATAATTACTAAAAAACCATGTTTTTTACAATTTTCTCAAAAATGAGTTGGCCGATTTTTTTTTAAATTCATACCCTGTATAGTTATTTATCATCTCTATCAACTGGCATGAGTCTTTTTCCTGGGAAACTGGGAAACTAATGGGGGTTCCACACCATCCTTGAGAAATGGACTGTGTAACCTCCTTCTCGTGCATGAGGTAAGGTAGGTGACATAGATGGATAGGCTGCCTTTATTTTAACCTGGAGGGTGAAGTTAGGGCGCAGCCGGCCCTCTCTCCCACTTAACCCTCCTATACAATTCGAATGCATCTACATCACTACATAAGGAAATAATCTCTTTAATATAATAATAAGTAATATGATCGAAAAAAAATATATATATATAAATCAATAATTGAAAAAAAAACAATTTCTTTCAATTTAGTAGAATATATTTTAGACTGAAAGAAAATATAAAAAAATAAGTTAGAAAATAGAGTTATAGAAAAAAAAATGTTAAGCAAGAAACAAGAAAATTTCACGCAAACACACACCTTTCACACAAGCAAACACACCACACATACACACTTCCTCATCCTATGCCCCGATCGCCCTCCCTCAGCCACGCCAAGACCTCCGCGCCGAACAGTGTCCGCCTCTCCACATTCCTCAAAGATGCGGGTAAGCTATTCCACAGTCTGCAAGCAGTCACACAGAACGACCTATTATATGTCACAGTGCGATGGATGGCAATGCTCAACAGGCTTGCGCCATGCGTCGTATCTCTTGGAACTGTTTCTATAATAGCAATTGGCAGTTTATTGAAAATTTTTGGTTTTAAATATGTGGCTGACCTCTGAGCAGCTGATGTTGTCATCCTGGGAATTGCCAAGTCCATGTTCCTTCTATTATCTGATATGTTTATTTATTTACTATTATGGAAAATGTTTTATTATGTACTATTATTGAATTAATTTTTATCATAAAAGTGTTATTATTTTGTTTATAATTATCCGTGTTTGCCATATGTCTTGTCATACCTGGCAATGTGAGATGTATTAAATAAATATCAAAATATCAAATATCCTCTTTCACCATAGCATCTATGATTCGTACCCTCCATAATTCGTAGTAAACGATTGGTCCCTTCAACTACAAATTATAGAGGTTCTAGTGTATTATTCAAACATGTTTGTATCATTGAAGAGGAAATAAATGAATTGAATTTGAATTCTATTTTAAACTTGTGGTATTTTTGAACTACAGGGAGCATTCGCAGAGCCCCGGAGGATCGGAACCGGAGTTCGCAGGAGCGTCTCCGTCGCACATGGGTCCCCCCATCCCCAGCGCCCGCAGCGACATATCGGCCGACTCTATCGAACGCAACAGCGGCGCAAACAGCGAACGCTTCGAGCGATCACAGGCACTCTGGCTCGAGGAGCTGCGGTCAAACGGTGCCAAAGTGGTCCAGGTCACTTATCCCAGGACCGCCAACAACGACAAGGAACTTACCGTTATTAGGGGCGAGTTTCTCGAGGTGACTAATTTTCATTCATTCATGCATTTTACTGTCAAGATAAAGCTGGCCACTAACGGTTGGACATGCATAATGGACACGCATGTTCATCAGCAAGAGGCTTCTAATATAAAATAAACAATCAATAACAATAAACAAATAACTGGAAAATTACAAACTATAATGATAGAAAAATAATTTAACCTCAAATAGAGCAGCGAAGAAAAAATAAAATATTAAAAATAATTCAACGTTAATTAATCAAGGTATTATTAATTATTGTATTTATAAGGTTTATTGGAGATTTATTGAAATTTTTAGACCGACTGAGGAGGAAGCAGGTAGTTACGGGATAGTTGAAGAGAAATTTGAGGCATATTATTATTAATCAAGGTATTATTAATTGTAGTGACAGCTGTCAGCTGACACTTAATTTAGTTTGACACATGTTAAATACGTTTTTTATCAAAGACAAATAAAGTTCAGTTTTGTGTTTATGGCTCTCAAGTATTTCTTCATGCAGTCAGAAGTGTTGGAAAAATGGGACCAAAAAAGAGAAACCAATCAAGAAATGTAGAAGTTGAGAGAAGAGAGCAAGAAGGGTTTCAAGGGTCGGTAGCTCAGTTTCAAGATGCCACTCCAGAGGCTTTCAAGGATGGTCCAGATGTATCACAAGGTTTGAACGACTCAGAAGTGCTTCAAACTTGTCAAGTAAGTCTGAACGATGCCAGATAGATTTACTTTTATATAGTTTTGGCGAAGAAGGAGAAGATTCATTGAAATCTTTTAGACTGACTGAGGAGGAAGCAGGTAGTTACGAGTTGAAGGGAAATTTGAGGCATATTTTGGTTTTAAAAAGAACGTAGTGTATGAAAGAGCAAATTTTTTTAAACGGAGAGTCAACAGGAGAACTAGTGGACTCATTTGTGAATGATTTACATAAATTTGCTGAAGGATGCAATTTTGTAAACTTGCGAGAGGAATTAATTAGAGACGTTATTGTTATTGGGGTTTTGGACAACAAGGTGTCAGAAAGATTACAGTTGGATGATTGTCTGACATTGGAAAAAGCAATTAGCAGGGTTAGGCAGGCGGAAAGTATCAAGAAACAGCAGGCAGTTGTGCGCGACCATGATTTGAAGGATGTCAATGTAGTAGCAAACAGTCAGAACGCCAAACCAACTAGTCAGTCCCTTAGATTTTCAAATACTAAGAAGTGGAAATGTTACAAATGTGGATTTTCACATGATCAGAATGGTAAGTGTCCAGCCTCAAAGAGTCATTGTTTTAAATGCAATGTAGTTGATAATTTTGGTCGTGTATGTAAGCAAGGACTAAGACCAAATGTTAGGGAAGTAGAGACTGATAACCAAACACCTGCAGAATCCTACTTAGGAGAGCTGACGATAGATCAACTTCAATCCCAGGACCCATGGACGCTCTCTGCTATAATTGGCAAACATCAGGTGAATTTCAAGCTGGGTACAGGAGAAGATTCATCTGTCATTGGATCATTCCTATGCAAATCTTGAGGACTAGAGGTGAAACCTTGTACCTTGCCTCTTCATGGAGCAAACAGAACTGTTTTGCAGGTTGAAGGGGTTGCCACTCCCGAAATAAAAATGAATGGAAAGTAAATAATAGAAGATTTTTATGTTTTATCTGATCAACATATTCCACTAATTAGCAGAAGGGCTATTTCAACTTTAAAATACTTCAGCCATGTGTTGAGTCCATAGAGCAAAATTATGTTGTTAAAACTTTGCAGACGTTTTTTCGGATAAACTAGGAAGATTTCCACAGCAATTTGAATATAAAATAATAAGTATATATAAATAATTGTATAAATTGAATATAAATAATAATATATAAATAATAATAATATGTGGGCCAAACAGGTAGATCTTTCCAAACAAGGATTGCAGAACACTTAACTGCTAGGAGGCTAGGTAACAGTAATTCAAAATTTGCAGAACACCTCTTAGACACTGGCCACAACTTCAATCCTGCTAATGATTCACTTCTGCCAGAAAAGTAAACTACTGGATGTATTGGAGGCCATTGAAATCCACAAATTGGAAAAGGATAACTCAGTCACAAGCCTGAATGAACAAACCGAATTTGTAAATTGTAGCATAAGTAGAATAGTTGAAAACCACCTATAAGTTAGATTTACAATTGCTTAACAATATCCTACAGTTTTTAAATTTGGAGAGCTTTAACTTCAGTTTATCATCCCACTATAGTCAAGAATAATCTTTCACTGATTGGAAGATGATACAATAGTAGTAATTTTGTTCTTTTCATAACTAGTGAAGAATAATCATGTTTGAATTTTTCCCAATAGTAATTATTAGCCCTGTATAGAGTATAATATACAGTATTTTGTTCAAGTATAATGAGCACCAATACATTTCAACATCAATTTCATGAGACTCAATTTAGGTGTTGGCTGCAGCCCAACTTTATATTATATTTCCAATATTTCTGCTCATTGTAGGTTAGTATGAATAGGCACACATAACCATTAGCCAAAAACTCGATAAAAGTTTAACAGATTAGAGTAGTCTTGATCAAACAAACCGTGTTTGAATTGTATACTTCCATTTTATTCTCAAGTTCCTCAATTTTGTAAGTAATGAGCTATTGTAGCCTATATGGCCATTCTGTATATTTTCCATCTTATTTCTCAAGGTTTTCTGGTACATATGTTGTATTTAATTTAGGACATTGGAATTCAACTCATTATTATCATTGAAATTTATGTTAAACTTTATTTTGCTGTCATTTTTGAAAGGTTTGAAATATAACCTTTCAAGTAAATTTTTTCTCAAATAGCCTATCTATAGTTTGTCAAGTCAAATACCAAAGAAGTCTCCAAGTCAGAGACAGAGTAACAGACCAGCTAGAGTGGTCATAAAAAAAAAAAAAACATCCCTTTTTACTGAAAGAAAATTTAATTTTACCTAGAAAATAATTACAAAGGTGTATATATTTTGATATCATGTATAATATTCATTACTTCCATTACTTTAGTTATTGCCACACAATTATTTAGGAGCTCTAGACTACTAAGATTAGGTTAAGAATGTTTCTGTATCCTCATTCCTCAGTACAGCTGATGATGCGTTGGTTAACTACGTGAAACCATGGTTCTGTTTTAAAGTTTTTAATAAATTTTCTGTGAAATTTGACAATATCTCTGTTTTCTTATTATGGAGAGATTTCACAACATCACCATCAATTCTACTAATTTTATTGAATATAAAATGAAATTGAACTTAGATAATTTAATTTTCAGCCAATAAAAATCCTAATTTAACCTCAAATAGAGCAGCGAGAAGAAAATTAACAACAAAGAATCGAATAAAAAAACCTAACCTCAAAAGTTTGTTCAAAGCCTTTCGCTGTGATGTCGCTGTCATGTGTATCATACATGTTTTACCGTTAGTGGCCACCCTTATTTTTCCAAACCAAAATTGAGATGACGTAATTTAATGTACTTCTAATCAATTCAATGAAGGGTTATAAGGTAAAAGTTTGTAGTGAGTATCATAAGTGTATTGATGAAGTTATCATTTCAGATGATGTGAAAGAAAGTCAAGATGTCAAAGAAAGATTGACTAGTGATGAAGAATCATAGAATGTGGTGAAATTTGTGAGAATCATAGAATAGAAGAGGAACGAGAAGTGAAGAATGAAATTGAACTAATAAGGAAAAGGAATTTTCGATGAATATGATTGAATGAAAGAACTTTGAAAAATAGATATTAAGATTGAACAAGGATTGATTGATGATCGAGAAGACGGATTGATAAAGATAGGAAGGATAGAAAGAATATAAATAAAAATATAAATGTGAGTACCCTTTTTAAATTATTTTTGAATGTATATATTTATTTAATTATTTTTAAATAATGTAAAAAGGGTACTTAGACTTATATTTTTATTTATATTCAAAAGTAGCCCTAAAGAAAAATTACAAAAAAGGCAGGATAGAAGGAATATGATGTATGGAATTTAGGATACTCAAGATACAGAAGCAGAGTCTGAACAAATGTTGAATGTGGATGGAAAAGGAAGAAATAAGAAGGGTGAAATTGATAACCTTCGAGATTTGGAAGGAGAGCTTATGGAAAACTCAATTATGCTGAATGAAGAAATAAAAATTGATGATAGATTTTAGAATGGATGAAGGAAACACCTACACTTACAAAGAAAAATAGACGAAAAAAGAAAACTCCTACAAATAAAAAAACGAAGAATAAGGAAAAGATAATACAAACGCGAGATGAGGTTGGATATCACCAGCTACCAAATTTTTTTTGTGAAGTATTTAGTTATTGGAACAGCGGAAAGAAAAATAAGAAAAGACATACAAAATCCAAAACATTTGTTTTGGGAAAATGTTAAATTCTTAAGCAGAGACCTGAAGAAGCCGGATAAACTAGATATTGACCAATGAATGAAGGACAAGTATCATGAAGGGCCGTTCGAAACTACTGTGCTGAAATTGTAATGTGCTATTTACACCTAGAGTCATGTCATTTTTGTATGTGACGTGTTTTGTTTCTAATTTGTATTATATTTATTTTCTGGTTTGAGGACAAGCCGATCCTGATAATGGCCGGACTGTAGGAAATTGATTAAATGAATATTCGCCTTGATCACATAAACATGTTCTAACTTATCTGTTTATATTACTACTTAAAATGCTTTATACACATGTTTTAACTAACTGAACTATTTATTGTATTACTCTAAATACTTTCATGCACATGTTCTAACTAAAATGTGTATGAAAGTAGTTCAATTAATACAATAAACAGTTCAGTTCAAAACGTTTCGAGATGAACTCATGATCAAAAGTTGTAGAAAAATAAAAAAAATAGTTGCTCAAGTTAAAACGTTCTCTATTTCGTAGACGAATTTGAAATAGAATCCCCTACACTTGTAATGTTTGAAAATAAAGGCATTTATCTATTTTTTTTATTATATTTTACGGTATGTTACAGGTTTTGGATGATAGTAGAAAATGGTGGAAGGCACGAAATAGCCGAGGCCAAGTTGCTCATGTTCCACACACGATTGTCACATCTTTGCAACAAGGCGAGGTAGGAGACGTCTTCAGTAATCCACTCTATGCTCCTCATGGCTATGACAGTCAGGCTAAGGTGCGTGAGTCAAGCTCATCTTGACTGCTATGCTCAAACAAATCAATCGCATTGCCATTTTTAAACAATCATTCTCGGTTCCATTTCAAAATTCATTCATTTATACAATAAGAACATTATCAAAATGATAGGGAGAGGAAAAATATGGTAACCTTGTGCTTTTCCTCTCCCAAATTTAGATAACACATGGTCCGAAATAGGTTAAGTCTTGTAGTTCTTCAATTCACAAAATTTCAATCCTCAAGTATTTTCATAAAGTAGATTTTCAAATTTAGAAGCCTCAAAACTAAACATAGAAGAAATATTTCACTTATTATAACTAAAATAGAAAATAAATTAACCATGTCTACATTTTCGAATAACCAATATTTCCATTTTTTAAAAATCAATCACTTCAGATACTGTTTTTGATAAGATGTAATGATATTTATCCATAATAAAACACAAGAATATTGTCTAAAAATATTCGAATTTATTGAAAGATTGCATACATGTTTCATATTCACATATGTGTTACATAGTACATTACATGTTTCAACACCTATGGTGTTATATTCAGTGTCTACACATTCAAACATGTATTTAATCTTTTAATAAATTCTTGTCATTTTCAGACAATATTCTAGTGTTTTTTTTATCAATCACATTCACATTTATAGCCACTCATTCTCACTCACATTTTAAAATGAATCAAACAAATTTCAATTTTCAACCAAATCAACCACCACATTTCCATTTTCAAGGAAATAATTCACATTTCCATTTTTAAGGAAATAACTCACATTCTCATTTTTAAGCAAATATTTCAAATTTCCATTTTAAAAGATTAACTGTCGGTCAATTCACAATTTTATTGCACTAAGGTTGATGCCCACATGACCTCTAGGCCTGTGCGTGGATAATGGAGCGGGTGATGATATTATGAGAGATGAGTTAACCTACAGATTTAGGTGGGTTCCGAACCACCGATAAGCGATTTTTATACTTATAAATTATATTCAGTGGAGTCTGTTATTGAAGTGGTCACCCTTACAACGGGAGTAGCAGGCGCGTGGATCTTTCTTAACTTATCCCATTGATAGTTTATCAGCGCGACAACGAAGCCAATCACTTCTCATTTTAAAATGAATCAACCATATTTCCATTTTTAAACAAATCGATCACATTTACATATTTATACAAATCAACTACATTTCAAGTTCATTCTAACTTCAACATGTTTTTGCAAAAATTCTACTATTATGGGAGGGATAATAATGAGAGTTGAATAGACCTACAAGTTGTACAAGTTAAATTATGAATGAATGAATGGATGGATGATTGTATCAATGTGTAGATGAATGATTTTATGAATGAATGAATCTAAGAGTTTTTGGTGCGTTCCAAATCTACAGAAAGTAAGCTCATAACTGTTGGCGGAGCTGGCCTCAAAAAGCCACCCATACACAAAGCGAAACGAGAGCACGTAGCTTATTTGTGCGATTAGTGTCTTCTCCAACTGCGAGGGCGAGCTCCTCTGATCATCATTAGCTTTTTTATTTTATTGTCTTATCCAATTTTCTATCTAAATGATTTTTTTTAATAAAGATTAGTTTATGTTAGCATTGATGATATTCTTAAATTCTTCACTACTTGATATTTCATAAAATTTGACTGTTTTGGCCATGCACTATACTAGTAAATATTAAATATTAATCTTTATATTCAAGACTTACAATGATTGAACATGATTGCGTAAAAAATTAATAAAACAATGTGACCTAGTTACTAGTAATTAATTATTGACTGAAATAGTTCATGCTTATTTTGCAACAAAAACAACTAATTAAAACGTGCGGCGATTCAGTAAAATGTCCTATTCAATTTACTATCAATTCATTAAATAATTTCTTCCCGGTTCCTAGGAGTCTTACTAAATCTAATGGACCATTTATACTCATCTTAAAGCCTAGTCTTTTTCATTTTAATACACAAAAAAATTTATAATTCATTTAATTACCTTGGTTTTTTTACCTTTGGGTAGCATATTCCAATATATTCATAATATTATATTTCATGCATTATTATAATTCAAATATTAAATGTAAATAAGAACAGATAGTGAATCCAAATAATTATAATAATATGGACTGTCGACTTATTCATTGATGAAAATAAATAAAAAAATACGAAATTCTTTAAAAATAAAAAGAAAGAGGAAAACAATCAAGCTACCACCAGAAATGAGTTTGAACTTTATATTAATATGTAAAAGGGATACTGAAAGACAATAATTTTAAATGCACAACATGTTTGACATTTAGCGTAGCACTATTATGTTTGCTGAGGGTGATGCCTACATGAGCTCCAGGCTTGTGCGTGGATGAGACTGATAGATATGAGAGATGAGTGGACCTACAGCTTGAGATGGGTTCCGAACGGTTTGGTTTATTGTTAAATTAATTGCATAGTTTAAACTTAATTGGTGGTTTGAACTCGAAATGTTAAACATTACTATAGATAATATATATGGATGCTTTTACAAAATTATAATAGATGCTTGATTCAATCCCGGAAGATGAGTTGAACTCTAGCTGAGCTGTTATTAAGCATATACATAAGGATTCAAAAATGTTTCCAGAACTGTATTGCAAGAATGAAAATAATATTTGTGTGTTTCAGGATGCAATAAGAGGCGAGGGACTTGCAGGTGGAGTGCCCATGCCCCCGACACCCTCTCCCGCCCCAGCCCCTGCCGACTGGGTGCGCAAAGAACGTCAAGGCAAGAAAGGTGAATTTCGATATTTTTGAACTCGAGACTCGAGTTTTTAACTCAAGGACCGTCCTTCGTCCTGCAATGTTGTCCGTCCACTCTTAACCAAGCAGCTACTAATTCACGATGGACAAGTAATCAATGTCACGTCTGTTATGTCATTCATAGATTTTATGTTTTTCACCAGCCTGTTTTGTGTGTGTGTGTGTGTGTGTGTGTGTGTGTGTGTGTGTGTGTGTGTGTGTGTGTGCTTTACTTAGATACTGTTTAATAGTTACTCACCAGTAGAGAAATCGGCTATTAAACCTCCTCATTCTATATAAATAAAATTAATCTGGTTAAAAATTGTTAAAGTTTATGATATTTTATTTTATAGATTATTGTTAGTTTGATGGTATGTTGTGTACACAATTAAATATAAACTTTATTTCATTGCATTATCAGGTGCGACCTGACAACTGACACCAGACCTTAATCAACCAGGTTACACGATATTATTATTATTGTATAATATACTTTACTTGTTCGTCATACTTATATGAGGGTTAAGTGTTCAATGTTCTAAATAATGTTCAATGTAGACAACTCTCTGCTGTTTTATAATACTAATAGTAACAGGAAACTCGACAGAGATGGATTGAAAACACTTAGAAACTTACATTATGCAAAATGAATTGATGGATTTGGTAATAATCTATCAGTCTTTACTTTTGATTCCCTCAAAAGTTCATTGTAGAGGTTAATATCACGAACACCGGGTATGCAAAAGCTTATTCGAATTTTATGATCTGTTAAATTATAACCATTTAGTGTTGAATGAGCAGCCTCTGCATCTTTCCAGTTACTGAACTCCACCAAACCCCAACCTTCAGGAATTAAATTTTTTAAACCAATTTGACAATAAGAAGGATTGACAACAGTAGAAAATATGCTTTTAAATTCGCTCATATTTCAAAAGTTCTTTGGTAAACAGTCTACATATAGGCACTTGGAGTGTAGAGATTCAAACTTCACATGTTTTGGGGGGGTTTCTTCTCTTCTATAATATTTACCAAAATTATGCTATTAAATCTCTATTTGAATCCTTGATTGGTTGGGAGCTTTTAGTGGATTCGTTCATTCAAATGCACAGATTATCATCATTATCTAATTGTCACCTATTTTAGCAACTAGCAACTACGAGTCAGGAACTTCAATGAAAAATACTAATAAAATTTAACCTCAGGTTTATTGAACTCATTAACGAATCAATAGAAATCATGTCAAATTTTCCAACAGAGTTACTCAGTAACTGATTCAGAAAAAGAAGGTATATTAGATTAATTTAATCTATACATTTTGGGAATCTGCTAACTTGCTGCATTTGAATTTGGGCCTCGGTCATTCTATGTTGCTAAATTTTGAGCTATAATATGAAGACAACAAAAGTTTGGCACTTACCATTTTTACAATTCAAATTTCGACTCTTCAGAAACACACATGCGGTTTAAGAAAACTCACTATACTGGTACTCACACGCACAAATAATTTCCTGGTTCTACTCTCACTAACAATATTAAATTTTGGTTCCTATTTAACTACATAAAAATTACTGATAACTAAAAAAACTTTTCAATTTGTCCCTCTGAATGGGAAATGGGCCCAATCAGAGGACCGAGGCTCGCAACCGTTACATGTTTTCCCAGTTACGTCTCAATTCGAACTGTGGCCCTTTCACTGAAAATTATTCCCCCTCCACGAGCGTTGAGCATAACTTCCAGTGGAAAAGCCAAAGCTGCAAAAGGTCAATGGTCGTACAATTCCCAAATACAGTAGCTTTTTCGACAAGAAATTGAACTGCATTTGAAAAATGCACGAAAATTGCTTTAATTTCTACAACTAAGCAACAAGTTAGCAAATTCAAACAAGACAGAGTCAATTCTCACACTAAAAACGCAGGGTTCAACAAACAGTAAAATCAAAGTTCATTTCAGTTCAAAAACCTGAAAAATAATATAAGATACACACAAACAACTACAATAATACCCACTCAATATTCACAGTTTTACATAGGCACTTGGAGTGTAGAGATTCAAACTTCACATGTTTTGAATCTAGCCAATCACAGACAACCGTATAAGTGTCAAGTATTTTTTTGTCAAGCATTTGCTTTGTTTGGAGAGCATTTTCTATAGCTTTTGCATACCTGGTGTTCGTGCTATGAACCTCTACAATTAACTTTTGAGGGTATCAAAAGTAAAGACTGATGGATTATTATCAAATTCATCAATTCATCTGCATACTTGCCAGATTAATAATTGATTTCTCTGGAGAACATTTTAATTATTACCAACCAGTGCTTATGGTGACATTGAATGACATTTTTTATGATTGATGAAAAGACTGTGAAGGATATGGGTTTGTAGAGCTTGTGACTAAAGCAAATGCTTGACAAAAAATACTTGACACTTATATTGTTGACTGTGATAGGCTAGATTCAAAACATGTGAAGTTTGAATCTCTACACTCCAAGTGCCTATATGTAGACTGTTTACCAAAGAACTTTTGAAATATGAGCGAATTTAAAAGCATATTTTCTACTGTTGTCAATCCTTCTTATTGTCAAATTGGTTTAAAAAAATTAATTCCTGAAGGTTGGGGTTTGGTGGAGTTCAGTAACTGGAAAGATGCAGAGGCTGCTCATTCAACACTAAATGGTTATAATTTAACAGATCATAAAATTCGAATAAGCTTTTGTATACCTGGTGTTCGTGCTATTAACCTCTACAATAAACTTTTGAGGTAATCAAAAGTAAAGACTGATGGATTATTACCAAGTCCATCAATTCATCTGCATAATGTAAGTCTCTTGTAATAGTTTCTTGTTACTGTTAGTACATAAAAAATCGAAATAACACTGATTCATTCACTCACTCCCTCACTGATTCATAATTAGCAGAACTCAAAATCTACTGAACCAAATACGTTCCTGGCTCGTTCCTGTGTTCAGTTGGTCTTCTAGAGGTGCACTAAGAACGGATTTGAAAAAAATCCAAAGATACGCCCAAAATCTGCGTTTTTCTGTGTTTTCTCAGCTTTTTCAAGAACTAATCGACGAAAGTATTTGAATTTGTTGCACTGGCTCAGCTAAGGTGTAAAAAAAAATGTTGTAGTGGAGGAGTTGTTAAATAATGCTAGTCGGATAAGGCAAGCGAAACGAGCCTGCCGGCTAGTAATGCATATTCATCAGTTCTTCTCTTGCTAAAGTACTCAAGTCAGTCAATATCAATGCACTTCACAATTGGAGCAGTTCATAATATCATTGCCATAGCAATCATCTCGTTTTATTTGCTCTTGAAATATTTTGTCTGCTGGTGTGTTATTTTAGTGCGATAGCTTGTGATAAGTTCACATTCCCTTCTGAAAGATAACGAGTTCTTCGCGAACAGAAGTGCATAACTGGAATTTCCTTCTCCAACTTCAATAATATCGAATAGACTGAATTGAACCGATACATAATAGCATTGAATTGAGGCTATTATATGTATATGCTCTGCAATATTATATATTGAAGCGTACCTCCAAATATTATTCAAATAAAGGTGGTTGCTCTCTTCCGAACATAATCAAACCCTTCTAAAAAAATTTACAGAATGACACAGATATTCAATTAGTAGCTTGAAACCTATTTGATTTTGGCTAAATTTCGGGAATAATTTATTTTGATTGTGGTTGAAATGTGATAGTTGGGGAGGCAAATAATAACTCATGTAAGATTCAAGAAACTGTATAATCTTCCGACCATGCTGGTCAAAAATTATCGATTTACAGAAATTGAACAAACACTTTCACAAGTTGAACATTATTCTTAATCAATACGAAGGAGAAGTGACTCACAACTAACCTTTTTATCAATATTAATCCCCATTATAATTGAAACACCCGATGTGTGGAAAGTCATTTCCTAGCAACCACTTTCAACAGGCTCCAATTAGCAACACTCTTTTCTCTCACATCAGTCACCCTAACCTCCATTTCTCACAACTTACATAATAATATAGAGAAGTTTATCTTGCTTTCAAGATAATATATTGAATTGTTATCTGATCTATGTAATTGATCAGTTTCATCTTAATTTTTTGTAAGAGATATAATATTTTATTACATTTTATTTCATTCAAAATTCCTTGGTGCAATCTTATATTCTCAAATGATTTGTATTTTTCTTTCAAGGTGAAAAATTATTAATGTAATATCCTTATTATTCTCTGTGCTATTATCTATTTTGTTTATAAAAAATTATTATTATTTTATTAGTATTATTTTATTACTACCAATCCAATATGAGTGTGAATGGTTGTGGCATATACTTTAAAAATAACAATCTTTGAATGCAACAAATCTACATTATTCAGTTTGAATGCAATTAAATTTAATTTGATGTTTTACTGCACAATCTGCAAAAATGTGATAACTCATAAAGAAGGCTGGAGTCCAATTTATGGACGTTCATAGTTTGATTTTTATTTTTAAATATTTGAAATGTACAGATGACAGAGCAATGTCTGATGTCTAGTTACCTTTCAGTATGTTTGAGTCGCTCTGTGTTGAACAATATATTATATTCTGCTCAAAATATCACAAGATATTTCATGTTTTAGTGTCTTCACAATCAAAAACTTGATGCTTTTGTATTTTAATAAGTATTTGCATGTTTGTGAGTGCATTTCTCAAAATTTTAAAGGCGTATGTTGCGTTTGTTTTGTTATGTCTTATTGTGTTTTTGTACTCGTCCAGTATTGTATTTTTATTGTACCTTAATGTTATCTAGTATTCTGATTTTAATCTTGATATAATTATACTAAGACTTGTTAACTTGAGATTCTAATGTAGTTTAATTGTAAAAAATAGATTTATGGGGTTGGAATGAATAATTAAGTGCATTTCATAGATGATTAATTGAAAATGAAACAATTTAATGAATATTGTGAGTTTAAGAGGTGAATTCAAATATTTATAATGATAGAAGCAATGGGATGTATTGTATTGAATAAGTTGAGTATATGAGTTGAACATACAACTTCAAATATAACGATGAGAGGAATTGCAGATATTTTATTAAAAATAACAACTGAAGAAGAACAATTCAATAAGGCACGTATGTCCCATTTATCATGTAATAACTTGCTGAAGCACATTTCTCTTTTATTCCAACAATTACTCTAGAAATTAAATGGATAATATTGTAACTTATTGTCTATTTTCCCATGAGATGCGCTTCTTGATTCGCATTTACTCTATGCTATTAATACGGCACTAATGTACATTATTTCTTGACGATGAGTGTAGTCAGCTTTCGTTTCTCATTGAATATTTTAATGAGTTCTGTACGTTCGTATAAATGGCTGATATGTATGATGCTGTTAGATTTACTTCTCATTTCTATATATAATTTTCACGATATTAACAGAGAACTACACCTATTAACATTATGAAACACTTTTAAATATTAAGATTCTGGAACCAATGACTGAACTGAACATTATCAGACTCTAGTTCTGGGAAATGAATTTTCCTGCAACACTTTGAATTTATTTGTGTATTATTGACGTCAATGAAACTGCTATTATATATTATTAATCTTCTTCAAAAGGTTATATTAGTTATGAGAACTGATGATATTTTCTAAAAGAAGTAATGATTAACGGTTATGATTTCAACATTCCGTCATTTTTCTAAATCTACTGTACTATTTGGTTCTTATTGGTGATCGGAGACTCACAATAATGTCCATTTGCATGATATATCTCTTGATATTTCCCAAATGTACTCCCCTCATTTAAGTTCGTATATCAAATATTATTATAATTATTTTTATTATTATTATATTATGTTTGTTAATAAGTTGAACATATAAATAATTAATTGAATCTTGGTTACGACTTATATAATACTTTCATTCTAAGAAATAGTAACAAATTTATATTTCATGTATGTTAAAATATGATGGGAGCCTGATAATACTTAATCCATTATTTTAATGTAAGCAACAAAGAGTATTGTTCTGTATCCGTCCATATTACACAAACAGTATTGTTTTTGTCAGAAATATATTTGTATTCGAAAATGTGTCTGTGTGCTTTATACCCTGTTTTCCTCTGTTTTTGAAACCAAATATCCAAGACGTCCATTGTCCACATATATGAAATTATATGTTTGATTTTCAAATGCTTGATGCTTGAAATGTCTGTGATGTGTTGTGATTCTAGACTTTTGTTTGCTCACTTGTACTGGGAAAAATGGCACTTGAGGTGATCATTTTGGATTCTTTGGAATATGTGTTTTATACTATTATCAGAATATTATATTTGATCATTGTGCACGTATTTTTCCAAAACGAATAATTTGAATTCATATCTAGCTATATCCAATAATATTAATAACTTATCTATTAGCCCAGTGAACGAAGTGTTATAGAGGGAAATGTTTGGAAGACAATTTTCAACCCCGCAGTTCTGTTTAGGGTAGTGGGAAGGTAAACATATCAAAAGTCCCCACTCCTACCCCTTGTGCTAAGGGGGTGGGGGTGGTTCAAAGGTACCTTTTTTGGTTTCTCGCATATGACTGCATTCTACAGACATGACTATTATTTAAGAAATTAAAGCTTACATAATTTCCAAAATATTGATTTATCAACTTTTTGTATATCTATTTCACTTTTCGAGATATCCGCTCTAAAAGATGTGACATTCTTGAAAAAACATATTTTCTTTCAATTTTTTGCTATTTTTGCTCTTATAACTTTTTGAATATTGATGGGAAAAATTCCATGCTGATCATGAGCTTATAGAGCATCAATTTCTCTTCAATTTGATGTATAATTTCACAAGTTTACGCACATCCCCACGACTGTTGGCTTCAAGCACAAACAGCTTCAGTGTTGAGTGTGAGATCTTCAGTTATGCAAAAATAGACCAATTGAAAAAGGAGTTTGGAGAGAATGTTTTGAACACAATTTTTGACTTCGCAGCTTTGTTGGATCCAGTTGGGGGTGAACATATCGAAAGTCCTCATTCCGAACTCATGTGCTAAGGGGATGAGGGTGGTTTAAAAGTTGAATTTTTCAGCGTTTTGCTTACACGCTCATATCTTGAGTTCAATTGACATAACTAATGATTCAAAAATGAAGCTTGATAAATTCTCTACACTTTTTGTTCAGTGGAATTTCGTGTTACTCCTAACAGTTCCCGAGATATTCGCTCTTAAATGTGTAAAATTGTTGAAATAACAGCTTTTAATCCTATTTTTTGATGTTTTAGAGCCTACAACTCTCCAACAATGCATCGTAAAAATGAATGCTCACCGTAGATTTGTAGAACTTTGTTGTCTCTTCAATTTGATGTATTATTTCACTACTTAATGTTTTCCTTCTATTGTTATAGCAGACTCAATGTGGGGGGGGGGTGAAATTTTCAACTCTGCAACAAGTGTCAACTTAGCAGTTCCACACCTTCAATAGACGGGCTAGAGATGCGTATTTTTTCTATGTTTACCTCCCAACTAGTCTTCATTAAGCTACAAAGTCAAAACTTGTGTACCAGACTCAAATTTCATTAATAATAATAATAATTTCTCTGGTCGAGGGTTCAACACGACCAGAGGAGTTTATTCAAATTATAGACATGATTACAAAAAGCATATAAGGTACAATTATTTACAAAGTATTAATACAATTGGTTGATTATTTGCTGATCTAAGAAAATGTGGCCCCCACTATATATGAATATGTGTCGGGATGCCACTAATTTTGCTATTGTTTAAGATTTTATGTCAAAAGTTAAAAATATTCTAATAAAGATACATTTTGCGAGTCATTAGAAGTTCATAAAAACCACATTTCTATACACACATTTAAAAAAGGAAATTGATAACCTAAGATGTAGAAATTTTATAAAAATTTAACATAGAAAACATTTATAATACTCATGGGAAAAAATCATTATAATGAAGAAAATGAGAATGAAACAGTATGGAAAATTTTTCATAGAACTAATTGTTCTCCATGATTGATTCTATTGGACAGGAGCCAGTTTTTTGTTTTCGATTTGAATGAATTGATTGGAACTGTTTCTTTAATAGCTATTGGCAGTTTATTGAAAATTTTTGGTCCTAAATATGTGACTGACCTCTGAGCAGCTGATGTTGTCATCCTGGGAATTGCCAAGTCCATGTTCCTTCTGCGTGTTCCTTGCGGGTGATTCAAATTGATGAAGAGTTGTGGGTTCTTTCTAGTGAGTTAGAAGTCTGTGAATGTAAATCTGTCTGATGCTGAGGATGCTGAGCTCAGAGTATAGTAGTACTGAAGGGAAGAGTGGATGTTTGCGTCCTATTATCCTCAAAATTAGCTTCTGAACCTTAAAGATAGGATCGATGTGGCAGAAATTTGTAGCTCCCCAGGCCAAAATGCCATATCTTGCTATATGGACTCGAGTATTGCATAATAAACATTTTTCATCATGTCTATTGATAGTAACTGCCTGAGTTGGATGAATTTGTAAATTAATTTTCTGATTTTAGCCGTTTGATGTAAAATGTGATTATCCCAGCGAAGTAATTCATCTATTATGACTCTTGAATATTTTATATTGTTTGTGCGCTCTATTGAAGGACAATTACAATTCATACTATCCAATTTGCAATGATGTAGTTTGATTGTCTGCTTAGAAGGCTTCTTGGAATCTGTTAGTGAGAAAGCAATAAATTTTGTTTTTGAGGCATTAATCGTCATAATGTTATTGAAGAGCCAGGAGGTAACTTTTCCCATTCCAAGCTCAGCTGACCTGAAGACGTCATCCCAGCTGGTTCCCCGGAATAATACTGCTGTGTCATCGGCGAAGGCGATAATCTTGCCACCGACATCCATAGAGCACAGCTCGTTGGCAAAGATGAGGTAGAGTATTGGTCCAAGAACGGTTCCTTGTGGTACTCCGAAGCTAACTGGAAGGCCATCTCCTGCACTTAGGTTTCTCCCAATCCTGACTCTCTGCCTACGATTTTCCAGATATGACTTGAACCATTCTGAGACAACACCTCTTACACCCATAGCCTGAAGCTTTTTCAGTAAGATGCCATGAGATACTGTATCAAACGCCTTTGCTAGATCCAGAAATACTGCAAGGCATTTCTTACCATTATCCAAATCGTTAATTACGGACCTTGTCAACTCAAAAATAGCATCATCTGTACATCTGTTTTGTCGAAAGTCATACTGATTGGGTGACAACAGGTTTTTTGAATCAAGATAATCGTTTTTTAAAAGTTTTTCAAGGATCTTTGAAATATTACTGACTAATGCTCTTGGCCTATAGTTGTTGAGTTCAGATCTATCACCACCTTTATGTAAAGGTCTTATACAAATCTCTTTCATTGAATTTGGAAAGACGCCACTTGAAAGACTCTTATTGAAAACATCCGCTAGTGGTATTGCAATGTGCTCTTTTACTGCTTTCAGAGTTCTGTTGTCAATTTCGTCAAGCGTTCAATTGTTACAAAAATTTCACCCCCAAATTGAATCTGCTATAACAATAGAGGAAAAACATTAAGTAGTGGAATAATACATCAAATTGAAGAGAAAACAAAGCTCTACAAATCTACGGTGAGCATTCATTTTTACTATGCATTGTTGGAGAGTTGTAGGCCCTGAAACATCAAAAAATAGGATTAAAAGCTGTTATTTTAACAATTTTATACTTTTAAGAGCGTATATCTCGAAAACTGTTGGGGATATCACAAATCACCATAGAACAAATATTGTAGAGAATTTATCAAGCTTCAATTTCTAAATAGTTAGTCATGTAGGTTGAACGCATTTTTCTCAAGATATGAGCGTGTAAGCAAAACATTGAAAAATGAAACTTTTAAACCACCCTCATCTCTTTAGCACAAGGGGTAGGGATGGGGACTTTTGATATGTTCACCCCCCCAACTGGTCCCAACAAAGCTGCGAGTCAAAGATTGTGTTCAATTTTTCTTCTGTTGACTGTTCAGTTTTTAAATGAAAATATAAATCTCAGTACCCTTAGGTACATTAACAAAATTATTTTGTCACAACATGTTTTGAACATTAATGCTCTAGAACATGGGTTTCCCATAGTTGATTAGGTTAATTTCCGAAAAAATGCAATTTATTTATATTTGTAGTAAATTTCATACATTGTATTTTTGAATATTGTGTACATTTTATTGATTAGATTGCTTATTTGTATATTAATGGAAATAAAATTTATTATTTATTATTAATGCTATTTTCAAAATGGCAAAAATTTCCAATTTTTACTAATTGCATTTTCAAAATGGCATTAATGTCCGAAACATGTTGACAAAATAATTTGAAAGGGTACTGAGATTTATATTTCTATTTATATTAAAAGTAGCACTAAAGATAGAAAGTCAATAAAATGGGGTAACTTTTGATATAGGCCTACAGATTCAATTATACTCAATAAGATATTTGAAAATTGTAAATTTTACTTTATTCCGCTTAAAAAGTATTGATAAAACCCCAACTTTTTATTGATACGGTACAGTAGAAAAATACAACCTATTTTGAGGAAACTTAAATCAACCCGATGATAACACATTACTATAGAAAATACTTCAACTAACATGTGAAGGGTGCATTTTTTGTATTGCAGAAACGCTTGTCTTTTCAAGTAGGCTACTTGATTCAACGAGGAGGTGATGTGGCACAAAACTGACAGATTTGAGTCTTATCCAACCAATTATGCTAATTGCACTTATCACTAAATTAAACTTTTGCAGCAGGTCCTAATATCATTGAAGAGAACGAATATTCAGAACCTACAGCTGTTGATCTGCTCAACTCTGAACTGAAAAGTGTCCTAGGAATAACTAGAGAAGGTGGCCGAAAAAAAATGGAATTCATCAACACTCCTTCTGTTTACATTAATCAGAATGCTTCTGCCGCTGATGTATCAAAGTGGCTTGAACAAAAACGATTCCCTGAAAGGTAAGCTTATAGGAAAATTTGTAGAACTTACAATTTGTAAAATTTGGTGATCGATGTTGTGGAACCTCTCATGATCGAAAATTGATTTTATAGCAAATTCCACTATGTCGACTACCTATAGGCCTACTACCAGGACTTCGAAAACTAATAGGAGTACATCTGAAGATGTGATAGTTTCAACATGAAACCTTGGTCTAGAAGTTGAAATACTTGATATAGTGGAATTGACAATATTCAACCAAATTTCTTGAAGTGAGATAAATTGACTTAGATTAAAGAAAAAAGTACATAGGCAGTACAATTTTAGGGGTGGAAGCAATGTGGCTCTGCGAAGGTAGCTTTAAGCTTGAGAGTGCTACATTTAAAGCATGCAAATAATATGTACATTACATTGAACATTTTAGCTCCATCATGTTTCCACCCTTAGACAAGTTCGCAAACTAGTCATCTTCATCTCAGTTAGAGAATATTGATCAGTAGGCTATATGAAACTTATATTGATTGATCTAATCTATTTGAAGTATTGATTCAATGTCATTTAAGCTATTACAAGATTATCTAGATACCTTTTAATTGTTAACTAGATAAGTTAAGATTCATGAGCCTGCTGCCCTCTGGAAGGGAGCTACTTCACTTTTGTAGAGCCACCTCCTCTGCTAAATATTACTTGCCTTCCCGGTGTGGCTCCAAACCCACTCAAAGCTGTATGCAGCATTACCTATACAGGTCCACTCATCTCTCATCATCATCCGTCTCATCACCCACGCACAAGCCTGTAGCTCATGCTGGTAACACCCTCAACAATATAATATGTTTACATGTTGTTCTCCTGTATAAAGAAGCTCAGAAATATTTGAAATTTCAATTAACTCGACTAATAAACTAAACAAACATTAACACTATTATTCTGTATAAAGTACGGTGTCATAATGATTTCAATGATATACTAATAATTGGTTTACAATGGTATGTTACTTAGCACCAGCACTCAATTACGTGGCATGGATGCAAAAGATTTGTTCAACCTTTCTAAGAGTCAATTACAACAGATTTGTGGGCCGGAAGAAGGGAAACGGCTGTATCATCTACTCATTTTGCAGAAAAATATGTCAGGGGTGAGTGTAATTGAAAAATATGTCAGGGGTGAGTGTAATTGATATATGTATTAAATTTATTTATTGAGTGCTACATGCATAGCACAAATGCACTCATGAATAAAATTACATCAGTTAGAATGAGAGATAAACAATACCGTTCAACAAACACAAAATATTATCATTAACTTTATGCATTTATCGCTGTCGCATTAATATAGGATACCTATGGTACCGTAATATATTATTCGTTCAAGACTAAATAGCCGTTACCGAGGCCAAATAATCCAGTACGTTAATAATTTAATAGAGATTTCATTGAAGGAATTTTCTTGGCAATGTTGGAATGTTTAATTGTATCCAAAGTTTTTCAACTTATGACCTCTTTCATTGCTTCCAAAAAAGTACCGCGCTCCATATTTTGCTCTAGCAATAAACTGATGCTCTACACGATATTAATACCGGTACCTATTTCAAGAGTGTTATTTGGGTTGCAAGATTTTTGGATCACTCTATATAAAGATTATTCAATCGATACGGTAAGTTTGTTGACGAGTAAACCTGTAATATTCATATTATTTTGCTACATTTCAGTTTCAGACTACCAGAACACTGGAACTGTGTGAAAAACTAGCAAGAGCCCGTATGAAAGCTGAACAATCTGATCAAACTGAAAGCATAGTAACTCAACCGGATAACTAGTTATTTGGCCGCCTAGCTACTTATAGAGTAGCCTACATTAAAAACAATTATAACGCCGTCACATTAAAATTTTAGTAAATCATAGATGGATGATTTGATGTTGAAACTGCTACATTACCGTATTCAAGTTACACCATTACACCATGAACGTACAGCCTATACTAAAACTACTAATTAGTTTTTAGAAAAGTTGAAACCTTCTACAAAATAAGGTACTTATTTTGTCAACTATTTTATCCTGACAGCTTGCCGTCTCTTTCCTCAGCCACCTCAGCTCAGCTCAATTCAAACCTACTGTAAGATTCATTAAACATGTATAATAAAAATAGATCATGAGTATTGAGATGAATTTGACCGATATCTGTATAATAACAATAGACCTACAAATGTTGATAAAATTAATGTTGATATTAAACTTTCATTCAGAATATTTACAATTTATACCATTAGCTGCACCTCATTCATATATACCTACCAAACATAAACATACCTACCATTCTATATGAATGGAAGTATATGACTGATTCAAAATTATAGTCCAGTCACTATATAAATTATGGTGCTTGCGATATATATTGTAGTTCTGATTTTTTAATACCTATATTATTTGGATACCCTACATGAAAGAAGTCCTGAACCAATGTCTTCATACAATATTTCCTTGTGCTAGATACGGAGTGGCCCAAAACCTCGTATTTTTGGTTCATTTTCCAGTTTTCAGCTATTTCCGCCAAATCCGTTAATCGGATAGAAAAATTTCCTCTCGCCTTTTTCATAGATTGGCGGAAATAGCTGCAAACTGGAAAATGAACAGAAAATACGAGGTTTTGGGCCACTCTGTATCTAGCACAAGGAAATTTTGGATGAAGAAATTGATTCTGGACTTCTCTCATTTATCCAAATATTATATAAAAAATCAGAACTGCAATATATAAATAAATTGCAAGCACACCCCCTTTTTTGTCTATATTGACTGGACTATTAATACAACTATAATTCTCACTCTCTTCTAGAACCAACCTCATTCAAACATTGTAATAAATACAGGTAAGGTAGAAAAAAATTGTAGGTGTAGGTAAGTACGCCCAGAAAAAAAATTGTATGTATAGTTACCCAGACCGAGAAAATGTTTGTTCTATATAGTAAAATGAAATGAATTCTTTTGAAAAATTCTAACTTTTAATGGTATAAATTGCTTATATAGATGGCGGCGTAGGCTACATTTGATGCTTTATTACCATAATGTGTATTTTAATATTTAAACAAATTTTGTAATTAAAATATGCTCAAAAGAAGCAGAAAAAAATTGATAATAATGTAGAATGGTATGTTGCTCTAAAATTAAATTTGAAGAGAGTATTTGGAGTTCATGAACTGATTACCGAATATAATACACCTTTCAAGAGAGAGCACGAATCATTTTACAAACTGAAGATAATTTAAAATAATTCAATAATCAATGAAGTTGCTGAAGGTTATGGAGTATTAATAACTTTGTACAGCGTGTAAGTAGTTGGGTAATTGATTCAATTAATACTTTTGATTTGAATATTGTAGGATATTCTCCCATCTAGTTTCCATCCAATATTTTGTAGTCTAGAGAATTTTGTAGCCTATTCAGAATAATGTTTTTATTTATAAACCCCTTTTTCTCTGTTTCCTGAATTATATTTCGAATATAATTCGCTAAAAATTAAGATTGTTTGGGGGGCTGAACCCCTACCTCGTCAACTGTTGGCAGAGCTATTGAAAGTAATAATTAGTAAAAAATGCATTCTGCAGCTGCAGCCAGTGCTCTGGTTGCACTAACTTTTCAAAGGCACAGCTGAGTTGTATGTAATCTTAACTTTATATTGAATTGTAAGAATTCTTGGTTTATCAAATTTATTGTATTCGATTTTCTTTGTGTTGTATTTCAATTAAAAGAGGCCGACATTTTTATAGTGTAGTGGTTAGGTACTTTTTCTATGTATTTTGCCTTCTATGGCCAGATCTTTGTTGTGATGCTGAAGGACACTCGTTGAGTGACTTTGGATGCCTCAGAGTAAGCATCTAATATAATACCAATATAATATTGCAATTTACTTATTTTTAAAAAATCGCACATTCTAAGAACATAAAGTAAACTTTCATTTAAAATACGGTATTTCAAAAGAACAACTAGTTTCTGCCTTTGGGCATTTTCAAAATCGAATGAATAAATAAACAAAAAGAATATTGAATAATCTGTGTTCATATATAAAAATACGGTATATTAAATAAAGGGTACTTTATGTTTTTATATTATACTTTAAATAATTTTTAAACTCCATGCTAGTGAAGTGATTTTATACAGTGTACTTGTACACTGTACTGTATTTGTATTGCAATAATCAAATACATTCTGGTAATATGCATCAGTAGTTTTATTCAACATGTAACCAGTTAACACCTATACCCATTGAAGACTTTGTGTTCGGCGCGGTCAGATCGTTAATATCTCAATATATTCTTGTCGAATTATAGACTCAGACATGACCGCCTCAGTAGGTAGCCCAAATGCTAGTTGCTTAGTGTTATTCATTTTTGCAAGCAAAAGGCAATATCCTTTTATTTTACAAGCAAAAACAGAAGTTATCTTGAAATCACTTCCAGAATCGTGATCCATATGACAACTCCTCACATTCCTAATGCAAACTACTTGTTCAGCAAATCAAATGGGATATTTCCAATCACCCGTCATAAAATACTATTATTTCAAACTTGAGTTAGTTTTGGTAATTTTTCAAGAATGGAATTACTTTCTCAAAAATTAACTAATATTTCCAGGAAATCTTTCTATTCTTTGCTAGGCGCTCATAACTCAGAAAGTAGGTATAGCGTAGGTAGTGATAAAAAATCCTGAGAAAACTTTTTTATTTTGATAGCTTCATAGTATGAAAATTGAGAAACTTTGAAAAATATCACTAGCAAAAAGTTTGTTTCAGCCGGTTACATAGCCTAAATGAGGAACACCAAAACATAGCCCACTTTTGGCGACAACTTTCTATGAACAGGATTTTGGTAGGTTAGTCTACTGGTGTGACAAAAATGCCTCAATCTTTACCGCACCGCAATAATTGTATTGAAGAATAATCATAAACAAAACTACCTATCTTTTGATTATTGTTTTATATAAATCCTTCCATTATTTCTGGCCAATCAGAGAATGAAAAAATGACCCTCGTAGATTAAAAAATATTATGCTGTCTTATGCACTAATCCTCAATATGACAATAAAGCTGATTATTCAAAGAACTTTACAAAGTATGAAGACTACTATATATCCATGTAAGTTTTCCGCTTGGATCGGCACTCTGAGCTCCAATCTACCTTCGTTGCTGTTTTTAACAAAAAATAATACCAACGCTTCCTATTCAGCCAATGCAGATCTCACTGTTTTTATATATAATCTGGCTTTCTCTTGATAATGGTCAAAAATAGTTGAGCGGCGAAGTTAGAGGGTAGCAGGGAAGTTATAGCTGTGAGTGTTGCATATAATGCTTGTATCTAATGTCTCCGCTTCCTTCTACATTCTACCGTACCTTCGCCGCTTCACTAGCTTTTGACCCTTACACCTCCATCTGGTTATTGAGAAGGAAATACCAACATACAGGTGCATACTCCGCTTGCAATGTTATCCAATTCCAACGCTTTTACATTCCCTTGAGAACACTAAAATTTTATTTTATGGTAGTCTAGAAACCGCAACATTTATGAAATTAATATCGCATTGATAATAATTCAACAGTTACCTATATAGGGATGATTGTTACAACTTTCAATGAAATTTTATAGTTGTGAAATGTGACTTCACATGTAGTTTTTCTCGATAATGAATAAAAACAAATTAGAAAATGTCAAACACTGTTTAAAAGTGCAAATAAACACGTAGTACTTGTTTTATTCGTTTGGAATGTAATTTGTTTATTCATTCAAAAATGATGATAGCTTTGAATAATGAAAATAAAAACAGCTCCATCACATAGAGGTACTTGTCGAAAGATTCAAGAGAATTCAATTCGATTGATTTCAAGCTTCCAATCAAGCTATCCCAGAATTGAAGAAACTCTGGTTTAGTTGTCTGGAGTCAATCAATTCACGTCTGCTGTTAAACATAGATTTGCCAAATTTGCTATGTTTTGTGTTCCACTAGTTTTAATTCTGATTTCTGGTGTTTGGGCGGATTCAAGATTATTTTGTTTTGGTTACATCTAATAAATTATTGATCCCTAGAAAAGAAGGATTTAACTTACCTCGTAAAATAGTATACCTCAATAATCACTGCAATTACAAACTTGTAATTGTTTTTATTGATTTTACCCGTAAAGTTTACATAGATCCAACAACTGTTTTCACACCCAAACAATTTATAAAAAATTATAAATGTGTAGAAAAATGTGTAATTTTCCACCACCTTAGCTAACAAAGAATTCCTTCACACAAGAGAAGACTTTTTATCATTTCATTTGATACAACAATCCCTGGAACTATGTATAAGTTTATAAATTGTCAAGAAAATTGTACCTGAGATGCCAATATTATGTCAATTAAATCAGAAATAAAATCTAATCCAACCAATTCAACCTGAATGTGAGAGTTATCTAGTTAGATGATCAATATAATCTTAATTGATAATGAATATTACAATGAACACAGAACATAATTTAAAATAATATATTACATACAAACCCTGCGAAAAAGTGTTCAGCAATTTTAGTTGGCTTGTCATACATATGAAATTATATCCAATGGGTGAAAATTCAATCTCCAACAGTCTTTATAGCCTAAATTGTTAAGTTAATACACAATGTGATGGACATGAAATAAGTTAAGCTGCTACATAAGAGCTATGAAGCTCCAACATACAAAAATATAATCATAATATTATGTTTTCGGAAGAAACTTGTATTAGGGGCCAAATTTTAAAAGGGTTATTTTTAAATTACTAGGAATTTTCAATTCAAGTGAAGTCTAAGAATTAAAACTGACAGAAGAGAAACATTATCTTCACCAAGGAATAGCAGCTATACATTACTGAGTATTCTACATAAAAGAACTTTATTATAGCACAGTCACAAAGCATTGTAGCTTCAAAAGTCAGTGTACACACACACAAATAAATACATACTATAGACATATTCACAATAATAATTAATCACCCAGAAAGCTTATAAATTCCATATTAGAATAGTTATCAAGTCTAATAGAAAATTGATCAAACCTTTCACAAAGAATAGTTACATAACTTTAGCATATTGTTGCAGCTGCCTAAGAATGAGGGACACAATACAACAAAATTAGTTTCAAGTTTGTCCAATAGTTTTGATTGTTTTATTTAATAAAAGTATAACTATTAAGAAATATAATATTACTAACCTAGATCAAACATACAGTAACATTTTACAGTAACAAGCTGAAAAGATGCCAAATGGAATAAAGAATAAAGTACGGTACTTTAAGTATATTAGATATTACAAAATACGTTAAATATCGAAGGGGATACTTTTCAAATTACAAAGAATAATACTGTTATTAGAATAAAAGTGATGCTGAAATAGATTTGCTGATTTGTAATGTTAGGTAATGTTAAAGAGTCAATTGCACGAGTATAAAATTGATGATAAACGGTCAGAGCATCAAAAGGCAGGACCAAATAGTTGAAATTAACAATATAAAATTTTCCTCACAGCATATATAGTTACAACACACACAACTATAACATGTGTACCTCTATATATTATGTACATTTCTTTGTAGTAAAAAGACAATATAGAGCTTGTTAACAATTTAAGTTATACAATAATCAAGAGAGAACACAATTCTATATTCTATATTCACCAGTAACTATAAAATTTGGCATCATACTGTTCATGAAGACATCTTTAATATACCAGTGAGATGTACTGAAAATGCTAAAGATAGATTCAAAATTTCTCACTGTTAGCAATGATTACTATATTATGCAGATTTGCACCTTATATTATATTAGGGATTAGAGAGACTAACACTATTTTCCTCAGGACACAAAGGTACGACATACAAACCAACCAAGGGCGAAATCATAATTGTTTCGTAATAATATGTTCAAGTTTGTCGACATTTTATAAATGTTCTTATAAGCTACGTTATCAACATTCTTCCAGCTTAAAATTGTGCCTATTCCGCAATTGCAAGTTAAGGATGACTTGCTAGCGGCGACATCTGATCCAGATGTCAGTTAGTATGAGAACTCAGCTCATAATAACTGTCTATTCAATTATTCATTCGACTCGAATTACATTAATCATTATCATGAATAGGTAATTGATTACCACTTCCACAGATAAACAACTATTGAAACGACACATCAATTTTCTTTTCTTTATTGTCTGTAGGTTTTCATCATCATCATCATTCAATAAATAGAAAACTAGAATTGTCAAATTTCATTAACAAGTGATCTTTGGCTGTAAAATTGATCATTTTTTGACTTCAAGTGTACCCGTTTTTTCGAAAACTGAAAGGCTAATATTCAAAATATAAATTTTGGAAGTGAACATTGAGGCAATATAATATCATTTTGTTCATTACTAATAGTTCCTAATCGATAATATATTATATATCTATTTTTCATTTGTGTCAAAGACATCAAGTTCAATTACCGAAAACAAGATTATAGAAAAAATTAATCACATTTTGATAGTAAAGAAGCATAAAATACAAGCTTTATAGATAGCTATTTGTTAGGAAAGCACAAGTCGAATCATTGCTTTTCAACTAAAATCAGCAATGGTCTACAAATAGCATTATAACAAGGTTGTACAGTCTACAATATCAATATGCAATTGAAAATAGTGACCAGAAAGAATATTAAATTTTATTTTTGGTGACGAATAAGTAAATTACAATGCACACAATTAGTACATGGCAGGTATAATTTTGAATATATTATATTTATTTTGTACATTTTCACATCAATTTGTACGAGTTCTGTTCCGTCTGAACAGGTATCATTCAAGAATTGCTTTCACTTTCATTAGTTAACTAGATTACGAAAACACCAAAACTTGCCATGTGCTAACTTTGTGAACAGAATATTATATAATATATACTATAATATATTTCGAAAATATGAAGCCGATTGGCCTTGTAGCTGACAATTTCAATTTAAAAAATCCAACCGCTTAATGAGCGCATATATAGATGATTTCAAGTGAACTAGACGGTATATACTTCGCTTACTGAGAATAGAAGGCAGTGATTCCATTTTTGAAATACACTTTGAAAAAGAAAACAATTCCATGCCCAGCAGAAAGAAAATAATTTTAATTTGTAGCCAGAACCAAATGCCTTCATCTTAAAGAAGCCTACATCTTCCCTTCTTCTTTTTCTTCACCTGTAGGAAAACAGCATAAGAAATAATTGAGTTAACAAATTATCAAGCATCAAGCGAAATATTATTATACAATTACAAATCAAATCAAAATACAACAAACTGCTTCAAATTACAAAACAAATAAAACGACCTGCTGTTCTATGTACAATGGTGACATCTTTCAATATCTTATCTATTTTTTTTAAATACTTCATATTATGAACTTCTCAGTTTTGTTTTTTGCTAAGGATTATCTAAATTGTAATGAGTACTTTTTGGCTCTCAGTGACTCCTTCCCGCACACGGACAAATTATCCAAGCGCGAAGTCTATACATATCACATGCATTTTGTTATTTGTATTTTATTAAGTAAAAAAAATAATTTGAATGAAATAATTTAAAATTGTTCATTCGACTTTCAGTAATATTCAATAGGTATTGCAATTCACATGGACTTATTGCATGAGAGAACTCAAGTCAATAAGCATATTATGAAACGGTATTATTTTAATACAAAAATAATACGACTTAGTTACAGATAATTTACAAATATTGAAGAGTAGTACATGTGTACGAAATCTATCTATTAAATTCCAGTCGGAGCTTGGAATTAGTTACATAAAAGAAGTGATAAAAATCACAAAGTGAAGAAATATTAAAAAAAAAAATAGAACTTTGAGCATAAATCCTTACCCAATGAAAACACGATGTTTGTAATATCTATGGCCTCATTACACAGAATAAGAATTCATTGACGTAAGCCGTAAATGATTAGTAACGATTTAATATTAATAAATATGAAAGATAAACGATACTTCATAACTGTATACTGTATGCAAGAGCTCAGTATATGAATTTACAGTAACTGACATACTTCGGATGACATTAGAAACTATTTTTATATGAAAATTTACAATCATCAACACTAGGTGCCTTTAAAAAACTTTAGATAACAGTGCCGCCATTACCAATAGAAATTATATTTTTTATTTAATTACATTTTTAATCAACAATAACGAAATTTAATGAAAACGGTATAAATAATACAACAGCTGGCAGCTTATGATATCATAGCATTGCACTTGTCTAAGTCAGCAAATTAATAGAATAGATAAAACGTTTATTGAGACAAAACAAGCTACCTTAAGCAAACCTTGGAGAGGTTGCATGACCAGGTACCATCATATGAACATGTAAGATTATATAGACTAGGAATAGGAATATTTCTGCATTAATTTGTTAATTGTGGCGCAGTAATATTATGAGTCGAAAAAGAAGTAATAGAATGATAATTTAGGATTGGTTTGTATGAATGAATTGGAAAAATGATTACAGTAATTACCTGAAGAGCGGCTCTGGTAGCAGTTTCAAATACTTCACGAACACCTTCCTTACTCTTGGCAGAGCATTCAAGATAAGCGAAGGCGTTGATCTTCTCTGCCATGGCTCTTCCTTCTTCAGGCTTCACTGGTTCTTGCTTCATTTTACCTAGTTCTTTGATAGTGTTCGGATCATTTCGCAAATCCTGAAGGAATCAAGTATGCAATGATAACAAAAAGAATAATTGATAAACCTGATGATTTTGCAGCATAGAAACAGTAGAATAAAATGAGTGAAAGACCAAAACCTAAAAGCTGGATTCACACATATCAGTTCCAGTGTACGTGTCCGGTAAAGTGAAATTATTATTCCTATGAGTTGTAATGGGACTATTCATACTCGCTCGGCGGGCTGGGTGATCCCATTAGAATTCATAGGAATAATAATTTCACTGTACCTGCCACGTACCCTAATACTGATATATTGGAATCCATCTTATTATTCATCAAGTAACAACAATAGCCTTCATAATAGTGACATTCACTTTAAATGTCAGCATTACTAATCAATTACATCAATGCTTCCCATTTAATCAATGTTGACAGTTTGATCTGAATATCAATACAGCTGCCTTGCGGCACATAAAGGTGCGAACAGAACGAGTAAGTCGCGGTGGAGATTTCGGTTTCCAGCGATAATAATAGTCAATAGTCAGCTGTTAATGATAGAAACATTTGAATGTCATCGTGCTGAAAAAAAAACGAGACAACTGTTCTGTTCACTCCCATGTTTACAATGCGTTTGTGTTAAATGAAGGTAGATAAGATAGCGTGCGCGACCTACACTGAAAGCTACTTATCGACCTCATCATTTCGTTCGTACTCTAACACAGTGATATGATTCTTGCATGGAAATGGTGCATTATTTTAGCATCAGAAAGCAGAAAAGATAAACCACCTCGAGTGAAATTGCAATTTTATCAATTTTGGTTTTGAAATATACCATTAAATAGTGAGTAAATGTATGCCAGTATAGCCTATAATCGTATGTTTCAGCCTCTTCACTTCAATGGGTGTTTCTTCCCTAATGTGCCAAACATTAATATTATTTATGAATAATTTATTAGTATTATAATTACTTAACGTACTCGATTATTTTCAAGAAAAGCAGGCTAAATTTCGACCACGAGCCTACCAGCACCGTAAAAAGGCTGCAAATGATATTTCATCTTTAATGGCGTGTGCACAAAGGGAGCGGTCATAGCGGTCTTAGGAGGATATAGCTATTGATATCCAGATACGAGGGTAGGCTGATAAGTAATGCACCGATAAGTGCACCGCTGATAAGTGATTCGCCGGTCATTTTGAATCAAGTCTTCTATGAGTTTACGATTATTATTATCATCTGTGACGGTGATTGGACGGCCGCTACGTGTTTTATCAACAATTGAGGCTTTTCCAGTTGGCAATCTCAAAATTTATAACCATCGATTCACGGTAAACACCTATCAACAGTATCTTCACATTAAACAACTTTTAAACGACGTTGAATCTTACTAGGATTCACTTTCTCAGTAGTTGAAAATTCGAAAGCAGCTCGTTGTTTACTTCGCGTTGACATAATATCAGAACACGACGCAACACCTTCAAACTCTGCAGCCATGTAGAGGATAAATAGCACTTCCACATGTCACCAGCCGCGCTTCTGAAGGTTATATTTAGTTTGTGCTCTACAAGCATGTTTGCATTACTTATCAGCCTACCCTCGTATATTTCTATATCCTTCTAAGACCGATGGAACTAACTAACTGCTACCGAGTAACCAATATAACGTAGGTAATAGCAACTTCCAACAGTACCGCGCTAATAAAATTTTCTAGCTTCAGAATTGAACGTGTTCATTTTTCCCAGTTACAAATGCGTGCTAGTGAGTGACGTAACCAGCTGGCAGCTAGCGAGTAGCTATTTTTACCAGGGCCTGGGCACATTAGTGATTTGGTGCTACAAAAAAGTTGGTGAGGACTGGAACACAATCGATTCTTATCTACCTGTCACACTAGAAACGGAGATTTGTGGGGTGACTGCAGTGATGCATTAATAACCCAATTACCACGGTTTTACCCCTAGTACACAATTACACATATGTATACTGAATACTGAAGACAGGAATTTTTGCTTAAATGACGTGCAACGGACAAAGAGGCTGTGTTCAAGGAAAGGAAGATCTGTAGTTACAGCTGTTGTTTGAAACCTGCTGAACGTGATATGCCCATCTATAGTGCCAATAAGTCAATTTTCGTTGATTTTCACCTGCTGCTCAGCGACTAAGTTGCTGTAGGTGCCCCTGCCTATTGATTGGTCTTAGGGTGCGAGCACATACAGCAACTAAGTTGCAGAACAGCAGGTAGAATTCTACAAAAAAAAATGACCCATTGGCTCACTAGAGCAACTTAGTTCAAAGCAGTTTCCAAAGAATATGAGTAATGATAGGCCATTCATTCATTCCTTGTGGACAAAGGCAGCTCCTTTGTCCATTGCACTTGAGAACAGATTGGCATGTCAACATACAATACGATATACGATATAAAGCTTAAATGTTGTCGTACAAATTCCTTGAGATTCAGTATAACAAGTAGAATGTAATAGCATTTAGAATAAAAATAAATTTCCTGTTCTGAAAATTTGTGTAAGAGAAGATTTGCTCTATCATTGTTCTGCGGTCCTAAACTTTGTCCAGATGTGTTATTGTCTTCTAGAGGTAGAATCGGGTTATTCATGCTTCACTAGACTCACCAGGCAAAATAGAACCATTTCAAGTTGCAGTGTGCCCAGTAGATAGGTAACGCTTGTATTCTATTCCTCATCGAGAAAGTTGCACCAAAAACGTTTCTGTATATGCTCGCACCTATAGTGTCTTTGTCTGATTTGATTGAGGTAAGGATAACCAAATCCAAGAGTGTGCAAAGAAGGAGTGAATTGACAGCTTTTAGTAGTATCTAATAGATAGTAGTTACTACCCAAAAATGAATGTGACAAGTTTTAGTAGAAGCTATTTCACTAGCAGCAACTGAAACAAAGCTGATAAATAACGGGAGTTTCACGAGAAACGCAACCCAATTTTAAATATTGGATATTAAATTATAATGATATTAAATTTTATGATATTAGAACAGAGTGGCGCAGATGATTCGGATGGGTTTAAAATACTTGTCAAACTGTAAATTTTCATGTTATTGGATTGAAACAAGTGCAAAATGTGTAGTTACAATGGAAGTTTATACATAAAAAAATAGGTGTTCGTTTTTGTAAATTACATCCATCAAATGCCCTCTTTGTCGAGCGACGCATTCTTAGAGTCGATCGTTAACGTTCTGCATTGCCCGCCAAGCACATCATCAAGAATTGACGATCACCACACTTACGGCATGTAGTTCCAACAAGACGGAGCAACTGCACGTACCGCTAGGATATCAATGCAAACTGTACGCGTCTGTTCCCTGCACCGTATTCATACAATATAGTGTCATGGTAAAATCATAGGATAATTCACAATACTCAATTGATTCCATAATAAATATTATTTCAATACCGTAATGGAGATTTCCATTGGCCCCCTCGCGCACTGGACCTCACGGTATGTGTGTTTTCTTCTGGGACTATTTCAAAGCAAGGGAAAAGTTGGTCAAACCTCGGACCATTCAGAAGTTGAAGGCAGCAATTCGCAACGAAATCACATCAATTCCTAGTGATGAGCTTGAACGGGCAATGCGGAACATCAAGGACAGACTCCAAGAATGCGTCGCTCGAGAGGAAGGGCATTTTATGGATGTATTTTTCAAAAACTAACCTAACTAAGTCTCCGTCAATAAACTTTCATTGTAACTACAAGTTTTGAACTTAATTTCAATCCAATAGCTTTAAAATTGACAGTTTGACAAGTAGGCTATTTTAAATTCAGTCATCTGCGCCACTCTGTAGTAGATGAAACCCTGACTTGTGATGATAACCTTCTCATCCTGTCTTATTAGGTGACTAGAACAAACAATTTTTCAGATCTTTGTAAGCGATCTTTATTAGTAGGCGAGTTAGCTTATTAGGAACTACAGTATAGGGGAACTCTATGCATAACTTATCTAGCCCAAATTTGTAAGATTTGATTTGAAAACAAAACAAGTCTCTAGAATGAACACGCGTCATCCTTGTTGAAGCCTTTTCTGACACATCTAAACAAAAATACACTAAACAGAGATCAAAGCTCTCTTCAACTAGTTAAAGAGAGCTTTAACTAACAATTACATTTGTTTCTCAATAGAATTCTGCCAAGGATGCCAATATAGAAGTTTGAGGACCTAAAATTCACCTATGTATTACAACTATCTTCTCAATCTTTGGGTTGCTGCATCGTAAAACGACCGTTTGTGTAGTGTGAAACCCTTATAACAAGTGTTACATATATTTAAAGAAAACTATGTATTCATACCTTTTTGTTGCCAACCAATATTATGGGCACATTTGGGCAAAAATGTTTGACTTCTGGAGTCCACTTCTCTGGTATGTTTTCCAGGGAATCTGGAGAGTCAATGGAGAAGCACATAAGTATAACATCTGTGTCAGGATATGACAGTGGACGGAGTCTGTCATAATCTTCCTGGCCGGCAGTATCCCACAAGGCCAGTTCCACCTAAAAAAATGTTTTATTTTCTTTTAATTCAATTCTGAAATAAAATTCTTGAAAAAACATGTTAACATGTTCTAGAAATCAAAAAAAAAATGAGGCACTTGACATGAAATTGAACTGTAGATTTACTGAAGCCATTTGTATGTTCTACTTTCAATGTTAGTTATCAAAATGTCAAAATTACCGCAATGATTATTCAATTATGCCATTTATTCATAAAGTATAAGCCATGCTTATAATCTATGATAAGATAGTGTTATTCATGACTGAACTTAGTTCAATAGAACCTTCATTAATAATATAATATGATAGATTGCAGTAGTTTGAATAAGAGACAAGAAAATCTGCAGGTTTTCTAATCAAATCAAATCTTAATTCAATTCAAAATAATAAGCACTACAACTGAATTAAATGTTTACAAAGTTTCTCCATAACGCATCACGAAATGTTGTGTACATTTTACCACAATAGTTTCTTTGCTACTATATGTCATGAAATAAAAGAGTACTTTATTAGGCATAATAAGGAATGGAAAGTAGATCCTACCACTCAAATCTTAATGATGCCAAAAGCATAAAAATTGAGTATTATGGAAATGAAACTATTCTAGTTTAGTGTTGTACTATAAATGGAAATCATGAAGGAACCTCAACAAAAACAACTATATTCATTACATTGGTATACGATTAAAAAACATATCATTAGAGTTACAAGAAAGTAATTCAACTGGATTTTTCAAACCCTGTTGGAAAACGTTATGGAAGCAAGGTAAAAATTATTCAATATTTGACAGAATGTTTAGAGTTGGAAGTATGGAAGTGGAAAGAAGCCATGAGTTAATGTTAATATTCTAATATTCAATACAGTCCAAGCATTTATTTGTTCGGACCGTGAACAAAATTGTGGTTTCAGTGGGAGCTGCGAGTAACCAATGTGCGTTGGACTAGTTAGAGCTCAAAGTGATGATATAAATAGGAATGACATCCATTGATAATACTGTGTGATTTTTGAATTTGAGAGTGAGTGAATGAATAGGACTATAATAAAAAGTTGAAACACCCAAGATAAAAAGCATGAATCATCCCTCATTCAACTGCATCATTACTTCCTTCACTTGATATGCAAATTACTGTAAGATTATGTCATCCAATATTTTGACAAGTCTGTCACTATCTTGTTGAATACCCAACAGTTGATTTATTGTCCTTAGTCATAAGCAGAGGAAACTTCTATAATCTTCTAAAACTTCTTTATATAGGTAGAAAACCTTCTACTGTATTCTGTGTCATAAGTTATTGAGAGAGTTAATTAAGGTTTAATGATTGGAATTGGAAGTTATTCCTTTAAATTTAAAAAGCATACAAAACAATAGAAGTTTGTTATTTTTTGTTATTTTCTATCTTGATACATCTGATATACATCTTTAAACATCTGATTATATGTTATGATACAAAACTAATGATTTTTGTAAAGCTTTACAATGATTAATTTATCTGTCGAGTATAGTATATACTCTATTGAAAAGATCGCAGTAAATTGGAACAGAATTATTGTATCTGTTAAAGAATGGAATATTCATTTAAAGCAATATATGAATGAGACTCGATTGTAGATTGATTTACCTGTTTCCCATCGACTTCAATATCAGCAACATAATTTTCAAAAACTGTAGGCACATAAACTTCAGGAAACTGATCCTTGCTAAACACTATGAGGAGGCATGTTTTACCGCAGGCACCATCACCAACTATTACCAGCTTTTTTCTAATAGCAGCCATTTACCCTAGAAAATGCAACAGACAAAAATACATAAGTTCATGTTTTTTATTAGAAAAAATAGTAGATATCCACAAAATTTTCCAAAACAGACTTCCATATGGGGAGACTTGAGATATGTCAAAAATCAACTTATCATTTCCATATGGAGTACAAAGAATCAAGAGGGTAATGGTTTCTTTTCATTATACAATAGCAAGAACCCACATAATTTTCCGAAACACTTCTATATGAGGTAAAAAAAACCATTAACCAAATGAATAATATTCATCCACAGTACCAAACATTGGTGGAGTAGGCAGACAATGAAATTGGGAGTACTGAACCTGATATCTGTCACATAGGCTATTACGAATATTATTTTATACCAAATATTGATTTTCAATACTTAGTGTAAAAAGTAATTCATCACAAACCTTAGAAACAGGAATGATTTCTTCATTTACAATAAATCTTTCAAGTCTAGAATTTATTGATTCCAATCAGTGAGCTATGAGAAGTGAGAGGTTAGTAATTCAAAGCTTTTAGCTTTGAGGAGGAGAATATTTTTATGATGGATTCTATAAAATAACAGTGAAAAACTACAACATGGATTTGGAATGGATCAGATGCGATAGACAATTATCAGCATTACAATAACTAGTAATGAACAAGCCACTTAATAATATTTGTAATTTGTGAGCCAATCAAGAATTTATGACATAAATATTATTAATTGGATAAGTACTTTATGTGAAAAATGGAATTAAATATTTAATTGTATCAGAAAGTGAATTACTCTCACGTTCTGTAACAATGGTTATATTTTCAAGCCAAGTTAAAACGGTTTATAGATCACAGTTGCTTCACATATACAAACAATGGAATTTATAATAACGAAAAACTCTCATGATAATTATACTAAACCCTAGGAACATCATTTTCTCTCTGGTTAACATTTGTTGGGCTGGTTGGCAGCAACTCTCCATCCGCCTCTCTGTTATCCGCCATCCTTTTTAGGTGTCAGTAGTTGGTACATCTCAGATCCCTCTTCAGTTTACCCTGTACTCCAGTCTTGGCCTTCCTCGCGCATTCCTTCCCTTTTTGTTAGTCCCTCATGTCGAAGTATATGACCAACTAGTTGTGATCTTCTCTTTTTTATTTCTTTCAGTAGACAACCTTTCTCCTCAACTCTTTGAAACACCTCTTCATTCGTTACCTTCTCTTTCCAGCTGATCCTCAGCATTCTTCTGTAGCACCATGTCTCAAAAGGAGAAATTCTTCTCTCTTCTTTCATACCCATCGTCCAAGCTTCACTTAGATAGGTTGCAATGCACCATTAATACGTTTTGAGCAACCGTTTTCTCACTTCTAGACTCAAAGTTATTGTAGTCAAAACCCTCTTTTTATTATTGAAATCATTCTTTACTTGATAAATCCTGCTAGGTATATACTACTTATTTCATCATCAGTGATCTTGCTTGCTATGTCATTACTATGGGTGAAAACTAAAACTGCAGTTGAGCCAAAGTTGAAAGGTTTGATTTTTAAAAACGTACAAGTCATTTTGTAGCTTACTGAAGCAATAAATTGAATTTGGCCTATCCTCAACCAAGACGTCTTAAATCAAGGATCCTATTTGACGTTTGAAGAGTGGAATGAAGCTAACACAAAACAGATAACGAGACAGAGATGAAATCAGAAAGAGGTGAAAACGAACTCCGGATGATGACCCCAATATTGGTGTTCCTGAACAACAGAGAATGGTGTAGCCTAAACAGGTTCACAACAAATGTGAGTAAAAGTACTGAGCTGTCAACAGCATGTACCCCCGTGCTTTGACTCCCGATGTGGATGCAGTGAAACCTAGACTATTCAACATCTGCTGTTTTAATATTCATGATTTCTTCATGCTGCTGAGGATGAGGAAAACCACAGGCTGAAATCTGAGTCTATACAGATGTAGAATGAAGACAACATTCAACAATTTCGGCCTATGCATGCACATGATTAATAGATAAGACTGATGCAATTTATGATCCAGAGAGGTTTGCTATTCCAGTCATACAGACATTTCAAACATGAACTGCAATGGTATTTGAATGAGCTTTTAGAGCTTTGTTTTCTGTTTTACTTGCCTAGTAAATTTTCAAGTATTACCTAATATTCTGAAACCAAATTTTTCGAGCTGAAAAATATTAGAATAAGGCGATATGGCTCCATTATACTGTCTTTTATATGAAAATATTATCCGAAAATATTCAGAAACCCATAACCCTAGCCTCTTGCTTCACTAACTATACGAATGACAATAGAAAGAAGACCATTTTTCTAGAGTACTTGTAAATTCACACATTAGAAAAACTAATATTAGGAACACTGATTGGTCCATTACTCAGCATATATCCAAACAGTGCCACATCATGAAAAAACGTTTCCTATTTCATAAAAAACCATAAAAGAGAGCTAAAGCATCTAAAATATATTAATTTATTCAAATTCATAAGTATTTTTTTTTTGTTTATCTTTATTCCACCCTTTCTTATGAAGTGGAAAAAAATTATCTCCCATTACTTCATCGGGTTCAGAGATTCAAATACTACTCTACATTTACAAGATTTTTTAAATAATTTATATAAACCAAAAAAAAATGTTTTCCCTGCATGGTCAATCCTCTTTACTGAAAATATCTCAGAAAGACTTCCTTGTTCGAGCTAGGAAGACTTTCGATAAGATGTGAGCTATTCACTTCTGTGAGCTAGAAGTTAAAGATTTGAAGAGGACTCTGTGCGAGAAGCTTGAGCAAATGCTAGGTACTATACTGCCTGAGTGAAGAGTCAGGGATTTGTTTCCACAACGCTATGTCAACACAAATAATGATCTCAACTTGATTTTTGATGAACGTTGAACTTTCAAATAACCTGACTAATTTAATCGAAGCACAGGCTATAAGGATGCTACATCGACAGCAATCTGATTTTGCAACGTTACACGGAGATATAATTGTGACCGTTTCACCAATATCCTGTTATAAAAAAACTAACATAATCTATTCAGAAATTAACCTCTTCATTTAAGTTAAAGGTTTAAGACGTGCACTGATATGGAAATAGCTTGAAACAATTTGCCGGCCAGGAAAGCCAAGACGAGTAAGGCCACCCTTCAGTCCGCTAGTCGTGTGTTCGAATCCCGCCGGTAGGCATGGACGTTTGATCATCTCATCAAATCACCGTCACAGTTTCCATTGCCCACGCACAATTCAAAAGATTATAAGGGCCTCATCCGCAATAAACAATTTCTTTATTGAGTCCTTTCTCAACTTTCTATAGCCTGTTATATACTCTTATGTACTCTTTTAATGAGCCCCTTGGAAAACTATCGACAGAGGACTCAACTAAAACACTTGACAAAGGACAAATCTGGATTTGCCATGGTGTCGTTTGTTAAAATTGAGGGATTGCTAGCATTGAATATGTTCAACCACCTACCAGAATCAGTAAGGGCGCACTTGGTGAGTGCTTTGAAATCATCAGTATCTCCTCTTATCCTTTTATTTCATACAAAATAAATCATTTTTCATAAGGTTGAGTAAAATCTGCTCGTTCATCCACAGAGTAGTCTTGGAGTTCCTCACTGGACAGTCCAATATCATGGACTTTCGATAATATTAGTGGTCATTCTATTATAGTTGGTTAAATGTGGACTGCAATATCAGCTACATAAGGTGCTAGCAACCTTTATGATAAAATATGATTACTTAACATATCTTATCTCAAATTATCATAATATATTATTATATTACGGTATTGAAAAAAATATTTTCTTGATCTAATTGAATAAAATATAATTGATTAAAAAAAAATATAAAATATTACATTAGTTATACTGATATCAGCTATCCTCTATGTTGGCAGAGAATCGGCAACGCTGTTCTCATATCTTTCTCCACTGCCATTATAATGTGGACCTCACTATGGATGCATTTTTTCGAATAAGTTTTTTTTTGCATTTTTCTAAATAGGCTCTACATCATTTTTTTTAGTTTTCCAATTTTACAAATTGAAAATTATACTTCTATTTCAAAGTCAACCAACAAGGGTATATATACTTTGAGGCATAACTGCAATTTAATCTTATAGTTAGTCAATAAAAATCAAGATTTTAAACGGATGAGTCCAGTGAAATAATCACTTTAATATGTAACACTCGAGAATCTTAATTATTCACATAAAATACTTATGTAACTAATATCCAACACAAAGCATCAAATTTAGCTCAAGGAGGATATGTTTCAGTCATGATACTATTTCTATTTCATACAAAACTGTGAAAGTCGGCTGTATTACCATTGAGGAAATTTCAGCATCTGTTTATTCAAAATTAATATTACTTATTATCAATTTATATCAAGAACAACCAGAATTTAATTCAACTTTTATTAAACAATGGATTAGAGCGGAGAGGAAGGATGCTAACTAATACAATATTGTTGATTTCGTACTTGAATTTGCAAATTTAATTTTATTTTATAATTTATGCAACATTTTCTCAACAAATCATAAATAATTGCAAGTTGAAATAGAAGAAATTTGCATCACGAACATCGAAAATAGAAATATTTGATTGCTAAACTTGTTCATAATTATGTGTTAATCCACAGTTTTGGGAAAGCTCAACCTAACCTAGCATATCAATCGAAATATCAAGATGAACTTTTTCAATGAATAATTTCATTTTTATTAGAATAAATATTTTCTGTCACCACCACAATTCACATAACAGACTGCAATAAATCCATATTGGGATAGTGAATTTAGGTTAGCTTACAAATTTAATTTCCGATAAAAATCAACTAAGAAACCAGTAAGTTAATAAAAGAGAAGGGTAGCTTATCCTACAGGTAAATCAGTGATTGGGTGGGTTAATGAGATTATCCCATACAACCCACACATCCACTTGTCTATTGATCGTTTTGATGCATTTTATTGGAAATGGGGTGGTCCATTCTCAATCTCAAGGTTTTCCTTGTAACACCACCTTTTCCATCCCTTAGCAACGAGTGTCGATATCGAATACCACAATATCTATCGGCAAATATGTCAATTATTATGCCAGTGACAGCCAGCCCATCGAATTTCAATAACTCAATATAACCCCAAATATAAATCAAATAATGTCAATAGGTAGTCGGTGTTGGTTGTCAACATTACGTCATTTGTATTAAAATTTCGAACAGGTAAATAGAAAACTTGATTAATTGATGTTGTGTGTTGATTTTTTTTAGTCAGAGACATTGAAATACGATAGAAATGTCTTCCAATCATTGAAATAGCTTCCATTACTATCTCATCGTTCTGCTGCCTACTACGAACATCAACAACTCAAGCCAAAAGCAGAAAAGATGCAATAAATATAAAATAATTATCAAATTATGCACATTGAAAAGCACTATTTAGTTAATTAAAAAAACATTCTAATTATTTCAATGAAATAGAACTAACCGGAAGAAAATTCAGGTAGCCGTAATGGGTACAGACTAGGGTCGATAATTTCTAGGTGCCGTTCACCAATTTATGAGACAATAAAACATTATTAAACACACTCACACTTGTTTTCTTAGTTAAATATGTATGTAATAAGAGATGTATCATTTACCTCGATTATTCTAAAGCACAATGATTGTGAAAAAGCAAAATGGCTACTTCAATATTGGAAATTGGAAGCCAATGGGGCAGGTTTACTTACAGGCTTAACAATATGCTAACATTTGTTAGATGTTAATCTGGAGCTAGAGCGGAATTCTGCACACAAGTAAACCTCAGATAATTTATTCGCGTGTCAAAATTAAGGGTTTACAAGACAGGCTAACAATGTACTGTAAGTATATTAAAGATATTGGTAATGTCTATCAGTGGTGTCGTTAATTAGTAAATAGTACATTCATGTTAACTACAGTACTGTGAACTCTGTTAACACGCCTGTAACTTACAATATGAATAGTTTAAAATCTAAGAATAGTTTCAAGTTAAAACTATGAAGGAATTAAAGCATCTAATAAGTACAAAAAAAGAAAGAATCAATCTAGCTCATCTAACCTTATTGTTCACTGTGTTTTCTATGTTCAATAGAAAAATATAATCCAGATCCAGATTCCCAAGAGAGAGTAGAATAGTACAACAGCACTACCAGAAACACAACTCACACAAAATAATACACAACTTGTACTACATCAGTTTGAGTACCGTACACACAGTACAAGTTACGAGTAGGTACGTTACGACGTGACGACGTACGACGTCTTGTCTTGCCTGTGACAGACCGAGCCAAACCTATACTACTTTTATGATTAGTCTGTAATATGAATCATGTGCTATTGAAGGCAGCCATTCCAGCTACTATAGTTGTGTCGTCATCGTCAGTGATTTGTCAATGAGCTAATATTATTGAGCTTATTGTTTCCACTTTGACGATAAAATATCTGACAAAAACCAAATTCAAATCTCATTTCATTTTGATCGACAGTATAACTTGATATTGTGATTTTGAGATTTCTAAAATTGGGCTAGCCCATTATATCCCAATTATGAAAGAATTTTCCAAATGATTAGGATTTCCCATTCATATTGGCCATCCCCGTTTAGTGTAATAAATATTAATTTTCTGCTTCAATAGAAGAGAGAGTATAACTGACTAGAATAAATTAATATTATTCATGAATTGACAAACTTCACTTTATTGTTTATATCTTTCAATTCATCATTAGATTCACTATAAATATGAAACAATTTCAACCTAATTGTGAGTTTGAATCTTCTAAGATCGTTAACCATACCTCTACATTCGTTATGTAATTTGTTTTATATTGTAAATGAAACATCCGAACGTCACTTCAAAATACGCCTAAATCGGACCACTTCTAACTGCAACATTCAATATTTTTCAAAGTAACCTGAATCAGGCCTTTGGTAAGGTTAGGCAATCATCACGTACATATCTAAACCTATATTCGCACTGTAATTAAATAAATATCGCTCCTTATCTCAAAACCACACACCTAACCTCAATTCACCGTTTTTAAACTCTATTCATTATAATTAATTACAGTACATTACATTATATGACCCAAGTATAATTTTTATTGAATAGTAACTTACAAGAGTAACTAGAAATTTGTAATGGAGCGGGCAGTAAAGTACATACCGTACCGTAACTGAGAGTAAATTATTGTTTATGAAAGAAGAATTTAATAAAACGTTCTTTATATTAGAGCCCCATCACATAGTCAGATATGATCATAAATCAGGTCAAATCCTTTAAACTCTTATAACATTCAGACACCAGTGGGTCGCCAGAGATCAGCCATTAACGGCCTGCGCATGCTAGTACACCAGTGGAACACCAGGACTACTGGGCTGATGAATCAAGTGACACACCAGCCGGGTGGCCAAAATCTTGTGATCCTTCAACCATTTTTAACTTAATGGTTAACCCTTTGGCATCTACAATCTACATGCCTGTAGTTACCATGAATCTTGTAAACTCTTGAAACTCCTCCGTCGTTGATTTGAATATTTCCCCCTTTATTACTGAAAATATCAAAAGTATCTATTAAAACACGTATCTGGTGAGATTGTTGCCATGCATGACAACTATTTATTTCCGTGCAAATATAAATTTTTGTCAATGATGAGATTTGGGCATACAGATTCACGACCCAAGTATAATAGAAATGCTTCTTATAATATTATTACAAGCGATGGAATAACCAGTTTCATTTCTTAACCACCATGGTGTCGTTTTGAACTCATCTAAACTGGCTAAAAGCGATCACCCATTCAACAAGAATATATTTGGGGTTTCTTTTCTTATCTGAATGATTTGGTACTAGCACAACAACTAAGCCAACCGTTCCATCGCGATTGGACGGTCTGATATTGAAGAATTTGCTATATAGTCCAGTCAAATGGTCGTTTTTCAGGAAACAGCCCCGAAAGAATTTTTCTCGACGGTTCTATATGTATTTTGGGGCCCTGTATTCGAATCCGAAATTTGCTGACACGCCAGAGGGCGGCTTCACCCCCAAAACTCCCAAAAACCCCCAAAATTTCGGACTTTTTTCGAATTTCTCAATCAATCTCGAAAACCTTGGGTTTCTCAAGAAAAGACTTTCTTGACAAAATTAAAGAAAATAGAATTTCCTATAAATTGAGTGGTCGCGCAGGACTCTACCGTTTTTGGTTCCGGAGCTACGAATTTTCAAAAAGGGGTATTTTTTAAGGGGTTTTCAAAATTATGCAAACTCACCACTCTCACCATATACAACTTGAATATTTCACTAGTAATGATGAAAAACCACACATCACGTGAAAGAGAAATTAATTCTGAACAGGATTACTCAAGAATTTTCAAATTTAGTTGATGGGGAGGGGGACACACCCAAAAATAGAAAACAAATCGTTCAGTAAAAATACAAATTTTTCATGATAATACCTTTTCAAGGTCTTCCTAACAAAAAAACATATTTCGGCTGAAATCATCAGAAGAGTGTTGTTTTCTATAAGAATCACCCGTTAGATACACTTAATTCCATTATTTCCGGGTGGGGGGGGCACCCATAAGGATACGCCAAGGATCAAAACTTTAAACACATAACTTTTGACAGAATGGTCAGATCTCCTTGTTCTACAGCTCATTCTTCTCAGCACATCAAGGCGGTTCAAAATCATGTATCATAACTTAAATTTGATGAAAAAATAAAAATTCCTCTTTTAGTGTATTTTAGCCCATATTTAAATACACAGAAAAATTCCCAATTTCTATATTCAAAACTGTGTATCTCGGTAACCCGAAATGATAAAAAAGTCTCGACAGAAAAAAACAACCCTCGTCTGGTGATTTCAGCCGAAATATGTTTTTTTTTTGTTGGGAAGACCTTGAAAGGTATTATAATGAAAAAATTGTATTTTTACTGAACGATTTGTTTTCTATTTTTGGGTGTGTCCCCCTCCCCCTCAACTAAATTTGAAAATTCTTGTCCTGTTCAGACTTGCTCTTTCACGTGATGTGTGGTTTTTCATCATTACTAGTGAAATATCCAAGTTGTATAGGGTAAAAGTGGTGAGTTTGCATAATTTTGAAAAACCCTTGAAAAATACCCCTTTTTTGAAAATTCGTAGCTCCGGAACCAAAAACGGTAGAGTCCTGCGCGACCAATCAATTTATTGGAAATTCTATTTTCTTTAATTTTGTCAAGAAAGATTTTTCTTTGAGAAACTCAAGGTTTTTGAGATTGATTGAGAAATTCGAAAAAGTCCAAAGTTTTGGGGGTGAAGCCGCTCTCTGGCGTGTCGGATTCGGATTCGAATACAGCGCCCCAAAATACATATAGAACCGTCGAGAAAAATTCTTTTGGGGCTGTTTCCTGAAAAACGTCCATTTGACTGGACTAATAGGAGCATAACGATGTGTATTTCACCAAGGATACAGATTGTGTTGGTTATTTTTGAGACAGAACTATGAAGCTTTCCCGTCGAACGGCAAAATTTTTCAGGCACACTCATTTTTTTTATTTCTCAATAATCTTGTTCTAATCCGTTTTGCTCATTTGGTGCAAATAATCTATTTTTAGAATGTCTATAAATATAGTATGTACTTATATAGGCTACAGAACAGAAACTGCAATAAAATCTTTTTTATTCAATTCATGCTAAACTCCTGATTTATTACGGTAACTGTTGCCAAATTTTAAAGTTTTACGTCATAGTTGAGAACTATATTCATTCATTGCCTTTAATATCGTATAGTCGTTCTTTTATGTAACATTCTAATTGTAATTTATTCCCATCTCGCCTCTAGTAAAATGATCATCTAAAGTGTATTCAACATACCATTTTTCTGTACAAATTACTCATTTATCTAACACGTTTTATAATATTGTTGATGAAAAGAGAAAACATATACATCTTGGTAATTTAGTCTATTAAAAAGAAGAGAATACTTTCAGACTACGACAATAACAATAGAGAAGCTACTAATAGGTCTATATGTTGTTATTATTATTATTGTTATTATCAATATTAATAAACAATCTTAAAAAAGCCTTATGCGTTACAAATTTCCTTGATCTATGATCATCACATGAAAAACTAGTGGAGTCACTCATTTCGTACCGTATAAGTTGAGCTGATCTAAAATTATAATATCTAAAATAGTACTCTAACTTCCATCTTAGCTTGTACGATCAGCATAAGAAACAACACGAAATTTCTTGAACTTCTTACAGGGATTTGAGTATAGAGAATGAGGTGATATAAATTTAAATAGAAATAGTGTTTTGTAGTATGTTATGTAAATGTTATTACACTGTAAATAAAAACTGAAATTCATGTTCCAGGTCCGTATTGTGTCAGATTTCATCTTACATTCACCACCAGGAGAATTCAATGAAGTTTTTAACGGTAATCATATAATTTATATAAACTTCAATATAATACAGAAGAACTGAATCATATTGTTTCCTGAATGGTTAACCTGAATAAGGATGAGACTCTTGGAAATAATATAATGGGATCCTGCAAAGGAATACACTTCTTATTCTAGGACAATGTAAAGATAATCAAGGATAATGCTTATGCAATTCTCGCGGTGATATATCTGTCTTTATTTTGGGCTGATGATGAATTATTCCAACATATTTGATTTGCACAAACACCTCAGGCAAATTTGAAATCAAACCCATGTGTAGAACAATAATAGCTTATCAAGTGACCAGTTTTCACTAACTGCGCTATGGCAGATTCTCTTCTTTTTTTACTCTCGCTTTTCTACCCAACATGAATTTATCATCATAAAATAGTAACATTATTATTCATTAGGATTCCGTTACAGAATGTATCTTGAAAATGATTATATCATTATAATTATTATATTATCATTGTATGTGTGTATTTAAGAGAGTGAATGTATGAATCTGGAAAAATTAGCTTGATTGAAGCATGATTCCATTTCACAATCAAACGAATAAATTTGTAATGTTTTTACTTACTTCATGATATCTAGCATATACAAAAGTAATAAGATTCATGAAGTAAGTAAAAACATTACAAATTTATCCGTTTGATTGTAAAATGGAATCATGCTTCAATCAAGCTAATTTTTCCAGATTCATACATTCACACTCATACACACATACAATCCTCTTTATCTACAGAGTTGATGTGACACAAATTAAGTTATTCATCATTGTTATTCTCCATTTTCAAGTTTTTTTAATTATGTAAAAATTTTATTTCAAATAAGTATAATATACTTATATTATAAAGTTTATTTTCTTCTTTCAGATTTCTCAGATATCAGATTATTATTTACTTTCCTCAGTTATATTGTTTGTAATTTCATTCTTTTTATTGTTAACAGAGAGTTGAGTATAAGAGAAGGCTGACTGCGCCCTAACTCCGCTCTCTAAGGACAAAATGAAGGCATTCCTTCTATTCTATTATCAAAATGTATAATAAATTCACAAAATTAAAAGTAGCCTATATTATGTGTGAATTGTATTGAAAACTTTCGAATAAGTTGATGAAAATATTCCTTAGTTGAAACATTTCCATTTTCTTTGGACGGTTCATGATGGATAATCAATAATACAATGCTTCCCAACTAGAACATTTTGTACTTGGCTACTAATATTCTTATCTCTTTACAGATGTACGAACACTACTAAATAACGATGTTCTCTTGAAAGAAGGTGCATCAGGGTAAGAATTGACAAATATTTCATATCTTACCTCTCTATAATGTATGTTACTCCATATTGAAAATTTGGAATTTTATAAAAATATCAACTGTATTTACGCTTCTTTATTCCAAAAGTTTTACAAATCTCTAGAATTAACGTTTACATTTCAAGATTAATTGTTTAGAATAAAATATACATTTTTAATGATTTGATCATTTAGTATCATTCAGTTTGTAGATCTTGTTCTTTTATCTTCTATTCTTAACTTAATATTTCCAGTGTCAATAATGTTTTTATATTTCGAATGATACTTTTGTTATTCATTCATTAAGCATTATGATGCGGTCTCTACATTGTTTCGTTATTAACAGTCGTCAAATCCATATCATGGAAAAATAATTATTTTCATTATACACAAATCCATTTATTTTTCATGTTGAATAATTGGAAGCAATACAATATCTAATTTCATATGTTTTCTCTTACAGGGCATTCGCTCAGCACAATAAAGATCAATTGACGCCTGTAAAAATAGAAAATAGTGAGTATGCTGTATTGATCACAGAGCATAATGACATTGGCGATTCAAAGTTCTTTGATCCCAGATCGAAACAAGTTTTCAGATATGATCATCTTCGGAAAGAAGCTAGTGATGTCGAGGTATGTATTCCATTTTATTCTGATCAATCATCGAAAAAAGAACCAATTTTATCCATGTTCTTGTATCAATTTTTACCTCATTCTATCATCCGTCAGTCATTATTTCAATTTATTCACCTCATAATCAAATTGAATCTTATTTACTTACTCCTTAGCTCTACAGGTCGCTACAACCCTTGGCCTCCCTCAAAAAGCGTCTCCATCTCTCCCGATTGACTGCCTGCCTTTTCCAGTTTCGAACTCCAAGCGTTCTCAAATCCTGCTCTACGTCATCTGTACATCTATTCCTTGGCCTTCCTTTTCTTCTATTATACATTCTTTCCCTCCATATACATTTGGCAATCCTTTCATCACCCATTCTCAGCAAGTGCCCCATCCACGTAATTCTGCCAGCTTTAATAAATAGGAAGATGTCTTCACTCCCCAGGAAGCGCCCGATTTCACTATTTTTTCTCCTCCAAATTCCATTTTCGTAAACAGGGCCACTATCCTCCTAATAATATCCCTTTCAAAGATTCGAAGCCTTTCTATGTCCCCAGCTGTGAGTACCCAAGTCTCAGAGCCATAACATATTACAGGCCTGACAAATGCCTTATATAATTTCATTTTTGTAGCTCTGGACAATATTCGAGACTTGAATAATTTCAAACTAGCATAGAACGACCTGTTACCTGCCATGATTCGATTACTTATCTCAGCTGTGACTCTCCCACTACTCGCCACAAGCGTTCCTAGTATACAAAGTCGTCCACCTGCTGAAATGTGTAGTGCCCAATTTTCATGTTCCTAGCACATCCTCTCACCACTGCTGGTGACACTCATAAATACTTTGTTTTGGCCTCATATATCTTCAGCCCCATTGGCTCACCATTATTTACCAATGACGTGAAGGCTTATCTTAGTGCTGGCACAGTTATTGCTATTATGACCAGATCATCTGTGTATCCACAGACCTGCCATAATCGATCCACGATAGTAGTTCTTTCATGTGCAATATCCTTGACAGCCTCGTGTAAAGCCAAATTAAACAATGATGCCGACAGAGCATCTCCCTGTCTTACCTCATACTTCACATGGAAACGTCTTCCAACAGTCTTGCCTATCCTTACCCTAGATTATGTCTCATCCAGGGTAGCTGCCACGAGATTAATAATATTGGATGGCAGTCCATTATTGGTTAGGGCTTGAAGAAGCTTCCTCCTGCATAAACTAATCAAATTGAATCAAATCACATTATTTGAAAAGAATCTTGGAATCTGCATACACTGTAATTACTTTATAATAATTATCTCAAATATCCAATAAAAGCTCTATAAATAGAACTAAGGACTTCTGCTACTGCAAATATTGTCCGAAAAACTAAATAGCAGGAGGAAATTTGAAGAATGAAACTGTCCAAAAATTGCGACCAGAATAATGTCTGTATTGTTTGTGTGCGGAAGCAGTTCTGTGCCTTTTGTTTCTTGTCTTCTTTGTAGAGAATTCTAGAGAACCTCCCAGACCAAAGAAAGAGACATTTTCTCGTTGGGTTGCCCCTCGTACTTCCAACAATCAACCATTAGAAATCAAAATTAGTACAATTATTAGTGAACTCAAACAGGCCAAAAAACAGCGGACAAATTATATTAAATAAATATAATCCATACTATATTGGTTATCAGGTTCCCAAAGTGCACAGTTTCATGTTCAAAACCAAATAAGGTTTATTCCTGTGAGAAATATATCTAATTACTTAGTTTGAGATACTTATTAGAGTAAAATCAATATATTATTGCATGTTTTTGGGTTTTCCAGTTTCCCCCTACTTTTCACAACTAAGGGTCTCTTCACACTTGGCTACGCTACGCTGAAATACGTCTAATCTCCTAATGTTAAATCCGAGTTACGTATCTGTCCCGTTTACTTCAGCCTAGCGTAATATGTAAAGAGACTTTAAGCTGAATGCTTTGCTAGAAAATAGCAGACACTTTATAAAAGCTAAAATTTCTGCGGACATGATAAAAAAGCGGACTGTCCGCTGTAAGCGCGGTGTCGTCTGCTAACCCTATTTCTAAGTATTGAAGGCAATACTTTTCTCACCTATGGTGGTAGGTCAAGAAAAGTAAAAATGATCAAGTTATCTCATTGAAACCCCCTTAACTAAAATTTATTCATGTTTTATATCCTCAAAATCAATAATTTTCTCACATATGGTGGTAGGCCTAGGAAAGTAAAAATTGTTAGGTTATCTGATTGAAAACCTCTAAGTTAAAATTCAGTTATTCTTTATATCCTCAAAATCAATACTTTTCTCACATGTGGTGTTAGGCAAGGAAATTAAAAATGGCTAGGTTATCTCATTGTTTAAGGTTAAGTTTAAATTGAGTAATTGTTTATAGGCTTGGGAACATGATGAGTCTCTGGAGCCATGGAGATCTGCGCTGGAATACGAGGTTGATGCCTACAATGCGAGGCACTACAAGAACGGCACATGTAGTGTTTTCGCCAAACGACAAAATGGCGGCATAGTTCTCACTGCATGTATAGAAGATCACCAATTTGAACCTAAAAACTTCTGGTAAGTATCTATTTTGCAATTTTCAGTAGATGAAGTATTGAAGTATTTGATGTAAGTGAAAGAAATTATAGTTTAAATGTGGATATTATTATTTTATCCAATTGTTACTCCACCTATATTTTTCAATTGTTCCTCCATAAGAAATTATGGATTCTATTTAAAAAACAATATTATTGTTTATATGACAATAAGTTCGTTCCATATGACATAATCCGTTTTATGATCTTTGTAATAATTTTTCTTATTTAAGCACGTTGTACACAGGGACATGTAATGTAATGGCTGATGTGGTTGCCTTAGCAACAGTGACATGTATATATTAGTTAGTTTGTATGAACATTTATTGAATTGATTGATGTTGGCTCGATAACTTGTCTTCACTACACTAGCTGCTTCGGGAACGCATAGCATTTCCAATTCCGTTTCCACTCGGCAGCTAGTGTTCGCTTAGTTGATGCTATTTAATGTTTCTGTGTGCAGGATGCTTCAGATTGATAAGCTGAGAAGTTCAGAGAGCAAAAAATCACTAAATGATTATGTTTTTATGTAGCGATTTGGATGGCCCGTTTATCAGAGCTAGTTTATATTTTAAATAGCTAGTCGTTTATAGTTTCCTGCCCAGTTACACGCACGTGTATTAAATTGAACATTGTTTGAAATGACTTCATCGTCATGACTGCATGTTCGACTATTTTATTGTTAGCATCGGTTCTGTTGGATGACGTCATTTAACTGCGGTAAAATTTTATAAGACTTACGTGTTAAACTGGAATTAAAAGTTAAAACGAGCATCTGATCTCATTTGAAATTTCCTGGACCGGTTCTTATCATGTTGCCTATTATCAGTATTGTGTCACAGAACAGAACAAATTAATATCGGATATGTCTCAAAATGACCTAAATCTGTGTCTCATCAATAACTAACTCATTGTCAAAAACATGGTACTGTTACAGCAACAAATTTACAACCACATTAGGTTACTTTTGTAGCAGCTAACAAAGGAGCTACTACTGAGTAGTCAATGTGACATACGTAGTAGCAGCTACCAACAGATGCGCTAATGAATTTCGTGACCAACTTGCTAATGCGGACCTATCTCATAGTCTGACAACGGATTTTGCCTATTGAACAAAGCACTCTGAAATTACATTGAATTTTGTGAGGTTAGGTTGACTAATCCAAGAATTTCACAGTACTCTAAAATCACATTGTATTTTGTGAGGTTAGGTTGACTAAACCAAGGAGTTCTTGTGACAGAAACATAGCTGTTCCTAAAAAATATCATGACAAGTTTTAGTTGCAGCTATTCCACTAGCTACGACCACAGAAAAAATATAGCATAAGAAGGTTGTTCATGTTTGAAATCTGACTGTTAACTCAAGCCGATTACTGTCGACTACTGTTTATTATTAGAGTTTTGTTGGGGTTGTAAGAACGGCACAGTATGAGAGACTACCAGCGTCACATAGCTTCATCAAAAACAACTACTAGGACTATTGGGGCTTGAATTAACAGTGACATTTGAAACATAAACGCCCTATATCATGAGATATCTTCTCATGCTATCTTTTCTCTATGCTGCGACTTGATACCAGCTATCAATTACCAAATTATATCAGCTTTTGAAAGGTCTTCTCCACGGGTGTGGACAACAATTTTAATGAGGGAGGCACTTCATTGCAAAAACAATGTACTTTCACATGAAAAAATGAGATATCATTTTTAATGTCCTATCCCTAAGCGACGACTGTAAAGACTCTAGCCGCGCTTTATTAACGGCTGTAGTCGACATTATATAGACTACACTAATAGACAGTAATAGACTACAGCGCGACTAGAGTCGTCGCTTAGGAATTAGACCTTCAGGCTCTACTCACATTAACGCGACTTCGATCGCGAAGTGACTCGAGATTCAGTGTCACGGCGACGCAGCATGTGTTCAATAAAGTGAGTAGTGAGGTTAGCAATTCATTGGATTAGCGTAAAAATGTATGAGCACACGTTTAATTATCAAGTGTGTTGGAAAAGTACTGTAGTACAATTCCCCATATTATACTTATATCAACTTTTCACAAAAAAGTTTGATAAAAATAAGGCAATAATATTGATATTTCAAAAAAGTCGAACGGCTACTGACATCTAGAGTAGTGACAATGAGCATAACAAGCGACTCAAAAGTCATAAGGTTCGAGAGACTGGAGTATCCGCGACTGGTGTCGTACGATTTGAGTCGCAATAGTGTTAGTATAGCCTTAATCATAGGTGAGGTGAACTAATCAAAATAATGTTTTAATATTAATTGACATTTTGACAGGAACGGACGCTGGAGAGCGCAGTGGTCAGTCACAATAGCATCTGGCTCTTCAGCTGAGGTCAGAGGAATTGTGAAAGCCCAAGTTCATTACTACGAAGATGGAAATGTGCAACTTGTCAGCTCAAAAGAAATAAAAGACAGCATTGTTCTATCTGTAAGTAATTAATCATTTTCAATCTCTGTATATTTTTGACAATATTGTAAAAGTGCTTCTCCGTTCAAACTACCTAACCGATTACTATCAGTTTCTACGCTTCACTGTACATTCAGCAACATTGTTGTCTCAGAGCACAGATCTATCTTATCCATTAAGTAATAGCAAACGACCTCACTCTGCTTCAGTTATCAGCTCGAGATGAAAATTAAATTAATTTTCAAAATGAAAGTTTCTAAGATCTTTGTGAATCGCAAATTGCATCCTCTTTGATGATGCATCAAGTTGAATGAAGCGGAGGTTTAAGTTACATCATTCATACATATAGTCCAGTCAAGGAAAGGTTATAGAGGGAAACGTTTGGAAGACAATTTTTGACCCCGCAGTTCTGTTTAGGGTAGTAAGGAGGTAAACATATAAAAAGTCCCCACCCCTATCCCCTGTGCTAAGGGGGTGGGGGTGGTTCAAAGGTACCATTTTTTGGTTTCTCGCATATAACTCGAAAACTATGAATCTTACGGACATACCAGTTATATACAAAATGAAAGCTTACATAATTCCCTACAATATTCATCTCACAACTTTTTCTAAATCTTCCACAATTTTTGACTTAGCAGCTTTGTTGAGACTAGTTGAGAGAAGAACATATCAAAAGTCCTGATTCCTAACTCATGTGCTAAGGGGATGAGGGTGGTTTAAAAGTTTAATTTTTCAGCTCTTAGCTTCCACGCTCATTTTTCAGCTTGAGAGCAATACGTTCAACCGACATAACTAACTATACAAAAATGAAGCTTGATAAATTCTCTACCCTTTTTGTTTTGTGGAATTTTGTAATATTCCCAACAGTTCTCGAGATATTCGAGCTTGAAGGTGTGTAATTGTTGAAATAACAGGTTTTTATCCTATTTTTTGCTCTTTCAGGGCTTAATAACTCTCCAACAATGCATCGTAAGAATTAATGCTTATCGTAGTTTTGTAGAGCATTAAATTCTCTTTGAAATGATTTATTATTTCACTATTCCAAGTTTTCGTTCCATTGTTTTAACAACTTAAATGTAGTGGTTGAAATTTTCAATGCTGCAGCAATTGATCATTTGATAATGAAATTTGAAAGGGGTGCATGTGACACATTCTTTACTTTGCAGCTTAATTTGGACTAGTTGAAAGGTAAACATAGCAAAAGTGCACATCTTTATCCCCTCTGTTGAAGGTGTGGAATCGCTGAGTAGACACTTGTTGCAGCATTGAAAATTTCACCCCCTACATTTAAGTTGTTATAACAATGAAACGAAAACTGGGAATAGTGAAATAATAAATCATTTTAAAGAGAATTGAATGATCTACAAACCTAAGATAAGCTTGAATTTTTACGATGCATTGTTAGAGAGTTATAAGCCCTTAATGAGCAAAAAATTGTATAGAAACCTCTTATTCCAACAATTACACACCTGCAAGAGCGAATATCTCGGGAACTGTTGGAAATATCACAAAATTTCACAAAAAAAGGGTAGAAAATTTATCAAGCTTCATTTTTGTATAGTTAGCTATGTCGGTTGAACGTATTGTTCTTAAGATATGAGCGTGGATGCAAAAAGCTGAAAAATTCAACTTTTAAACCACCCTCATCCCCTTAGCACATGAGTTAGGAATCAGGATTTTGATATGTTCTCCTCCCAACTATTCTCAACAAAGCTGCAAAGTCAAAAATTGTGTTCAAAACATTCCCTCCAAATTCCTTTGTCACTTGGTCTATTGTTGAAAAACTGGAGATTTCACACTCAACAATAAAGCTGCTGCAACAGTTGTAGGAAAATGCATAAAAGTGTGAAATTATACATCAAATTGAAGAGAATTTAATGCTCTATGAGCTCATAATCAGGAAAAAATAGGAAAAATGGAGAAAACGCGTTTTTTTTAACATGTCACACCTTCAAGAGCGGATATCTCGAAAACTAGAAAAGATATAGAAAAAGTTGTGAGATGAATATTGTAGGGAATCATGTAAGCTTTCATTTTGTATATAACAGGTATGTCCGTAAGATACATACTAGTTCTCGAGTTAGAAATTGGCCATTTTTTGTGTATTGGAATATGGGCTTAAGTACACTCAACAATAAATTTTCCACTTTTCGACCGAATTTGACTTATGATGCATGATTTTGGACCGCCTTGACGAGCCGAGAAAAATGAAGTGTACTACGATGAAATCTGAGCATTGTGTCAGAAGTTATAAGTGTTTGAAATTTTGATCCTTGAGGTGTCCTTAAGCGCACCTCTCCACTAGGAAATACTGAAATGAAGTGCATCTAACGGGTGATTCTCATAGAACATAATCTTATGAACTTATGTCATTGTGAGATATATCAATGTGAAGACTATGTAGTTGGTGATGATGGTTGAAGCTGAAAATTAGGTGTTTTTCACAATACAAGGAGCATTGTTGTCAGGTGTACCTGGAAATCTATATGAGATAGAGCGCTCTACCTGATCTCAGATTGTAGAGAACAAAAATACGCCCAAAGGGATTTCGAATTATACATCTAAATGGTAACAATCGGAAGATATTGTTGATCAAAAACTAAAATTCATCAAAATTGATTTTTTCTTCAAATTTCACTCATTTTTGAAAAATCATAACTCAGTACACATTGGAGATAGAGAGTTCGGAATGATCTCATTTATTCATAATTTCATAATCTAGAAATAAGGCGAAAGCAAATTTTTCTGTCCGATTACGAGATTTGGCAGAAATAGCTGAAAACTGGAAAATGAGCCGAAAATACGAGGTTTTTGGGCTACTCTGTATCTAGCACAAGGAAATTTTGCATGAAGAAATTGGTTCTGGACTTCTCTTATGTACCCAAATAATATATTAAAAAACCAGAACTACAATATAAATTGCAAGCACACCCCCTTTTTTATGTCTATATTGACTGGACTATTTGACGATTTCAAGAGAATAAAATGCATGAGAAGCTGTACATGAACAATGCATATGTGAGTACTTTCTAGCTCAATATAATAGTAATAATTCTAAGTATGACGTAGATAACCTCAATATAATTTAGACTCATTTTATCAAGATTAGTGAGTGAAACAGTTTTGGGTTTATCCTGTTGATTCTCTCCCAATCATTAATTTGATGTTGTGATTGTGGAATTATATAAATAAATAATATCACTTCCCGGTTGTTCACAACCTAACATGCATTGTAGCTTCATTCATCTCTCATCTTGCGTTATCACCGTTGAATTTGACTTCTGTATATGATATTCCTTCTTCAGTTCAGATGATGATTGATACATTGTGGAATATCGTAATTTGTAACTCTAGTCTCTTCTGGAGACTTTATTCCATTCGCTCATAATTATTATATGGACTTCAATTATTATCACCGCTAACTCACTATTAATTTTCCATCAATATTTATTTGATGTATTATTGTCTTTCCCTCTCACTCGGTTTTGTTATGAATAGTAGTAGAAAGTGTAATACAATAAATCATTTGTATAATTATAAATTGTTATTATCATATTACCATGGGTGTCAAACCTGAATTTTTATAATCATGTTACTATAGGTGACAAATCTTGTAAAAATAAAGTACAGGGTTACTACAAAAGATTGAAAGATAAAATTCCAACTTTTTTTGCAATAACATTTTTTGCCCCTATTAGACTAGGCAGCCAGTCAACCAGGTGACACAATCAGCCGGACAGGTAGTTGCTCACTCCATCACCAAGCACTGTTTTTTGACTAGGGCAGCCATCCTGGCAACCACACTGGCAGCTGGTTGAATGCCGAGTTCAATGACCACACTGGTAGCCAAAACGTGGCAGTCCAAGACTTACATCAATACCCGGTGACTTAGTAAGCGACTACCTGCCCGGCTGACTACGTGACCTGGTTGCCTGGTTGCTGGTTGTTTAAGAATCTTAAACCTACCCACACTCAAACCTACTGCTCATCTAAGCAGCATCTTTAGTATAAGAGTGTTGTGTGTATTGAAAATATAGTGAGATATGGTGTTATTGAAATTTTAATACTACATACTTCATTCTGCCTTAGTATCTAAAATGAAATTTGAAGATTTTGAGCTCTATTCTGTCGTCTTAGCCCAGTCTGCATTCGATAAATTTCGTGATATTTCACTGTAGTATTTTACGTTCCAATTAATATTTTTATTCATTTCTTAGGAGATTCTATAATATTCTATGTATTATTTGTAATATGCATTGATGACTTGTGCTCTATGAACCTGGGTGAGAATGTCTAGGATCTCCTTTCTAGTAGAGCTATGCGACAGGTGTATATAGGGTTGGTGCAGGCGGTCCTCCAGTATGGTATTGTGGCATGGGGTGCAGCCTACAACTTTTTTTTTAATAATAATAATAATTTATTGATTCTTCTCCACTTTCACAACAATTGAAAAAAACACGAAATAATTTGTATACATCATAAAAATATAAAAAGAATCAAATGGCTCACAAAACTTTCGTCTGATCGTGAGCCTAAGGAAAATACAAACAAGAAATTACAAAAAAGGTGAAAAACAACTACGGTAAGCAAAATAAGAAGAACAAGAGGTTTGAAAAACTAAAGAAACTATAGTAAGATTAATGAATATGTTAACAAAAGAGAGGAAAGAAACTACTAGAGTGTCGACAGATCAAAGAAACTAATACTAATTGGGAGAAAAATATCTGAATATTTTGCCCTGCAGCATTTACCCTTCTTAAAGGATAAACTTACCTACATATTCTCAAACTAATACCCCAAAACATGAACCATACTGCTAAACAACTTATATTACGTAAATTACTGTACTAATGCCTTAAGTTATGTCTCCATATAAGTCTGTAGATGTTTTAATCCATCTGTGAAGATTCCTTTTTTACTTTCCTTGCCCTACTACTATAGGTAAGGAAAGTATTCCAAAAAAAATTAAGGTACCCTAATTTCAAGTTTTCTATACGTTTCAAGGTCCCTTGAGTCCAAAAACATGATTTTTGGGTGTTGGTGTGTGTGTGTGTGTGTGTGTGTGTGTGTGTGTGTGTGTGTATGTCTGTGAACACGATAACTCCATTCCTAATCAACCGATTGACTTGAAATTTTAAACTTGAGGTTTTTAAACCATGAGGATTCGACAATAAGAAATTCAATAAAATTAAATTCAAAATGGCGGATAATAATCAACTAAAAAACATGTTTTTCACGTTTTTATCGAAAACGACTCTAACGATTTTCTTCAAATTTATACCGTGGATAGCTATTTATAAGCCCTATCAACTGACATGAGTCTCATTTCTGGGAAAATTGCAGGAGCTTCGTAATATTCTTGAGAAAAATGGCGGATAATTACTAAAAAACATGTTTTTCACGATTTTCTCCAAAATGACGACCGATTTTTTTCAAATTCATACCCTGTATAGTTATTTATCAGCTCTATCAACTGGCATGAATCTCCTTTCTGGGAAACTAATGGGGGTCCACCCCATCTTTGAGAAATGGACTTTGTAACCTCCTTCTCGTGCATGAGCTAGGTAGGTAGAGCAGTTCATAAAAAGAACATATAGACGAGATATTTCATTTGTAGAACAGATGTTTTGACGACTTTCAAAAAAATCATTGAATTTCACAATTTACACAAAGGAAAAAGTACTCTGAAAAGAATTATATATACACATATACAGAAGTCTGATCGTAGTTTCAAATATGTTGCCGCCAATCGTCATTATGTTATTCCCCTGAATTATTCTCGTTTAAGAATGGGGCTTACAGTTCAATGAGCAAAGAAAGTTGTGTGAGTGTACCACACCAGATTTTTTAATATATTCATTGAACAGAATGAGAGAAAGTCCTGCGGAACGGTATTTACCAATTTATCACACAGATAGGGGAATTGCATCCTACAAATCTGTAAATTAGTTAGGGTTAAGTTTGATGTTCTAAATGTTTGACGAGTGTTGTAGGGTGTGATTCGAATGTTGAAAAGGTTCCTGTTTTTATTTATGTACAATATTAGATTCTTTATGTGTAACTGTTTGATTGTGAGAATATTTGTTTCCTGAAAAAGAGTTTGAGTCGGGTACAGCCTTGGCCTGCCTAGTGCAACCTTAATAATGTGTTTTTTAGCTGCATCACCCCACACTCTTATTCCATACTGTAGAACAGATTGAGCGTATGCAAAATAGATCATCATAGAAAGATTTGGCAGTTTTTATTGACTTATTTTATAGAATTTGTTTGTTAAATACTTGGTCTTATTGCATAACGATTGAATTTGGCAATCCCACCTCAAATGCCGGTCAATCATTACCCCCAAATATTTAACAGATTTTGAGTCCTCTAAGGCAGGACAGTTACAACTTGTACTAGGTGAGACTAAATTAATGCAGCCACTCTTGTGGAATTTTATAGACATTTGAGTAATTGGTTGAGTGGCAGCAGTGGGAGTAAATGTCATGAAAGAAGACTTTTTATGATTCAATGTTAAGGTATGGTAGTCAAACCAAGCTTTGACATCTACGATTCCTCTCTCAGCTGCAGCTCTAGTTTCCTCCCACTTATTACCTGAAAATATTAGCGTGGTATCATCAGAAAAGGAGATTGCTTAGCCATTTTGAATGTTTATGCTCAGGAGATCGTTTATATATATATTAGGAACAGGATGGGGATAGGACGGTTCCTTGAGGTAAGCCGTAGTCAAAAAGATGTTCAATACTGGTTTTATTGTCGATAGATAATATTTGCGTTCGTCCCTCAAGGTAGTTTGATAAGAGTTTTAATGGCAAACCGCGGATACCGATGTGGTTGAGCTTCTCTAAAAGTTTTGAGTGTGGAATGATATCAAAAGCTTTACTTAGATCAATGAATATTGCAATTGATTTTCTACTGAGAGTGAAATTATTTGTTACAGTTTTAACTAAAAATGAAATTGCGTCCTCCGTGCTTTTCCCCTCTTGAAAGCCGAATTGATTAGGGTGAATAACATTTTTCTTCAAATATCGCATCAAACGCTTTTTAATAAGTTTCTCCATAATTTTTGATAAACCACTAAGGGCCGGTTTCCGAGCTCGGGATCTATAAGTCCTGGACTTACAGATTACAGAGTCCAGGACTAAAATAAGCTCTCGGGTCTAAATTGACTTTCTGAGTCACGATTTTATCTTCTAAACTCCGGAGTCTAACAAGTTCTCGACTTATTTGAGTCCAGGACTTTAACGCAGTAAACATGAGGGAAATTCACAATATTTTGCTGTTGTATTGTTGGCATTATAGCAAAACGGAAACAGCTGATTGCAGCGGGACAATTCAAATGAGCATGCTCTAAAAACTATTTTGTAAAAATACGTTTTGATTTCTTTGAAGGCCTATTCAAAGCAAAACCTTTGAAAGGTGAATGAATAAACATTACATTTATTATTGATCATTAATCCTAACCAGTGATTTTGGAATAAAAATTTCATTGTGCTATTGAGTTTGAAAACGTATTTGTTTTGTGAAAAACTGAAGAAATAATTTATTATTATTAATATGTTGAATATGACATTGATTAATAACATTCAGATTGGAATATAAATTCCAAGACAATCCTTGTATTATTTAGCTTGAACATTTTTAGGTTATGTCAGAGTCGTAAAATGAGATTAGTTTTTTTACACATAATTCTGATACAATTATATTCCAAAATGAACTTGCAAACTATAAATTATGAATTTATATGGACTAATCCAAATAATTTAGGTATTCCATGACATCTATTTGGCTTTTTATCTACTCCAAAACAATAACTGAATTGTGTTTGCTCAGTCAAGTCTAGAACTTGAATTTAAACCCTACCCCAGTCGAGGGTTTAAAATCACACTGTTTTAAGTCCTGGACTCAACGATTTTTGATAAATCCTTGACTCGGAAAGAGGCGAGAATCTAATTCAAGTCCTGGACTTATAAGCCCTCCACTCAGAAAGCGAAATTATAAACTTCAGGGTCTAACATGATCTCTAAACTCCAGAGTCTATTTAAGTCCTCAACTACGTTAACGCTCTGACTCGGAAAGCCAATTTTCTGACTCCAGAGTTTAAAGCCAGTTAAAGTCTAGAACTTAGCTAAATCCCGAGCTCGGAAACCGGCCCTTAGTAGACTAATCGGACGGTAGTTTGTAGGATTTTTGGTGTCACCAGACTTGTGGAGTGGGATAATTTTGGCGATTTTGAATTCCTTTGGGAAGAAACCCTTTTCAAAGCATTTGTTAATTATAATTTTTAATAGCATTGCAATTAAATGGGCTATTTTTTTAGACAACTATTATTAATGCTATTAATACCTGGAGATGATTTAGTTTTCAGTTCATTTATTGTTTGGATTATTTCTTCTTCATTTGTCGGGAATAGGAAAAAAGAGTCTTGAAACTTTGTTTGTGAAGGGCGATAATTTAGCCGGGCTGGAAAGAGAATGTTAGGGTTATCATGCCTTAGTTTTTCTGCCAATTTCTTTCCTACTGATGAAAAGTGCTTATTCAAGATTTCAGGATCAATATCTGACTTTAAAGTTTTTCGTTTTATGTCAAGTACTTCGTTGATCGTATTCCATGTCTTCCTAGCATTTCCCTTACTTCGGTCTAATTTATTCCTATAGTAATTGATCTTAGTTTCTTTTAGTAATTTATTCAAGAAGTTTCTATACCGAGTATAGTTTTCTTTGAGTTCAATATGGTAAGGTTGCCTTGAAAGTTTTTTATGCATTTTGTTTCTAGTTTGGATAGCTCTAATAAGTCCAGGTGTAATCCAGTTTTTCAGTGGCCTATTTCTGTTTGATGATTTTATTTTAGAAGTTGCATTTCTCAAATGGGCTACTAATTTATGTTCGAAGGAGTGCACCAGTGAATGTATATTACTGTTATTTAATACATCCTCCCAGTTTTCAATTTCAAGGTCATGTATCAGTTTATTAAAGTCAATTTTCTCATTAATGCTGTTTATTTTATCTGAGTTACAGTCTGGTCTTAGATTTCCCATATGAATGCTGGTGCAATAGTGATCAGTTATATCAGTTTTAAATATATTTCCAATTATACTATCAGTATCAAAAGAATTATTTCTGAAAAATATGTGAGCTATGCACGATTGTGACTGATTACCAACTCTTGTTGGCTTATTGATGTAGGAAATGAAGCCGTTAGAAGACATAATATTGAAATAATCGTTAGAAATATAGGTAGTCAGGTTCAAATATTTATATTTATATCACCCGTAAGGATAACGTTTTTATTTGCTTTAAGTCCACCCAATATACCCTCCAAACTATTAAGGAAGAGACTGGCTGATAACGAGGGCGATCGATAGATAGCGATTAAGGCTATCTCATTGTTTGAAGCTGGATTTTTTATATTTAAAATTAATGAGTCCGCTTCTTCGATATCGATTTCAAGCTTGTTATAAGTTGGTAAATTACCAATGAAAACACAAATTCCATTATTCCTGTTTCTTTTGCCGGGTTTGTCTAAGGCTGTATTACCGTTTAAGATATAGTTGAATGGTTCATCCTCAATCATCCATGTTTCAGAAAGTATTATAATATGAAAACTCAAGTTACAATTTTCTATTATATAGGCATCGAATTCAGGAAATATAGGAATATAGGAAATTTATCGAAATTCTTGTTCAGGCTACGAATAATTTTCTATTATATAGGCATCGAATTCAGGAAATATAGGAATATAGGAAATTTATCGAAATTCTTGTTCAGGCTACGAATATTCATATGCAGTATGCTCATGGAGCTGTTATTTACATTATTAGATAAGTTTCCACGAGGCGAAGAGAAAATATCTTCAACCTCGATTGTATTATAACACTCTAGTAAAGCTTCATTGTAAAAATTATCAATGATAACCATAAAGCAGAAATGTTATCTAGAAGATAGATTAAATCTATGGAACGAATAGATGATAAAAGTTGAGAAAGTATGTTGTAGAAAGATACAAAAATAAGATTAAAGATTTTCTATCTAGGATAATGCGATTATTTAGAAAATAATAACTAAAAAACTATAATAAATTGATGAAAAGAAAGAGAATAAGAGAGACCAGTCGGCTGGACTGTACCTCTCCAAATAGCAGTTAACAAAATAAAATAAACTACCAGTTCAGTGAATATAAATAAATATAGATTGGACAAGCACAAAGGCAAACATTCACACACACCAACATACCGTGAAAACCCCGACACATTTTACCAAGAAAAAGAATTAAGAGAAAAAAATCAATCAAATGCTTCAAGTTGAAGCTTAGCCCATTCCTTTTTTCTACTGATATTAACTCAGAATTGGCATTGTTTTTGAATACAGTTTAGTATTGATCCTGAATAAGTACCATCGACTCATATGTTATGAGAATTGATTATTATTATTCTTCAATTCATGTTAATAATTATATATTGTAGAAATTATTGTTTTCAAATATGTAAATGAGTGCATTGAGTACATTGGTAACGTTTCCAGAACTATGACAAAAAAAGGAAGAAATCAGGTTTTTTATTGAATCTATTTCTATTATTATTGGCTAAGAATTTGAGATTATATTTATATTCCTTTCAATTGTTTTATGTGATAGTATTGTTGTATGTAAATATATTTGAATAGCTTATGCTTGTAAACTACAGCAGTAGAAAGTCAACTTTTTCTTTATTGTATTGTGCCTATTGCTGTATTGACTCCTTCTCTAAACACGGACTTGTTCCATATTAGAGGGAGTCATTTTCAGGGAATATATTGTAAAATGTACTTTCTGGAAATAAAATGAAATTGAATTGAATGTATTTTTAATAATTTATTCATTTCTTAGGAGATTCTATAGTTCAATTTATTTTGAATAATTTTTAATTGATGTATCTTTATTTGTTTGTAGAGTGAAGAACAAACTGCAAAAGAGTTCATGAAGATAGTAGAAGAATCGGAAAACGAATATCAGCGTGCGATCACCAATAATTATCAAACAATGTCGGACACTATTTTCAAAGCCCTGCGTCGCCAACTACCTGTCACTCGGACGAAAATCGACTGGACCAAGATGGTATCCTACAGTATCGGAAAAGAGCTGAAGAATCAGTGACAAGCTGTGAATACTATGTTCGAATTCTTTTCATTACTCTTATAAGTTTCATACATTTTATTATCTAAATGTTGAATTTTCTAATGCCTGCTTTGATCAGATATCTAAGCTAGCTGCTTTATTTTGTTGAAGTTTTCATGTTTTCCAATTGTTCATCTTTTCTAAATATTTAGGAAGCTCCTTATTGTTACAGTTTGATGTTATATTGTAAAACTTTGTTGATTTCACATTGTTATAGCTTCTTGATGGATGCTGAGGCAACCACAAGCACTGTCACTCTTGTCAAATGAATGTACAGAAATTATTTGGAATTGTTGCACTGTACTGCATGTATGGTGTAGTTTAATGTAACTCTAGGGGACATAGAAATATTCCTGAAATTACCCTGCAATGTATATAGAAATTATGTAGGATTAACATTCTTCTGTCTTATGGTCGGTATCTACTGAAATTCTTTTTGCCATTGGGAGCTAGCTTGAAGTAGATTAATTAAGCTGACTTTACAATCACTAGAGTTGTGAGCTGAACTAACAGAACTCTGGTGGAAATAAATTGGAAGTTGCATTTGTTCAAATGCTAATTAATGAATAATTATTATTAAACGAAAATCCCAATTTATTTCCATCTGTAGACTGGCTGGCCGCTATGGCTTTGTATAAAATGAGCGCTGCTATCCATAAATTGTCAGTTTGGTGTAAGGGTAAGCATTCCTGACCGGCAATTAGGAGGTACTGGGTTCGATTCCCGGGCTGACAAATAATTTTTGTATAGTAGAGCTCATCGAATTTCCATCTAGCTGTTTACCCTGTTGTCAATATTTGCAGTAGCAGAAGTCTTCGGGGTGATTTGCAGCATTTAATTGGGATTTTCGTTTAATAATAATTAACAGAACTCTCTTGCTCCATAGGAATAAGTCTTACAGTTTCTAACGACCTTGACTATTCTACTGCTGCTTTTGCCATCAAATGGTATCTGTAACTATGAAAAAATTGATGTCTAAATTCTGACTTAATTATTTTAAAGAGATGGTAGTAAAAACAAAAGACATCTTGACGTGAATTAGTGTATCTAGATTGAAATTTCATTTTATAGATGCAAGTTTATTGCATTTTAATAATTTGCGTGTTTTACTTCGTAGCTACGGTTATTCAATTCCAATGTCACACTTGATTGAATTTCATTATTTATATAGAAGCTTGAATCAATGAATCAATCTTTTTTTACAACATTGTGTATTTGAACTCAAAATGTCCTTATCAAATAACTGAAATGCTCCAGATTAATAATTATTGTTATTACAGAAGTCAATTTTGTCCAAACTCTACTGGTCTTTAAACCGCGAAAAACTTTATTGGAATCTTAGAAATTCTATCATTTTTGAATGTTATTTTGGCAGTTGATAATTCACATTCATCCTGGTTAATTCTGTTGTAAGGTACATAGTTCCTGAAAAGGTTTAATAAATTGAGCAATTTTCTTTCAACTATATAACAAACGCTTGAGATGTGTTTTGGGGAAATATTTTTCTAGTTCAGAGATATTCAAATCATTTTGAAGTGTACAATGTTCTCAATTGATGTCGACAGATTGGCAAGTGACAGGCAAACACTATCCACCACTGGACGATTTGCCATAATCGTCAAATGTTGAATATCCAAGAGCAAGAATATTCGCTGGTTGGTTTGCCCTCTTAGCTCTTCGAACCCCACCACTTCTAAATGTTAAGCTAATGGCAAAATGACACAATCTTTATTGAATAATGAAAGAGTGTTTGAAGTGTACAACGTTCTAAATTCACGTGATTCGTACAATAATTTAGATGGCTGGCCCGGGTTGATCTAGTGGTCTGGAGCGTTACAAACTTCAGTCTGCTAGCACAGCCTGGTTTGTGGGTTCGAATCCCACCGGTGGCATGGACGTTTGATCACCTCATCAAATCACCTACGCACAGGTGGGAAGCTTATGTGGGCATCATCCGCAATAAAAAAATACTTTTATCAAATACATGGAGTATTTCACATTATTTCTTCTTCTCTAACCGTCTCCATAGCTGAGGTTGGTTATCATCATGGCAATTCCTAGCTTGTTCACCGCGCCGCTCTAAATAGGCCATGTGTTGTGCATTTCAACGCTTCCCTCAGCTTTCTTTCTCAACCAAGACATTCTTCTACGTCCCACTGAGCGCTTACATTAGTTAATTCCCATTAATATTTGCAAATTATTAGTAAAATAAATGAATTATTATTATTGTCAGCATCAAATCATTAATATCATCAAGTTATGGTGGGGTTGCTTTTGCGAATTGTATGACCTTTGGAAAATTTTCCGGTGGTGGGTAGTATTAGTGTGTTACTTGTCAATCTACTTCCGAGGTTGTTCCGAGATGTTTTTCGCATAATTGTTGAAGATAGTCTACCGGTCTCTGCCTCTGGAAATCGAACTCTTCCACAGTGCAAAACTTTGCAATAGTGCTCTTCAGATGAATAGAGAAAACAAGAATATGCACCCACTTCCCACAGCTTTCCTCACATGAATCTAAGTTTAAGCACGTTTCATACAGGGACATTAGTTTCGGCCACTACGTGAGCGTGGAATTGAAAATGTCCAGAACTCGAATTTTCATCTCATTTCAAATTGCACTTTGCAACGACAGCTAGTGGAAGCTTAGTAGAAGCAACTAACCAGTGTGCAGCGTGCTTAACCTTAAACTGCTCTGCAGGAAACAGATTTAAGCTTTGACCATAAGTGATTTATGTATTGAAGTTTTTTCAGCTATCGCTTGATAGTTTGATACCTTGTGAGACCGATTTAATTATCTGAAGGGATTAAAGTTGCCTATTAGTATATTTCATTTTTCGCGATTTGAATTCCTGTTATTTATTGCGAATACTTTTATATTTAAATCGTGAAGTTGAAATTTCAATCGGAACCATTTGTAAATCCAAATAATTTGCATGGTTGACGCTTGTGTGCAGCGTGCTTAAATTTACGTATTGAAAATGCAATTAATGGATGAATCAAGTGACTTTAGAACATTTTAAACTTCAAATCATGATTCAATAGAAATCTAATCATTTTGGTATTATTTAAAAATATTAATAAGTTATTATTGAACTGAGGGCAAAAACGAGCTGTCGTGGCTCTCTCATCCATATGGCTTTTGTGGTAGGTTAGGTGCTTACGGTTAGTTCAGTTTCGTCTCCCTCCCTCAATTAATGCATATGCCCTATAACATAGGTTCAGTGTTATTGCTTGACCACTTCAGCTGGATTCCTACTTATCAATGTCAGTGTAATTATCCGGTACAATGATAATATTATTTCCTTGAATTCTAATGGGACTATTCCCACCGAGCGAGTTTGAATAGTCCCATTAAAATACATGGAAATAATAATATCTTCTATACCATATATGTAGGCCTACACTGTTACTATGTGGGAATCCAGCTTCGGGTGTTGAAACTTCAGTCAGACATGTATCTTCAGTCTTGATCATCTCATCTTATTACCCACGCACAAGAAATAAGCTTATGCGGGTATCATCCACAAAAATACAACATTATAACATAAACTAGTCTGTCAGAGAATTGTATGGAAAAGGGATATTCACGAGGGATATTAACTAGATTTTAGTCATTGTTGTATACTTCATGTGGGTAGTATTGAATGAGCGTATAATTGTGATGTTTAATATATAAAATTGATTCGTAGAACTTGAATCATGTCCATTGTGATTGTTGTGTTAATAAAATCATGTGTGGAATGCAGAATGTTACGATATCTTCAAGCATTATGTTGGTCGCTTGTTTTGGAACAACTCTATTCTAAATAAGATCATTGTAATCACTGTAAGATCATTCACTGTAAGTTCATTGCAATCAATCAATCATTGCTGTGGAAGAACTTGTAAATGTACTTATAAAATTAACACTGCTCAACAGTTTGAATTCTTGTATAGAAGTATTACATTTTTTCTAGTAAGGTGCTATCCCTGCCTAAGACATCTGAAGCATATGTTGTTGAGATTAATTATAATCCTATAGTGACTCATGTGATTACATAACTCATTTACCTTATTGTATAATATGAAATGTGTATTCTGCTGCAAGTCTGATTCATTTTCCTCTAATGTGCGATCCATTAAATGATTTATTATATACTCAATTTCTAAAGATGCCTCCACGATACAGTTTTAATGTTTGTGTTTTAGTTACTTTTTGTTTTTGTGTTTGAATTGAATTCTAGAACATTTAGATCAACTAACTGTTGATTTTAATTAACATTTTTATTTAATAAAATATTTGTATAGTTTTTAACTTGCATTTTCTACTTCTTTGTGGGCCTTTTTTAAACTTTTAGAAATTTCTAGTATTATTTATCTATTCTAAATTTTTCACCTATTCTATTTAAGTTATTTAATCAATATTTATGTAAATCACAATCTTCGATATTGAAAACTTGATAAAGTAATTATTCTGTTTCTAGTTTTAAGGAATCTGTTTTACATTTTTCTAATGATTTATTACGTACTCAATGATTCCAAATTACACGGCAATATTTTGATTAGAAAGATTATTATATCATGTTTCTGCTGTCAAAAAATTGACGCAAGATTAAAGATTGAATAAACTAATGATTCAATTCTCAAAAGTTTGAAGTGATTAAGCCACTGGTCTAAGCAATAAACGTTCACTGAAATAAATATTAGACTACTAAACAGTAGTTCTATTTTAGCCGAGTGGTCTAAGGCTTTGCAGTACTGTCTGGTCTTGGGTTCGAATCCGCCAGGAGGCATTGTCATTTGATCATCTCAATGTCTTATTCCATTACCCACGCACAAGCGAAACGCTTACGTGGGAATCATCCGCAATAATAATAAAGGAAATCTAATCACTATCCTTCCCTTTCGCTCGCACAAGTCTAGGACTCATGTGAGTTAATGGCAAATAAATTGAATTTGATTTGATGTGGGCATCACGTTCAGCAGAAAGAAAATGAATGAATGGATATAATGTTTAATTCTTATTACATCGATATTGGACATTTTTTCAGGCAATGAATTCTTACCTTTTTGATGAGATAAATTTAATTATTGAATGACATCCATAATAGAAGTTGTCTTATGCTTTATTTTAAAGAAAATTCATCTTTCAATTAACTCAGTATTGCCGTACAATTAAAATCTTTTAAAATAAGTTCCTTGCATTTTGTGTTATAATTTATTTTCTCAAGTGAAGTTGATTATTTAACGAATTTGGCACTAACAATTTCATAAAGAATTTATTATTGTTTTACTGACATTTTATGTATTTTTTATAATTTACTTAACGATACTTTGACTTTTGAGCAGATTTGTGCTGATGTGTCAAGAGTGAATGAAGACATAAAAATGTCTACAATTACAATGTGCAATTTTAATAAAAACTATTTCTCCATTTATGGGTAGTTGTTATTTATCCAATCATAGTCACTCATTCCCAAGGCGTCTTGTGCCACCAGCACGTTGGGCGATTTTTACAATGTCTTGCCTGTTTCTATTTCGGCGCATATTGAAAATATGAGTGCAATGGCATTGTAGCAGCTACATAGAACCATAGAGAAAAGGTATCATAAGCTATGCTAAGCATAGTATAGCTCAAGCTATTTTTTCTCACTGATCAGAGAAAAGAGAATCACTAATCATCGATTTAACAGTGATCAAACAAAATTCCCTAATTTTTGGTACCAGAAATCGGACTTTCGTATTAGTATTTGAGTGGGAATCCAAATATGAAACCAGAAATTTTCTGAAGTGTGGGGAAGTTCCAGTCCGCATAATCTAGAGTTTTCAGGCTACAGAAGAGAGCTGTGAGGGCAATAAAAAGTTTGAAGCCTCTCGAGTCTTGCTGAGAATATTCTAAAGAGACTTATAACTGTGCCCGCCGTTTTTATTTTTGAAGTCATTATGTTTACAAAAAAATAGAGTTAAAAACAAAATTGCAACACATAAGAATGACACCAAACATATGAATTCCTCTCAGTACCATAGGATAGATCAGTATGAGAAAAAACCGACATAAATGGGATTGAAATATACGGATAAATTACAGTCTGATTAAAGAAACTGATAATATAGTCATGTTCAAAAGACAGCTGAGAAAATATTCAATTGAATGTGTACCGTACACTTTAATGTGCAAGAATTTATTAATCAGTGTTCCAGGATGTTGATCCGGTTAGGTTTATGATCTTAAATTAAAATATTTTCCAGACTGTTATTTTACTTTTGACGATTCCCTATATTCTCCTAGAGTTACTAGGAAGGAATTTCAAACCAGTAAATTCAATAGTTATTTTCAAGAAAGTTAGAAGAGGTGTCATAGTTGGTGTGCTCACTGCTCAACAATGGCAAATGAAACCACTTCTCAATTGTGATGCGGCTGCGGCACATCGGTTAGGCTCAAAGGCTCAAGTCACATAGAGAGCTGCTCACCAATCAACAGTTTCCATTACTACAAACAAGTTCATGGTACTTCAACTAACATGTTGCTGCATTAAATCTGTGGTAATGGAAACTAGGCTTGAATAACTCAATTATTGTTTCTATAATCATAATTTCAGATGATATTTTCTTGATACTGTAATTGAAAGTGGTGAGCATATTTTTACAATATTGTTACAGCTATTAGGCGGTAGGCTTCATGTGTACTTTGGACACATGAAATTTCTGTTTTTCATCAACACAAAACATGTTAATTGTAGTGATGTGAAACGTAAATAATTGATAAAAAATACAATGCCAACAATGGACCATATTAAACAGTTTATACAGCAAATACTGTCACAAGAATAGAATTAACTTGCCAGTTCTTTCATTAAGAAAATGAATGAAGTTTTTCGTTATCAAGTACTGTTATCATCAAACAGTTCACATGTCACAGTAATTTGATTGAAATCACTTTGCGCTATTTTGGATTGCGTTTTAGCAGCGATTTTCAACAAGTTACGGTGAAAAATGGATGTTTTTGATAAAAGTTATTGAAGTAAAGAGTGTTTGATTGAAGTGTTGCATATTAGAATTCATGAAACCAAGGAATCGTAAATTAAATATGTTTGAAGCAAATAAAACTCGTAAAATAAGAAATACTCATCAAATTTATTAGCAATCTTATGCTGCAACATAACTTCAATTACTCAACCTCTCCATATCACAATCATATTACATCCACTCAAATATCACAATCTCTGAATAAAAACTAAGAATACAAGTGATGAGTTTGTGGAATTTAATTAACTTCAAATATTTAAAGAAATTAAAATTACTTTGAAATGAAAATGAATCTACTTCAAACATTTAAACTAGCCTAAAAGAATTGAATTAACTTTAACAGTAAATGAAAAAATATACTTTTAGAAAAACCCTTAGAAAACTATTTCAAATCATTTAGAGAAAGAAAACAAAACGAAAAGTAGTCGGAAAAGAAAATAGTGAACTTCAATAAAGGAACTTGAGACTTAGGAGCTCTGGAAGTACTCCTTAGCTCCCTTGGGATCCGGCTTCATGGTCTTCTTACCAGGCTTCCAGTTAGCAGGGCACACTGAAAACACCAAAACATATTAATCACCAATGCATGTTTGTGTCTAAGTTAAAAAAATATTGACATGAACGGAACACACAAGGACATAAGCCATTTCAAATGTGAATGTAATTAACATCTAGTGCCAAATCATGGTCCACTAACACCGGATACGTTCAACCATTTTTTGGGAATTCAAATGGGCAACCTAACTATTTGAACGGAGTCAAGACTGTACGATAGTTCAATTCCTTGCTTGTTTGTTATGATTTAGTGTATCACCGATAAAGCTTGCACCAAAAATATAGTCAATTATTCGATTAAAAAGTAAATTGGCATATATTTGAGTAATACATTCAGACATTAACTATTATTTTATTTCTTGGAAATTCATCAGGCTAGTCTTGCTATTATTTTAAAGTTTAATCCAGCTTTCTATTTATCAATTGATTAAATCTATCCTGCTATAAATTCAACAGCTACTTTCTTCCAAGTCGATTATGGTCAGGAATAATGTTATCAAACTTCAGAATAGTACTGATTTGAAAAATGGTCATGTTCATATTTGACCGATCGATTTTTTATAGTTACCGATGTTGTTGGAACGGTTATACTATACATTTGAAAGAAATATTGTAGTATTGAAGTACATACTGTATTGACCATGACTAGAAAATATTTGACCAAACTTCGTGAGACCGGGCATAAAAATTCAATAGCTATAGTGAGGTCCACGTTATAATGGCAGTGCTTGTTTAGCAATGGTATTGCTATCCTTGTCTATCATTCAACAAAGCTGATAACGCTATCTCTTTCTCACTTTGCTCTGTTGCCAGATCGTCTTTTAACAATGTAGAATTAATAATTAATTAACAAAATATTCAATCTTAATTATGAAAATTCATTAAAAAATTATTGAAAAATATAATTTCTTGCTTAATAGAATATAATTGATTATTTTAAACGAGAATGAACAGTTGATATTACATCAATAAACTTGTATTAGCTACCGTCTATAGAAGGCATTGACAAGGCAGAGGATCGGTAACGTTTTTCTCGTATATTTCTTCACTGCCATTATAACGTGGACCTCACTATAGTGCAGAGAATGTAGCAAAAGTGTTCAGTTTGATTTGAGCAAACTTTGTTTTGGCTTCACCATTTTCGCTATTCGTCGTTGTGAAGGTTAATACCGTACACCTACTATTTTCTAAATGGAATGTTTAGAATCCATTTGATAGAATATCTGTATTTCCACTGTAAATAGAAAGAAATATACAGGACTGGAAATATAAAGTTTCAAGGTTTGGAATGCATTCCTGAATACTTAGTCACGGAAAGTGATTGAATAATTAAGGCTGAATCAATAACGTATGAATTATTTTGTCAGTACTATTTCATTCACATAGTGAAGTATATTTCCTTGTATTATTTTTATTATTCCATGCAATAAAACAATTTGAATTTGATTGTTGTGTATTTAAAGCTTGATTCACACTTATCAGTAACAGAGTACGTGATTCTTCCATGATTCCCATGCGTTCAAATGGGACTATTGAAGTATGAATAGTCCTTATTAGAACGCATGGCGAGAATATTTACATCAAATTTGCAAAAATGTTGTAGGAATAAATATAAAAAACAAATAAAATTACAATCAAATATGGGAAATCGTGGGAAGAATATTAACATCAAATTTGCGAAAACTGTTGTAGAAATGAGCAAAAAAAAAAAATAAAATAAATAAAATACTTCCAAATATACAGCAAATAAAGATAAAATCTATGTTATTGCTACCTTCGCCGTGCTCATCTGTGAACTGGAATGCTTGGACGACTCGCAGGGCCTCATCGACAGAGCGACCGACGGGCAGATCGTTGACGGTGATGTGACGGATCTTCTGTTTTCCATCGATGATGAAGAGACCCCTGAAGGGGACTCCGGTCTTCTCGTCGTAGATGCCGTAGGCCCTGGCAATGGCTCCGCTCTTGTCGGCCAACAGAGGAATGTTCATTTCGCCGAGTCCACCGTTCTGGCGCGCCGTGTTGATCCAGGCCAGATGAGTGAAGTGGCTGTCGCAAGAGGCAGCAATCACCTGACAATTAATCTTCTCGAACTCTTGAGCGCGGTCGGAGAAGGCGATGATCTCAGTTGGGCACACGAACGTGCTGCAATACAACAAACTCATTAATACACAACTCACAATACAAGTAACCTACAACACAATAATAGTGAATACAAGATGACCGTCAGCCACAAAATCTGTATAAACAAGATGACAATACAATAATACAGCATTGAACAGGATCATCAACTCTATAAAAATCATTAGATTATCGGCTGATAGTGATACTATTAGTCGATTATCAATTCAGTCGATCAAAATCTATATTGATCGACTAGATTTCGCAAAATTTGTTGTAAAAAATTAAATCGGTTTTTGAAAACGGATTAGAATAAGAGCCAATAATCACGTTTTGTTAATGGCTTTTATGAAGTTGAAGGAATTTTATCTGAAGCTGAAGAGTCAACTGATATAAAAATTGGCTTATTACTATCAACTTGAAAATAAAAATACATTATTGAATAACTGTTTGATAAGAATTCAACCGATAAATGGAATAATAGGATTCTTTTGAGAAATTAATATGAAACGAGTTTATCGATTTCAAATCAAAGAGAATCAATAAAAATACTGTTGGAGAATCAATAAAAATACTTCCAAGAAGTTTTTTTTTCTGAGGTGCATTCAAACTTGATAATTACTGAATAATTTTATTTCAAGAATAAACCCTTTACTTCTTCCCAGTATATAACATCAATAAATAATCCCCAGAAGACATTAACATTCTTAATTACAATCGAAATACTATGGAAAAGATAATATTTTCTCAGAAACAATGGATCATTCTACGACTGAAAACCAAAGGTAAATGTTAATTGATGATAATTTCTCAAAGTATAGTGAAGTGGAAGTCAATAAATTAGCATATTTCAACTGATAATTGAGCTGTCAAGAAGCCAACCATCAATGTGGATAACTTTCATTGCGTACTGCATATCATATCATATCCAAAAGTTGACTTATTAATAGCTGTGACTACTAAATCTTAATTAAAAATAAGACTGACATTCGATAAAATAAATAGTTTAAAACCTAGAACGATGAGTTAATTGTCCAATTTAAAAATACTATAGATTCTTCAACAGACTGGGAACACAACAATAATTCTCATCAATAGGTTTATCATCCATGGATAATTATCTATCAGTTAGAAGCGAAATAAATCAAATTATAAAATCAAAAAGGGTAAACACTTTTCGAATTTATTGGAGTCATGTCTAAGTTCAAAGATTGAAGTCTAAAATTCAAAGTTTCAGTTACTGTACATATTGAAATATGACAGAATCATAATAAACTAAATCAACCTTCTCAAGAAAAATTCTATCATCAATAATACATTACTTGATGACAAAATTTAGCATAAAATTATGTGTAAATTATTCAATTCTGAAGTATTCTTGTGAGAAAAGAGATCAAATAACAGAATGAGGAAGTATGCGTATAGTAATATTCCATTATTTTGCATTTGAACAGTTAACTTGCACAATCAAGTATCAAGTAATAATGATGATGAACGGTGTGTTATGTAATAGACTAAATACTGAATAGAATATTGCATATAAAGGTGCGTACAGACTTTCGCTCTGCTCCGCAACCGAACGTCACTACAGCAGAGCGATTGATGATCGACCGGGGAGCAAGTGTGGAACGCGATAAGAGCTAACATCTCCCGTAACGTTCATGATCGGTTCGAATGCAGAGCGGGGGCGGAGCGATTGTGGTGCGATGGCGGAGCGTGCGCGGAACGGGTTGGAGGCGCGATATCTGTACGCAGCTTAACATAATGCTGAGTTAAGACATTCATCAATTACTAAAACTGTCGAATCAGTCTTCAGAAAAAAAGAACAAGAAATATTTGATAGGTGATACTCAATTACCTAAATCACGAAAATTATAAAATGTACTTACAAATCAAGCGGGTAGAAAAACAGTACAACGTATTTGCCCTTGTAGTCAGACATTTTGATTTCTTTAAATTCCTTGTCGATGACGGCAGTACCATCGAAAGCGGGAGCTGTTTCCTGTACTCTGGCCATTTCTAGACAGAAACAAAATTATGTCAAAACCATCAAAATAAAAATCGAATTACGTTAAAAGTTCAAGAACAATAGGCTAGCAAGAACTGTATCATTCTTGATCAATTTGGTAACTTCGATAAGCCACCAAACAGTTATCCGAGTTTAATTTTCATTAAATATGTTCTTCACTTACTCCAAGCTTCTAGGTTCACTAGAAATAGATAGATTTAAATGATTTCACTTCATTGATGTTTGGTTTTACTTAAAATTACAATACAATGAACGTTATGTAAGGAGTAGCAGCTCACGAGACTCTTATATAAGACTGCATTTCTTCCATCCGTCCAACAACTATGAACATAACTTTTACAGAAAATACTGCAACAGCAAACAGAAGAGTCGCCTATTACACTTGGTTTGAATTACCCACAGTTATTGTGTATGGATAGAAGCTTTACTGGCATGAGAAATGGACTTCTCAAACACCTATAATCTAGCGCATGTCATGATTTATGGATATCAATTCGCGTCAGTTTAGTTAAATAGATTTATCGAATAAAAAAAGATCTAACATAGTGATAATCTTCATCCGTAATATATGAAATAGACAAATTGCATGATCTTTTTCAAAGTGACAAGACTGTCTCATATATTTCAATACCCAGATATCCAATTATTCGGATACAGGACCGTTGAGGGGACCGAAATAATAAAAGTAAGGTTTCGCGAAATAATAAAAGTAAGGTTTGGATGAAATAAGTCATCTTTCACTTGATAGAAAGATGCAAATTTTAAATTTGATTCTACCATTAAGATACAGCATGCATGAAACTTTAAGCCTACATCATTTACCGGCTGAAAACAAACTAAATTAAATTAAGTGGGCAAAATGTGACAAAGCTGAAAGTTGCAAATGTTATAATAAATATCATCACAAAAAGTAATCCCAATTATTTGTTGACCTCGGGATTTCACAACATTCTCTGGAGAATGGCAATTGTTAATCGACCTTGAAATAAACCCAACCATCTTCTAGCCATTACTGGCTGGCTCTTACATTTTGAAAAATTTGTTCGGATAATACTCAGTGAGGATTAGCTCACTCTAAATGAATTAGGTAGTGAAAAAACTAAGTGGTTGTTACAAAAACTATTTACAATGCCAAAGAAATAAGTGATATATAATACAATGTGAAATCGCCATGAGGCTAACTTTCGGCTTCTATGAACAAAACTAGACATAAACTTGCAAGCTTTCGACAAATATTAATGATGAATGTTGTTTAAATTTGATTTTTTTGAGAAAATAAATTACCTTTCTAATCAAAAGATCAAGTTAAAGCAATGTGATTCAGCAGAAATAATGAGGTACCTAATAAAAAGAGTAGAATGCTTAACCTCACCTATTCAGAGCGCTGACTATTGGCAATTGAAGAGAATTAGAGAACAGAAGCAATTTAAAGCTGAGAATGTAACAATAACTATTATAATGCAGCTATAGCCTTGAAAGCACCCTAGCAACAAGTTCTCAAAGGTAGATTGTGATAATTGTGTTTTTTTTACAAAAGCAATAGGAATGTGAACGGCTGAATGCTACAATACCGGAAACCGGATTGTCAGGCAAGCAAGAAAGCGAAAGCAATAAAGACGAGTGATGATGAGGACAGTTCCACAGTTGGGATGGAAGGCCGAAAAAATCCTCCTTGAAGAATGCTGTTACAATGTTACCACTTCTTTTCCAAATAATCTTAACAAACAAAAGAAATTAAAGTGATGGCAATTATAATCATTAATATATTTAGGTAATTATTCATTCACTTATTATCAGGGGACTTCATTTAGATAGAGCTGACTGGAAATTATAGAAACCATTTCTCAAAGCATTGCGCCTTGACACAACACACATAAACATTTAAATTGCTCGAAATGAGAGCAGACAAAATGTTAGCTACTTGAGAAGAATACCACAAAAGTTTGAATATTCTTATCATATCAAAGTATCAATATATTATTCAATATATATGTATATATATATATAACAGAAGACACTTTAAAGTTTGTAATATGAATTAAAACAGGAGACACAAGACATAAATAGATTGGAAACACTTGGAAACTTACATTAGAAACGGAAATTTTCGGAAACTGAGTTTCCTTCCTCAACCGAGCACTGAGTGGGTAGCCTACAGTTTGAAATCAAACGGTCGTGACCACAGAGTACTGGTACATCCAGGCACATCGCAGGAATCATTCGTACTAAAAGCACTCATTCAGTGATTCATGCTACCAGGCTAACAGAGTTCAAAAGGTACATTTTTTTTTTTTTTTAAGATTACGTCCTAAAGACTCCAGTCATGGAGTATAAGACAAGTCATGTTATTACATAATAATTCTAACACTAAGTAGTTCAACCTAGTTTAGGTTTGAAAGGAATTCTTGTACACTATAAAAAGCTCTATCAACTAAATATTTTTTAATTTGTTTTTTGAAAATCTTCAAATCATCATTACTTTTCAAGATTTGAGGTAGCTTGTTATAAAATTTCCTACCAATATAATCTGGTTTTTGTTCAAATAACCTACTATTGTGACCCATTATATGATAATCTGCTCTGTTTCGCGTATTATACTCATGAACATCTGAATTCTGGATCACACCACTCGTTTTCACATGCATTACAACTTCATATACATACAAAGATGGCACAGTTAATAGACCAAGCTTTTTAAATAAAGGCCTACAAGAGTCTAACCTATTCACTTTCTCTATACATCTGAGTGCCTTCTTTTGAATCTTAAACACCCTGTCCATATTTTGTTGAGATGAATTACCCCATACTAAAATAGCATACCTAATATGAGATAGTATAAGTCCATGGTAAGCAGTTAACAGTAGTTTTTTATCATTCAGCCTAGCAAGCTGCCGCAGGACAAATACCCCAGATGATATCTTATTACATATCCTCTCAATGTAAGGATGCCATGTTAATTTCCTGTCCAATAAAATTCCCAAGAATGCTACTTTCTCTTCTTGGTCTAATTCATTTTCCTCTACAAACACATTTATTTCTCTATCCTCTACTGAATTATATTTACTTTTGAATTGTAGGAATTGACATTTCTTACTATTTATTGTTAATTGCCTTTGCTTCAAGAATTGGACAATTGACTGTACTCCAGTAAAAGCATTTATTTCTAGACTATCTAATAAATAATTGTTAAAGATAAGCGATGTGTCATCAGCAAACAACAGAGCTCTGTGATCTTTTAACTCTTTTGGTAATTGGTTCACATACAACAGAAACAGTAAGGGACCCAGAATTGAGCCTTGAGGTACTCCAGCCTGGACCTCCAGTTTTTGAGATTTAATTTTTACTATTTCATTCCCATCCACCTTGGTAAGCTCAACACACTGGTTTCTACCTATGAGATATGATTCAAACCATTTTAATTCTATACCATTCACACCTACAGTTTTTAGTATTTCCAATAATATTCTATGGTTCACACAATCAAAAGCTTTGGATAAATCAAGAAATATTGCGGCTGCCTTCTCACCTGAATCTATTATATCTATTAGTCTTTCAACAAGGGATACTATTGCAGTCTTAGTAGATTTCCCTTTCTGGAACCCATGCTGTTCATCACATATGAAATTAATTTCTTCCAGGTGCATCAATAGCCTATTTAAAACTACTCTTTCAAAAATTTTACTTATTACATTTAGAATACTAATGGGTCTATAATTTTCAACTCTTTCAGAATCACCGCTCTTGAAAATTGGCAAAATTTTCATTGTTTCAGATCATCAGGGAAAATACCCTGCTCTAGTGAAGTATTAAGGAGATGCAATAAAGGGTCCAGTAATTCATTTTCACATTCTTTTAAAATTTTGCTTGAGACCCCATCCAATCCTACTGTTTTTTTGTTATTCAAATTTTTTATTATTCTTGACAACTCATCTCTTGATAATGGATGAAATTTAAATACCTTTTCAATTGGCTCAGCATTTAATGTAGTTGTATTATAAGTATTAGTGTTCAGTGACTTTTGGAGATTATATGCAACCTGTTGATAATACTTATTGAAAAAGTTACAAATGTCTATACATCATCCATATAATTTCCATGTTCATCGATTATCCTAGGGACATTAGTAACTGTATCTTTTTGAGCTGCTCTACTATTTCTATTAATTACCTCCCAAACAGCAGAGTTAAAATTGGTACTAGTTGTTAATATTTCAGCTGTTTTCTTACACTTAGCTTTCCTCACTTCTTTTGCATAGTTTTTCTTTAGACATTTGTATTTGACTTCACTCGGAACATCCCTCACTAATTCAAATTCCTCATAAGCTTCCCTAACAATATTTCTTTGAGTAAGAATATCTTCAGTTATCCATTCATCTACTTTGTTTAATTTACTTTTTACTTTGACTTTTTTTATTGGACAGCATACACTAATGTGAAATCTTAGAGTATCAATGAATTGCTTATATTTGTAATTTAGGTTACAACTGTTATAAACACTACTCCAATTTTCTTGAAGCAGTTCCTGCTTCAAACAATTTATATTTCCTAGCTCATATTGCTGAATTTCTTTCACAAAAGTTTTTTTTCTGCTTGGATTCTGGCCCTGCAACTTAACATCTAAAATTTGATAGTTATGATCTGATAGATCTGAGCTACCTAACCTAACATTACAACCTTCTATATTTGTGAGGATATTATCAATAATTGTCTGTGAAGTTCGAGTTACTCTTGTATATTCGTGGACCTTAATTTCTAAATTATTCATATTAATAATATCTCTAACTAAATCCAGGCACTTCACAGGAATCATTTGTACTAAAAGCACTCATTCAGTGATTCATGCTACCAGGCTAACAGAGTTCAAAAGGGCGTCACGTCAGAAGAAGGCAAGTATCTCACACTACACGGGAATATTATCTCCAGAACCATTAATGGTCTATGAACATCCTTATCAGGTGAGCTACATCGAAGGTTGTTTCTGATGGATGCGCAGCCCACTATTGTTGACCAGATTTTTTGTTGCCAATCTACTGCCCAATCTGAATGCAATTTTTTCAGCATTCATGAGGCCAAGTGCTCTCAAAGCTAGGCTATACATATAGTTTTAACAAATTCACTATTTTTTCTCTTATCTCGGATTTCAGTTAGTCTCGAAATATATTCAGTTGATCACGAATGATAATTATAATATAATTACGAATAATGCCAGAATATTGTAATTTGAAACATGTATGAACAACTTAATGTCATTGTGTTATTTGACTACCTACATCTTTGTGTTTTCAATCTGAGATTTCTTTTGTAGTTACATTCTTATCTAAAAACCTTTAAAGATTAGAAAATATAATGGCCAGTTTCATTACGTTGCAGCTTTGTGCCACTTTGGGAACCACTGGGGCTTGTGCTTTTGACAATCTGCAAGAATTGGGACCCATTTGTGAGTGGAACAACTCCGAATATTGAAAAATTGTGATAGTTTATAATTCGTACTTATTGAATTAGGGAGTGAATTCAATGTGATTTTTATGAAAGGCTAACAGAAACATAAATGATTAAAACTTGTTACATTTTATCCCATGGAAAAAATAAAAATATTATGTACTTTGTTTTTTATGAAGAGATTTTTAAATATTTCAAATGTTATTCTGTTACCAAGCAAATAATATTCAAATTAACGAAAATGACCATTCAAAAAAATAATAACGCGAATAGAATATATTAATGCAATAATTCATTCATTGTATTATGAATATACAAATACATATGTAAACTTTTGTGAAAGCATAATAATTATTTTCAATTTTCAATTTTCAATTTCTTCTTTATTTGATATTTCTAATCAACTCCCCCAGACCGCACTATGCCATGGGATGAAAACGCCTTCAATGATTTGCTTTGTGTACTGATTTTTTTGTGGAATATTTGAATAAAGGCCATTTATTATTATTATTATTATTATTATTATTATCATTATTATTACAAATAGATAATTCAAATAATACTAAATATAATATAATGATAATAATATAAGAATCTTGTGTTTTATAACTGATGCCCTTCAAAAAATCTCATTTTCATTTTTGTATTATTGTATAGAAGCTTTCAATATGAAAATGTCTTTCTTGATAGTACTTTATTGTTATAATATATTTTTCATCTTCTCTAGTACCTATGTAAGAATTCACCACAATTCTAGGAGTGCATCATATTTCGAGAAATAGTGCGAATGAAACTGGAACACATGAAATAAACGAGAAAATAGACATTTATAGCTTGAAGAATGAACTACTGAATGAGGAGTGGATTCATGTTTTAGAAGATAATAATCCAGATACATCTTATGACACCTTCTTATCAACTCTAAGACAACATATACAAAATAATATCAAGCAGCATCGGCGGCAGAAGAAGTACAAACCCATCAAACCATGGATCACCAGAGGTATAGTAGCAGCAATAAGAACCAGAAATCTTCTCAACAAAAGAAGAAAGGAAGACCCAAACAACATTAACTTAACCAACTTCTATCGTCGGTATAGGAATACACTCACAGCTTTAATTCATGAAACAAAGGACCAATACTATAGAGAGAAATTGTATGAAGCTGGAAAGGATAATAAAAAAATGTGGAAAGTAATCAAAGATGCTACTGACTCTAAATCAAAAACAAAAATGAAATTGAATGCTATTAAAATAGATGATAGGATTTTCAATCTAAAGGAAAATCCAGAAACTGTGCTCAACCACATGAATAACTTTTTCACAAATGTAGGTGAAGAAATGGCGGAGACAATAATACATTCCTTGAGAAAACCACTAGACCAAATCATATCCCAATATAAACCTGTTACAAGAACTCTACACTCCATCTACTTTCACCCAGTAACTGAAGATGAGCTTCTTGAAGCTATTAGTAGTTTGCGAAATGACAGTGCTCCAGGACTTGATGGAATCAATAATAGAACATTGAAGTCGATAAAAAATGTAATTGTACCATTAATTCACATATTCAATTTAAGTCTGTCAAAAGGAATTTTTCCAAAAGCTATGAAAGAGACATGTGTTAGACCATTACATAAAGGAGGCGACAAAACAAATGCCACCAATTACAGGCCTATTTCACTTATAAGAAATATTTCTAAGATTTTGGAAAAACTGGTAAAGAAACGTCTTGTGAATTACATTGAAAAAAACAACTTACTATCTAGGAATCAATTTGGCTTTCGTGAGGGGAGGAGTACAGAAGATGCGGTATTAGAATTAACAAATTTTGTCACAGATAAGCTAGAAAATAACAAAAAATGTGCAGCAGTGTTCCTGGACCTAGCAAAAGCTTTTGACACTGTTAATCACAGTTTGCTGCTGAAGAAATTAGAAGCCATGGGAATTAGAGGAGTTCCTCTAGCATGGTTTAGATCATTCCTCTGTGACCGGCGTCAAAGAGTCAAAGTTGAAGAACATCTTAGTTCAGAGGAAACGATGAGGTTTGGGATTCCCCAAGGAATAGTTCTTGGGCCAATTCTGTATTTGGCATATGCGAATGAGCTATGTTCAATTAAGATAAGAGGAAGAGTAGTAGCTTTTGCTGATGATACGTGTATACTATTTGAAGGAAACACCTGGGAGGAAGTTTTTAATCTGGCACAGGAAGAATTGATGAAAGTCGATAAATGGTTAAGAGAAAATTTGCTTACAGTAAATGCAACAAAAACGAAATTTTTAGCCTTTTCTCTGACAGAACGGACGAGACCACCGGATTCTTCAATAATCCTGCATCACTGTGGAAGCACCAACAACCCGTGTAATTGCCCTTCAATTCAACAAGTCAATGAAATGAAATATTTAGGAACAATAGTGGACAACAAATTCAAATGGGACAAGCACATTAATCTATCAATTACCCGGATCAGGAAGCTTCTCTACAAATTCTATCAACTCCGTAAAATCCTCAACTATGAGACATTAAAAACGGTTTATTTTTCTTCAGTGCAATCAATTTTAAGATACGTCATAATTATCTGGGGAGCCACGAATTTTATACATGTTGAACCTCTCTATAAACTTCAAAAACGAATACTAAAATTAATAGGCCTCAAGGAGAATCAATTCCCCACGAACATTCTTTTCAAGGACAGTAAAGTACTGAGTGTAAGACAACTCTACATCCAGGCTATCATCACGCGAATGAGGAGAAACAACGAACACATAAGACTGGCAGATCATAACCATCAAACAAGGCAGAGAAACACGCATTCAATAGTACCAAGGATGAACACTACATTTGGGCAAAGAAACTACATATATTTGGGACCAAAAATTTACAATTCAATACCAAGTTACATGAAGGCAGAATTCAATAGACACAGGTTCAAGAAAAGTTTATTTTCCTGGTTGGTTGATATTGGGGTGGAAAATTGTGAAAATTTAGTTAGACTGTAAATATTGAAACTATTTATTCTTCATTCTTCTCTTTACTGTTTTTCATTTTTCTAAAATAACCTTTCTTATTATTATCCTTAGTAGAATATTAATATTCATCTACTAATTTCATAATTTTGTTTGTATTATAAATTTTTACTAATTTTATTATAAAAAACTTTAATCCTATATCAGTGAATGAAGTTTGTAAATAGTAATTATAACACGCAATAAGCAACTAATTACTTATACCCCAACACATATAATTTATAGTGGGGTATATATTTATTCATTGAAGTTATCATTTATTCATTGTTGAAACACCGCTGATTTATGTAGTTTCATGACAATACTATATTATCAATATTCTAATGTTCCATTCAATCTTCATCGTAATTAATAAGTTTTCATAATATGTGAAATTTGTTGCATAATTAGCTGTTGTACTGTAATTTATTGTAGATTCGTGTATGGACCGGAATTTATTGTGACTTATTTGAATAAATTTGAATTTGAATTTGATTTTGAAAAAATATTTGAATACAAGAGGATGCATTAAGCTATTATAATAGCAGTAAACTAAAAAAAGCTATCGGCCAAATAGATTCAATATCGATAATGGCTTTTTCATTCTATATCTTTATGATTATATAAAGTTATCTACCGTACCGGTACTTATGAGAGCCTATAATAATAATAATTATTATTATTATAGAGCATATAAAAATTCTAGATTTGAACTTGAGAGAAGAAATTTCTAGATATTATCCTTGGGCCAGAATCCTCAAACCAAATCAAATATTAAGAACCGTAGGCTCTCTGTCCAGTTAGGAGTATAGCACGGGCATGTAAAGCTGCTTTTAGTATTTTGCTTGAAATTGTACGCATGTAAAATCTTGTACTTGTTTGCTTGGTGCTGGAAAAATAAAATTTATTGAATGATAAAATCATTAAATGTTTTAATTACTATACCACATTGCTTGATCATGAGAATAAAAAGATCTGGTGTGGCACACTCACACCACTTTCCTTGTCATGATGGAATATTTCTCACTGGTATATGTAGGCATCAAATCCCTTTATTGTATTTGTAATTTCATCCAATAGAACTACTGTATTTACATTATACGGTACTTGTTACTATTACTACAATCTATTTAACTTTGTTATTACTAGTTGATGTACAGAAATATTTATTTTATTGATAGGGTTTGTGAATATTTACTGTTCAAAAACTTTTCCATTTTTTGTATCTCTTGTAATAAAATAATTAATATAAAAAACTTCTGAAATATAAGTTGATTGATATAAATAAAAGTTTTTGTGCAATAGCTTACAATAAATTTTATATTATAAGAACTTTTCAGAATAAGTGAATGTGATATAGGGGAAGGATAGAATTTTTCGAAATTGTTCATGGAATCTAGAAGATTGTTGGATAGTAACTTATTTATAATGTTGGATTAAAATTTTTCTGCTGCATAAAATTGATATATGTTTTCTGCCGGTAAGAGTCGATTAAAGAGAATAATCATTAATCATAATGTGAAAATATTAAAACTTAATATTTCAGTAAGCATAATTTTAGCTTATTAAAAAAAATAATAATTATTTCAGGTGAAAAAGAAAGATTATGGCTTCATGTGGATGCAGCTTATGCTGGCACTGCCTTTATTTGTCCAGAATTTAGAAAATGGTTGAATGGTGTACATTATGCTGATTCAATTGCATTTAATCCTAGCAAATGGATGATGGTTCATTTCGATTGTACGGCTATGTGGTGAGAATCTTATTCTTGTTAATCTTTGTTTTTAAAATGATGATACTTTTTTGACATGATTTTGTTCTCAATAATGAGACATTACAAAATTGAGCTGCAGTTCCAGTAAAAACTAAACTCTAATGTCTATCTTAGATTCTCTATAATAATTAAACTCCCAATGTCTAACTTAGTTGATTGTCTTTTACAATCACACTCAATTCCTCAATATGACTTGGAAGTGAAAATTTTGTCAACTCATAGTATGTTTATGTGTGACTCACAACTCACAACGTCCAAGCTTAATTAATATTTAATTTATAAATATACTAAATATGGACTTCTAATCGTTTTTGATTTGATATTACAGGGTGAAAAACAGTGGATCGTTGCTTCGTACATCTAATGTGGGGCCTCTTTATTTACAACACGAGAACTCAGGTACATAACATTATTTATCAAATTCCAATCTACTTGATGATCATATTTATTCAAAGACTAGCAGGTAACACGTGCTCCGCAAGAGTCTAATTTAAAACTTGACAAACTGGAAACTTGACGATACCGAAATCTTGAAGAACTGAAAATAGTTCTATAACCATCCTCGGTAAATTAAGAATGTATATGCAAAATTTCAAGTTAATCAGTCCAGTAGTTCAGACATGGTGATGCGTTATTCATGAATTTCCTATCCCGTACATGTATAAACCAATTCTTTTTTTCTCTATTATATTAGACTATAGATAGATAATATCAACTATCATTGAATGAATGTTGGAAATTAAGGTTGGAATCAATTAATCAATTTCATCAATTGTAAATTAATGATTATTATTTGTAATAGGTTACCACCATTATGCAATATTGGTATTGAAATTCGTCTCATATTAATTTTTCTTGGATATTCTAGATAAAAAAATATTATCAAACGAAAATCCAAAGTTAAATGTAGTAAACCAACCCGATGACTTCTACTACTGCAAATATTGACAACAGGGTTAACAGCTAGATGGAAATTCGATGAGATCTACTATCTAAAAATAATTAATAATCTAATAATAATTATTATCATCTAGCTGTTATTCCTGTTGGCAATATTTGCAGTAGCAGAAGTCTTCGGGGTGGTTTACAGTCGTATTAAACTTTGTATTTTCGTTCAATAATAATTACTTATCGATTAGCATTTGAATAAATGCAATTTCTCATCAATTTCCATCTATGCATTAAAAAAACAATCTTATCTTCAATTTAAATATAAATTTTGCATCAACAAGTAAATTAATTATTATGTTTTAATTTAATTTATTAACAATAATATTTTATTTTGGACATTTTTCCTTGAAAACCAATGTTTGTTTTCATGATGAATTCCTAGGAAATATAGTGGTTAGCCTTTGTAGAATGTTGATTAGAGATGATGGAGAAAAAGTTATAAAAGTCGATTGATGAAATCAATCAGTTCATAATTTAACCTTATTCATTGTTTCATAAATTATTTCTCATGGAATGTGTTTTTATGCAAAGTTGTCTCGTGATAGATATTTTCCGATTATGTGAATTCTACTAAACTATTGTATTCTATATACTGCACAGGTCTGGCGATTGATTATATGGTATGTATTCATGGAATGCAAAACTTTTTTACATTTCACCTAACTACATACTTCATTTGGCTTTTCTGCGCTACTGATAATTGCAGAGCAATTGTAATATAATATATAGCACTCAATTACTTTAAAACACAAACACAAAAGTAGCGTACGTTTGAAAGATAAAACAAAAGTATGAAAAATACCAAGTTCATGATTGCACTGTATAAAATGCTACTTTTAGGAAAATCACTTGGCACATACATCACGCTCTCTATGGTTCTAAATTAATGGTTCTAAATTAAATGATCAATTTATAGTTTTATAGTTAAATTCCATCATATATAGAAAATTTCACAGCTATCAAATATATAATAAATTTTCAATAAAAAAAAAATAAATTTAATTCCAATTCAATTCTGTAATTCCATTTTCTAATTTTATTCTACTTCATTTTGGATTTCTAATTTTAAATCTCCTTTTTTCTATCAATTCATAATCTACACCTTTCCTTATCCATAACCCACTCAAATTTGAAATCTCCCGCTTAAAATAACACATCATGGCCCACCAACTAATCCCATAATGCTCCTTCAATCAGTGCGCCTCCGTTCATCTGTGCTCTATGGTCTACACAACATCTATACCGTGTCTCTGTGGTCACGACCATTAGAATGTTCAATCTGCACTTCACTTCCTGGTTGATTGACAAAGGAGGCCCAGCCCCCGAAAATTCTCATTTAAATGTAAGTTTATAAGTGTTTTCAATCTATCCGTGTCGTGTGTATCCTGTTTATATTTCTATTACAAAACTTTAAGGTTTTCTCTGTTAAGTGCTACAAATGATATAGTGATTTTCCTCTTCATTCATGTCTACACTTCCTATACTACCACTGTCCACATTTCCAAACCCTTTCTCTTCTGTTTTGTACTTTCCTCTTAATAATCTATGGACTCCTTTCAACTATCCCAATTCACATAGAATTAATTATTTTGTCATAACCAAATATTATATAACTTGAATTAACCTAAATCCAACTTACCATATCTCATAACATAACCTCATATTCCACTGGATAACTAGAATATAATATAACTTTTTGTTAATTTCTAATTCCTAACTTCACATTGGCTACTCCCCTGTGTTTTGATTAACTCAATAATATATTTGCATTTGCCTATAACTCAATATTATTCACTTACCGTGCTGTCTGTTATCCTATTTTGTTCATTCAATTCTCATAACCTGACCCTCATTACGTCTTTGTTTTATGAAATAATAGTAATTTATAAATCATAATAATCTTTATCCTGATATTTTCCAACTTCTATCCTTATAGTAAATTAGCTCTCTCTACCAATTCCTATCTTGCTTTGTGATTGTTGATATACACATATTCAACATACTGTTGAAGTTTCTTAGAAATATAATGATGATTAGGGGTGGTTAGGGGTAAAAAACCCTATTGACCAGCATAAAAAGTGATTGACCGGGTATTTCTAATTGTCCGATTCGTTTCAAATTTGGCATACAGGATGATATACACATATTCAACATACTGTTGAAGTTTCATCAGAATATAATGATGATTAGGGGTGGTTAGGGGTAAAAAACCCTATTGACCAGCATAAAAAGTGATTGACCGGGTATTTCTAATTGTCCGATTCGTTTCAAATTTGGCATACAGGATGATATACACATATTCAACATACTGTTGAAGTTTCATCAGAATATAATGATGATTAGGGGTGGTTAGGGGTAAAAAACCCTATTGACCAGCATAAAAAGTGATTGACCGGGTATTTCTAATTGTCCGATTCGTTTCAAATTTGGCATACAGGATGATATACACATATTCAACATACTGTTAAAGTTTCATCGAAATATAATGATTTTTAGGTTTGGTTGAGTGTAAAAAACCCTATTGACCAGCATAAAAAGTGATTGACCGGAAGTAGTAGAATAACACCGGTTCTAAAAACCAATAGGAGCTCAGGAGAGGCGGAGCTTAAATTTTCTGTGCTCCATACGGAAGAACTTCCCCCCGCCGCCCCCCGCCATAGCTCTCCATTTTGTAAGAAACGGCTCCACCTTCTATTCCCACTATAACAGCTATGTTTCAGAGGTGGAACTATAATTTTCAATGGCTTCCCAGCCCCCACCTGCCAGCCGCCATGATGGCTCCACCTTGTTCTATTCCGACTATAACAGCTATGTTTCAGAGGTGGAACTATAATTTTCAATGGCTTCCCAGCCCCCACCTGCCAGCCGCCATGATGGCTCCACCTTGTTCTATTCCGACTATAACAGCTATGTTTCAGAGGTGGAACTATAATTTTCAATGGCTTCCCAGCCCCCACCTGCCAGCCGCCATGATGGCTCCACCTTGTTCTCCTTCATTCTCACTATACCTGTTTCCTCTCTTCGGCATCTAAGACCCCGCCCGCCATGATCTTTCAGCTTTTAGCTTTATTTTGTAAGCTCAAGAACTGGTTCCCTCTCTGAACGCACCTCAGCTCACTTCTCTGCAGCCATCAAAGCCTCTCTCTGACAGCTACCTCCATGTTAGCTCTCCCCCCAGCCCGACTTACTATTTTTTGCATGGCTCCCCTTCTCTGCAAGCTCTGACAGCTACCTCCATCTTTCCTCTCCCCCCAGCCTGACTTACTATTTTTTGCATTTACGATATGCAAGATCAAATAATGCTTCCCATAATTGGTTACAATTAATTATTGTGGCTATGGAACATTCACAGCTGCATCCATAATGGAAATGTGCAGAACCACTATTTATTACATCTAATAAATCATAAATTTCGGAAAGAATTGAGAATCTTGAATTCGAATTCTTCAAATTATGCTCACTATTTTTGCTTTCCTCTAACTTCGGTTTTTTTTTAAACAAATAATCATCAACTCCTGTACAATATTGTGAATATTGAATACTGTTTGCTAAATCAACAAATTCTTCATAAGTTATCCCCATCAAAAGTCTTGACAACTTTTTAAATTTTGAATAGCTATTACATTGTGACATTTTATAGGTTATGTCTATCTTTTTCTCACACACACACTCAAAACTGAACTGATCACTAGAAGATCTTGTTTAAGACTGAAAAGCTTTTGTTTCCACCTGACTGTTGAATGAAAACGAATACAAGTTTAAAAAATTAAACTTATATTCATTAGCATATGTGCAGTAAAAAGCCCAGGCGTTGAGGTTATAGTGCCTCATCTCCATCTATAACTAAAATATTGATATTGTATCTATATTATAATCAATATTTTCATATCAATAGAATATAGAAGTATCAATTTTCATTCAGCTATAGACAGACCTACTCACTTGTATGATCTTTCAGCATTGTTCAGACAACATCGATATCAGTGTATCACCAATAATTAATCCCTTTCTTTGTTGCTTCTATTCCTGCTAGTCTGCTCATAGTTAACTCAATACTGCAGAAATTAGATCTATCGATTTTTTTTTATTTAGCTTTTTCCAAATGAATTAAAGATGGTTTATCCTCGCGATGTTCACATCTCATTATATATTTTTTACTGTTAAAACTGTCCAATGTGTTAATATTTATTGATGAGAGAAACTTTTCAGGTAGATAAACATCATAGAAAGAATAGGCGCCGCTTTTCCTGTCAACATCGTAGATTTTCAAAACAATTCGAAGTCCACACTGAGTTCGCACTAATCTCGCTTTTTCTATTTTATAACTATAGTCCGCTTTTAAGTCCTTAATTTGCACAATCGGAATTTCCTCACGTGCTGATTGATTGAATTTTTTTAAATCAAAATCTTGAAACTCTTGCATAGTCGAAAAACACGTCCTCACACACGTAATGTAGAATACAGAATGATTAAAATTTTTATACACTTAGAGTCTAGCTCTCTTCCCCCCACAGTTCAAGCACAGGAACATGTTTCTACATGTCGGCAAAAAAGTCGATGAACTCTAACTGGTTTCTGACAATGACGTCATATGCTGTTGTAATATTTCATTTTCCAATTGTATAAGTTTATTCACATTTAATTTGAAAGGTCTGTAATAGGTTAAATATTCACTAATATCGTTTAAATTTACTGTTGTTAGAAAAATTGATTTTATATTTTCAAGCAGACTTGTATCACGATTTTTTGCTCTAGCTTTCACAATTGATTGTTCACATACTTCATACCATTCCAAATAATCACATAATTTTTTCTCTAAGTCAGCATCAGCCGTTAACCACTGTTTTGGATCCATTCTTCCTTCACCTGCTTTTAACACATACTAAAATCAACTTTTACCTGCATCTCTTTTTATATGAGTGGAACTAAAACTGAAAAATTTATAGGGTTGGTAGTACTGTTTAGATTGCAAATACGCGCTTTATGCATGAATAATTGATATCCACAATAAACACATACAACTTCACTTCCATTATAAAAAAAGCCTTGTCTTGCATACCGTTTCTTTTTATCATTAGTATAAAACGGACAATTTTTCATTGATTTCATTCTTTCATTTTCACATTTAAAATCGATTTGATGTTGAAACGTTGATTCAGTTTTCACAAGCAGTTCTGTAAGATAGTGGTTTGCGCTATACAGAGCACACCTCCCCTCGGTAATTGATCTGTGTATTTTACATACATCTTTACACCAGCTCACATTAAATTTATTATAGTCAGGTTTAATAAAATCTTCTGGTATTACTTCAACATTATTATGAAATTTCTTTAAGAAATCCGCCTTTTCTCTTCCTTTTGTGAAAACTTTCTGATAATTCTGCATACAACCTTGAATAATCTCATCAGAATAAATTGTATCTCCCATTTCCCATTTTATCTTATGATGATAAAATTCTAGCCAACACACATCACGATAACTTTTCCAAGGTAAATCAGATTTAGGAAACGGTGGTTTAAAATGATATAGCACATAAGTTTGACGTGCATCTACAAGAGCAAATTCTTTAATATAAAACTTAGAATCAGAATAAGATTTATAGCCATGGAATTCAACTACACACCAAGATGAAGTATTGTCTGACTCACCTATGTTTTCACCGTTCTTCATATCGAATCCTGTTTTAGTAGATTTCAACACTTCGATGTTATCTTCCAGATTTTCACCGTTTCCTCTTTTCACTTGTGCACTTGCTAATTCTTCTTCTTCCCTATCTAAATTACACTGCACTCCACGAGAATGAAATTTTGAAGGCGATTTTGAATGACATGTTCCATGATCAATTATTCCATCCGAAGTATTGTAGTGAGACGAAAGTTTATCGTAGATATCTTCCTCAGAACCTTGATTGGTATAGTTATAGTTGTTTTCCTCGTCTTCTTCCAATTTGAATAGCTTTCTAGAAGTCTTGTTTAAAGAGTTGCACATCTTTGTTGAACTCAACATCGAAGCACACATGACAACAGCTTACAGTCAACTGAAGCAGACAAAAGCTAACCCTACTATTTATATTGAAATTCTACGTATGTGCGCACTCTATCGACGAACTATTGAATCTCTCGTACAATTGACGTTAGCGGTTTGTACTCGACTAAATTATCGCTTACAAGAATGCAGAATGCTGAAGTAGAATCCGGTACTTCTTTATCAAACTCAATTTCTAATCTAATATCTGCTGATAATTATAAATGATCGACATGGAAGTGAATAAACGTCTTGGGAATTTATCGGTATTCTTATCTCATCACTATGTTCCAACTTTTGGTTTGCATAAGGCCCATGTGAATGATATTCAAAATTTGTAATATCATTGTAATAACGTATTTCACGTTCTATATCTAATATTTCGCTTACTGCCGCCGACATAATTATAGTTGACTCGAAATCCTAATTTTTCCAGAATTTTCGCGTTCTTTGATGTTAACGGCTCAGAGTGTGAACTCTTACTGATTGTTTTCATACTGTTGCTCAATCTATTTGATTTGTTTCTATGCTTCCATTTGTTACTAGTTTTTTTCAATTTATGTTGTTGCGGTTTTTTTCTCAAACCGCTTTTATGAAAACCATCATTGCTGCGTGAAGAAACTATTGATCTTGAGTTGAAAATTATATAGCCCATTTTTACTTTTTTTCTCGTATATGTATTCTTACTGTTATCCGATCTCCTCTAAAGTCTAATAAACTACCTTTCTGGTCTGTCACCTTGACAATAATGGTTTGAAACTTATTTGTGTTTAAGCTTACATATATTATCGGATTTGGGGTTTCATTTATTAAGTATCCTGGCGGTACCTTTGGAAGAAATTCATATATAGTATGAGTTTCTTTTCCATTAGCATATGTATTAGATGCTAAGTTACAGCTAACAATAATTGAGGTTACATTTGAAATAGAAACAGGGTTTGTGGAATAATGCCACACATATGGTTTTAAAATTGACTTATTAAATCCTAAAATAGGAGCAATAGAATCGACTTGTGTTAAATCAATCGGCTTGTTTGCATAAATTTCTGTTTGTAATGTATTATTATTACCTTTAATTTGTAATTCTTCTGACTGTTCTGATATATTTAATTTTCGTTTTATTGCTTCTATAATGTTATCAATTTCATATGATCCTGTATCAAGTTTTATTAGATTATCACCATACTTAAAGCTTGAATTTTCTCCTTTAATTATGTTTGGAATTGAATTAAATGTCCATAAGTTTATCAGTCCAATCTCATATGCTCTATCACCAGGAAGTTCTAATATTTCCGATAACGTCTCATGCAATTCACTTGTATTTGAGGAAAGTGTTATTACCACCATTTCGATCTTACTCCTAGCACTTAACGTTTATAACTGATTACACAAAAACAGTAAACATAGATGTCCGCAAATAATCGAATTATGTGGTTGTACCTGATCAATGTTATAATAAATATTCATATGTCTTTCCTTGTTCCAATAGCTTACCAGTTTTCTTGGTGGTTGAAGATTACCAATAGGATCGAAATAGAATACATTTTTATCTATTTTATGATATGCAACCCAATGCGTCCCGCTACCGCTAGTTTTGTCTAAATTTACAATAGCCATTTCACTGGGTAAGTTTTTGCTAGGAAGATTATCCAGCATATAAATACCGCGCAATGATATTTTCATAATTTTCGACAATTTCTTCAGATCGAAATTAGTCAATGGTCTATCCAAATTTATATTATTCATTTTTTATTTGATTTCGTAGTTTTCTTCCTCCCTTTTTTCCTCTTTTTCAATGGTAGAGATGTTTTTCTCATAGACTTACTTACTAGTCCAAATGCACCTGGCGGTATATGTGATATTGCTTTATTCAAATTCCTCCCACTACCCGCATATCTTGGGTATGGTCTCAAATAATATCCTCTCCCCTTAACATGATTCTTCAATTCTCTAATAGCATTATGACGAATTAAATCACTTATTGATTTAGCATTGCTACTAACAGTATGATTCCTAGCTTTGGTTCTCCTTGTCTTTCTGCTCCTTATACTGCTCCTCCCTCTATGCCCTGACCCACTAATTGCAGCTTTAGTTTTCATTGCAAGATTAACTAAATAACTAAGAGCTTTCTCACCAAGAGGTGTCTTAGGATCTTTAAATATTTTCCAAGCTTTATCAGCTAGAAGACGATCTGCTTTTCCTATTTCTTTGTTATCGTTTGTTCTACTATAGGTCACGTCGTGCCCTTGGCACGCTAAGTCAAGCTGATTTATAGGCTCAACCTTATTTTTTAACCTTTTTTCAAGGTTGGTTCCTGGCCCACAGTAATTGTAAAATTTTAATTGTCCAGTTGGGCTAATACCTGCCGGGAGGTGTAGCTCCAGAGGAAGTGCTCCAATCGACTTATTAATTATAGTAGAAGCAATGTCTTTAAGTTTTGAAAAAAGTCCACTTCCAACAATACCTCTTAAATCAAATTTTTTCGACTTTTTCAACTTTGATTGTGTTTTAGTATTTAAACTAGTATTTTTTCTACTATGTAAAACTTTAACCATCTTAACGCCAGCACAGTTTGCAGTATACTAATTGAATACAGCATTTGCATTCACCTATAAGGCTGCTAGATAGAGGGACATAACTGTATTGTTTTATTAATAAGAAGTAAAATGTTATTACCAATAATATCAAACTGAGGGCTTATACAATTATTTATTACATTATAATTTTTGTAAAAAGTGCAGACATCCTTATATGGGTCTAGCAGAGTTGCATACCAATTTTCAAGCTGATACACAAATAATTTAGGTATTTTATTAATACCTATCGCATCTATAATGCATGATTTTAAATAGAACAATGTACTGTTTCTTGTTCGTTCTAAATCGCTCAAGTATTTTGAAAACAAATCTGACTCAATATTATCTCTGTCAATTTTATCATTCGAATTATTCGATTGTAAAGTTATATCGAACTGATGAATATTCGTTAAATTAGTTGAATTGCATCTGCAACTTTTGGTATAATTCGCATATAAAAGCAGTAAAATTGCAATCCAATATAGCATAACAGTGATAATACAAAATGATTTCAATAAATTAATTGAGTTTATACAACTAATTTTCGAATCATCGTCAAAGTTTTTTTCATCGGCTTCTTCTTTGTTGAGTAACATCCTGCTCACTCTACAATTGCTCATCTCACACTGACTTGCGAAAAGTTCAACAACCTGACTTAAACATGTTCAAACATGTACTAGTCTAACCATAAAACAGTTACGTCACAGATAGCTATAAGTTTTTTCCTTTTTTATTGACTGCAGTAAGTATAAATAAGAGTGTAAGCTAGAATAGCACTCAGTTTGCTGAAGAAGAGCAGAAAGTGTTTTAGCAGCAAGAATTATCATCACAGTCATCATCCTCATTTTCAACATTTGTAGAACAAGGTGAGTAGAATGACAAATTTTCTATATTCAATAACATTTTATTTGCATTTATTATTTGAACAAAATAATTATTAAAACTTGAGAACGGTATTAAAACTTGAGAACGGTATTAAAACTTGAGAACGGTATTAAAACTTGAGAACGGTATTAAAACTTGAGAACGGTATTAAAACTTGAGAACGGTATTAAAACTTGAGAACGGTATTAAAACTTGAGAACGGTATTAAAACTTGAGAACGGTATTAAAACTTGAGAACGGTATTAAAACTTGAGAACGGTATTAAAACTTGAGAACGGTATTAAAACTTGAGAACGGTATTAAAACTTGAGAACGGTAAGAAGAACTTCTTCTTACCTAAACAATATGCAGACTGAAATCATCGATCTATCTGACGTAATTTCATGGTTGTCGAGCAGGCTTGTACTTCTTGTCCCCGCACGATTCTTGTGTAGAATCGATGGGAGACCGTCAGTACAAACCTGCTCGAATTGAAACTTTCCAGATTCTCTTCTGTAACCATATCTGCATATTGTTTAGGTAGGAAGAAGTTAATCTCATTTCCATTCTCATTTATGACGTGAAGCATCGGGTTGTTTCCAAACCTGGTTCTTGCGATGCGCGCCCTCACCACACGATACTCAAAATTGTCTAATAGCTCTGACACTCGGGTAGTTTCATTCACAAAGTTGAAACGGTTGATATTGAACAATTTTGAGGAGCTTGTTGGTGAAGGCGCGCATGAGTTAGACGGTGCCGATCTTCTTCTTCTTCTTTTTCTCCACTTTCGTCCACGAAGGTGATCGTTTCACCAACTCACGAGTCGGAGGAGTAGCTTCGATGAAATCATCTCCGCTTTCCTCTACGATCTTCACATCGTCAGATGAATCAGCTTCGGCGGCGACTATGGGGATGGTTTCGGCGGGGGCGGCGGGGATGGCGGAGATGGCGGGACTGGTTTCGGCGGGGGTGGCGGGGATGGCGGGACTGGTTTCGGCGGGGGTGGTTTCGGCGGCGCCTATGGGGGTGGTAGCAGCTGCCAACAGCTCTGCTGATGGAGGCGGGGGAGCTTGCAATGGAGCCTGCTGCTGTCCAAGCCCAGGGTAGGCAGAAGTGTACCACGGTGGGGGTGGCCCCCACATAGAGTACGGGTTCCAGCTAGCTGCTGCCATCACGGCTGGCTGGCTATATGTTGGGGCTGTAAGCCCCCCTCCACAGACGACAGCATATGTTCTCTGCAAGAAAAATATATTGTGAACAACAATTTACATTTGATTCAAGTTAAACATTTAATAAGTGACTGTACAAGAGTGAACTGGTTTTATCTTCTACTATATTTAGTGTAAATAAATTTAGAGAACTTGTATTTCGATTTTGTATACGTTTTTATGGAATAAATTTAAAAAGATATGATTCTAATAACTTTTAGCTGTACATATTTTGTTCGATACTTTTAGAATGTACAAGAGCAAAAAAAGTAACTTTTAGCTGTACATATTTTGTTCGATACTTTTAGACTGTACAAGAGCAAAAAAGTTTTAAAATATCTCTTCAGAATAAAAATATTAGAACTTACAGCTTGAGTGCTGTTGCCTACAGCTGTTGTTGGTCTTGTAGCTGTAGCTGAGGTGGGAGCGTTGACAAAGGACGACATCTTCTTCTTCTTATAGATGAGTTGATTCGGAAGTGTTGTTAGCTGATTGATCAGACTGGATGATTCTGTTTGAATTTTTCACAGCTTATATACTGAAAAATTACAGTATTTTTCCCCACCTCCACACACACAGACTTAGCTGTGGTGGGATTCAACTTTCAAAACCTTCAAAAAGGTCATCAGAAAAAATCAAGGCTAGTACCAAACCGTATTTGGCTCCTATCCTGCTATCCCAAGAGTCTTGCCTATACGTCAGACAGAATAAAATAGATATGGCATTATCCTTGTTTTGAGAGAGGTCTGAGAGTACAGCTTTTGTTTCAATCTCGTTAAATCTGGCTGATGGTGGTGGAAATTGAGCTGTGTTCAAGCTGAAAATTCACTCTGCAGTTCATTCCTTTCCAGATAGCCGAGGCGAAAACAGCAATAACCACCATCAGTAGAATTTTTTGAATTTATTATTGAAGAGGTCGAAAGACGTATTATCAACAGTCATCCTTGCAGAAGCTGCATTATAGAGAGCAGACATCACGAGTAGAGCGGCGCTGCACAGAGAGAGAGAGAGAAGCTGCATTAGAACAAGCTGCCACACGTGCAAAAACTTTAGCAGTCTACCGACCAGAGAGAAGCTGCATTAGAACAAGCTGCCACACGTGCAAAAACTTTAGCAGTCTACCGACCAGAGAGAAGCTGCATTAGAACAAGCTGCCACACGTGCAAAAACTTTAGCAGTCTACCGACCAGAGAGAAGCTGCATTTCATCAGACGAAGTCGGCAACCTGTGCGCGTGCGACAAGACAACGTCAATCTTATTTTTTAGCTAGCTATTTTGGTGAGTCATCATGAGCAGTATTAATTATTCATTGGAAAAAACTAGTGCTTTAAATTCACAGGTTATATGTAATAAGCTTAATTTTAATGATAGGTATGTAGATACTACCTTTTTGTTGAATCATTTAAAGAATACCATTTTTAAAATATTAAAACTAGGTTCAGTAAGGTTTTTCGGTAATATTCGTTGGTTTCTCGCTCTAAAAGTAGAATTAATAAAACTTATAGTAAATAACGAAGATAATGATCAACAACTAAAAACAGATGCTGTATTTCATAGCACATCTCAAAATATTGTTAACATCCATGCTAATGACGAAGATTTAGAGTCGCAATTTATACGTGCATGTGATAAAATTCATAATTCACTAGATAAATATGTATCTCACGGTTCAGGTTGGGTAGTTTCAAGAATTAAATCACTTGATATTAATTTTTTACGATTTCAACCGTTATACGGCTCAAATTCTAGCTATATAAAAACCCCAAAAGAGATAATAAATAAAAGAGCAGTTATTAATATTGAAAATCCTAATGATGGTAAATGTTTTTTATGGAGTATTTTAGCATATTTTAATTATGGAAAATGTAGAATGCAAGTTGAATATCTTAAAAATTATGAGAATAATTTAAATATTCGTGGAATTAAATTTCCAGTTGAATTTCGCGATATAAAAAAGTTTGAAGCATTAAACCAAAACATTTCAGTCAGTGTTATAGCATATTGTATTAAGACTAAACAATTTTTCCCCTATAGAATTTCAATATACAGAGAACGTGAGCATCAAATTAGCTTACTCTTGCTAATAAATAAGGAAAATGTAAAACAGGGACATTACTGTTTAATTAATACAACTAAAGGAAAAAACGGTTTATCACGATTGTTGGCCTCACTGGATAAATCCGAACATGCACATCTTATATGTCCATTTTGTTTTCACCGATTCACTAAGAGACCTAATGGAAAAAAAAATTTAGAGATACATATTAGAATTTGCTCAAAATTCGGTGAACAGCAGACTAGTTTACCGGAAAAGAACAGCCCAGACTCAATTATTAAGTTTACAAATTATACAGCTACATTAAAATTTAAATATGTTATATATGCTGATTTCGAAAGTTTTATTGTCCCTGTTAATAATGTTGAACATACTGAGAGCGATGATGATGATGACTGTGATGATTTAGAGAATAGGTCTTACACACATAAAACCAGCAAACATATTGCTTGCAGCTATAGTTATATAGTATTGAATCAAGAAGGAGAAATTCATCTAGGCCCTGTATTGCGCAGAGCAAGCTATGTAGGTGAGCCGATAATTGAAAAATTTATTGAAGAAATTGTTGAAATAGGGAATGAGCTGTATAATGATTTTAAAATAGAAATACCAATGCAAGAAATAGATTCAGCAAAACGCGAACAATTAAATTCAGCACCTAATTGTGTTATTTGCAATAGAATTTTTGAAGAAAACGATATAAAGTGCTTACATCATTGTCACTTTTCTGGGACAGTCTTAGGATTTGCACATCAAAATTGTAATTTACAAGCTAAAATTCCGACTTACACGCCTTGCATATTTCATAATTTAAAAAGTTATGATGCACATTATATAATCTTAGGCTTATCAAAAAATAACTCGAAGATTCGCTGTATAGCTCAAAACTCTGAAAAATTTTTAACTTTTTCAATTGGACGTGTTAAGTTTATTGACAGTTTTCAATTTCTACCTACTTCGTTAGAAACATTAGTTAAAAATCTACAGTCAAATGATGATAGCACAGATTACACTATAAATTTCAAACGAATGTGTTCTGTTTTTAAGGATCCGGAAAAACAAAAGTGTTTACTCAGAAAAGGAGTTTTCCCCTATGAATATCTTTCATGTGCTGAAAAGTTTGAAGAAAATGAACTGCCATCGAAAGATAAATTCTATAACAGTTTGAATGAAACAAACATTTCAGATGCTGATTATGCTCATGCGCAAAAAGTCTGGAATATATTTCAAATGCAAAATTTAGGCGATTATCATGACACTTATCTATTGTCAGACATTCTGCTGCTGGCAGACTGTTTCGAACATGCTAGGAAAATATTCTTTAAAAATTATAATTTAGAAGTATGCCATTTTCTATCACTGTCTCATTTTTCATGGCATGCTATGCTGTACAAAACAGGTGTACAATTAGAACTTTTAACGGACATACAGATGCATATTCTTATAGAATGTTCAATCAGAGGTGGATTCTCGGTCATATCCAAACGATATGCGGTCGCGAACAATATATATATGAAAGATTTATATGATCCAAAATTGCCAAGTTCATATCTTTGGTACATTGATTCGAATTCGCTGTATGCTACCATCATGAGTACTGAATATTTACCATATGGCAATTTCAAATGGTTAGAAAAAGAAGAAATTGAAAAATTTGATGTATTACAACTTTCTGAAACAGCTGACACTGGTTATATAATCGAATGTGATTTAATTTATCCAGAATCCCTTCATGATTCACACAATTGCTATCCTTTAGCTCCTGTAAAAGACATACCTCCCATACATTCATTTTCAAATTATCAGAAATTTCATCTTCCATTTCATATGTCGGAAAATTTAAAAAGAACGAGTAAGCTGGCCGGTTCGTTTTGTAATACTGAACAGATAGGGGAGAGTGGCGCGGCGAGTGTCAGTCAAGCTAACGAGAGCGTCACAGAACAACCTCTCCAGCCGTCAAGACGAGTTGCACACGCATCGGAAAAACTACTTGCACATTTTTTCGATAGGAAAAACTATGTAGTTCATTATTCTAATTTAAAATACTATCTTGAACAGGGTATGAAATTAGAGAAAATTCATCGCATCATAAGTTTTAGCCAAGCACCTTGGCTCAAGGAATATATCGAATTTAACATTAATTTAAGGAAAAATGCAAAGAATGACTTTGAATGTGTGCATAGTAAATTGACAGCAATACATCAACATTGACAAAAGGTCTAAATTTCCTGATGAGAAATACACCCCTAGCAACTTTTTTACTTATATTTTCAATGTGTATGCCCCATTTCATGTTTGACTCTAACGTCACACCCAAAAACTTCACCTCCCCATTTTCTGAATAATTAGCCAAGGAAAAATTCATCGTTTGGGTTTTGTTACTGTTCAGACTAAGTGAGTTGGCTGCTGTCCAGTCTTTTATAACAGTATTTGCATCATTTATAAAACGTTCAACTGAATTTAAACATTTATTATTTACCTGAATTGCCAAGTCATCAGCATACATGTATGTATTCACTCTATCGTCTCCTATCGCTAATGGTAAGTCATTAACATATATTATAAACAATGTGGGTCCTAATATGGATCCCTGAGGTACCCCTGATTTGAGAGGCAGATATGCTGAAAAGGACCCATTAAAATAAACCGATTGGTACCTCCCTGACAAATATTCTTTAAAAAGTTGTAAAGCAAACCGATCAAAGCCATAGTATTTCAACTTATATAACAATATATCATGGGATATTGTGTCGAATGCTCTACTCATATCATACCAGCTCCCCATGACCTTTTCTCTACTATCTAAAGCATCCACACAAGCTTTCACAAAATTACGAATTGCAGTATTGGTTCCTCTTTTGGATCTGAAACCATATTGTTTATCTGAAAAAAGCTGTTCACCCTCAAAATATTTAACTAATCGAGTATTCAGCAATATTTCAAAAACCTTAGCAATAATTGGTATGATTGACACTGGTCGATAGTTACTACAATCAGATTTAGTACCTCTCTTATACAGTGGAATAACTTTTGACAATTTCAAGCACACAGGAATTACACCCTCTTTAACACATTGATTGAATAAATATGACAATACCTCCACTATATAAGGTGCAGCAAGTTTTAAAAGAGCAGAATTCAAACAATACACATCCAAACTCATACTATTACTGAGAGAAAAAATGGCGTTATAGACCTCTTCAACACTGAAATGGCCAACTGAGAAAACAGAGTTGATATTATTCTGTCTAGCATGAACAAATTTATTCAAATAATATGGCATATCATGTTTTGGTTGTTGGATATTTTGTTTTGTTGACTCTACATTATCAAGGAAGCATTTATTAAATTTATCACTTGTGAGATCAGTTACCTGTGATACCAATGTTCTATCGTTAACATTCAAATTCTCTTTTATAACTGACCAAATAGCATGTGATTTATTTTTAGTCTGCAATACTTTATTACAATAATACTCACGCTTAGCATGAAATACCATGTATTTATACCTTGATCTCAATATCTTATATAATTCACAATGGTAAGCCAGACCCGTGTACTTGTGAAGACTATACATATTCAAACATTCCTCTTTGAGAGCTGATAAATTATCGGTGTACCATCTAGACTTTGGGGTTTTCTTCAATTTGGAGGACTTGACCGTTTTTAGAGGAAAAACTGTATCAACTATACTTAGGAATTTGTTCAAAAAGTACTCAAATTTCTCACTAATATTGCCTGTTGCATATACATCCAACCAATTAACTTTGCTCAGTAGAAGAGTGAAATACTTTTTATTACAACTATTTTTAATCGGACGAATGATTCGAGAAACATTATCACTCTGCTTCAAGTCATTTCCACCAGACAACGTGAATAAGCCAAGCAATGAGTGATGATCTGATACTAAGGTCGGTATAACAGACACAGACTTAATTCTATCTTTATGTATGGAAGTAGCCATATTGTCTATACATGTTCCTCTGTCAATACATATCCTGCTTGGTCTTGTCACATCAAACACAGTTAAATTAAGATTGAAGCTATTTAATAAGTTGACAAAAATAGATCTATGTATATCATTCACCAGTAAATCAACATTAAAATCTCCATTGAGAATAATGGATGCATTTGACTTATTTTTCTGTGATACTACACTCAAAACAACGTGAAGCGTCTCAATGAAATAATCAAAATTACACCTATCTGGTACTCTATACACCTCAAGACAAATCACATTCCATTTCGACACAAGAACCCCAGAAACTTCACATATACTGGCTATTGACATTTCCTTCAAGTAAGTAAGCTCACAGTATTCTAGATCATCTCTTACATAAATAGCCGTACCACCCCTCCGTTCTATAGGTCTACTGTATGCACTAGCCAATCTATAGCCAGTCAAACCAACCTCAATTATCTCACAAGCTTTCAACCAGTGTTCACAAATACCCAAAATGCTGACATTATGCTCTCTAATCAAATCACCCAACTCATCAGTTTTGTTCATGACACCTTGCACATTCCAATGAAACATTGCAAAATCAGACTGCAAAACCTGTGATTCCGGGTCTGCCTGTTCCGCATCACCAACAATGTTTTGAGATTCAGAGCACGACAATCCTACAGAACTCGATCCACTCCTAAAAAAGAGTTAGTGTAATAGTTGAGGGGGATTGAGTCAGATGTTTTTTCCTGTTGAGCTAGCTCACACACCACGTCCATGATCCTGTCACTCACGTATCTTTTCCCCAAAGAATTCAAATGGAAGCCCTGCGATGTGTGGAATCTCCTACCCAAGTTGCTGATATCCACGAAAGTGACATTTCTAAAATGCTTACACAAGTTCAAGTTATCCTTGTTTGCCCTCCGAATTTCCTTGTTGACTACAGACCATCGTGGAAGATCATGCCTGTGAGGCACAGAAAACACAATCACTTTGCCAGCCCTCCGGTTTTGCAGATCACGCAGTTTATTTCTCAGAGCAGAATGCAGCTCTTCTCTCTCATTGCAGGCTATGTCATTTGAGCCAGCCAAGTAGACATTGACATCATTGTCGTTCAGTTGACCAGACTCCTCCACAGCATCCCTGAAGCGAGCTCCTGGTTTGATCATGGCCGTGAAGTTATTATTGTCACCCTTGTAGCTCCTATGAACATCCCTGCCTTGGCTGTCAGCATATAAACGAACATTACACGACATCTTTCTTCGTGATTGCTTTACAGCAGAAGGTGTTGAATTTTCTTTTTGAATAATAGTTTGTTTCCGAACATCTTCCCTGGCAGGTTGCATGTCATGCGAATCATTACTCTCGAATATGGAAAATCTGTTCTTAGTCGGTATTGTCAGGTTAGAGTCACACTTCTTTGGTTTGGCAGTGTGTCTGGGTAAAACAAACTCGGTCCCGGAATTAAAATTTGTCGATTTATTTGTGGAAGAAAGTTTCTCACAGTCAGTTCGGAGTAGATCGATTATTGTATCCTTGTCTTGTACTTCTTTTTTCAATACAAGCAGACTCATTTTAAACTCTTCAATTTCCATCTTCAAAGATTTGATTTCACCCTCCGCTACCTCTTCACATTGCAATGACTCCTCGAAATCAATTCGTCTCTTGTTCTTTTCTGACTCAATGGATTTTACTAATAATTTATTTTCTTCAAGTATATTAGCTACAGAAACTTGTAAGTCGTTGTTCACCTTAATAGCGGAATCATACTTATTGAGTAATGATGTGACTTCAGGCACCAAATCGATTATCGCATCACTCGAATACTTGCAACAAATCACAGAAAGGATACCGTGGATATTCACCGCAATCTCCGCTACTTCCTGGTGGATCAGGTCATTTTTAATATTATTTAGACTTTGCTGTGCTGAATAATTCGCTTTCTCAAACTCGCTTCGTGTTCTAGTCATTTTTATTTCTTATAAGCCTTAGTGAAAAATGAGAATGGGAATTTAGAAAGGGCGTGGAAATGCCTAGAGAGCTATCAAGGCAGGAAGTGATAGGGTAGCTCCTGTAATAAGGAAAATGGATTAAGAATAGGAGTTTCACTAATATTAGAGCAGCCAATGATAATTATTATTATTCCGAAGTATTGCACTACGTTGTTACTAAACCAAAAGAAGAATGAAAGAGATGCACTTGAAGAGCTATGAAATTGAATTTGGCGCGGCTTATAGACTGCTTATGGTTTCACAGCTGTTTTCAAATAGCACAGTTAAACAATAATAACAAACAATGATAACAGCAGACTCTGTCAAACAATTCCAATCAAGCAGGCTATGCACACTTTGACAAGAAGTATCGTAGCTAAGGACGCCTTTCAGTTGCTAAGGACGACCACTTTGACAAGTGAAAAGTCGTCGAAGATTAGATAGAGACTTCTCTTTTTTCTCACTTTAATCCACGGTTCTCTCACTCCAATACTTCGGTTGATTACAAGTTCAAGCAATGTAACTGTCTAACCTCTAGCCCTTTCACGAAAAAGAAGAAACTAAAAATCAACCATAACTTCCTTATACTCACAGCTCCAGCAGAATTAGGTGAGATAAGTGACACTCACACTTACAGGAACTCAACACACCTAATAAAATATTATTTAAACGTGAGTAAACACTGATATTATTTGAAAATTTGAAGAGCTACAGAATCACGTCTAGTCACACCGAGCGCTCGGCTCAACAGAACAACCTCTCCAGCCGTCAAGACGAGTTGCACACGCATCGGAAAAACTACTTGCACATTTTTTCGATAGGAAAAACTATGTAGTTCATTATTCTAATTTAAAATACTATCTTGAACAGGGTATGAAATTAGAGAAAATTCATCGCATCATAAGTTTTAGCCAAGCACCTTGGCTCAAGGAATATATCGAATTTAACATTAATTTAAGGAAAAATGCAAAGAATGAATTTGAATCTAGCTGCCAGAAATTGTTAAGCAATTGTATTTATGGAAAAGTATTGCAAAGAAATCGTAAACATATTAATGTAAAATTAGTTACAGATGCAAAAAAACTTGATAAAGTCACATCAAAACCGCTTGTCAAACGGTGGACGATTTACGGTGAAAATCTGATCGCGGTTGAGTCAAAGAAGGCTGTTGTTAGACTTGATAAACCGTTATTTGCTGGATTTTGTGTTTTAGAACTTGCGAAATTAAAGATATATAAATTTCATTATTCAAATATATTAAAAATTTACGATTATAGAAATGTAAAACTTCTAATGTCTGATACAGATTCGTTCTTCTATCAGATTTTTACAGAAGACTTATATGCTGATATAAAAAAACATTTACATCTGTTTGATACATCAAATTATCCAACTACACATCCATGTTTCTCGTTAACTAACAGAAAGCAAGCAGGCTTTTTTTCAGATGAGACTGCATCCGCGCCCGTTATTACTTTTACGGGGCTTAGACCCAAGCTTTATTCTTTTAAATATTTAGTAGAAGAAAACAGTAGCAAAGAGGATGGAACGTCGTCATTTATAGTTAAAGAGAAGAAAATTGCTAAGGGGGTTAGCAGAGCTGTAATTGCGAATAAACTAAACTATGAAATCTATGAAAATTGTTTGTTCGATAGAAAACTACACTATGAAAAATCTAATTACATTAGATCGTTTAAACATCAAATTTATCAAATAAGTCAATCAAAAATCTCTTTATCACCGTTCGACGATAAACGTTTTATTCGTGATGATAATTTCATAGAAACATATGCATGGAACCATAGATTGATAAAAACATTGCTTGAAAACAGTAATGCAAATCATGAGACAGAGCTCGCATCAGACGAGGATGAAGGCATGGTAGAAGTAGGTTTAGAGAATGCAAATATTTAGTATGCAAGTTGAAAACTGGCTTAAGTTTCCTGCTCAATATTTGTTATGTTGTATAGGTCAGTATTTATAAAGTAGTTGACCTTTTGCCAGACTGCATGCAAAACCATAGCCAGTTCCTGCTCAATATTTGTTATGTTGTATAGGTCAGTATTTGGAAAGTTGCTGACCTTTTGCCAGACTGCATGCAAAACCATAGGCAGTTATTTTTGGCGAACTGCAGCGGTACCTGATTTCTTTTTTTAGTAGCAATCAATTTCGAGTGTTGTCGACCTTCAAACGTATAGCTTACAATGTAGTGATTTCCTGTCAACTTGCATTCGCAAATATGAGAGTTGATCAGTCAGTATACAGCTGTGTTTAGACAGATGTGTATAGTTTTAAAATGACCTCCACGGTACGTGAAAAATTAGCAGATGAATTACACGGTTTAGCAAGACGAAAATTTAAAAGGCGGTCATACACACTAAAGGGTATAAACGATTTAATTCAAGCCGATCTTGTTGATCTACAATCATTATCTAAATTTAACAGCGGTTATAAATATTTACTGACAGCAATAAACTGTTTCACCAAATATGCCTATGCAATAAAATTAAAGACGAAAACAGCTAGTGAGGTAGCGAATGCATTAAAACTTATATTAAATAAGAATCTGAAAATAAAACTATTTCAGACAGATCAGGGTCGTGAATTTTTTAATAATAAAGTGAGTAGCCTATTAGAAAAATATAATATAAAACATTATTTTGTATATTCAGAACTCAAGGCAAGTATAGTTGAACGTTTTAATCGTACTCTAAAATCGAGACTTTTCAAACATTTTACTGCTACATCAAGTAATCGTTGGATAGATTGTATAGATAGTATTGTTCGTCAATATAATAACACTTATCATACGACAATTAAAATGAAACCAGCTGAAGTAAAAAAGAAACATGAAAAACAAATTCTTGCCGAGTTAAATAGAAAGAAATTGCGCAATATAAAGACTAGAAAAATTAAACCAAAATTTAAAATAGACGATATTGTACGTATAAGCAAATATAAGAACATTTTTGACAAATCGTATAATTTCAATTGGACTCCAGAACTTTTTAGGATTATTTCTGTATTTCCTACAATACCTATCACTTATCAACTGGAAGATTTGAATAGCAAATTAATTTTAGGAAGATTTTATGAGTATGAATTGAAAAAGACTTGTCTAAACAAAAATGAAAGAGAAGTATATCTTGTTGAGAAAATTTTGAAGAAAAGCGGTAATAATCTTTTAGTTAAATGGCTAGGATTTAGTGCTCCTTCCTGGATAAATAAGAAAGATTTATTGACCGACTAAAAATAGTATTGGTTAGATATGCATATGCAAAAAATAAGAATTAGATTCTCAGACAATAAGAAAAAGCTTTATGGATACGAATTAGTAATGAAAACAGCTATACAGGAATTATTACGCTTTTCCTATTTCACCTCTAATTTATCATTTGCAGAATATGTTTATTTTATCTGTGATTATAAAAATAGCGTATCAATTTACGATAAAACTTATAGACATTTGTCAATATGCTTTAAAAACTTTGAAAATGATTATGAAACTTGTTCTAACCGAAAAATTGAATTATATTGATAGTTGTGTTAGAGAAGTTGATGTTTGTCTTCCAAGTTACATGGCTAATCGAATTATTATAACTTTATTAATATCATGCGGTGAGAAAGCAAATCTTTAAGATAAATCTCATATTTTCAGATATGACTGCAGGAGATGAAGGCAAATTCACAAAGTTAACCAGATTTTTTAACGAAAATAATATTTGATAGACTCGTTTAAGAAAATATTCAAATAGGTCTGTCCTTGTTGATGGAATGGCGCCAGTAGCAAGCTATAAATGTGAACTCACAGAACTTTTAGAGTCGCATATGAAACTTTTAAATGAATTATCACATTTGAAATTAACTTACTTAGAGTATATAACATTTGTAAGAGACTATGAAAAATTAGGAGCTTGGTATAGTAAAGATTATAAACATCTATCAAGATGTTCCGGACGTGAGTTAGCAAAAGACATGGCAAAAAAAGATAAAAAAGGCAAACATTATGATATTCCCGATTCTTGGTGTTGTGATTGTGCAAAACTTACAAAATCGATACGTGCAATCAAAGAAGCTGTTAAGAAGAGTAATCCTTGTCTAACAGACGATGAATATTCCAACATATGTTGGGATTTATTGTCAGATTGTGGCAATGAATCCGGTTTAGAACAGAAATAGAAAATATTTTATACTATGCATATACATAGATTAATAAAACAATTTTTCAATTTTTCAGATCAAATATGGATACTAATTGTTTAGTTGATAAGGATTATTTCTTTAGTAGAATTAATGAGAAGTATCGTTGTTGTTTTTATGATCTAATTGAATATATTGTAAGCACATTGAATAGATACGGACAAGAAGGTCTGACACAAAGCGAATTTTTGTTTTTTTTAGATGCTGGAAGATCATGTACTTCTAATCCTATACATCTGAGTGTATGCTATATTTTAACAGAAAATATTAAAGAACGTCATACTAGAGCTTTGTTAAATGAAGTTCCTGAGCGTTGCTATTGTAACGCCATAGCTTACTTGCGTATTCAATTAAAAAATTTTGTAGATGATAGAGCTAGGTCAGATATTGATAAAGATTCATTTTTGTATGAAACTTTGAGAATGTGTGCCTTGCAGGCGAATTTATATAAGTTTTAAAATGGACAAACTAATTAGAGAAAGATTAGAATTATTATTAAGTTTTAATAAGAATAATTGTACTAGCATATGTAACAGATGTATTCCATGTAAATTATTAATTAACGAGATTAAAATGAAAAAAATCTTGTGATAATGCAAATGTATTAATAATTTTCAAAATGGATCCATTAAATTTAAGGCTTATACATCGTGATTTTGTTGAAATTGACATGTCATATGACAAGTTCAGAAATATGTGCAAAAACATTTGGAGTAAAAACGAGCATAACTTTGTATCAATATTTACAGATAGTAAGAAAAATGAGGGAAAATACCGAGAAAATCTTGATAAATTTATAACAGATATATAGTTTTATTAATTTCTTTAGAATAATAGTTTAGTTTATGCCGAACCTTCATAAGGGTGATACGATGAATGCTAGAAAGCAGTTGGCAGGTTTAAAAATAGCTAGGAAAAAGAGAATTTTAGGTTTAAGAAAGAGGAGAAGACAAATTAGCAAGAAGAAGAGAAAAGCATCTGGAAAAAGGGTAAGTACAGATATTTTAGAGAATAAAATTCAAGAACTAAGAAGTTCAATAATTCAAAAATATAATAATTTAAAAGGTTTACAGTCAGAAAAGGCTAAGACTTTAAAAAGTCAATATGCACCAATTATTTCACCACTTGAAGATATCAAACAGTCAAACTTACAAATACAAAAGCAAATACAAGATGAAAGACATAGAGATTATTATGATGATGCAGATATTATAGAACTCTCATCTGATGATTCTGATAGTATTTCGGAAGAAAATAAGCCTGATGATGGTGGAGAACAACTGAAGGATGAAACAATTGATGAACAAGATGTGGTGGAGGAGGGGGAGGAAGATATTGAAGAGGAGGAAAGTGGAGATGAATCAAATTTTGATAATAGCATGCAGAAATTATTAAATGAAAGTATGTATGTTGGGAAAAGGTTTTCATCTATTGCTGATATGCTAAAAAAATATTTAGAGGATTTTCATAGATTAAAACGTAAATCTATAGCATTCGGTCTTCAATTTAACAAAAATACAAATTCGTTTTATTTGGGTAAGAACATATCAGTAAGATGGGATTATGATCATATTATAATCGGAGAAACAATACAGTTGAGAATTAAATTAAGTAGAGGATTATTAGAATTACTTTTTAAATCAAAACCGAATGTAAGTATGATAACAATTACAGATTTCAGAAACTATAAAAAAATATTACTTGCAACAAATATTCATCTTGATAATCGTGGAAATCTCAAGAAAACTGATAGTATTAAATCAAAGTTGATTCAAAAATTATTTTTAGAACAAAGAAAGAGTAAAAGAGGTACACATGCTGCAATAGGTAAAGGACTTTCATTTGTAAAAAACGTAATGCCTAATCGTACTTATATTTATTGGGATAATGTTAATGAGCTAGTTTCAAGGTTAGAGGTATTAATTAACTCTACACATACAGGTCACGATTCTCATGAAGCAGAAATTTCCAGTATACTAGAAGAGCTTAAAGAGCGAGGATACATTCTTTAGTCTTAGAAAAAACTTGACTAGTTTTAGAATGAGCATTGACAAATTTGGAAGGATTAATAATCCGATTGCAAAAACAACCAAGGTTTTCACAAGCAATTTTAACATAAATATTATAGATAAGAAAATTGAAGCACTTAGATCAGAATTTCAAAATTCTATAAAAAGTTTGATTGATGAGCGGGATAACAAAGATTGTCTGTCCAAGAAAGAATTTTTCATTGAGAAAGCAAATTTACCAACATTAAGTGATTTGAACACAGCTGTATCAGTGGTTGATGCAACTTATGTTTCAAATGAACAATGGTTAAAAGAGAAGGAGGGATTATTAGCAAGTATTAATGATGAATTAAATAATAGAGATTTTCTCTCCAAGAAAGAATTTTTCATTGAGAAAGCCAATTTACCAACATTAAGCAATTTGAACACAGCTGTATCAGTGATTGATGCAACTTATGTTTCAAATGAACAATGGTTAAAAGAGAAGGAGGGATTATTAGCAAGTATTAATGATGAATTAAATAATAGGAATTTTCTCTCCAAGAAAGAATTTTTCATTGAGAAAGCCAATTTACCAACGTTAAGCAATTTGAACACAGCTGTATCAGTGATTGATGCAACTTATGTTTCAAATGAACAATGGTTAAAAGAGAAGGAGGGATTATTAGCAAGTATTAATGATGAATTAAATAATAGGAATTTTCTCTCCAAGAAAGAATTTTTCATTGAGAAAGCCAATTTACCAACATTAAGCAATTTGAACACAGCTGTATCAGTGATTGATGCAACTTATGTTTCAAATGAACAATGGTTAAAAGAGAAGGAGGGATTATTAGCAAGTATTAATGATGAATTAAATAATAGGAATTTTCTCTCCAAGAAAGAATTTTTCATTGAGAAAGCCAATTTACCAACATTAAGCAATTTGAACACAGCTGTATCAGTGATTGATGCAACTTATGTTTCAAATGAACAATGGTTAAAAGAGAAGGAGGGATTATTAGCAAGTATTAATGATGAATTAAATAATAGGAATTTTCTCTCCAAGAAAGAATTTTTCATTGAGAAAGCCAATTTACCAACATTAAGTGATTTGAACACAGCTGTATCAGTGATTGATGCAACTTATGTTTCAAATGAACAATGGTTAAAAGAGAAAGAGGGATTATTAGCGAGTATTAATAACGAATTAAATAACAAAGACTATCTAACAAAAAAACAGTTCTTCATTGACAAAGCAGGTTTAGCAACCTTAGGCAATATTAATACTGCCATACAGGTATTAAAAGGAAGTATTTCTGATTATTTGTTTGAAGATGAAATCTTTAAATCATATCTAAATGATACTTTAATTAGGTTTGCATATTATATTATAGGAAAATGTTTGCTAGTTTCAAGAACATTTAATTGGAAAGATTATCAAGATAGAGGCTTAAATGAAGAGCATATTTTAGGTGAATTTTATCGACAGATAGGTCTTTCTCAACCGTCAAATAGTTATAATGACAAAGATTTTATTACAGAAGAACAAAGAAGGTTAATGAGCAGATATGATGGCTATAACAGACCGTAACAATGACAAGCTTAGAGTAATATTGTATGCATGATAAAGCCAAGCAGATCAGCAGAGCTGATAAAGCTAAAAGCTGGAAGATCTTATGGCGGGCGGGGACTTTGATGCTGAAGAGAGGAAACAGGTATAGTGGGAATGAAGGAGGTGGAGCCATTTCTTACAAAATGGAGAGCTAAGGCGGGGGATGCCGGAGGATAGGCGGGGGGCGGCGGGGGGAAGTTCTTCCGTATGGAGCACAGAAAATTTAAGCTCCGCCTCTCCTGAGCTCCTATTGGTTTTTAGAACCGGTGTTATTCTACTACTACTACCAAACTCAATGCCATCAACCTTCTGTCTGATACTGTTCACTTCACTAGATATCTCAGATGGCAAGTATACTCCAGTGGCAACAACACCTCTGACCCTTCTTGCCCAACCCCCTCGACTACTTCTGACCAAATCATCAAAAAGTTTGCCCCAAAATCCAATCGTGAACCCAAATCTCTCCCAGCCAACCACCCTGTTGAAATCTTCTGAAATTTACTCCTCAACAAAGTCAGCTCTAGAAAATTCATTGAATCCCTCACTCCAACCCCCAACCTCACACCCCAAGAGTTCAAATCCATCAAAGACCTACACTTTGAGAGTTGCCATCCCTACCACATCAAAAGATCCCTCCCACGTTCCCTCTCAATCCGAGGCCAAAAAATTTGCAGTGATCCCCACCACCTTGACCAGTACCTCAAAAAACTCCACCAATCCCTCCTGAAATGTAACCAACCTGAAAGGTTGTTACAGAAACAAATCTCCTCCAAAACAGACACTAATCCAACCACAAAAAAATCCCAAGGAATCGAAAACCTCAAGCCTGTCCTTAAAGATCTGTTCCATGTCGTCTCCTCCAATCCCTCTACCAAACACCTTTTCCAGCAACCACCCACCCTCATTTACAAACAGCTTCCCAACCTCAGAAGAATTTTTAATAAAAACCAATCACTCACCTCTGATGAAATCCCAACTCCACCTGATACCCCACCCTGCAAACACCCCAATGTAAAACCTGCCCTATCACTGATCCTTCCATTTCCTTTACCAGTCCTATCACCAACTACACCCATCAATCCAGTAATTGCATCTCCAAAAATTGCATCTACCTCCTTTCCTGCAACTTCTGTCCTGCCTTCTATATAGGTGAAACCACCACTGCCCTAAACCTCTGGATCAACAATCACAGGGCTTCCTTTGAAAATAATACTTCCCTACCCATCCCCACCCATGGCTCTGAGCACAACAAGAACTTTGACCAATGCTTCAAAGTCAAAGTCCTTGCCACTCTCCCTTCCACAGCCCCCTCCATAGATGTCAAGACAAAATAATTGGCTTTTATTTGGATGCTTGGAGTTGCTTCCAGTCCTGGTCTCAACAGACAGCAATAGTACCCATAACTATCATCTCTACACCAACTGTCCAATTAACACTCTAACCGAAACATTGTCACAACTGACCTAAACCGAAACATCCGGTCTCACAGACCGGGTCTTGCTTATAGTGTTATATTCGATATATTTTCTACTAAATATGAATTCAAAGATTTCTCATTGGTAAATTTCAATTATAGTCAAGTATAATATAGATTTTAGTTGCAAATTAAGTGATGGAAGAATAGGAGAAAAATTGGAAACATTGATATGTGATAAATGTATGATGTTGGATGTAAGAACACACACAATACAAATATCCATGTAAGATATACTATCATTTACTACTCAGAACAATAATAATGGAGATATATTTTATCAATATAGGCTTTATAGCAAAACTGAAAGGTAATCATTGAAAATAATAATGTTTTTCATTGTTACCAAGAGACTTCTTTGAGCAAACGTTTTAAGCCTCCAGTTATCTTATTAGCAAGAAAAGTACATAAATAACTATAGTGGTCAGAATCATCTATTTCATCAAGAGAATGTTTATTTTGTGACACTTCATTGTGAAGCATCCTATTGATACAAGTTCCAAAGGCTGGGACTTGTATGGTTGATAACTCATCCATTGTCATCAATTTTCCTAAACCAACGTTCTCTAAATTATAAAAATTAGTTTTCCAAATAAATCATGTCAATAAAATACTGAAATAATGAAGAGAAAAAAATTAAAAAAAAAATTGAACGCTCAAAATATCTGTTAGTCAAAACATCCGGTATTCTAGACTGGTAAAAAATGAACGTTATCCAAAAAACCTGGTAGCTGAGACAGGTACGTTTTCAATAGATTGATGTTTACTTTATCACATATACCCTGAGTACCTTCAGAGGAAGGTGATTGATACCCAGGTGTTGCTCCTGGATGACTTAGCTCAGTCATAATGTGGGCTGGGAATGGAGGCAAGTCGAAGTTCCTCTTCTTCCTTCTTTGAACCTTAACTGGTGTGGACAGCACCTCCTAGTGCTTCTGACGGCGTGAAGGTTGCTCTCTATTCTGATGACACCACTTCGAGGCAATTTTGTATTGGCCTTACAGCCTTGGTTCTGCTCCAGTCTAGTAGGAAAAGGAAGGATAGATGGGAGGGACGGCAGCCAACGGGCTGCTGTGCCCTGGGAGGATGGATGTGATAGGGACGGCAGCCAATAGGCCGCTGTGCCCTGGGAGGATGGAAGGATAGGGACGACAGCCAACGGGCTGCTGTGCCCTGGGAGGACGAAAGGATAGGGATGGCAGCCAATGGGCCGCTGTGCCCTGGGAGAATAGAAGGTTAGGGACGGCAGCCAATGGGCCACTGTGGCCTGGGAGGTTGGAAGGATAGGGACGGCAGCCAATGTGTTGCTGTCCCCTGGGAGAATGGAAGGATAGGGACGGCAGCCAACAGGCCGCTGTGCCCTGGGAGAATGGGAGGTTAGGGACGGCAGCTAACAGGCCACTGTGCCCTGGGAGGATGGAAGGATAGGAACGGCAGCCAATGGGCAGCTGTGCCCTGAGAGGATAGAAGGATAGGGATGGCAGCCAACGGGCCACTGTACCAGGAGAGGAGGACAGGGACATATGGCAGCCAACAGGCCACTGCAAAAGGAGCAGGAAGGTTGGGAGCATAATGCTGTAGTCCGGGGCTCATCTGGCATTTATATACTCTCCCAAAGTAGAGGGGATGGAGTTGCGCCATCGCCAGAGGCGGTAAGAATCGTCTCGATGCGCAAAAGATGGTGCACCATCAGTACCCTCTTTATCTCTGCATTCTGCCAGCTTTGCTGATAGCCGAGCGTCTTTCATTATTATTAATTATTACTTAGCATTATTTTACCATCACAATTATTGGCACCACCTTAAAAGGTGTGAGCCATCTAGGCATCACCTTAAGAGGTGTACAACTCTCAGTCATCACCTTTAGAGGTGTATGCCACTCAGGTATCACCTTTAGAGGTGTATGCCACTCAGGTATCACCTTTAGAGGTGTATGCCACTCACTATGAGTGTCTTCTGTACCTGGTCCACAGGTACATATTTACAACATCCATCCGGTAATCAGACTTTTAAGCATGGCTTGCCGGCCCATTTACAATTACCAGGTGTTGAGACTAGGTGACAGAACACTGGATCCTTATTCCTTGAGGGACCTGGTGTGGGTTCCTGGGATGGTGGGACTACTTCCTTGATGGTCGAAGACTGTGTTGGCTCTTCTACATCCATATCCATTGAGGGTGGTGTTTATCTTTCACATCCATGACAGTCAATTGTGGCATTAATTCTTTCCTCACCACCTACCTGTTTGTTGGGAGTGCTGAATTGTTTTTAGAGGATGATATCCCACCTTTGGTTATCCTGTTTGTGTCGGCTGCTAGGCTAGATTCTGACTCATCATGAGATGGTTCGAAGTGTTTGCTCTGGGGATTGGAGCATAAATCACGGCCTGTCATTCAGAGTCGGTCATCTCATAACAGTGATCATCTATGTCGTCCCAAGATGCTTGTCCTGGAATATATGACAATTCATCCCTGGTATCAATCAAGATATTGAGTTTGACTGTATTCAAAACAATCTACTTGAACATCCTTCTGTTGCAACTTTTGTTGTCCTGAGGTTTGGAATCTATGGCCGATATTGTTGGGACTGATGTTGACTTAGTCCTCAATAAGAGCGATCGCGAAAAAAATCGCTGACTTGGAGCATTCAATTGGGGAGGATCCCACTCTACCTCTCTCGTGAATGTATGAATATTCTCTCTGTTTCCATGCATAAATCCCATGCCTAATAGCAACTCTTGTCCAAGTCCTTCTATTATAGATGCCACTAGTGGAACTGTGATTTGTTCTATAGTTACATTAGTTGTCACCTTCCTATTTAACAAGGCAGATCGTCCATCAGCCAATATTGCGTGGTGATGTGCTGGTTGTTTCTGTATCATCCCTATTCTCTGGAGGACTTCATAGACCTCGTAACTCATATAATTAGCTTCGGCGCCGGTATCCAGCAATGCCTGACACTTTATACCGCCGATTGTCACCACCGATGTGATAGGGACGGCAGCCAATAGGCCGCTGTGCCCTGGGAGGATGGAAGGATAGGGACGACAGCCAACGGGCTGCTGTGCCCTGGGAGGACGAAAGGATAGGGATGGCAGCCAATGGGCCGCTGTGCCCTGGGAGGATTGAAGGATAGGGATGGCAGCCAATGGGCCGCTGTGCCCTGGGAGAATAGAAGGATAGGGATGGCAGCCAATGGGCCGCTGTGCCCTGGGAGAATAGAAGGTTAGGGACAGCAGCCAACGGGCCACTGTGGCCTGGGAGGTTGGAAGGATAGGGACGGCAGCCAATGTGTTGCTGTCCCCTGGGAGAATGAAAGGTTAGGGACGGCAGCCAACAGGCCGCTGTGCCCTGGGAGGTTGGAAGGACAGGGACAGCAGCCAATGTGCTGCTGTCCCCTGGGAGAATGGAAGGTTAGGGACGGCAGCTAACAGGCTGCTGTGCCCTGGGAAGATGGAAGGATAGGGACGGCAGCCAACGGGCAGCTGTGCCCTGAGAGGATGGAAGGATAGGGATGGCAGCTGTACCAGGAGAGGAGGACAGGGACGTATGGCAGCCAACGAGCCACTGTACAAGGAGCAGGAAGGTTGGGAGCAGAATGCTGTGGTCTGGGGCTCGTCCGGTGTTTATATACCCTCCCAAAGTAGAGGGGATGGAGTTGCACTGCTGCCAGAGGCGGTAAGAATCGTCTCCATGCACAAAAGATGGTGTGCCATTGGTACCCTCTTTATCTCTGCATTCAGCCAGCTTTGCTGATAGCCCAGCGTTTTTCAATAATATTAATTATTACATAGCAATATTTTACTGTCACAATTTTACTTTGTGACACCTCACTTCTACTTGACTCCTACTTGTGTGTGTGGGGGGGGGGGGAATCGGAGCCCTCCATGGCACCACCTTAACCTTCATCCGCTCACTCCCACGGCAAAATTGCCACGTTTTCGGGATTTTTGTCATATTTTCTGTCTAGGTGATCAGAGTGTAGTGGGAGGCACATGTATTCTTCCCCCACTATCTTCCATCAATATTCCAGCCATTGCCCAATTCAGTTGGAGACTTGATTGAGCACAGAGCTGTACTGTAGGAAAAATTTGCAGCAATGCGAGTGTTCTTGTGGATATTTTTTTTGTAAATTTTTTTAATAATGTAAGTATATCTTTTCAAATTTGTCATTAGTATTCACATTACAATGCATCCTTTTAATTTCATACTTAATTAGAATGTGTTTATTCTCAAGTTATCATCTAAAACTTGTAAAAATTGAAGAGAAATTCACCAGTTAGGTATACAAACCATTAGTTTATAATGTATCCTATATCTACAATAGCTATATCTTTTATGATCTCATGTAAATCTATAAAAATCTTATCTATAATTTTTTTCTTATTTATAATTTTTCATTATTATTCATTTTACAATGCATCTGGATTAGAAAATGTGTTTGTTGTAGTCTCAAGCTATCTTCTATGACTTGTAAAATATTGTAAAGAGATTTGCCAGTTGCAAATCATTGGTTTATAATTTCTATAACTTCAATTGCTCTATTTTTTGTGAGTTTATCTGTACTTATGATTATATTATCTATAATTTTTCCATTTTAGGTCAGAAACTTACAATACCAAAGCAGTAGGTATAAACTGAGACTTTAGACTGACTTTTTTGCTCGAATTGGAAAGTGTACATTTTCTGTTTTTGTTAACGGTAAATCAACATCTTGACATCCATTGTGAAAATGTAATATTCTTCGCAATTGAATCAAATTCGTTGAATGAAATTCCCATCAAGAGACGAGTTAATTTTTTGAATTTTGAAAAACCATAACACTGCATGTTAACGGCTTCCCAGATGTTTGACATGTGTCTCTGTTATATAAATTAACAATATGCACGTGTTGTACCTACAACTTGAAGACAGTCGTGTCTCGCCTGTATAAAAAAGATCACACCACACACGTTGCTGTTGACGGGTCTAGCTCTGACCGAGTACTAAACTAAAAAGTGAGTGGGAATATTGGAATGAAAAATCATTTGAACACAGAAAAAGTTTATTTACACATTTCACCAGCACAACTATTCATAATTTCATCTTCAATTTTAATTAATTTATCTATACATAAATTATGAGGATGATAATAACATAGATAGTCTCTTATGTCATATTAATTAACCGTGCTTAGAAAAATGTATTTTAATTGTTTCGCCAAACTATAATTTTCACGAGTTGATTTCCTAATTGCACTTTCACACTCATCATACCAATCAATACAGTTTTTTAACCTCACTTCCAACTCGTTGTCAGCAGTCAACTACTTTCTCGGATCCATGATAAGCAAATGAACAATACTAAGTGTAGGCTGGCACTATTATAGAGTAATTAAGTGGTCTTTCTTCATCAATTGCAGACAGACAACATGTACGTGCTTTATGCAGTCTCAATGCATGCATGCAATAAACACACTGAATCTCTTTTCCGTTGTAGAAGAATCCATAACGAGCAAAGTTTCTTTTCTGCGAATTTGTGTACATCGCGGCCATTTTCATACTTTGCATTCAATTGTTTTCACACATGAAATTATTTGTTTGATACATATTTTTAAACAACAAAGAATTATAATGTTGGGCAGAGAACTAAGCACAACGTCCATCTGGTCTATTTCTATGAATGTTACACACACCATAACACCATGAACTAGTGAAAAAGCTGAAATCAGGTTTTGCAAAATCCTCTGGTATACATTGAACGTTAGTATGTAATCTTCTCAAAAACTTTGCTTTCTCAGTTCCTTTTGTGAAAATTTTCTCATAACCTACAAGGTAATCATGTATTAATGAGTCAGTGTATTCTAAATCTCCATCCTCCCATTTTATTTTATGATAGTGACATTCTAACCATGTTACATCGTTATACAATTTCACACTCAATTCTGTCTTTGCAAATGGTGATTTGAAATGGAATACAATATAATTATTAAACTGATCAATTATGGCAAGTTCTTTCACAATAATTTGATTACAATCTTGTTTAGACCAGTGAAGATCAACTGTAGCAATTTTCGTACTCGCTTGCTTGTCCACTTCTTTCTCTTCGGCGGGCTCGTCAAATCCTCCATCTTTCTCCCTCTCCTCCTCTTCCCGTTTCTGCTCCTCCTCCACCTGCAGCGGCTTCTGGATCGGTGTACCGCACCTTGGTTCATAATAGAAACTATCGGAATCAAGATCACACTGGATACCAATAGACTGAGTTTGCGCTTTGTCCAAAATATCAGAACACAAAGAATAGGACATTTCAGATGTTACCTGTTCAAAGGTGAAACTGATAATGAACCAAATTTGTCAGAGTGCACACCTTATATAATAATGCAGCCGGTGCGCTCTATCAATAAAATTACTGAACTTCTTTCACCATGCTCGTCAGAGGTGTGTACTCCATCACACGATCGCTAATTAAAACGCAATAGGCAGAAGTATTTGCAGGTACTGCACTATTAAATTCCATTTCAATATGAACATCTGTCGATGATTTCAAATGACTTGCTTGGTGCGAACAGTCCACAACAATCAGCGGTGTTGATTCACAAAACGTTTTAAAGTCAATTTCTGTTCCGAGTTTGCTATTGATTGAATGATTATAATATGAGGGCGCGAAATCCAAAAACATCCGGTATAATACCTCCTTTTTACCTAGCAGATTTTCATATGGATAATACTCGCTGTTCAAATATACTTTAACATTGTAAATACTGCAGCTATCGAAATTAGATATTGATTTTTTTAATTTTATTCTTATGATCAGTTTGAAATGCAATTATAACGTATTTTGGACTATCAAAACTTGATGTGGTGCGAACTGCCCAAGAATGGTTAAGTGAATTTTGCAAATTTGGTAATTCACAAATTTCCCAATGCCGGAAACCTAATTTCAGTGGAGTGTCAGCATCAAGCAGTCTCAAAAATTTCAGTCTTACATGATCTTCTAAAGTTATATAGGGCATTCTCCATTGCAGTTTTGTAATTTTCACACTAACGCTTGTTCCACTTGCGGACTCAACACAATTTAGGTCTGTCGGTGACCTCAATAAGACGAGTTCCTGTTTCAAATTCAAAATTATTCTTTGAAAATCTTCAAAAAACGGGAGGATTAATTTCAGCAGTACACAGAAAGTGAATTTATTATCCGTTAGCTCATATCCTGCTCTGTCAAAACCAGCCTGGTGATATGTGTTTTTATCGAGCGTATTCTTCACTAGTATAGCTTTAATTGTAGATGTTAATCCAATCAATCTTGATTTAGAAATTTGCTGACCTGCTAATTCATATCGTATTTTGTCAAAAAGGTTGCCGATTACGTTACTGCTTAATTTATAGTCTGCTGCAACTGGTGCATCGGTCGGGTCTGTTCCTGGTTTTGTACAGTTAACTGTTCCCTCAATAAATATAAATGATTTGCAAGGTAAAGAATAGACATCTAAAGAATTTATGCCAATACGTACCTCGTCAGAGTTTTTTATTTCCTGTCCCAAATAAACTGTATGTGTGTGAAATTGGAATTTGGTTATATCATTATAAAGCTGAAGGTCTGTCTCCTCGTCCAGAATTTCACTAATTGCCGCCGCTCCTCCTCCTAACATTCCGCCAATCAACTATAAAACCTAACTTTTCTAATATTCTCACACTTTTAGCCGACAAAGCACGTTTGTTTTTAGGTGTTGACGCTCTCACATTCGTCTCTCTAATGACATTGCGTGTACACATCTTATTTGAACGTGGATTGAAAACAAGATAACCCATTACGTTTACTTCTGTTTTTCACATATGTGCAACCTAATTGTAATTGTATCTCCACGGAAATCAATAAACGATCTGTTCTGGTCTGTTACCTTTACATTAATAGTTTGAATTCGATGCGTATTCAAAGGTACATAAATAATCGGTGATGGTACTTTGTTTATTAAATAGCCACTAGGAACCTTTGGTAAAAATTTGTAGATTATATGTTTTTGTTTTCCGTCAGAGTAACTACCACATGCTAAATTACACTCGAGTACAATACTACCAATGCTTGTTATGTTAACCAAATGCTGAGAATAATGCCATTTATTTGGTTCCAAAACAACATTATCAAAACCAAGTATCTTACCAATCGAATCAGTATGTGTTAAATCAATGGCTTTATCAGAATGAATTTCAATCTTCATAGTATTTATGTTTGCCCATATAATAAGTTCATTCTTCTTCTTCTCATCAATATTCAATTTATTCTTTAAAGATTTTATAATATCCTCAACTTCATATGCACCCGTATCCAGCTCAATTAATCTATCACCATATTTGAAGCTGGAATTTGTTCCTTTGTTAATGTTTGCAATACTATTGTAACTACAAAAATTAATCAATCCAATTTCCCATTCACGATTTTTATCCAATTCTATAATTTCTTGTAAATGTTCATAGAGGTTACTTGTGTTAGATCTTAATGTAATAACAACCATCTTGTAATGTGTGTTTAGCACAAACACTTAATTACAACTGATTTGCAAGATACAATATTGTAAGATGACCACAAAAATCGCTATTTAATGGTTGCATGTGCTCTACATTATGAAATATATTTACTCCAATTTCTTTTTTCTAATATTTGTCCAATTTGTATGGCGGTTGTAAATTTCCAATTGGATCAAAATACCAAACATTGGAGCAGACTTGGAAATGAATTCACACGCTATTGCTATGTGCTTATAACATTGCTTGAATGATAAGAATATTATTTCAAATAACAAATAATCTGAAAAGGTGAAGGCAATTTGAAAAGGGGGAAATGACACCGCCATCGCGCCCACCCACATCTGCAGGAACACGTGCCAAAACAGATGTGGGAGGGAGCGAGTCACTGAAGCGAGCGCTTGGCTGTATGTCTGTGTGTGTGTGTGTGTGTGTGTGTGTGTGTGTGTGTGTGTGTGTGTGTGTGTGTGTGTGTGTGTGTGTGGTGTGTGTGTGTGTGTGTGTGTGTGTCTGTGTAGCAGTAAAGACTACTGAGCATGCTCGCAACAAACTATAAAAGGGGCGCTCACCTTATTTAAATATCATTCACAACAGAGTGTAAGCAGGTGAACCATTTCTTCTGTGTTTCTACTATTCATTGTGAACTTATCAACAACAACAACAGGTAAGAATTGAAAACAATTTTTTATCAAATATGTACACAATTTATTATTATTATTAATCACTACATTATAATATACTACTACTACTTATAAAGCTTGTCACCACAACATGGTATGAGAATAAGATTGTTAAATTTTAACAATCTTAACGTCAGTCCATGTAGCGGTGACATGCTTCACCACTATTCCTAAATTCTTACAATTACTATTAAATTTTACAACTTGAGCAGGAGAAATTATGGAAGAAAATCTTTGAGGTAGATATACCTCAGAGATTCTCTTCGTGGATGAAATGTTTATTTTTAATATTATGCGCCTGCCATGGTGGTTTGTCTCCTCTTGAGCCGAGATGATGCTGTGCAGCACATCTTCCGCCAGCTTGCGGAGAGGAGTCCACGGTTTAGGCATTGGTGCATTAACGATTGTTACGAACTCCATCTCATCCTCCTCCCCTCGCCGCACCTCCTTCATCAGTGGGACCATGGATGAGTTCTCGTCCATTCCAGCACGTTTCTGTTGAAAAATATTTGATTAGTGTCTTATTTGTTTCAGATTATCATAATACTAGAGAAATTGATCAATAGATTATTGATCTCTACATCAGATTATTGTCATAATCTCAACTTGCCATCATTGGATTGGCATTCTCTGCATAAAGTGAGTAATATCAGTTATTGAAATAATATTGCTAACAAATAATTTATGCATGATTGATTACTTTAAACAATAATATCTCATAATTCAATTTCTAATCAGTTCAAATAATATTGGTAACAAATAATTGATGCATGAACGTTCTAATTGGTTCAAATAATATTGGTAACAAATAATTTATGCATGATTGATTACTTTAATCAATAATATCTCATAATTCAATTTCTAATCAGTTCAAATAATATTTCCTTGCAATCAATTTCTAATCATTTCAGATAATATTGCTAACAAATAATTGACGCATGAATGTTCTGATCACTTCAAATAATATTGGTAACAAATAATTGTTGCATGATCGATTACTTTAATCAATAATATCTCATAATTCAATTTCTAATCACTTCAAATAATATTGGTAACAAATAATTGTTGCATGATCGATTACTTTAATCAATAATATCTCATGATTCAATTTCTAATCACTTCAAATAATATTTCCTTGCCATCAATTTCTAATCACTTCAAATAATATTGCTAACAAATAATTGATGCATGAACGTTCTAATCAGTTCAAATAATATTGGTAACAAATAATTGATGCATGATCGTTCTAACCACTTCAAATAATATTGGTAACAAATAATTGATGCATGATCGATTACTTTAATCAATAATATCTCATAATTCAATTTCTAATCAGTTCAAATAATATTTCCTCGCCATCAATTTCTAATCATTTCAAATAATATTGGTAACAAATAATTGTTGCATGATCGATTACTTTAAACAATAATATCTCATAATTCAATTTCTAATCACTTCAAATAATATTTCCCTGCCATCAATTTCTAATCACTTCAAATAATATTGGTAACAAATAATTGATGCATGAATGTTCTAATTGGTTCAAATAATATTGGTAACAAATAATTTATGCATGATCGATTACTTTAATCAATAATATCTCATAATTCAATTTCTAATCACTTCAAATAATATTTCCTTGCCATCAATTTGTAATCACTCCAAATAATATTGGTATCAAATAATAATAATAATCAAAGGCTTGTATGTGCACAGATTTTTTTAACAATCAATCATGGAAAAAAAATCTGTACACACACAAGTTAATAATATTTGTTGAAACTAACCTTTGTTTGAGAGTAGATTGACTTGTCCTCATCCCCGCTAACTTCAGCCTCCTCCTTAAACGTCAACTTCCGCTTCCCCTGCTTCTGCCTGATGTTTGGTAGAGTAGTTAGCACCACTCGCCGTGGTGCCCAGGTAGCAGCTGGAGCCAGGCATTGAATAGGGCTGTCCCCGACCACGATCTCGCCGCCCGGCGATGGTGGTTCCACATTGAGTGGTGAGACGATGGGTGCAGCAGCGGACGACTCAGCAGCAGCGATGGTGGCTTTCTGCTGCCAGTAGTTGAGCACACGCTGGTGTGCTGGTGGGCTATCTGGCAGGATATATGAAGATGGTGGAGAACTCATTGCGAAGTATACTCAAAGTAGACTCTGATGTAAATGACAATTTTCCTCCCATCACTTCTGTTTATATACCATATGTTTCTCTCTCTGTTCCAGGCTTGTGCGAGTGAGTGCAAAGTGTGCTACAAGGCAAAAAAAATTCAAATTTCTCCCCTACAACACGTGCTCCCACATTGTTATCAACATCATTCAGATTTATAAGTATTCTCTCTCCTATCATAAAAACCTGTCACTCAAACATTCTATATTTTCGAATAGCATCCTTGTACATGTGTTAGAAGACGAAAAAAAAAAATCTCGTCTAGAACTCAGCATGGGACAGTGTCTGCCCGCACCTGCTAGAAGCTGAAAAAAAAAATCTCCTCCATGTCTCAACATAGGACTCACTCAAACAATCTATATTTTGAATACCCTCTCATGATGCTTATTGATTTCTAATATTATTAGTTATTAAATATTTCATTGTTTTCACAGCATTTTCTCACCTCTCAACATAGGGCTCACTCAAACAATCTATATTTTGAATAGCCTCTCATGATGCTTATTGATTTCTAATATTATCAGTTATTAAATATTTCATTGTTTTAACAGCATTTTCTCACCTCTCAACATGGTTTCCGACCTCATAACCAGTTGAGCTCTCGTCGAGGCAACACACCTGAGAGGTTAATGAGCAATCTGAAAGGAAGCATAGCCACCTGTGCAGTCGAGGAGATACCTGTCATTCACGCAGCATCAACCAGTACATGTAAGTACATTTTTACTTTGATTTTATCCTCTGTGGAGGAGAGGAAAATTGTGCTCGGAGGACAATATTTGTCCACGGAGGACAATTTTTGTCCTCGGAGGGGAGGATTTTTGTCATCGGAAGACAGTTTTTGTCCTCGGAGGGGAGGATTTTTGTCATTGGAGGACAGTTATTGTCCTCGGAGGGGAGGATTTTTGTCATCGGAGGACAGTTTTTGTCCTCGGAGGACAATTTTTGTCCTCGGAGGATAAAAAACCTTCTACAGCATACTGCATGCATGCGATTTTAGCTCATCTTTATGATGCGGTATATCCGGATAATCCTCTCCTCGCTCTTCTTTCTCACACTCTTCATATAAACAAAACGGTAAATGCATTACTTTTTCAAATGGATTTTTGATAATATATTTGCAATAGACACATTGCAGATAGAATGGATTTTTATGTAAAAAATAACCATTTCTCGCAAAATACTCTGCTTTATCAGATAATGATTTACAATAGTCACAATGTAGATGATGCTTTTCAAAATACTCTCCTTGAACGGATGAATCTTCTACACGATTAAAAGTTAAATATCTTTCTTCATATTGCCATAGAATATTATTATCGAAATTCTCCTCTTCAATTGTTATATTATCTTTCCTTCTCAATGCACAGTTCAGACTGTACCTTGCATGTTCTATTGCTGGTATGTCACTTTCCTCCCATTTTCCCAAACAAATTGAACAAAATACACAGCACACAATGTCTGGCACACATGCGAATATAAATCCCTCTTTCGCCATGTTTTCCGCGGACAAATGTGGAGAAGATTTCGACCATCTTTCATCAAAAGATAATAATCTTAATCTTCCATGCAACATTATGTGATCTTGAGATATCATTTTCACACAGCCTTCTTCTACCAATGCCAATTCACAACTGATTCAAAAACATACATGAAACTCTAATTCTATGTCAACCTGATCGTTATTCTTTTGTTTTTCAGAATCTAACATCATGCCGAGGGAAAGAAGACTACATGGCATCAATTCAGCAGCGGTCCGTCATCACATAACCATTGACGATCCCGAGGAAATCAATATCGAAAACATGCTTGAGAGATCGAAATGGTGCATTTTCGATATAATTAGGGAGCACGCTGCGCGCCATGATGCAAACGTGAAGTGGTTCATCGTGTTGAATGTTTTGTATAAATTAGTGGTGATGGATGATGAGATTAGCAAGACTGTCTCATCTCTAATAAATCTTCATAGTTACTCCAACATAGCGCTAAACATGCTTGAGAACTATGAAGATTTTAACGATCATTTCATGTTGGCCGTGAGAAAAATCCTGTCATCTTTTGACAACTTTGTTCGACACGGCAGTGGTTGGGTTTTGAAGAGAATTGAGTCACTGGATGTAAACGTGATTAAATTTAATCCAATCTTCACATCCAGTTTCATTCAAACACCACAATTTCTTAAAAACAAACATTGCATTATAAATGTCAAAAATCTGTCTGACGAAAAATGCTTTTCATGGTCAGTCCTCGTGTATTTCCATCAGAAACCAAGGAACTCAAACTTGAGTGTAAAGTATTTGAGCAAGTTTGCTCACACACTTAATACGCAAGGTGTAAATTTTCCGGTGACGACACGCAATATTAAGAAATTTGAAATGCTGAATCCGGATATTGCAATTCACGTCATCGCGTATGACAACAAAAAGTTTTTCCCCTACCGCACAAGCATTTCCCGCACTCGTAAGCACCAAATTAACCTTTTAATGCTAAAAGCCGATGCAGGGAAAACTCATTTCTGTTTAATTAATACCGCGAACGGGAAAAACGGGTTATCGCATCTTTTCTCCCACCTTTCAAAACACAAGGGTCAAGTACACATTTGCAATTTCTGTTTCCATAGATTCACATCGACCAAATCTGAAAATTATGATGGTAAAGCAAATTTGATGAAACATGAACAGCTTTGTTCCAAGTTTCAATCACAGTGAGTTTCATATCCTAAACGTGGAGAGACAATTAAATTCAAGAAACTAGGCGCCACATTGAAGAAAAAGTACACCATTTACACAGATTTAGAAACTTACATTGTTAATATCGATAATAATGGTGATGATGATGAATCCGATTGGGATGAAATCACACATAGCTATACAAAGAAAACAGCACAACATATTCCCTGCGGCTATTGTTTTGTTGTTATTGATGTGAATGGGGAAATCGCTTACAGACCTGTACTCCATAGATTGAGAAGTTTAGATGAAAAAATCATGGAGAAATTTCTTCAGGAAATTACAGATCTTAGTGACATTTTGTATGAGGATATGAAACGAGAAATTCCAATGCAACATTTATCCGAAAATGAAGAGCGCGAATTTCAAAATTCGGTAAACTGCGGGCTTTGTGCTGAACCGTTTTTAGACAGCGATATTAAATGTCGTCACCATGCACATGAAACTGGAAATTACCTATGTGTGGCACACGTTTCTTGTAATTTATCGGCTCGAACTCCGGAGTACATTTCGTGTTATTTTCACAATTTCTCCAGGTTTGATTCACATTTCATTCTGAAAGCGCTCGGTAAATGCAAAAAAGAAATTTCCTGCATCACAAATATGTCAGAGAGATTTTTGACACTTTCAGTAGGCAAAATTAAATTTTTAGATTCCTACAAGTTTATGAGCAAATCCTTGGAAGTATTGGTGCGTAATTTAGTGGAAAGTACAGACATGGAAAAGAAATTTGAACGTTTATTTTCAGTGTTTCATGAGCCCCCACGCGAACACAGACAACTCTTGTTGAAAAAAGGAATATATCCTTACTCATACATGAGTTGTCCCGAAAAATTCGAGGAAACATCGCTTCCTCTCATCGAATGTTTTCATAATGATTTAACTGATACACCTCTGTCTCTCGAAGAATATGAGCATGCGCAAAGAGTGTTCTCAACATTCAAGCTGAAATCGCTCAGTGAATATCACGATTTCTATTTATGTTTGGACGTGATGCTATTAGCAGAAGTTTTTGAATCCATGAGGTCTACGCTTTTTAGCTCATATGGCCTTGATGTCACTCATTTTGTTCCCCTCGAGCACTTTACTTGGAATTGTATGTTGAAACACACTAAAGTCGAACTAGAATTGATTACTCATCCTGACATGCATCTCATGTTTGAGACAGGGATGAGGGGTGGGGTGTCATTTATCGGTAAACGTTATTGTGAGGCAAATAACAAACATCTACCTGAGACATACAACCCTTCAAAACCGAGTAATTATCTCCTTTAACTCGATGCAAACAGTTTATACTCAGAAGCTATGAGCCAAAGCTTACCTGTTGGAAATTTCAAATTCCTCTCAGAGGAAGAAATTTCCAAGCTTGATTTCACGAATTTGGACAGCAATTCAGAAACTGGATATATAATAGAATGTGATCTCAAGTATCCGAAAGAGTTGCATGATAAGCATGCCAGCTTCCCATTTGCGCCTCTCCACCAAACACTGCCACACCAATTGCTGTCAAACTATCAAACAAATGAGAACGGTCAAACTGGAACCTAAAAGCTCATGAACACACTTTTTGACCGTGAAAAGTACATTGTCCATTACCTCAATTTAAAGCTCTACCTTCAGCTCGGCTTGCAATTATCGAAAGTACATCGCATCATTAGCTTTTCCCAATCTCCCTGGCTGAAAAGCTACATCGACTTCAATATCCGGAATAGGCAGAATGCAAAAAATAAATTTGAAATATCCTTCTTTAAGGCCTGTTGTAATCTTATCTTTGGAAAAACGATTCAATCTGTTCGTAAGCATATCAATGTTAAAATTATCACAGATGAAAAACAGTTAGATAAGTACATTTCAAGTCCGTTATGCAAACGCTGGCAAATAATTAGTCTGAACGTGATCGTGGTTTTCTCTTGCAAGTTGGAACTAAAAATGAACAAGCCTGTCTATTCCGGGTTTTCCGTACTGGAGTTGAGTAAATTCCATATGTACGATTTTTTCTATTGCAAATTACAAAAAATTATACTGTGGGATTGCTTAGAACTCTGTATGACCGATACAGATAGTTTTCTTTTAAACGTAAAAGTCGAAGACGTGTATCAGTTGATTAAAGAAAATTTGAACCTTTTCGACACTAGAAAATACCCTCCTTACCACCCATGCTTTTCCATGGAGAGAAAAAAAGTTGTAGGAAAGTTCAAGGATGAGACTGCCTCAAAACCTGTCCATAAATTTGTAGGGCTTCTATCAAAAGTTTACTGTTATTTAGTATGTAACAAGAATGAAGAACCTGTAAATAAATGTGTAGCAAAGGGTGTACAGACCGGAGTGAAATGTAGAAAACTTAATTTCAATTTATATAAGAAATCGCTGATTGAACGTTGTGAACACATTGAAAAATTTAATATGATGAGGTCCTATAATCACACCATGTATCAGATTGAATGTGCAAAAATCTGTTTGAGTCCTTATGACGATAAGAGATATATTGCTGAGAACGGTGTAGACACTTTACCTTTTGGACATTATAGAGTACCAACAACGCTCTGAACTGATTGGTCAGTATGTCCTGTGACGATCATCCAACACCACTAATTTTGATTTCGTGTTGTAAATATGAATATTATCAGATCTAAGATAGCATTAGAACTTCATAGTGTACCACGCATTAACTATCCCACTCGCAAATATGATTTGAAAAGTGAAAAAGACTTGCTTCAAGCCGATCTCATTGAGATGAGCAGTTTATCACGTTTTAATAAAGGTTATAGGTATATCTTAGCTGTTATTAATTGTTTTTCCAAATTCACATATTGTGTACCATTAAAAGACAAGTCAAGTCAATCTGTATTTGATGCACTCAAGCCAATTATTTCTAAAAAAAAGAGAGTTAAGTTGTTTCAATCAGATCAGGGAACAGAATTCTTTAATTCAAAAGTTGAAGCGTTATTAGATAGATACAGTATTAAACATTATCATGTTTTTAGCGATAAGAAAGCCTCCATAGTTGAAAGGTTTAATAGAACAATTAAAGCAAAAATTTATAGATATTTAACTGAACGTGGAACCAAAAACTGGATATCACAGCTAGACAGTTTGGTTCGAAATTATAATGCAACAATGCACACTTCAATTAGAATAAAACCTAAAGATGTGAGGAAAAAAGATCGTAATCATGTTTTAATGTCTTTGAATTCTGCATTCAATAGACGATATAAATTGAAAAATTCAAAACCAAAATTTAAGCTAGGAGATGTTGTACGAATCTCAGAGAAAAGGGTTCTTTTCGATAAATCTTATAACATACATTGGAGCCCAGAGTATTTTGTAATTTATTCTATATTCCCTTCTCAACCTGTAATGTATAGCTTGCGAGATCTAAATGGATAAGTAATTAGTGGTAGGTTTTACGGAGAAGAAATTAAAAAAACAGAATTAAACGAATCGGAGAGACAAGTATATCTGATTGAAAAAATATTAAAGTGCGACAAAAAAGGATTGCTTGTTAAGTGGATTGGATTTTTAACACCTAGTTATATTAGTAGAAGTCAACTATTAGATGAAAAATAATCTATATCACATTGTAATACATTCCATTCATATCACATTGTAATACATTCCATTCAGTGTAAATATGACAAAGATTTGGTGTAAATATAATACGTCTTTATCAAAAATGCTTCTCAGTTTCATTTTCGTAATTAGCTAAGGCTTAGATGAGGGGGAACACATGCATTCTTGTGAAGAGGGTGCGGGAGAGAGAGGGAACAATATATTGAAGTGAGAAACTTCTATCAGTGCACCGCTGTGAAAGGGGAGAGCGAGCACCTGTCGCTTGCATCATGATGTGATAAGCTATACACAGCCATGTGGTGTCTAGCGCACACCCTTCTCCTCCCCCTCCTCCCTGATAACTTACGAAAAATGATTAGTTCCTTATCAGATCACATGCTGTACACGTGACTAACATGAGTAATATCCCGATAGTTAATTTCGACAAAGTTATAAGACAGAAAGAAATGCCAACATGGTGTAAAAATGGTAAGTTGTTACCTCATAATGCAAGGATCCTTATAATAGGCTCTTCAGGCTGTGGCAAGACCAATTTGCTATTTAATTTAATTTTTTCAAAGAATGGGTTGAGATTTAACACTATATACTTGCATACGAAGAGCGAGTATCAAGATAAGTACTTGTTTTTGAGAAAAGTCTTTTCAAAAATGAAAGATATTGAATTTCATATAAACAACAATTCTGAATCTATACCTCATCCAAACAAAATATCAGAATATTCCTTAGTTATATTTGACGACTTACAACTTAATCATGTACCTCAAATAAGAGAATATTTTACTATGGGACGACATCGTAATATTGACACTGCATATTTAATTCATAGTTATGGAGCTACAAAGAAACATTTCACTAGGGACAATGCAAATATGATTATAATTTTCTAGATAGATTTATTGAGTCTGAAATTAATTCACAGGGATCATGTTGGAGGAGATATTTCTTATAAAGATTTCACTAAACTTTGTCATAAAGTTTGAATTGTAAACCTCATAATTTTGTAACTATTATGACCGAGTGTGGAATTAATAGCAGCAAGTACCGAGATTCGCTCGATACATTTCTTACCGTTCAGTAGAGATTAATTCTTTGTGCAGTCATGTTGTCTAAAACACGCAGCAGCAGAAAACTGAATAGAAAGAACGTAGGTTTAATCAAAAAGATTAAGGAATTGAGAAAAGTAATCAGCGACAAGCATAAAAGCTTAGTTAATTTTGAAAAACGATCGGAGGAATACAATAGGAAAACGCTCTCACCCTTGATAGAGCCCATAATTGAACTGGGAAAGAACAAATCTAGTTATCACTCTAATCATGGTGTAAAACCAAAAAAGGAAGAGGTAAAAGAGGAAGAAGAAGAGAGCATGGAGATTGATGATGAGCAGTCGAGTTATGATAAAAGCTATGGGAGTTCAACAGGCAATCTTTTAAGCTGAACTAAATTTGAAAACAGTTTACTTGGTTCTAGTAAAAACGATGATGTGCTGTCACAATATCTAAAAATGTTTCATGCGGAAAAATTGAATAATTCAATTAGTTATGGAATTTCATACAATTCTAAATTAAAACAGCTTAGTACAGAAATTTTTACCAAAGTAAATGAAACACACCCATCGCCAATTGATAAGCAATATTTAGAATCTACTTTGCAGAAATTGACTAGTTCTTCATTAACAAAGGAAGAGTTTGAAAAACGATTATCTGAAATGGCGAGTGCAATAAAAGCTAATATTATGGATGGTATTGAACAATTCATCACAAAAGATGCTATTGCTATTCTGATTAATCAAATTGCAGAAAAGTATGCAACTAAAAATGATATAGGAGATTTTATTAAGAAAAACGAGATGGAAGTCGCTGTGAAAAGCGTTTGTGATGAAATAGCTGAGGCAATTAAAAATTTGGAAGAGGGCTCTGTTATGAGACTGCAATGTTCGGCTGCATTCATAGATTATCTAAATTTATTCATCCACAGAGTGGCTTACGATATTGTGAGCGGATACGCACGCGTGAGCTTTAATATGAACTGGATAGAGGCTAAACAACATAACCTTACAGAAAATCAGGTAGCCGAAATTATTACAGAAAAAATGGGTTTAGTACAGTACAAAGGGGTCGTATTGACCCCAAAAACATAAAATCTTGTAAAAAAAGGATAACACTTGACATATTATGAGAGAGAGAGAGAGAAATTTGAAGCACAGTGAACTTTAACAGTTTTCTTGCTAACACATGCTGCTTCAAGATGAAGGCGGGCAGTATAAAGGGTTTGGACTCTGAAAACATAAAATCTTGTGAAAGGATAACACTTGACATATTATGTGAGAGAGAAATTTGAAGCATAATGAACTTTAACGGTTTTCTTGCTAACACATGTCGCTTCAACACGATAAATCAGTCTAGACATTTTTTCATGTGTCTATGATTGAATGTAATGGTTTTTTGATGTAGGAGTTATTATGATCTCGGTCTTATCTGTAGAAGGGGACCTCACAGGGAGTGTAGCGCACGTGTCATTTGTCTGAACAAGGGGAGTGTAGCAGCCACGCACAGGAGCGGGCGCACGCGTCACTTCAGTCTAAACACTCGAGCCGAGAAGTTCACACATGATGTCTAACTATTTTGATTGGAGAAGTTTCAATGAGTTCTCTGTAGAAGCAAATCCACTAGTTGATTGGGGTTTTGAATTTTATCCTTATGATTGGTTTGTGGTAACAAAGGTAACATTTGCCGATAATGGCAGAATTCACCTTAAAATTATCAATGTTGATAGTGAAGGCGACTTTAAACACACTATTAAGTTGTTGAAAGAATATTCAGTGGTTTTTAATGAGGATAACATCAGAAGTTTTAATTCTCGTTCATGGGAATTGAATGTGAGCGGAAATTGTATCTTCTTAAGACAGTTTCATGGTAACTATAGGCGTTGAGTATTATTTTGCCCGAGTGAAATAGGTCTGAGAATATGTAAGTATTTTTAGATATGCTAGCTCATTCCAATTATACTTACATATTGTCGGAGAAAAAAATTAAACAATAATGACTGGGATGTTTGTACAGCAAATGAGCTCAATTTTTTACACATTCATAAACAGTTTGATTGAACTCTTGACTGTCAGTTGGAAACCAAGCATAATATGGCCCATTGTAGAACTAAGATTATTGTAGAGATTCACTTTAATCTGACAGTATAGCAATAGATTATTAAGCAATAGATGTAGAGAGAATCATTGACCTCTCTCTCTCTGGATTCACTTTAATATGACAGTATAGCATTAGATGTAGAGAGAAGGATTCGCTTTTATCTGTCAGTATAGATGTAGAGTGATAGGGAATTTCTCAAATCACTTCAATCTGTCAGCATAGATGTAGAGAGAAGGATTCACTTTAATATGACATTATAGCATTAGATGTAGAGTGATAGGGAAAATCTCAATTCACTTCAATCTGTCACTATAGCAATAGATGTAGAGAGAAGGATTCACTTCAATCTGTCGGCATAGCAATAGATGTAGAGAGAAGGATTCACTTCAATCTGTCAGCATAGATGTAGAGAGAAGGATTCACTTTAATCTGTCAGTATAGCATTAGGGATTTTTCCCCCCTCAAAGGGAAATTATTTTTTCCCTCACTTTCTTCATTCCCCTCATCTATACTGGGCAAGGGGAAGGGGAAATCTATTTGAGAGAGAGATATATCTTTCTCTCTTTTCATCCCCCTCATCTCCACTGGACAAGGGGAAGGGGAAATATATTTGAGAGAGAGATATATCTTTCTCTCTTTTCATCCCCCTCATCACCACTGGGCAAGGGGAAGGAGAAATCTATTTTTAGAAAGAGAGAGAGAGAGAGAGAAAGATATATCTCTCTCTTTTCATCCCCCTCATCTCCACTAGACAAGGGGAAGGGGAAATCTTTTTTTAGAACACCCCCCACCCTGTGGGCGGGGGAAGGGGAGGCGGGATGGATGAGGGGGGAGAGGGGGGAAGGGATTTTGAGCAAAAAAGTCAGTCTAAAGTCTCAGTTCATACCTACTTGAAGCAGACATCGCCCATGTTTTGGAGGAGCTGGAAAATGAAGAAGATGAAGAGGATGATCCTGAGCTATGGTCCTGAGCTAATAGAAGACAATTCACACAACAGCGACACAGACACAGACATTAACTCTGGACATGAAGAAGATGATACTGCAGATGATGGTATGAAATTTTATATTGGTAGAGATGGGGAAACGATTTGGGCCAACAATACTGTTTCACTTCCATCAAAAACATGGTCTGCAAATATTATAAAAACTCTTCCTGGCCCTAAAAGACAGGCTCCTCACTGTAAACTTCGCCTTGAATGTTTTTTGCAAATATTCACACTTGATACTGTGGGAAATATTGTATGTTTTACTAATATAACTGAACGAAAAACACTTGCTGGTCAATATTCAGGAAAGGGACTACAAACCTACAACAAAGGCCGAAGTTTTAGCAGTATTTGAAGCCTTGTTCTTGATTGCAATAAAAAGAATAAACCGAGCTGATTTTTCAGAGTACTTCTCAGCAAATGGGACGGGATTGTTGGTATTGAGGGCTAACTTTAGTGAAAACAGATTCAGGTTTTTACTCAGATGTATGCGATTTGATGATATTACTTCAAGAACAAGGCATAGTTCAAACAATAAACTGGCCCCTATCAGAGATCTTGTAGATTCTTTCAACAGCAATATTCAGAACTCTTTTAGTTTGGGAGAGTACACAACTATTGATGAAATGTTGGTGGCATTTAGAGGGCGGTGTGGTTTCATTCAGTATATGGCCCAAAAACCAGCTAAATATGGGCTGAAAATCTATGCTTTGTGTGATTCCCGTTTGTTCTACACGTACAATTTGGAAATTTACTCTGGAAAACAGCCTGCAGGTCCTTTTGAGCTGTCAAATAAACCGTATGACTCGGTAATGAGATTAGTGCAATGTATAAAGAAATCAAATCAAAATCTGACAATTGACAATTATTTCACCAGCTTTCCCTAGGCAGAATCGCTACTTGGTGTGGGAATAACATGCTTGGGAACCATGCGGAAAAATAAGAAGGAGATCCCACCTGAGTTTATAACTGTAAACAAAAACTCTGTACCTGGCAGCTATATGTTTGGGTGTCAAGATGACAAAACATTGGTCTCCATGATTACAAAGAAAAAGAAAGCAGTTATAGTGCTGTCCACTATGCATGATTCTGACACAACAGACCCTGACAAAAACAAGCCTATACAAATTTGTGACTATAATTTGACAAAGGGTGGGGTTGATACCATAGACTTGATGTGTTCGAGAATAAGTACTTCTAGGCGAACTCAAAGATGGCCTATGGTAGTATTTTTCCGGTTACTTGACTGTGCTAGTATAAACTGACACAGGATTTTTCAATTCAACTCCCCAGATATAAAGAAAAACTCTAGAAGGGAGTATCTCTATGAATTGTCCCTGGAACTGATGGCAGATAACTTGAAAGAATGATCAAAAATCTATTCTCTGCCAAAAGATTTATTGGTGTTTTTGGAGAAATACAAAGATGTCAATGATGTACCAGCACCAGAGCATAGATCTGGTATTTGTTACATTTGCGGCCCAAGAAAAAATAACAGAACAAAGCGGGAGTGTAACCTTTTCCACTTGAATGTTTTTAAGCATCAATCATGTTCTGTGACAAATTGCAATAAATGCCTACAACCATGTGAAGAAATGGAAGTAGATTAGATTATGTATATAACATACTTTTTATCATATCATATTCACTTTTTTATCTAATAAATATATCGAAAATTGTGTGTAAAGTAACTCAAGTTTTCCTTATTTCAACCACTTTCTGACATTTTATATAAATAAGTTTTTATAGTATTACACTATAATAGTTCAAGTCATACATAGATCAATATTATTATTATAAAATATCTGTGATGAAAAATATTACAGTGTAATGAACCAACTATTATTACATTTGAACTAAGATCATCATGTGTCAATAATCATAATATTATATGTTCGACATAATTATATAATAGGGGTATTCACAATCTTGGAGATAATGCGCTAAGTTGTGCTATTAACTATTTCGAAGCTGTTGATTTTTTTCTCATGTACTAATCTATGGCCAATGTTGTTGGGACTAATGTTGTCCTAGTCCTCAATAAGAGCAATCGCAAGAAAATTCACTGACTTGAAGGATTCAATTGGGGAGGATCCCACTCTACCTCTCTCATGAATGTATGAATATTCACTCTGTTTTCATGCATAAATTCCATGCCTTATAGCAACTCTTATCCAAGTCCTTCCATTATAGATGCCACTAGTGGAACTGTGATTTGTTCTATAGTTACATTAGTTGTCACCTTCCCATTTAACAAGGTAGATTGTCCATCAGCTAATATTGCGTGGTGATGTGCTGGTTCTTTCTGTATCATCCCTATTTTCCGAAGGACTTCATAGACCTCATTACTCATATAATTAGCTTCGGCGCCGGTATCCAGCAATGCCTGACACTTTATACCGCCGATTGTCACAGTAATAAATAGCCTGTTGTCCCTTGATGACTCTTCAATCACAGGAATCCTCTGTGCCATTCGCATCACTGCTGTCTTGTTCTGAATTTTATTCTCCTTTTGCTCATCACAGACACATTTCAGTGCTCTCTTTCCACACCTTTTACATGGCAGGATTTCGGGACAGTGTGATCTCCAGTGCCCCGGTTTCTTATATTGCCAACACCCGGGCTCAGACTCACTAAGAGATGGTCTGTTACTAGTAGGGGTTATCACTGTCTGGACCTTGAGTCCTGTAATCTTTTTCATGTCCTCAGTCTTGTGAACTCTCAAATTCTGTCTATTCTGTTCTTCCTCTGCCTTGATTTGTTCATACTCCTTCGCTAGTTTTGCCAATTTGTCGATACTATGAACATCAGTTTGATGAATGTACAATTTGTACCATGGGAGGAGATTCTTATATACTCTTTGTAATTTATTTCCATTTGTGAAACCTCCACGACGTCTCATGAGTGTCAGTACATCATCCAGGAATTGGTCAAACGATTCACCTTCCCTTTACTTCTTTGCCTGAATTAGATTCTCGAGATCCTCCTCATATGTAAGTGGATAGTAGCGTGATCTGAAATCTGCCACAAAATTGTCCCATGATCTCCACTGGTCACAGTGTAATTATGCATCCATAGGGTAGCTTTACCAACTAGTAATTCAGGAAGGGCAACTAATAGTTGGTTGCTAGTAAGCCCATAGGCTTGTAGCTCGTCTAGCCTTTCTAGGAAGCTGGGAGCATCTGATTGGCCATCAAATGACAGTCCCCAGTTTCTTACTTTGTCACATACCACCCCTGGGCAAATGAGGATGTTTGTGTGAATATTGGTTCCAACTTCAGCATGGGTCCTCCTCGGACCTGTCACCGAGTGTTTAATTCCCCCACTGCCTCTGCCCATTATGCCGGGTCTTGGGCTGGGATAATGTACTGCCATCTTCTTATGTTGTTCCACTAACAACCTTCTTAGCTTGGCATTTGTTCCAGATGACACTATGCCCCAATCTTGTAGAAGATTGAATGCCTCATCCTTTTCCAATCTATAGATCCAGGAAACTCTGGGGTCGGCTATCACCTTGGGGTTTATGTCCTCGACCGACTGACCCTCTATCAGCTCCTGGTGTTCAGCACCTAAATCAGCCTCGCCCTGTTCACTCGTGATGATTCTTACTTTGTTGCCTCGTGCCCCAAGTGTGGGCGCCAATCTATCACGTATACCCTGAGTACCTTCAGAGGTAGGTGATTGATACCCAGGTGTTGCTCCTGGACGACTTAGCTCAGTCATAATGTGGGCGGGGAAAGGAGGCAAGTCGAAGTTCCTCTTCTACCTTCTTTGAACTTTAGCTGGTGTGGACAGAACCTCCTAGTGCTTCTGACAGCGTGAAGGTTGCTCTCTACTCTGATGACACCACTTCGAGGTAATTTTGTATTGGCCTTACGGCCTCGGTTCTACTCCAGTCTAGTGGGAAGAGGAAGGATAGACGGGAGGGATGGTAGCTAACGGGTCATTGTACCCAAAGAGGATAGATTGTAAGGGACGGCAGCCAATGGGCCACTGTGCCCTGGGAGGATGGAAGGATAGGGATGGCAGCCAACGGGCCGCTGTGCCCTGGGAGGATGGATGGATAGGGGCGGCAGCCAATGGGCCACTGTGACTGGGAGGATAGAAGGATAGGGACGGCAGCCAACGGGCTGCTGTGCCCTGGGAGAATGGAAGAATAGGGAGAGCAGCCAACGGGCCGCTGTGCCCTGGGAGGATGGAAGTATAGGGACAGCAGCCAATGGGCCGCTGTGCCCTGGAAGGATGGAAGGATAAGGACGGCAGCCAACGGGCTGCTGTGCCCTGGGAGGATGGAAGGATAGGGACGGCAGCCAATTGGCCGCTGTGCCCTGGGAGAATGGAAGGTTAGGGATGGCAGCTAACGGGCCGCTGTGCCCTGGGAGGATGGAAGGATTGGGACGGCAGCAAACAGGCAGCTGTGCCTTGAGAGGATGGAAGGATAGGGGATGGCAGCCAACGGGCCGCTGTAGGAAATTGTGGGAAATTTACAAGACATTTCCAGTTGAATAATTATAAAATGTGTGAATGGTTGGCTGAAAGTGAAACATTGAATGCAATATTTTGTTGGAATTGTTTATTGATTGGTAGGGATAGACACTCTTCATGGACAGAAAGTGGATTTAAACACCTTGGGAATTTAAGCAAATCGCTTACTTCACATGAAATAACAGTGATTCACATACATGCTTCATTGTGTGCTGCTTCTTCCGGTCAGATCAGGATAGAGACTGTTTGGATCAATTGAAACAGGAAATTTCGCAACATGATAAAATAGTCAAGCAGAACCGGGATCTACTTAAGAGACTTATTAATGCGGTTTGCTTCTTGGGAAAACAAGAATTGGCTTTTCGGGGGAATAATGAAAAGAAAGTTTGATTAATTGAGGGAACTATATCGAACTTTTGAAGTACACTGCTGATTACGACCCTCTCTTAGCAGAACACTTGGAAACAGCAACTGTTTTTAAAGGTTTTTCCAGTCACATTCAGAACGACCTCATTGATGCTGTGGGTTCATCTTTATCATTGTCAATGAAGAAAGAGTTCGAGGAAGCAAATTTTGTGGTGGTTTGGGGGATGAAACAACAGATGTATCAAATAAAGCACAGTTTTCTATTGTATTTCGTTATGTAAATGATGGACAAGTGATTTTTAGGTTTCACTGACATAAGCACTGACAAGCATGCTTCTGCTATTTCAATGCATATTCTTGAGTTTTTGAATAAGTTTGGATGCAGTGAAAAATTAGTAGCACAGACATGTAGCAAGTACAATGGCTGGTCATCTATCTGGTGTACAAGCAAGAATCAAAGAGAGCCATCCTGAAGCACTTTTTGTCCATTGTTATGCTCGTTCTGAATTTAGTTTTGTCACAAAGTGTAAGTGAAATTCCTCAATGCAAAATTTTTTCAGCACATTGAATGGAATTGCTGCATTTTTCTCAAGATCAACAAAGCGTGTCACTTTTTTGGATGAATTTTTGAAGAGAAGGTTGCCCAATGTTTGTCCAACTCGATGGAACTACTTATATCGGCTATTGAACACAGTGCATAAATTTAGAAAAGAGCTCTGTGAAGTTTTCCAAGCAATGCTAGAACACCCTGAGGAGATAGAATCTGATATCCTTGCTCCAGTCAATGGATTCTTATCAGTTCTGGAGTTCCAGTTTGTTTTTCTCTTAAGTGTTTTTGACAAAATATTCTGTCATACAGACATTCTTTTAGATGTTCTCCAGCACCAGGCAAGTGACATTGTGTACTGCAGAAAAAAATTGAAAGTATTTGTGAGACCATTTCAAAACAGCATGATGACTTTGAAAAAAATTATGAAGAAGTTTTGAGTGACATTGGACCCCCAAATAAGAGAAGGCAGTTCAACTACAAACGAGTGTACTGAGAAATTTTTGATAATATTGATGGCCATTTCCAATGCTGTTTTGAAGACTACTCAAAATTGGATTTTCTGCAACTTCTTTCAACCGACAAATTTCCACAACATAAAGGAGATTTCCCAGAAGCAGCTTTCAATAGTTTTTTAAGCACATATGGGAATTTCTTTGACCAGGTGCAATTAAAAAACAAACTCATTGTATTTTATTCAAGTGAAGAGTTCAGAGGGAAGACTTTGAGTGAGCTTTGTAAGATGTTTCTGTCGAAATCCAACAATTTGCTCAGGAAAACATTTGAGCAAATTGGATTACTCCTTTCCTTGCTGTATACAATTCCAGTCACTACAGCCTCTGTAGAGACATCCTTTTCTTATGTTGAAACTCACATCAAATTCTTCAGTAATTTTGAATTTAGCACCTTCCCGCTCCATCTGTTGCCAACCCAACAGCCATTGTCATTAACTATTCTTGATTTTGTCATTATTGTATTCTGTAATTGTATTTCTTGTCTGATTTTGTATTATTGAATATTTTTAGTGCCTCTCCATTTGGCATTGATTTGTTGATTGTAATTTTAATTCTGAATATGAATTCAGACGTGTGTGGCAGTGTTTTTTTTTTGCCGCTTTTTTGCAATGGCTTCTTGTTTGTTCTATGCACTACATCATCTTTTCCTAGTTGTTCCTGATACATCTTTTTCAGTGACTGCAAAACTGATACTAATTCATCTAATCTTTTTGAACAATTACCTATGTATTCAAGTCGAAATTTATGAGTGGCGTCTCATTTCTCAGTGATTTCCAACAATTACTTCTCAATTTCTACAACATCATTTGGTGACGTATACTTATTCAGAACTCTAACCTATTACAGATTTCAAACAGGTTGAAATTCGAACTAGCAATATTTATTATTATCAATTATTTTGAGAACTTTACATATCTTTATTCAACAAGACATACAAATCATTGATTTGGTTCACTTCATCAGGACTTACAATACTAGGACTCAATTTTTGCAAGCCTAGCCTAGCCTGCATTGACATACATTGTGCATCACGATTTTCCATGTAATCAGTGCCTACAAATTTTGAGACATTCCAACTTTGAACGATTATTCATCTTTAAAAACTACATTATTCTCTCCATGGTACATCATCCTTGCTGAAACCCTGGTTCCTGAATTTCAAGTCTCATTGAATCTCCTTATTCAACTCTGGTTCCTGATATTCAAATTTCTCTGGACATTGAGATTGGATGGCAGCACACTTGAAAGGCGGTATCTGTTCCTTTTATTAACTTATTTACCTGATTATTTACAACAATTCTATTACCGATTCGAATAATAGTTATTCTCATAGCTGGCCTGGAGATTTGCCAGCCATTTTGAAATTACCTGCTCAGACCTACTACAAATTAATTACATTGCAATTGAGCTATTCTAATACCTGGCCTAGAGATTTTTGCCAGTCATTTTAAATAATTTTTATTATTTCGAATACTTATTTTCACTGGCATTTGTATATTAATACATAACTTGTATTTGACTCATTTTGTATCATCCTTTGGTGATACTTAAGCTTAATAAGCTTTTTCATTTCAATAATTTACTTCATTAAGTCAAAGCAGTTTTAGACATTTTGATTGATTAATTTAAGGTTATTTTTTCTAGTTTCAATTGTTTCCAAATCAATTAAATTACTTCTCAGATTCAATCATTCCTAATTATTCAGTTATTCATTTTCAATATTAATCAATAGACTACAGTTTAAATATTCATAATTTTACTTACATTACTGATTTTTCAATTTGCTAATAAATATTAGGCCTACTACTTTTATACAATTTTCAATACTGTATTTCTGCTCACAGATACTTTGGATTAATTTTCAATTTTGGGCACCAAATGCCATCTTAATAATATTTTTGGATTATATAGCATACCTGTTTTTGACCATCCTTTATGGCATATATTTAATATTTGTAATTGTTTTACTATTGAAGCCCGGGAGCTTCCCTCATTAAAATTTATTGCTATTATCATCAATAAATATTATATATTGAAAAATCTATTTTATTATTGAATGATGCCTGCTCTTTACTTCAATTATTGAACCTTGCTCTCTCATCTGATGATAAGGGAACAAGGCTCTGGTCCTGCTGGTTATTATTTCACTACTATCAATTCTCATTTATTCTCCAGTGAAGTGGCGCATGTTTACTCAACTCCCCAGTGGCATCAGTTGAAATTTAATCATAAGCAGTCCACTGCCAGCTGTGCGGAGTGCATGCAATGCTTCATTGTTTGGTCCTCCGGGCTGGATTTACCAGTGCATAATTGATTTGTCAAATTTAAATTTTTATAAATTTATTCATTCAGAATTGCTCCAGGACAACATTCTCAATGCAAAATTAACTGTATCCCATGCCTGCATTATCCAATTCAATGATAATTTAGTTGTATATTGTATAGAATACCAGGATATATACTCACATATTGTTTTCAACTTTCAGTCACATTGCTGGCTTCCAGTCATTGATCATCATCCATGCTGAGAAAACTGAGCCTCGCTGTCATCGCATTTTGAGTGAAGCTGTTCAATCTCAATGCTTAGCAACACTACTTGCCAATCATCCTGTGCTTTTTGCACACTGAGAGCACTTCCTGCAATTTAAGGTCGTATACATTCATTTCTAAGCATGCCTGCCAACCATCAGCAGCAAGCAGCTTTTGACAAACTCAAAGCTTCTCAAGCATCCATGTCTAGACAACTGGACTGGTTCATTGACAAGTATGACAACTATCAAGTCACTGATGAGGCAACCTTTCAAGAGTTGTCTCTCATAAAAACTGAAGTAGAAGGCATCTCTACTAAATACAAATCCAATCATGCTACACTTGTAGATAATTCTGAAGAGGATAATGATACATACTTTAGATTTTTTCAAATCTTTATTCCATTTTTGGCCAAAGTCAATGCTAACTTGAAAGGCTACACTTATCAACAGGAACAACAGAACCATGCAACCCCTAATGTTCCTCCTTATGTTGCCACTCAACCTGTACAACCAACATTTAGATTACCTGAAATTCCTATGCCAGTTTTTTCTGGTTCCTTCCAACTTTGGAGAGAATTCAAAACCTCATTCACCAGTATTATCATTGATCAACCATCAGTAAGTGATGCAATGAAACTTAGATATCTCAAGCAAGCATTATCTGGTGAAGCATTGGCACGAATCCTGAATATCACAGCTGGTGATGACAATTTCAAGGTAGCTTGGCGATTGCTTGAGGAGAGATATGAAAACCCATGTCTAATAGCATCCAGTCATGTGTTTGCATTGGACAATCCACCAGAAATTAAAAAGAATTGTGCACAGTCACTCAGGGCTTATATAGATCATAATAAATCTAATATTGAAGCTCTTGAAGCTTTAAAGCTTGGTATTGAAAACAAAGATTTGATTTTTTCTCACAAAATATAGTCACATCTTGATCAATCCACACTTAGGGATTGGGAAAAACGTTCCTCTTTCAACAAAATACCATCCTTGAATAGTCTATGGGAATTCCTGGAAACTCAATGTAAGGTTTGAGAAGCTATGTCTGCAAACAACAATTCTCAACCAGCTCAAAAGCTATTGCAGAAACCTCAAAGCAATTCAAATACTTATCAGCAAAACAGTAATCAATCACGTCAATTTAATACAGGAACAAATTTTCAAACTTCCCAAATTATCACTCTTAATGAGGTCTCAAATAAAAATTCAAATCAGAGTATTTCATGTTTATTCTGTCAAGGTCAGTCACACACTGTATTCAAGTGTGAAGCTTTATTAAAGTTACAGCTCGACTTGATTCAATAAAATCAAGAAAATTATGCTTCAATTGTCTGAAGCCATATAATGCAAATCACACATGCTCAACTAAAACTTGTCATCAGTGTGGCAAACGACACCACACTCTTCTCCATGATAGTTTTTCTTCCATTAAAGTAGAAGATCAAGTCATTTCCAATGCTATTCAGTCTAATTCTAATCAAGGTGACAATAGTCAACAAGATTATTTGCCATCATTGCAATTTATTCCAACCAACAGACAATCATTGTCCCCGGATCATGATAGTAACTCTGGTCAATCTGTTACTGTTCATAGCAATGTTGCTTCAGATACTTCATCATTCAAACAATCTTTTGTTTCAGTGATGTCTACAGCAAAAATTTTTGTTCAAGACAAATATGGCTGTTCAATTCCAGTTACAGCACTGCTTGATAGTGGTAGTGATTGTAACTTAATTTCCAATGAACTTGCAATCAAGCTCAATCTTCCACCAGTCCATGTAGAAACACAAATTCACAGTGTTTGCTCTAATAAATCTAAGTCCTCAGTGTTGCATTGTCTGACTGTTAAATCCACTGATCATACTTGGTCAAGTCAGCAGTCATGTATAGTTGTTGAACAGATTTCACCAGCTATTCCTTCTTCAAAAATTGATTTGTACAATTTTACTATTCCTGACAATCTGAAATTGGCTGACCCCCAATTCTATCAATCTAAAAAAATTGATATACTGCTTCGTGTTGGAGTCTTTGCCTCAATACTATCTTTTGGTCAGATCACTACTAATCCTGGTTCATTAATTCTTCAAAATAGTAAACTTGGCTGGATCATTTTTGGAAATTGTGAAACTACTTCCTCATCACAATCTTTTGATGAAGTCATCTCAAACTTTATCTACTAGTGTACCAAGTCAACTCGAAAAATTTTGGAAGCTAGAAGAAGTTTCTAGTGTTGTTCCATTATCTGCTGAGGATAAGTTTGAAGAAGATCATTATAAAAATTATACTTGTAACTGCCCTTGATGGGGGTTGAAGATATCTTATTACTACTACAAGGGAGTCATGGGAACTGGATAGACAACAACATTGTATTACCTAAAGTATTTCTCATTTATTAGGCTATGTCAATTACTTGAAATTTAAAGAATGAAATATGCAGTACATTTTATCCAAATATTATTCCTTCAAAAACTACCTTCCAATAAGATTCTGCTAACTAGAAATTTACTACAACAATGATTTTATTAATTAGGGTCTCGGCCGGGTGAAAATGTTTTATAAGGAGCTAGAAATTTTGGCACTTACCCACAGCTATCACTCCCACCATAATCCCAAACCACAGGACACTCACATATATCATAATGCCGGAAAAATAACTTATTTTTTGCAATACGGTTTGGATTTTGATCCGCTCGATACCTTGGTTGTTTAACGACTGGAAGCTTTCTGTCCGGAAAACTTCCCCCTCTCCACGTCAGTGTGCCAGAAGGCCTAACCGCTGCTATTGGAAGAGTCGGTTCTCACGAGATTCGGCAAGTGGGTACTTGCCAGGTCTGCAGTATACCTTTGTGAAAATATCTACAGGCTACCAAACATCTGCCTTGTCCTTGCCTCGTGGAGCCGCCTCATCCGAGAGAACTAGCAAATATCCCTTAATTTGCTGGTTCCAGAGTCGTTTAGACATAAGTTAGCAGAATCTTATTGTCGCTGCAAAAATACTACTTACTCACTAAATTATATTTCCCCACTAAAGTCCAACTACGGAAAGTATTATTCTAATATCAGAGTCTTTTCTCCTGAAAAATCTTAAATCTAAAACACATAAAAAATCAATCAATAAAATAAGAAATCAAATTCTATCCATGTCACACTACCCCCTTCTTCGCAAAAGGGTGACTATCCCTCCCGATTGCTTCTCACTTCATACTTTTGATTGCTTTTCACTTCACACTTGCCACAATAACACTTTGCTGTCATGCCCTGGTTGAGCGGTGTCGACCAAATGGATGGAGTTGCTTGCTGCTGAAATCGCAGTTGGAGGCGCTGAGTTGAGCGGCTTGTCTGCTACAGGTACTGTTGCCGGTTCCGGGCGTGCTGGACAGAGTGCGCGCCTCCATCGTGGTAGTGTAGTGAGTGGTCTGGAACACTTTTTACCTTCACCTAAAAGTCTGGTGTAACAGTCAGTAAAGTTCTATCTCAACAGTCACAGTTATCACACAGATACGGGAAGTGCCAGTCCCAGATAATTGTTCGTTTCTAGCTCTCTGGGGGAAAGGATAACCGACCGAGCCCTTCACAATTTTTACTGATCTAACATTAACAAATCTATACCTAATCATTTATCCAATTAAACTTAAATATAAACTCAATCCTAGAATAATTATCATTTCAAAGCAAAATTTATATAATTACTAATAGCCTAATTCATTTCCAAAGTCCTAGTCAACCATTATGTAATAGCAATATCATTTCCAACTCTAATACTAAAGTTCTATAAAAATTACTCTTAAGTACTTCTGCACCTAATTAACAACAATAAGAACACATAATTATCTATTAACTATCATCTATAATAAATTCCATTCAATCAAGTAAATATCAACAATATTTTCCTCCCTACAGCATCAAACAATAGTCTCAAAGCATCTTACTCCTAATTCATTCAAACTATTTTACAAGAACAATAGTCTAATTTTTTACACGTCTGCTTTTTAACATCTATTCATCATCTTCATCATAACAATAACGTAAACAGTAGATCTCCCTCAACAGGTCAACTTTGTTTACAAACAAGGCTACTGCTGTTTGTGTTATTTTCTTCTTCTTCTTCTTTGTCAATATGTTGTCGTAGGTCCTTCCGCACAACTTACTGTATATCTATAGTCCATTGTCACTAATCCTATAGGTACGTCGCAGATGTCTTTCTGATGACGAAGGATTGCATTGTCTCACGGCAAGTAGCAACGTTATATTTCTCTCTCTATCTCTTTTGAAGGCTGATCTTTCGTCCTTGTCGAAAATCTTCTCATTCAACTAATATAATATAATTACATAATTCTATTCTAATTCATCATCTGGCCAATACTTATAAACGTTAATAAATTCATGACTCTCATTCAACTCATTTATAAAATAACACATAATTATTACACAATATTATTCCACTGATATTTGTCTTATACTCAATTACTCAGATTACTCTTCTTTTTTTTCCATTTCACTTTTCTTCACATTCAGCTAGCTTAATTCTAAAAATAAAGCAGTTTAGAGTCTCGCTGCAGACAATTTCCTTTCATGTTTTATAAATTCAAATCAATAGTTCATTTTTGAAATCTATTTCATTATGATGATGAGCAGTTTAACGCCTTACTCGGGGCATTTGTTTGTTTACTAATTATCCTGACTCCTCAATAATAAGAACAGTCTACTCGATCCAACTGTCCAATAATTATCAAGTTGTCATAACATAATTAGTTTGAACTTCTAATGCAAATTTCTACGTCCAACGAAAGCATTACTCCTAGCTTGACTTCTAGTGAAATAAGGTGATCGTTCAACTATTCTACTTCTACCTGGAGGGTAGAGTGGGTCTTCTCTCTCATCCAACACGGGGCTAGGGAGATTTTCTTCTTCTTCCTCCTCGACATTTTCTTCAAAATTTTCTACCACCTCTTCTCGTTCAATCCAGCTCCAGCTCGTTCTCCAGCTTCAACAAGTTTGTCATCCTCATCCTTGGGTGCACGATAATTGATGAACTCCTCATTCCTCCTATGATCGATATCCTCATCATTCCCAGCTATGTCTTTATCTGACAACGGTTCATTTTCTTGTTCAAAAACCTCCATTTTCTTATAACATGGTTTCATCCTATTAATATGTACTATTACTCTTTTTCCATCCGATAAATTTATCATATAATTTACATCGGATAGCTTCTTACTAACAACATAGGGTTCCTCCCAAGGAAGGTGGAATTTCGCTGAGTTTCCTGGTTTAACAGCTGGCTCTAACAGATACACTAAATCTCCTTCCTCAAAACTCCGAAGTTTTCTACTGAGATTGGCTTGCTTCATTCGTTTTTGCGCCGCTTGTATAGATCGTTCATTTGCTATGTTGTATGCTTCTGAGAATCTTTCCTTCAACTCTTTCAGATGAAACTCAGTAGTTTCTCTGCGAACCTCACCTGGTATGACACACGATCCTGGAAGCACTATTTCTCGTCCATATAGCATGAAATGAGGAGAATAACCGATAGATGAATGAGGTGTGGATCTGTATGCTATCAGGGCATAGGGCAACCAGGTGTCCCAATCGGTACCGTCTCTTTTTACGAAATGTGCTATGGACTCGTTCAGGGTACGATGTAATCGCTCAATTCTACCATTACATTCCGGATGATACGCTGTCGTTCTGATTTTGTCAATACCCAGCATTTTACAAGTTTCCACAAATAAACTGGATAAAAAGTTTCGGCCTTGATCACTCAGTAGACGGTTGGGTACACCGTGTCGAGTTATAATGTTGGTGATGAAGACTTTAGCTATTGTTTCGGCTGTTTGATTGACAATGGGAATGACCTCCGCATAACGCATAAAATGATCGATAAAACTAACATAGTATTTGTTTCCATTCCTTGTTGTTGGAAGTGGGCCGACTATGTCCATCGATACAAGGTCGAAAGGATAACTTGGCTCTTCAGCGGATTGGACAGGGGCTTTCAAAGACACGGGAGTTTTTCGACGAGCACATTCATGACATTCTGCTACAAACTTTCTCACATCTTCTCCTAGTGCAGGCCAATAGTATCTCTGTTTCACACGACTAGCGGTTCTCTCTTGTCCTGAGTGTCCCGCCCAAGGGGTGCTGTGATTCAGTTTCAACACAGTTGTTCTTAGTGTTTTAGGGACAGCTAATTTCCAGTGAGACGGATCGTCGTTTTTGTTGGTCCACCATACTAATCCATTCTCTATTTGACCCAGAATTGATTCCAACAATTTATTGCGCCAATCATAATGCAGCTGGTCGGCTGCAACACAATCTTCCGATAATCCTTCTATTTGTACTCCATTTACAGCGCAACTGAGAGCATCTGCATTGGAGTGTCTTATGAACCACGTCGTACTGAAACTCAGCCAATCTCAGAGCCCACCTGGTTAGTCTGGATGAAGGGTCGCGCAGACTTAGCATCCATTTCAGAGCTGCATGGTCGGTGACTAGCGTGAACTTCCTTCCTAAAAGATAGCATCGAAACTGTTTTGTTGCATACATAACAGCCAGCAGCTCACGTTCTGTAGTACTATCATTTTTCTCGGCGTCATTCAATTGTCGACTGGCAAATGCTACAGGCCTTTCTCTGTTATCCGTTTGCTGTGAAAGTATCGTGGCAATCGATGTGCTCAACGCGTCTGTTGCAACAATAAATTCGCAATCAAAGTCAGGGAATATAAGAACATTCTCCGAACAAGATAATTTCTTCAATTTTTCGAATGATTCCATCTGTTGTGGCCCCCATACAAAGTCCACTCCTTTCTTTGTTAATTGTGTTAGGGGTTGAGCTATTAAGGCAAATCCATCGATAAAACGTCGATAATAGCTGGCTAAACCAAGCCAACTCCTGACTTCTCGCACGTTCTTCAGCTCAGGGTATTGTTTAACCGCCTTGATTTTCTCCGGATCGGGTTTCACTCCTTCCGATGTCACCAGGTGACCCAGATAACGAACACAACTTTTCACAAAATTGCACTTTTCGAGATTTACTTTCAAATTAGCATTCTCGAATATTGCTAACACGTGAGCTAGACGTTCTGCATGTTGGTTGATTGTTTGACTGTGAACTATTACATCATCTAAATAAAAAAAACACTCTGTTCCTAAAATTTCGGCCAGGAGGGAGTCCATCGATTTTTGGAATGTATGAGGGGCTCCTGTCAATCCAAAAGCCATTCTCTCATACTCAAAATGCCCACCGACGGTTGTGAAAGCAGTCTTTTCTTGGTCCTCTTCTGCTATTTTTATTTGGTGGTACCCACTTTGCAAATCCAAAGTTGAGAAATATTTACTATTGCCTAGTCCTTCAAGTGTCTCATTTATAAGCGGTAATGGATATGCATTTGCTTTAGTAACTGAATTTAATAGCCTGAAATCTGAACAGAAACGATATTTGAGGCTTCCATCGGTTGTTTTCTTTCTTACAAGTACAATCGGTGCACTCCAAGGACTGTTTGACGGTACAATCATACCTTTATTCAGCATTTCGGCTATATGCTCTTCCACTACTGGGCGCATGTGGTAAGGTACTCTATAGGGTCTTTTCGCAATCGGTCTTTCTTCAAATGTGGGGATATGATGTTCAACGGGTACATTACATCCCTCTAATCCTGGCTCTTCAAATGTTGTGATATAGCGCTTTAATACTTTACTTATTAACGCAGCTTCTTCCGTCTTTAGATGAGATAAAGTCTCATCAATTTGTTTTTCTAATTTTGAATTATTTTCATCCATTGATACAGATGCTATCTGTAAAGAGCGTTCAGTAATCCTCACATGCTCTGCAATACCCATACATTTATTTTTTAATAGCTGTACTGGATACGGATTAAGGTTTATAACTTTAACAAATGAGATTGAATTGTTGACATGCTGAACACTACGAGCAACCCTTATTCCAGGCAGTGGATCTAATGGGGGTTCGATGAATATAAGCCCTTCCTTGATTACATCTCTCAGAGTAACATCGATCAAAATTTCAGAATGAGCAGGAATAAAAGTGCTTTTTGCGGTATACACTGTAGCCGGTCTTACTTGATCATTTGAACAATGGGTCTTTGTTGACATTCCGCGATCTTTGAACTCAGACCTCCTCCTGTCATGGAGTGGATGGGTGGGGTCGGTCGGGGCATTACAGCTTATAGTTTTCCTACTTTCATTTTCACTAACACAATCACAAAAATATGACATTTCAATATTATTGTATGACTCATTTTGAACTTCACCTACTTTCTCACCTCCAAATGTTATTGAATTATTGCCTACATCGATAACTGCGTACAATTTGGATAACAAATCCCAACCAAGCAAACCATCCTCTTTAATCTCAACATTGGTGATGAGAAATCTATGTTTAACCTTGAACTTTAAGACATTTATTTGTAAAACTTGTGCTCCTATCACAGCTAAATTCATGCCTGTCACACCCTTAGCAACAGCTTTCTCCTCTATTAGTTTTACACCTGGAATAGCCTCTTTCAAAATAGATATCTCCGCGCCGGTGTCAACTAAAAATGTTTTGCATTGACCTTCAATCTCGATGGTAACGTGACTTCCTCTACCGCGAGTTGATACTCTTGGAACTATATTGCAATGCCCCTCTCCATGATTAGGCTGAGTAGTTGGGTGACTCCCAGCCAATCTTAGTTTTCCAAGTACTGAGGTGTTTGGGCACTAATGTCTTCATTTTCCACAGGAGAAGCGTGTTTAGCGCAATTATATGCTGTATGAGACGATTCTCCACAAACAAAACAGTATCTCACAAATTTATTGTAGAATTTACGTGGTTGTGACTCAGAAAAATTTCTCAGCTGATTTGGGGAATGGTTTGTTCCCGTGTTGGTACATTCCCTAGCAAAGTGACCCATCCTACCACATGCAAAGCAAGGTCCCTTCTTATCAGACTGTCTGAACTGTGTATTCGGATTGCTCTTAAAATATCCATATGCTTTCACGTTCTGATCCTTCTTGAATGAAAGCGCAAACACGTTGTCTTGATTGGATGCGGTCGCTTGTTCAACTCGTTCAGCTACGACTACCGCCTCTTCCAAGGTTTTTGGGGGATGAACTTGTAGGGTTATGGATGCAGAACCAAATAATCCTCGAATGAAAGCTGTCAAAACCGTTCTATCTAGTTGGAGGCGAGCGTATTTAGCTTCTGCAGGATGATCGTTGGGGATTGGTATAGCTTTTAAGCCTAATTCTCGACAGCGATCCGCATACGCACGTATTGGCTCATTCCGGTGTTGTTCAATCGCACTCAACGCAAATAAATGACTTTCAGGTTCTCGTAACTCTTTGAATCTCTCTAGAAGAACTTTTTCATACTCGACAAAAGTCGCTCCCTCGGACAATAATTCGGGATGAGTGTTCAGACAGATGCAGCCCCAGATGTTTTTAATTTACATATGAGCTTTTCATCGTTATCTGACCAATTACCAGACTGTGCTACAAATTTTAAATTTTGGATAAATTCCTCTACTTTTTGTCCACCTTCTTCACCTGAAAATGTTCTTACAAGTGATTGTAAACCTAAATCCTTACTTACTAAGGTTGTTGGTCGAACCTGTTGACTGTTTGAAGCATTAACAGTGTCTAACTCTTGCTGTAATCTAACTTTTTCTAAGTGTTCACGTTCCCTTTGTGCCCTAAGTTGTCTCAATTGCTCTTGTAAACACTCTATTTCTGATCTATCTACATTTTGAACAGGTAGATCAGGTTGTACTTCATTCATCTTAAAGGGTTGACTTGAAATCTTAAATTTTGAATGGTTTCTCTGAAAAATCTTATTTCTATTAATCTAACAATTCTATTTCCATCTAAGATCTGATTATAATAAAGTAATCAACATTCACTATCTCAATTAAATCTATTTTTCAATTCAAGTTTTCTATTATTTTCTCGTTTCTAACAGTGAATTTTTGTCCCATGACTCAGATCTGGTTAGATAGACATTTTTGCAGTCTATCCCACCGCACGCCACCAGTTTTGTAACCACCCTTGATGGGGGTTGAAGATATCTTATTACTACTACAAGGGAGTCATGGGAACTGGATAGACAACAACATTGTATTACCTAAAGAATTTCTCATTTATTAGGCTATGTCAATCACTTGAAATTTAAAGAATGAAATATGCAGTACATTTTATCCAAATATTATTCCTTCAAAAACTACCTTCCAATAAGATTCTGCTAACTAGAAATTTACTACAACAATGATTTTATTAATTAGGGTCTCGGCCGGGTGAAAATGTTTTATAAGGAGCTAGAAATTTTGGCACTTACCCACAGCTATCACTCCCACCGTAATCCCAAACCACAGGACACTCACGTATATCATAATGCCGGAAAAATAACTTAACTTTTTGCAATACGGTTTGGATTTTGATCTGCTCGATACCTCGGTTGTTTAACGCCTGGAAGCTTTCCGTCTGGAAAACTTCCCCCTCTCCACGTCAGTGTGCCAGAAGGCCTAACCGCTGCTATTGGAAGAGTCGGTTCTCACGAGATTCAGCAAGCAGGTACTTGCCAGGTCTGCAGTATTCCTCTGTGAAAATATCTACAGGCTACCAAACATCCGCCTTTTCCTTGCCTCGTGGAGCTGCCTCATCCGTGAGAACTAGCAAATATCCCTGAATTTGCTGGTTCCCAGAGTCGTTTAGACATAAGTTAGCAGAATCTTATTGTTGCTGTAATAATACTACTTACTCACTAAATTATATTTTCCCACTAAAGTCCAACTACGGAAAGTATTATTCTAATATCAGAGTCTTTTCTCCTGAAAAATCTTAAATCTAAAACACATAAAAAATCAATCAATAAAATAAGAAATCAAATTCTATCCATGTCACATACTATTCGTCAAGATGATGGTAGGTTTATGGTCTCACTTCCAAGGAAGGATTCCTTTGATTTCTTAGGCAATTCAAGATGGCAAGCTATCAAACGCTTTCATTCCCTGGAGAAAAGATTGTCATCCAATCCAGAATTGAAATCGCAATATGTGTCATTTATGAATGAATATTAACAACTTGATCACATGATTCAAGCTCCTGAAATTACAACAGATCAAAAGGCTTATTATCTACCCCATCATTGTGTTTTGAAACCAGATTCAACTTCTACAAAACTATGTGTAGTTTTTGATGCTTCACCCAAAACTAGCAGTGGATTATCTTTGAATGATGTTTTACATGTAGGACCTACTGTACAACAAGAATTATTTCAATTTGTTCTGCACTTTAGATCTTACCCTATTGCATTTGTTGCAGACATTTCTAAAATGTATCGACAAATTTTGCTTGACCCAGCTGACCAGGATTTTCACCATATTCTATGGCGTGATGATCCAGCCAAACCATTGCTAGAATATAAACTTTAAACAGTCACTCATGGATCTGCCCCTGCAGCCTTTTTGTCCACATGATGTCTTATTGAACTGGCTGAGTTGGAGGCCAAACACAATCTTGAATTATCTCAAGCAATTAAAAATGATTTTTACGTGGACGATCTACTTTGTGGTGCTAACTCAGTTGAACAAGTAAGATCACAATTTATTAGCTACTCTTGAAAAAGGTGGATTTCGACTGTTTGTGAATGGTTGAAATCACCTGCTGAAAGAAAAAATATGTTTATAGCTGTGCGTATTACTAAAATTCAGGAATCTACCTCAAAATTTTGTTGGAATCATGTAAGAACAGCTCATAGCCCCGCTGATATTATATCACGTGGTTGTATGCCTCAAGAGCTTATTGATCATTGCCTTTGGTGGAATGGCCCTAAGTTTCTATCAATGCCCAGTTATTCTTGGAGCTCAGTCTCATCAAATGTTCTTCTTTCACATGTTTCAAATGTTCTAGTATCCATTGCTAATACTCTGCAAATTTCTGTTCTATCTCAAATAATATCCAAATTTTTTGAATGTCACAAAATGATTCGTTCCACTGCTTTTCTGCTGCGATTCATTCACAATTCACATAGTTCAATTGAGAATCATCATACTGGTTTTCCATCCATTGATGAACTTTCAAATGCTGAACTTCAACTTGTGAAGGCTGTTCAATGTGAAGCTTTTTATACAGAATTAAACCTTCTAGCTGAGGATAAAGAATTGTCATCAAAAAGCCCATTGAAGAATCTAACACCTTTTCTCTATTCAGATGGCACTATAAGAGTTGGTGGTCATTTAGAAAATGCCAAAATTCCTTTTGAATATAAACATGAAATTGTACTGCCAAGCAAACATAAATTTGTTAAAGCTTTAGTCATTGCAACTCATTTGCGCTTGCTTCATGCTGGAGTACAAAGCACCATGGCTGCTATTCATCAGAAATATTGCATCATATCTACTCGCCGTACTGTTAAAAGTATCTTGTGCACTTGTTTGAAATGCTTCTGATTCACTCATACAAAAGCTGAGCAGTTGATGGGGCAATTACCAGCTGTCCGAGTAAACATAGATTTTCCATTTTATAATTGTGGTGTGGATTATGCTGGACCAATATCCATACGCATTGGTGGGCCCAGGTCATGTACCTTTGTCAAAGATTACTTAGCATTATTCATATGTATGGTGACTCGTGCTGTGCATGTGGAGGTAGTCACTGAGGCTTTCAGTGAAGCTTTCATAGCTGCACTTAGTCGTTTTGCTTCCCATCGTGGCATTCCGGAAACAATCTATTCTGACAATGCTACAACATTTCATGGCACCAATAATGAGCTACAGGAGCTATCTGATTTTCTATCATCAGCACAAAATCAAAAAGAAATTCAGTGTAAAGCATCTGCCTTCAACATTCAGTGGAATTTCATTCCTCCCCATCCCCCACATTTTGGCGGTCTGTGGGTGAATGCCATTAAAAATTTCAAAAATATCTTCAAGGTAGTCATGCTAAATCAAATCTTGAATTTGGAAGAGCTATTTACTATTTCAACTCAGATTGAGGCCATACTCAATTCAAGACCTATTGTACCTCTTACTGAGGATCCAACTGATTTGTCCTACTTGTCACCAGGTCACTTCATCATTGGTAGACCTATCAATGCATTTACCTTTCAAACCATCTAATACAAAACATACAAATTATTTGTCATGTTGGTTACTTCTTTCCTCTCTCACTCAGAAGATTTGGGATCGTTGGTCAGAGGAATACCCAATAACATTACAAAAAAGGCAAAAATGGACTTCAGTCTCTGACAATATTAGTGTTGATACACTAGTTCTCCTTAAGGATGTGGGCACCCTTCCTACAAATTCGAAAATTGGTCGCATTGTTCAAACTTTCCCTGGTGCTGATAAAAAGGTCTGTGTGGTCTTAGTGCACACTTCTAAAGGTACTTACAAATGACCTATCACAAGTATTGCTCCTCTTCCTCAGGACAATTCTGAATAATTCGTCCTCTTGTTTCAACATATTCTCTTTATTTTTGTTTTTGTGCAATTCTTTGAATTACACAACTGGCCTGGCTTATGTTGAAACTCACATCAAATTCTTCAGTAATTTTGAATCTAGCGCCTTCCTGCTCTGTCTGTTGCCAACCCAACAGCCATTGTCATTAACTATTCTCGATTTTGTCATTATTGTATTCTGTAATTGTATTTCTTGTCTGATTTTGTGAATTAGAGTATTATTATATTATTATTGAGTATTTTTAGTGCCTCTCCATTTGGCATTGATTTGTTGATTGTAATTTTAATTCTTAATATGAATTCAGACGTGTGTGGCAGTGTTTTTTTTCCGCTATTTCGCAATGGCTTCTTGTTTGTTCTATGCACTACAGCATCTTTTCCTAGTTGTTCCTGATACATCTTTTTCAGTGACTGCAAAACTCATACTAATTCATCTAATCTTTTTGAACAATTACCTATGTATTCAAGTCGAAATTTATGAGCGGCATCTCATTTCTCAGTGATTTCCAACAATTACTTCTCAATTTCTACAACATCGTTTGGTGACGTATTCTCATTCAGAACTTCAGTGACTGCAAAGCTGGTTCTAACTAATTCATCTAATCATTTTTAACAATTACCTATGTATTCAAGTCGAAATTCATGAGTGGCGTCTCATTTCTCAGTGATTTCCAACAATTACTTGCCAATTTCTACAACATCGTTTGGTGATGTATACTTATTCAGAACTCTAACCTATTACGGATTTCAAACAGGTTGAAATTCGAACTAGCAATATTTATTATTATCAATTATTTTGAGAACTTTACATATCTTTATTCAACAAGACATACAAATCATTGATTTGGTTCACTTCATCAGGACTTACAATACTAGGACTCAATTTTTGCAAGCCTAGCCTAGCCTGCATTGACATACATTGTGCATCACGATTTTCCATGTAATCAGTGCCTACAAATTTTGAGACATTCCAACTTTGAATGATTATTCATCTTTAAAAACTACATTATTCTCTCCATGGTACATCATCCTTGCTGAAACCCTGGCTCCTGAATTTCAAGTCTCATTGAATCTCCTTATTCAACTCTGGTTCCTGATATTCAAATTTCTCTGGACATTGAGATTGGATGGCAGCACACTTGAAAGGCGGTATCTGTTCCTTTTATTAACTTGTTTACCTGATTATTTACAACAATTCTATTACCAATTTGAATAATAGTTATTCTCATAGCTGGTCTGGAGATTTGCCAGCCATTTTGAAATTACCTGCTCAGACCTACTAAAAATTAATTACATTGCAATTGAGCTATTCTAATACCTGGCCTAGAGATTTTTGCCAGTCATTTTAAATAATTTTTATTATTTTGAATACTTATTTTCACTGGCATTTGTGTATTAATACATAACTTGTATTTGACTCATTTTGTATCATCCTTTGGTGATACTTAAGCTTAATAAGCTTTTTCATTTCAATAATTTACTTCATTAAGTCAAAGCAGTTTTAGACATTTTGATTGATTAATTTAAGGTTATTTTTTCTAGTTTCAATTGTTCCCAAATCAATTAAATTACTTCTCAGATTCAATCATTCCTAATTATTCAGTTATTTATTTTCAATATCAATTAATAGCCTACAGTTTAAATATTAAAAATTTTACTTACATTACTGATTTTTCAATTTGCTAATAAATATTAGGCCTACTACTTTTATACAATTTTCAATACTGTATTTCTGTTCATAGATACTTTGGATTAATTTTCAATTTTGGGCACCGAATGCCATCTTAATAATATCTTTGGATTATATAGCATACCTATTTTTGACCATCCTCTATGGCATATATTCAATATTTGTAATTGTTTTACTATTGAAGCCCGGGAGCTTTCCTCATTAAAATTTATTACTATTATCATCAATAAATATTATATATTGTTAAATCTGTTTTATTATTGAATGATGCCTGCTCTTTACTTCAATTCTTGAACCATCTGATGATAAGGGAACAAGGCTCTGGTCCTGCTGGTTATTATTTCACTACTATCAATTCTCATTTATTCTCCAGTGAAGTGGCGCATGTTTACTCAACTCCCCAGTGGCATCAGTTGTAATTTAATCATAAGCAGTCCACTGCCAGCTGTGCGGAGTGCATGCAATGCTTCACCATTAAGGATAAAAACATACTCTCAGAACACAACAGGCCAGAAGAGACTTTCTCATTTGGGTATCATTTCAATGGAATCCGAGTTGCTAGTCGAATTGGAAAACAAAGAGACATTTTTAAAGTATTTGCTGCTCAAGAAAGAAGAATGGATTTTAACTTTTGCTAATCCCCAAGTTTTTCAATTTTTTCAATTCAATTCTTATACAAGGAAATCTTCAATTATTATCACTTTATCACATTGTATTATACAATGTGTTGAAAATTTGGTGTTATAAATTATCTTAAGATTCTAAAGTTTCCGGACGTGGATAAGTGATTTTAGTGTTTTATTTTGTGTTTTTTAATCAGAAGATTTTTCCAATTGAAATTCATGTGAAATTAAGAATAAGTATGGTATCGCAGTTTTCCATCATGGGAGATTGTGGTTATGTTGGCGGAGTGGAACTGCCTATACGGGACTCCCCACAATCCAAGCCATATGCTAACAACAACATTGTATTATATATTTCCATTTACAATAATCAAGTGCATAATTGAATACATAACTCAATGGAATAGACTTGACTACATACTTGATCAACTTTGGTGAGTTTTTTTCCAATTATATATTATTCTTAGATATATCTCTTGATAATAATAAATTGTAATGCAGAGTTTTTATGTTATTTCAAGTTTGGAAGGAAATCTCTTGTCAGTCTACAGTGAGATTATGCTTCAATAGAAAAGAGAATGAGTAAAAGGAAATATTACATGCATGGTCAAGGAAAATTACCCCCAACAAACAAACCACAACCACCTCCCTCCCCCTGCCCCACCAACAAATTAGTGCTTCACTAACTTTTTACAGCACCGATCGCCTCTGCTACTTTCTTATGTTGAAACCTTATTCAGTTTCAATTATTCAACTCCTGGCCCTAGCGCCTATAATTTGTTATGGTGAAACAATTGGGTTCAAATTTATCATTCGGCCCTAGCGCCATTAACCTCTTATGGTGAAACATTAAATTATTATTGGTTCAATCTCTCATCTTCCCACATTTAATGTATTGTAATTCTGTTCTTAACGATATGCAAGTCACTCTGAATGATAAACTACAGCGTTGCCAAAATTATTGTCTACGTTTCGTCTACTCTCTCCAACGCCATGATCATATCACCCCAGCCCACATTGCTAGTTCAACATTAAAGCTTCCCGATCAGAGGCTTTTTCGAATAGTCAAGCTTGTTAGAGATATCTTGATATACGGTAATCCGAACTATTTTAAAGATGATTTCAAATTTGTCTCTGAAGGTAGGAGGATAGATGCTTCACATACTAGAACCGGAGAAAGTACTTTAAGGATACCCAATCATCGAACTACTATTTTCACAAAATCCTTCTTAGTCAGTGCCTGTCGTGCATGGAATGCACTTCCTGTTTCTATCAGGTCCATCGAGAGCCGAGCGAGCTTCATCCTAACTTTAAAAAAACATCTTTTGGACAAATGACTGAAACTGTCCGGCCCTAGAGCGATCACATGACATCCATCCCCCACCCATCCCACAAATACAAACCTTTAAACCATGTTATAGAACGAATTGTATATATATATATATATATTATATAAACTCATGTTATTTCAATTATCCACTGCATAATGCTGTTTATTACTGAAAGTCGATAACCCTGATCTACTTTCAGCCTACTTCATTTTATTTATTTGATCTTATCTACCTATATAATTATTTTACTCTATCAATTTTCTGTTTTTTTTTCTCTTTAATATTCATATTGATTAAAACTTTTACAATATTTCCATTAATAAATAAATCCTTAGTTTAAATAACGAAATTAACGTTTTGGTAGAGAGTTAGTGGGGAGGATATTTTTAATATTCTTTCCGAAGAATGGACATTGATATGTCCAAAGCTCCGCCAATTTATGTAGATGCATAACAATATGATTATTATCTAGAGTTATTATATTACAAACTGCTTTTTCATATCATATACAGTTCAATAATTATTTTCTTAGTCTATATTATGTAAATTCATCTATAATTTTGCTGTATTGTAAGCTATTGTATATAAGTGTATAAGCCAGTATATATTGTAATCTACATAAATAAAGTACTCAATCAATTAATCAATCAATCAATGGTGAAACATTTAGTTTTAATCTTACTATTTGATTTGACTCTCGGCCCTAGCGCCCTTAACCTCTTATGGTGAAACATTCAGCTCTAAGCTTACTACTTGATTTGACTCTCGGCCCTAGCGCCCTTAACCTCTTATGGTGAAACATTCAGCTCTAAGCTTCCTACTTGATTTGACTCTCGGCCCTAGCGCCCTTAACCTCTTATGGTGAAACATTCAGCTCTAAGCTTACTACTTGATTTGACTCTCGGCCCTAGCGCCCTTAACCTCTTATGGTGAAACATTCAGCTCTAAGCTTACTACTTGATTTGACTCTCGGCCCTAGCGCCCTTAACCTCTTATGTTTAAACATTTAGTTCTAATCTTATTACTTGATTTGACACTTGGCCCATAGCGCCACAATTTTGTATATTGAAACACTTAGCTTTAATTATTTTACTCAGCCCTGACACCTATGTTTTGTTATATTCAAACATACAATTTCAATATCTACTATTCAGACCTAGCATCCATAACTTTTTGTTTAAGTTTCTGTTCTAAAAATTTCTGTTTATCTTATGTTCATGTTCTTTGCTAAAATTGTCATATTCAATTTCAATTAAATCTAGCACCCATCTTAATAAGACATATTTTTTGTGCATTCAATTTAGCCTTTATGCCTTCTCAGTTTGAATTATTTTAGCCTTTGTTTTCAGACATTGTATTCTCAATATTATAATAATTTAAGATCAAGTTTGTTATAAATTGCCCTGGTGCATATGTTCTTAAAACTCATTATTAATTACTTCTGTTGGCTAGTGCCTATTATATCAAAACTATTATCCTTTTGAAGACTTTCATGATTTGCAATAAATTTCAGTACAATTATCTTTTACCAGCATTTGACTTGATTATTTTACAATCCTTGAATTGTCTTGCTATAGTTGTCATCTTACAGCTATTATCAATTGCCCATGCGCTCAACTACTGATCGCATGAGCTGGTCCTCCATCTGCCATTGGAACGATTATGTGGTGCTGTTTAACTAATGTTAATCATCCACTGCTCTTATCTTGAAACACACCAGAACACAATTTCTGACTTTGCAGCTTTGTTTGAACTATTAGAAAGTCCCCATCCCTTGTGCTAAAGTAATGAGGGTGGTTTCAAGTAGAATTTTTTCTTACACGCTCATATCTTATTGGAAACAATGCTCAACCAACATGAATTTCCTACACACGTCTAGTCCACTAAATTTTAATTATATCTCCATTCGTTTTCGAGATATCCGCTCTAAAAAGTAGTGTGAACTTTTGGAAAAAATCTCTATATCTACTATTTCCAGAGCTGTCAATAGCTACCTATATGTGATAACTGACAATAATAATGTACTGTGTATCAAAAAAGTATTATCATATGGTTGTGAAACATAAATTTCCTCTCATTTCTCATTAATAAACATATTCCCTATACTAGGATATTCCTTCAATTGTTAAGGAAGCTTTAATATGAAGTGTGAGATCTTGAATTTTGCATCATACTGTATAATATTTGTCTCATCAGTGGTACCTATCCCACCACTAAGAAATCTCACCTTTAGCACAGGGGTTAAAGATGACGACTTCTGATATGTTTACCTCCTAGCGTTTCAGACATCGCTTCAAATATATCTCCTTGCCAATCTTTTGTTGCAAAATAGAAGATTCCACACTCAATATCAAAGCTGCTACGGTATATATTGGAATATTGAAAAGGCATAAGTTAGTGAAAAATACATAAACTACTGTTCAAGGCAAAAAATAATACACACAATACACAATACTTTTCAATTTTTATTGGCGAAATTCGTTATTTACATGATCAGAATGAATTAATAAAGAAAAACACATTTTATGTGAGACCAAAAGGAAGTGGAAGCAGAAGGAAGTGTTTAAGCAAATACAATTTGTTCTTGGTAATGGGTATAGTCTTCATTTGAGTATTTTCGCAATATTAACATTTTGATAAAAATTAAATAAAATTAAAATTATTGGAAGGAAAGTAAAATAATGCAAAAATTATTGATTTGCTATTGAATAACATACTGGTACTTCACCCAGTAAATAATCGATTAAAAATTACTTTAAAAAACTTTAAAAACAACTTCTATATAAAATAGCTGCAGCCACTTTTCATAACATCATGAATAATTTTTATCCATCATACATAATTGGCATAATGACCAAAAAATAAAAATTAATGTAAACTATATTATATTTCTTACTCTCTTTGACACAACATGTTAAAATTTAATACTGGTAATGAAAGATAGGCAGTCGTTCAAAGCACAGTATTATCATATTAGACTGAATAAACTTGAATATGATTTATGAATCTGTGGTGTGCCACATACCTATCTGTGGAATACCTATATTGTATTGATAAGATTAAAATTATCCAAAGTCTGATTTTTCATGAATTTTGTATAAAGATTGATACCATGGATTATAAATTGAGCAATATTACAGTTAGTGTATATATTTTTTTCTGGTTTGTACATTAAATTTTGAATAAAAAAACATGAAGACGAATATAATTTTTGGAAATTATGAAGCATTATCGAAACGTACGACCTTAAATGATTAATAAATTCTTTGGTGCATCCTCAACTCAATGATTAGGTTATTTTATCTTTATGAGTTGTCATTATTCAGTTCAAGATGGAGGAGGCCTGCGACAGCTGACTGGAACCCGGCATTGTAATCAATGGTCACTTCATTATAGATATAATCCTCTCTTGCATCTTCATAGAGGTCGTTTTCATCAGGTCCGCTAACCAATGCGCCATGCAACACTTGAGGATTATCCTTTGTTGAATTGTATGCTTCCCAGCCGCATTTCACTGGTTTGATGGGACATGAACTGTGAATAATACACAATTTGACATTTCAGTGAAATTGTAATTTTCATCGTACTTTGCACTTGATAAGTTTGATGGGACATATATACTGTGAATAATATTAAAACTGATCTTTCCCTAGTTGGTTGAGAAATTATTTTAGTCGTGGAGTTTGAATGAAATTTTCATATTATTTTTCTAATATTGTTTCAACTTTTGGTGATATGATTTCTCATTAAGAATTTAATTGAGCTAGAAATTTTAAAATTTTAGTTATATTATTAAAAATTAGAAATAGAAACCGTTTTGGACAACTGCCTGTTCATCCCAAATTTTGATGGGACATATACTGTGAATAATATTAAAACTCATCTTTCCCTAGTTGGTTGTGAAATTATTTTTGTCGTGGAGTTTGAATGAAATTTTCATATTATTTTTCTAATATTGTTTTAAATTTTGGTGATATGATTTCTCATTAAGAATTAAATTGAGCTAGAAATTTTAAAATTTTAGTTATATTATTTAAAATTAGAAATAGAAACCGTTTTGGGCAACTGCCTGTTCATCCCATATTTTGTAATTAATTACTGTCAATAAATGAATAATAAATGACATTTTGATGAAGCAGTTTAATGAGACATATACTGCATATACTATTCAGTAATATTTTAAAATTAACATCCCATTAAAAAATTGCAATTATGTTTATAATACTTTGCAGTGAAAGTATTATTCACTGCATTCTTTGAATGCAAGACTTATGAATTGAATAGGGATAAGTTTAGGATATTTGTAGTGATATTATATATAGTGATATAATAATATAATATTTATAGTGAATGTTAATAATTTATCAAGAGTTATATTTGATTGGTTTTAGAGCAACCATGGGAAGCTATCAAAAGGCATTGCAAATAAATAATGTGAAGCAAATAAACAAATCCCAATAAAATGTGGATTTGAAAATAATTTTTGAAACTTCCCTTCATGAAGGTAAAACGTTTGTCAGGGGAAATGTCTCATGAGAGTTTCAGTCGGGAATATAATGATGATATAGAAAAAATATGGAAGATGAGTCAATAACAAAGATAAACAATTTCTCACCTTCCTGAATCATCCGATGGCTATATGTTTTAAAACTAATAATTTTGTATAGTATAGATATGGAATAAGTTTCATTGATATGTCTGTCAAATTCCATATGCATTTCTGCCAAAATCCTCATTTTGATTGATAGGGCCTGTACCTAACAAATCAAGACTTCAGAATGAATTTCATGCTGGTGCAATAAAGATGAAGCAAGCTCTACTCGTATTGATTGAATATTTTGAATTCTCCTTATGAAATAATGTTTAAACATGTTTATACCACTGATAACATTGCTGCTTCAATTTTTATCTTGTTCATTAAATTATCCACTTCAAAGATTGATCCTTGATTCTAGCTAGTATTTACATATTACAATTCCACATCAATTTCATACATATAGGTCAATAACAAAGAAAAAAAATGCTCACCTTCCTGCATGGAATGGTTTTTTTGGATAATTTTCTCCAAAGCCAATGACAAAACTACGTCCAGAATCACCAAGAATGTAATCAATTTGTTTCTTTGCAAAATCTCTGTATTTTTCTTGTTCTATTCCAATATCGGCAGCCTGCAATGAAAAATTAAATGATTAATTATTGTGAAGTTGAAAGATTAAAGATTCTACATTCTCATGTAAAGAAAGTCTGAAACTGATAAAATAGGTACCGCTTATGATTTTTTTGTGGTAAAAATAAGCTATTTTAACATAAATTGATTGAGAATATCACACTAAAACATGGGTTCATCAATTCAAATTTTATTTGTCATGAAGAATATTATAAATTCATGAAAAAGAAAATTCATGAAAAAGAAAATTCATAACATATAAAATAAACTCATCTTGTTATTGAAAAGTGACTTCTCGCAACAAAACAATATAAAACTGTGTATTTGAAATGTTTTCATCCATGAAAAGATATATATTCAAAATAAAGAGCATTTTTGTCCATTATAAAATCGTTTAATTTCTTATTAGGTACTGTTTTTCATTTTCAGATTGAAAGAGAATATATTTATAATTATAAATTGCTGCTTTTTAATAAAATTATTAACTGTCTTATCCTAATTAATTCCCAGTTAATTTCGTTCGACAAACTTAGTATAGGTAATATTTTTGTTTTAAATTATATTTAGTATGATTCATCCAAATGAATATCATCAGCAATATTCTCTCAATGGTGTATGTAAACATATCGTATAGTTAATCTCTATACTTATAAAAGGCTAAGCCCCTACAGACTGAAATCACACCACAGCCCAAACTACTGAGCCTAAAAACTGAGATTTTGCACGATTGTTTATGGTAGCCTGAAAACATCCACTAAGAAAGGATTTTCAGAAATTTTCCCCCCTGAGGGAGCTGGGGCCCCCCCAAAATTTTGTACTTTTTAACCGCTCATTGCACAGCAAAGTCATGAGGAACTTTTTTGTTCAGCTACGAAAAAAAATTAGATCTATGCAGAAAATTTCGATCAGGAGCACAGGAGGGTCCAGGAGAGGGCATTTTTCGAAAATTTTGATGTAAAATCACACTACAGCTCAAACTAATTGTCCTACAGACTTGAAACTTTGCACATATATTCTTCAAACATGCTAGACGCGCACTAAGAACGGATTTTGAGATATTTTGCCTCTAAGGGTTTCAAAGGATGAAAAAGGATCCTATTAAGTAAGGTTATGAACATGGTAAGGTGAGTGCCATATGGAAATGAGATAATATTTATTTATTGACATGTGATATTCTAACATATGTTGTTATCATTGGAAATAACAAAATAATATGATAGAAATTCAAAAAAGAACATCTGTTCTATTATTGCTTTCTACCTGATTCCACTCAACCTTAATAATTTTGTTCTGATAATTGATAAATATGTTTAATAATATTATTATTATTGATATAATAAAAGTATTGTTTTAATAATTATTATCATCGATATTATAATAGTATTGTTTTGGTAATCAATAAATATTTTTATTTCCACAAACTCTGTATAATTTGTGATGGTGAATGTGAAACAGCTGCATCAAAGAAATTATCTCAAAAACATATGTTTAGGAGAACCATAGTTTTGAACTTCGTTTTCCTGATGGAATGTATAGGCCTACACGTGGCATGGATTATTAATTTCTCAGCTAGAATAGTTTTTTTTTTGAGACAAAGTGCTAAATAAACGACTACAATTTTATCAATGCTGTATCGGCAATATGAAAACGCATGCAGTTAGTATGTATGTCTTTGAATAGAGGTGTTGATATTTACATAAAGAAATTATTCTCTTCCATTTTTTATTTAATTAAAATTTCAAAATTATTCGAGCCCTGATAGAATGACTGACTCACTGTACAGTCAGTCGAAAATTATACCTAATATTGGAATGAGGGGTATTTTGGCAAGCTGAGCAAAAAAATAAGGTCATATGCACCTTTTCGTTAAATCTTCAAATGAAAAATGAGTTTAGTGGGTTGTCAAAACTCCCTCTGAAAGGTAAACTATTCAACTTATTCTATCTTTTAGTAAAATAACAATGATCATCCATCCATCTATCATCTTCTATACTATAATAAAGGAAAAAACTGGATTATACACGTATACAGGTGTAAAGTATAGGAAAATTATGCTTGACGCATCATCACGTCTGAACTACTGGACTGATTAACTTGAAATTTTTCATATAGATTCTTGCTTAACCAAGGATGGTTATAGACATATTTTTGAATTCTTCAAGATTTGATTACATCAAGTTTTCAATTATTTGTCATGCTTCCAGTTGTTGTATGGACGCGGCAGTACATTTCTCTTAAAAGGGAAATTAGAAGATAGGTATGATTGGGGATCCTTTTCGAATGATAAAATCAGGTTTTCCATTGCACCCAAATTTTTTCCGCCATTTTGGAACCGCCATTTTCAATCCAACTTCTTTTTTTTAATTGAAAGGTGGTCATATGATACATGATTCCGATACAGGATTTCCAGAGAAAAGGTATGGTGAAAACCGCACATCGATATCTCAACCTTTCAAAATTTATTCTCATTTATTTCCTTTATTATAGTATAGAACATGATAGATAGATGGATGTATCCATCTATTATTATATTATATTATATAATAAAGGAAAGAACTGGCTTGAACATGTATACATGTATAGGCGTGTAAAAGATAGGAAAATTATGTTTGACGCATCATCACGTCTGAACTACTGGACTGATTTACTTGAAATGTTGTTTATAAATTCTTAATCAACCAAGGATTCTCATAGGCCTATTTTCAATTCTTCTAGAATTCATTACGTCAAGTTTTCAGTTTGTGAAGTTTCAAAATAGACCCTTGCGAAGCATGGGTTACTGCTAGTAATATTATACTGTGGACTGTATATTGTAGGAAATTTAAAGATTTTCAGGTGATAACAGGAGAAAAGGTCTTGGAGCTTGAATAGAAAATTTCAAAAAATCGATCAGGTAGGTATATTAAAAAAAAACGATAAATCAGAACTATAGGCTGGACTGAAGCGAAAAAAGTCGCCGCATTTTATATTTCATCCACTTCTTTAGTTCAAGCAGCTCTATCAAAAAGTCAATTATTGATTCAAATCAAATTTTACTATTTATTAGAAAATCCAATATACCAAATGATCAAAATGTTTCATATCACTAAAATTATTCTCATTCAATCATTGTAAATAATTCTAATAACTTACCTGCATGCAAACAAAAGCAATATTTGCTGCGTGACAGAGTGTTCCGATTTTTTCAATATAAATCAAGCCTTTCGGCGTTTTCTTCTGTACATCAACAGAAAAATCACAGAACGCCCTTGCAGCCTGTACATAATCGTCACGTTTGGTGAGTTGCGCGAAAAGTACCTGAAAATGTAGTAATAGGTACCATTTTAATTTGAAAAAAATGGGAAATACTCGTAAAATTGAGTACGAAGCTTCAAATGAATTTGGCTGCTTGATAATTGCTTGCTATTGCAATTAGAACTGTTAGAATACATTATTATTATCATAATAGATGGATATTATTATCATTGATTATTTATTTTTAATACATGTCATTGGCTATTTCAAAATAACATTTACAATCGTCATACATAAATCAATACACATAATTATCACACATAACGTCATACAAACAATATTCATAATGATTGAAAATATCTATTTAAAGATAGAACAGCCTTTAAACGATGACTATACAGGCATATCGCTAGCAACCATTCCCTCACCCCAGTCCTGAATGGCTAAAAAAAACAAAAAAAAAATGACTGAGAATCCCTTATATTTTCTGGCAAGGTGTTGAAGATTTTTCCCTATATATTTAGGATTCAGCTCATAAAAGTTTTTCCCATGCTGTACAGTACGAATTTCGTTTCTGTGATTTGCGTTATGCTGGTGGATGTCAGTTCCTGTTACCCATTCATTTTCCAATTTATAGGAATTTACAGTCACATGATAAACGTAAAGACTTGGTACTGTGAGTGTTCTATGTCTTGAGAATAATGGCCTACAAGAGAAGCGTGGAGGTTTCCTAAACATTATGCTTTTTTTATAACCACGGTAAGCCGTCATCACAGCATCCAGCAATAAGATACCCTTAAGATTCTTGTCAGGGCAAATGCTGCTGAATTCATGCTCAGCAGCATCAAACCTTTATTCGTAAACTGCCACTCGGAACCTTCTATTTCAACGACCTGGCTCCTCCCTCTCTAATAGTATTATATTTACCTACTTCAAATCAAAGTATAAGAGGAAAAATATATTTCTATATTTGGATAAGATTGAATTCTCATACCTTTTCATCCAGCAAGAAAAAAAAAAGAAAAGACAAGTCAAAGGCAAGCCACACTAAAAAAGTGTAGTCTGCTATATATGTACCTTTTGATGAATTTACCCTAAACTAATCACTAGATTTCTCTCAACTAGTGAACAAAGACTAGAATAATTGTTAGTTTAGTTTAGACTTTATTAGACTAAATAATAATTATATAGGAGGTGAAAGACTAGGAGCTGAAAGTCGAGTGATTCATTAGTTATAGACTAGAGCACTATAGTCTAGATCAGTGACCACTTACAATTTACAATAAAGATGTGCCTATGTGTCTTTGATTGTGTGAATTTGAAGAAACTCTGAGTGGAGACAATAATGAATTTCTCACCTGCACTCCAGCTACTTTTTTATTGAAGTAGAACTCGTTCGGTCTGTCCTTCAAGCGAAATCTCATGTAGAAATATTCAGCTTCATCGATGTAGTTGTTCTCGCCAGTTGCTTTATAGAGCCACACGGCAGCCCAAGTCAATTCATCTCCGTATTCTGTGGATCTTGAATGGAAAAGAACAATTGAGATGAAAATAAAATTTAAAGCTTGAAAAAATGTGGCAATTTTCTCCACTGCGAAGACAATTTAATCTGAATCTTGAAACGTGTGGTTTCAAAAATGAGGCTACAGAGATTGAACAACCAGAACTGCTGTAGATTTTCTATTGTCTATGTTTCTTGATTTTGATCCTACTACATTGTAATTTCGATGAATCTATGACACCCAGTTCACGAGATTCATTTAAATTATTCCCATTTATGGGGATTTGTATTTAAATGATGTTCGTGATGTACGGTATCTTCTATGGTTACCTACTTGAATGCTTTACATGTCTAGGAATTGATCTGGCTTATGAATCGAAATCTTATACATTGGAAAAAAGGAATTAAAGAATGAAGTTCGTCAGAATATTATCATCATTCATCGTTTGTCAGAATATTAAGAAATCATCAGCCAAATTTTAATTTGCAAACGCCTTCGAAGCATCAATATGTGTAAATGATCATCTCTTAAATTATCGTTCCATACATAACCCACAGCTTGGGTGATTATTTTTGTATATTTGAATGAATTTTACATTGTCACATTTTTGAGGTTTATTTTTCCATTCAAGTCAGTTTTATATATAATATTCCAAAATTATCACCCATCATTCTAAAAATGTTTGTTTCCAATTTGCATTCCATTCTGCATCCAATAACATTTTCTACAAATATATAGGGCAATATGAATAAAGTTGAGCATTTGCTTATACTTCTAAAATATGGAGCATTTGCTTCATTTTCTATGAATAAACGTGAGCAAAACCTTTTGCTCATGCTCATCAAAAAAATAGTTTGAGCATTTGCTCAAAAGTAAAAGTTTTTGCTCAAAATTGTATGAATAAACTAGAGCATTTGCTCAACTTTTGAAGCAAATGCTTCAAAAAAGGTGAGTCTAGTCTAGAGCAGCTTATCACCTTTTGCTCATAGTAAAATGGCTCAACTAATCTGTATGAGGAAGAAGAAACTATACCAGATACGATCACAACCAATAGTTGAGAACTATAAAACTCTTTTTAGATTCAACCATGATATATATCACCATTATCCCTACAAAAGAATAAATACAAAAGATAGCTACCTGTTATAAAGATAGCCATCACATAATAGGAAATATGCATTTAAGAAGATGAGAGTGTTGACGATTATAAGAGGGCTATTGATATTATAAGGTTATGCTGAAGATTATTATAGAGATGAAATTTTTTCAAGCTATTATTTCAAAATTCTAAACTCAACTAACCTAAAACTCTATTCATAAATAGAAAACAGAGCAGACGACGCAAACACAAGTGGTGCACCCTACTTGCATATTTAGCGCTTCCGTGAGCTATAAAAACAAGTAAGGCTACAAAAGCGAATCAGCTGATGAAAAATCTTTAAAATACGTGAGCATTTGCTCCAGAGTTCAGGAGCATAAGGTAAGAGTAGAAGGTAGAGCTTATTCATATAAAGATGAGCAAATGCTTTTGCTTCTACCTTTTGCTCATGAGCAAAACCTTATGCTCCATGCTCTTGTTCATGAGCATTTGCTCTAGTTTTATTCATATGGGCCATTGTCTATAAATCAACTGCTCTTCACAGATTCAAACACTTAATGAAACATCAAATGTAGATTATTTTGTATTATTTATTTTTTATCAAATAAAATAAACACTACGCCTGATGGAACATTGCAGTATGCGATGAATCAACAAATGCAAGATTATGTTGTATGGTATTGTTTCTTTTTTCATTGTGATTGAATTTTACCATAGAGAAAAGATAGCATAAGCAAACTTAGACAGAGCAAAGATAGCATATATGATATCCTTTCTCTCTATGATTTGACTTACTCATAATACTGCGCCGCTCCCTTTATAGCTTCATGATAGAGACCTCTGTAAGTTGTTGCAAACTTGAAGAGTTGCTTAGCGTGCTCCAAACATAAATCTGAGTATTCGGGGTCTTCTTCTTTGAATACCATTGAGACAGCCGCCATAGCAGCTGCAGTTTCACCGGCCAAATCAGAACCTTAAATTTAAATTTTCTCTTATTAATGCAAAAAATATTGTTAATGAATCATTGGAAATGTTCATGAACTAGATGTATTTATTCTCAATTTTACAATGGAAACAACAGGTAAAACCCAAACTTAACATAGCAATACTCAAATACAATTCATATTCAAAAAAAAATATATAAGTAAGATAACGTCAGAAAAAAGTACATACTTAAAAAACTACTTGGGAAAAAGGTTTTGATTGATATTGAAAAGTTTAGGTAAGTGAAAAGGAAGGGGGAATGAGCATGAAAATAAGGTGATGGAGAGATGATAACAATTATGAAAGAGAAGATGAGGATGAGGATGATGATGAAGCTGATCAATAAAGAACTATGACCATAGGGTCCAAATAAGGCGGATATGACTCAAAGTATCAGTGCAGTAAGAGGGTACCTAGTAAATTAAATTGTATTCAGTTAAAACAAATGGAATTCGAAAAAGTAACATTACCAACGGTGATTGGAAAATTGCAAAACTTGTGTCAGTGCATTAATAATTTTCGTTGTTCTGATTTTGTCTCAAAAGCAATGTTACTGTGCGCTTGAAACTTGATGGGTCATTCGAAAACATATCCACCCCACCACCAAGTCATCAATCTTGGCATGTGATTGATGGGGGAAGAGTATGCACCAACTGTTCTACACCTTTGAATCCGAGATCCCTATACACCAGCAAATGATCCATCGATCTTATAAACTAGCACCATCGATGGTACCTTGCATTTTGCCACATTCAGACTATAAGTCTAAATATCATCTTTGCTATTCATCGATATCTTTTGAAGCAACATGCAGTCATTCACAGATCTAATCTGTCTATCATCTATTCATCATTTGTTATCATATAAAATTGATACTAATGGGAAAATTAGGAAACATAGGCGTACTCATGAAATGGTTCATTCATTTATGATATTGCTCATTTCTCAGAGTCTAGATTTACTTATGACTGTCGTCATTAATTTTATTCAAAAGGAATGCTGCCAGTTGAGATGAATCTCACTATAATGAAGTCCAACAGTAAACTGAAAAATCTGTAATACCGTAAAAAATCATGTTATCCACTCTTAAGGTTTGATTCATTATCGATAATCGGAATAGACATTATTCAAGGCTTAATTGATAAGAAATAATTAAAAAAAGATATAACTGTACCAAATATGTTTTTTACAAACTCATAAAATATTATATAAACTATATTGATAAGCGCAATGGAAAAATTGGAAATTTTTTATGCATTTCTTAAAACTTACAAGATCTAAGAGATTGAATTCATGCATATTCATTTTGGACACGAAATAGAAAAAAGTTTAGCGAAAATTGTATGCTCCTAATATGTAAAAGTAGATCCATGAAATTCATACAGTATAGGTGCATTGTCAATAAAACTAGGAAACATTGAGAAATTTATTTTAAAGATATTGCAAATGCTTCCAAGATTACCAAATTAACTATCCATGAACATTACAAAATAAGTCATATTGGCTTTTCATAATCAATTGGAGGGAGTCACTCAATTCTTGAATGATTGAATTGATGTGCCAGAAATATAATAATCATTCATTTTTTTATAATTCATCTTTTATAAATGTATACTTGTATTTATTGGAGAATCTATTCAAGTCATGAAAAATCATGGTACTTCATAAAATTCACTCATCATTTCTAATTTTGAATCTAGCAGTTTATAATATTTTTCTGTTTTGGTAAAATTAGTCTAATGTGTCACCTACATATCAACCTAAAGCTCACGGATGAAACGAGTTAAAGTTATGAAATATTTTTGATTCAAGTTACTTTCAATTTCTATTCTGAGATACATACATTTTCATAATCTAGAACCTGCAGTTAATTAGCATGAGACACTCATCTACTGCTCGCATAGTTGCGAGAAACTAGAACTATTTCTGATTATTGTTGCATTAACTAACAGTGAATACTAAGATACTATCGTTGTGGAACTAAAAAAAATTAAGCTTGAGTCGTAATAGAGTAGTAGTAGTAGTCTTTTTAAATATAGTTGTGGATATTCATAATATTTACATGTTATTTGTATTAATAAAATGTTCATGGAAACACAATGGACCTATGGAAACCTATAACTCATCAAAAATATTAGAAGTTTGATGTTAATTGGAGTTTATCATTGATTGTTTTTTTTTTTTTAATTAAAACTTTTTCTCCGGCAAAATACTTTTATACAAAATGAATTTTCAATTTTGATTTAGCAATATTGTTAAAGTTTTGCAATGCATTATACTTAGCTATTTTGATGGCGGAATATAGTTGAATTTTAATTGTAGCCTATTGAAATTTTTCCTTTTAGGCACCGTGTGGTTTACTTTTATCACCTCTATATTATTTGTGTTATCAATCGTTTATTTTCAGCAGTTTTACTTTGTTGTGAATCTTTAACTGTTTGAAAACTTATAATATCGTTATTATGATATAATATATGATTAAACAGTGTCCTGATTCTTCAAGTATAATTCTAATTTTTAAATTTTATTATTTCTAATATTTTGTAGCCCATTAGTCTCAAGTGGTATATTAATATTCGATATAATATATGACATCACTATTTATACTTTGTATTTCTTTATCTCTTTTCTGTATAGGGCTACTTGTAATAACAAAAAAAGAAAAAAATTCTTTCTATTTTTGTATTTCTTGTTTACCTTATAAAAGATTATTTTGATGAATTCAATACCTACTGTTGTCAATATTATATTTTCAAAGCATTGTAGTTTAGCTTTTTTATACCCTATGATTACATACAATAGTATTTTGATTCTTCAATTTTAATTCCAATTTTCTCAGGTATTAATTATCTTTATACTATTCATAATCTCTGTTACAATTTTTTTTTTGATTATTCATATGTTTTTCATATCGCTCAGTTTTTGAATAATTATTCAACTCTTTTTTCAATACTCGTTATTGAAAGCTGTAGTTTGGCTATTATTATAGCTTATGATTACAGAATTACTTTTTAATTGAATGTTAATGAACCTGGATGTTCGGCATCGATTTTGTAGGCTTTGCGAGACATATTCATGTCTTCCGGCCGGCCCCAGTATTCGTGATCCAGCGTGAAATCTCCCACTTGTCCGTAGAATTCATTGGGAGATACGTGGCACTTGATGAAGTAGTCTGTTGCCCATTTCAATGCATTCAATACCTCCTTCCATTCACCTGCAACATCCATGTAATAAAATAGGAGATAGAAATGATAAAGAAGTTCCAATTATGATCTGCAACTTTTAAATAAATGAATTAATAAAAAGCAGTTGAGGATTATTTGTTATTTGTTAATCAGGGGAAATTTGTGTCTCAAAATGCAATGGAACATAATTATGATTTGTAACGCAAAATTCCTCAAATTAATATGGACCTCGAAGAACCAGAGTTTTAATTTTTATAAAGATAAAGAATAATTGATTTTAACATCACAGTCTAAATTCGGTATGTTGTTTCCAAGTGAAATGAAATTGAATCATTCTACAATCGCCTTGATAATTTCAGACAGTGACTCTAGATCGAGAATCTAGAATGCAAGGTCATAGGATCAAATGACAATGCAGCTGAAATTGTTTCCTGATAATATTCTCAACTCGTCTAAGATTCATATTTTTTGACAAAGAAAGAAATGGAACTGGACACAACATCGCTTTCCTGTCAAATGAATTCATGTCTGTTTTTCATGAAAAATTAAATTGTGAATTGGTTCAACTAAGTACGTTCACTTTACTTTAGATACTATTACTTCAGGTAGATTTTGGTTTACCAGAAGTGAATCAAATTCAACTTAGTAAACTTCAAATCGAACTTAGATTTTGCGTTCGGATGATGGGAAAATAATTTCGTTTAATGGAAGATAAAAGTGATTATAAAAGATCATTAAAGTGATTTAATGAAGATTAAAGTGAAATAAAAGCGATATTGTCTAACCAAAAAAGATCACTGGTGATGATGCCAGTGATTAAATAAATTATGCGGAAATGACAATATATTTTTTATTTCACCTCAATGTGGAAAAATACCACAACATATTTGTTCATAGTGTGAATTTTATTACGTGATTTTACTCATACTCACCAGCTGCCTTATACGCATCTTTGTATGAAAGACATCCCCATGCTAGTAATGTCGTGGTGCTGGCCATTGTAAAACCAAATTTCACTGTGTCACCAGCTGTAAAAAATTAAAATAGAGTCTATTCAAATAGAATATCAACTATTTGTCACCTAGAGAGGATAATTACATATTATTTTCGGGAGCATTGAACCAGAGAGTGTAGAATGTAATTACATTGTATACTCTGTGAATGGAACTAGTGAATACTAAAAAACCTTACATGTCTTGTACATTAATTTTCCAGTGATCATTCTTAATACGACAGGTTTTTAACAAGAGAAAAATAAACATTAACAACAGAGTTGCTAGTTCATTTTTGTGAGTGATTGGTTTTTCAAGAAAACATTGCAAATAGTTTTTGAAATTGAACAATTTTCTAAGAGCTAAATTACTGCTATGTCCGGGTGTTCTTAAAAGGTATTTTTCAAACCTTGTTTTTCTATTCATTGCTCATAGTCCGGTGGAATTCTAAAATTCTCCTTGTTTGCTATAAGGAGACTTTGCAAATACTTTTTTAAATTGAACAATTTTGTGAGCTAAATTACTTCTAGTTCCGGGTGTTTACAATATTCTTCGAATGTTCTGTTCAAATTTAAATACATTTCGAAGGTATTCTAAAATTGTTCAGAACTATTCAAAGTATTCTAGAATATAGTTTTAGAGTGAAGAATCAAGTGACCTGAAAGCTGCAATGTGCTTTCCAGAAGCTTATAATAATTTATCAAGATGTGAGCAAAATAATCATTTTTTTGAAAACCCGATTGTAAAAAAATGTGTTGCAAAGTCATTTGAGAATATTAACTTTACTGTGACTACTTGAGTGCAGTAAAAGTCCAGTAAATATGTAGCATAAATAAAATAAATGTAGGCCTACATTTTTTGAAAAATTTAAAAATAGTTACTTGAAAAATAATCTATAAACCAATGTAATTATTCCATACTCATTGATACATCGAATTAAAAAATATTTTTATTTATTCAACGTTGAAGAAAAATCAACGACTGTTTTCTGGTTACCTACCTAACATCCTTCGATTTGATGATAATTAGATAACCATCACAATGAATATCCTAATGAATACCTTGAAGTTTAAAAAAATAACGTTTTAGTTGAAGTTCAAGTATACCTTGAATTTGATTGACGTTCCGGTTCAGATGAAAGATGAATGATTGTTTTGTTGAATGTGCGAAGGTGTGAATTTATATTTATGGGATAAATGTAATTACTAAGTACCTACACTATATACATCGGTATCCTGAGAATATTTGCAAAGCTCTAAATTTTCATTAAAAGAATGATTCACTGAATTCAATAAATTGATTCACTGAATTCAATAAATTATCTGCCGCGGGCCGCGTAAAATGAGGCTGAGGACTTGAATCGGTGATGAATCCATGATCTAGGACAAGATTATCATAATCCACAATAATGATGATAGTAGTTTTGGATAACCCCTGATTCGATTGAAACACTGCTTTTTGGTCGTTAGATTGGAGTATGCCAGACAGCCTTGAATGTTGAATTAATCCGGGATCATCAACCGAATTTGAGAAAAATAGACTAGCGTACTCCATTAATTTTAACCAAATCATTAAGCTCACCCAGCTTCTACCAGTATTAATAAGTCGAACTAACAGTAGCCTACTGGGATTGGTTCATTATCGATCAGAATAATTAAAACTTGTACCGTAGTTCCAAGAACTTTCGAAGCATATCATTTTTAATTTAAATTCATTTCTTTTGTAAAATACCGTACCTGTCAGTGATTTGAATCTCAAGACAAATCTGGTTTTCCCAGTTGATCACGTACTGTACAAGTACCATTAATGAATGCATAATTTGGATTGTATGTGAGCAGCAAGTCAAGGAGACATAATTCAAGGTTATTAGTTGAAATGGGAAGGGACCAGACAACAGTGAACGTATTGATCGTGATCACATTATTTTGGTTGTTGAATGACTAATAAATAGCGGGTATTCGTATCAAATTGGTGGCTAGTGGCACACCCGGATAAGTCTAATTTTGATTGATACTGCAGTTCATATTGTACTTATTATTACAATATACAAGCATAGTATAATGATTGAATATTAAGACCTATGATAATGGTTGGAAGTTCTGAAACACTCTGTATAATTATAATAAATAATTGTAAATTGTCCATCATATTGATATTGAAAGATATTGTATACACTTGAGATATTTCAGTATAAGTAGGATCTAAAATGTATTTAAATCAAAAATTTGTTATGCATCATTGGCATTTGAATCAAAGAATGTCCAATAAGTCGATATTGAAGCGAAATACTACTTTTCATCCCAGAGTCTTCATCACTTACCGTCGTAGTAGCCTCCAGTCAAATCTTCACCCTTCAGCCCTCTATCATTGAGACTAGAATCACCCCTCCAAGGGATACGGTTGTTGGCAGGGAGCTGCCCGGACCTCTGAGCCTCATAGAACAACAACGAGAGATGGACTACTTTGCTGTAGTCGTATTTGCTGCCAAATACTTGGTAGGTGAAGGTCGATGTTGCTAATAAAACGTACAGCCCAAGATGACTGAAGTTCATCTGTGAAAAGAAACATAAAACTGTGTTCACCACTTGATGATAGTTTTTTACTTTATAAAATACAGAGGAGGAAATAACGATACAGATTGATTGATATTTATTTACATGCCAGGTTTTATGAAACCTATTGCATTTACAATAGAATGATCAAATTCAAATTTCATTTATTCCAATTAACAATATTTAAAATGGTATAAGCAATACAGTAAGATAACAAAATCACACAACTCACCGAAATGGAAAATAATAAGCTGATTATCAAGTAATAATTATACAATAAACAATTATACTGTATATCAGTTAAGTTTTTTATCGTACATATATTGGATTTACAGGATCGTTTTACAGGAATTGAAAAAGTGCTTGCTAGAACTAAAGATAATAAGGCACCTGGTGAGGACAGAATTACAAATGAATCTTTTAAAAATGCTCCAGTGGCTTTTTTTGTGAGGTTAACATACGTTTCCAACAACTTTTTCGACTCCTCTGACTTTCCTGGTTGCTTCGAGGAGTCCATTATCTTCCCGATTTTCAAAAAATGGGACAGCAATGAGCCCGCAAACTACAGAGGAATAGCATTCTGCAATGCAGTGTAAAAGCTGTTTACTGGAACTCTACTTGACAGGCTGGAGAAATGGAAATCACATCACAACATTCCGTGCGAGTTCCAAGCTGGCTTCAGGAAGACCTATTCCATCATAGACAACATATTAAATATCATGAGTATTTTCAACTTTAAACTATGTGATCGGGGGAGGAAACTTTATGCCTTCTTTGTTGATTTTTCAACAATGACAGGCAAACGCTGTTTCATAGACTATCAGCACTAGGAATGTCTCACAAGATGCTAAACGCACTTCGCAGTCTTTATGATGGAGCAACAGCTAGAGTTTGGGGACTTCAAGGACTGTCAGAGAAGTTTGACCTACTGAGCACCTTGCTATTCTTACTATTCCTGAATGATTTTGACCACCCACTGTACAGTCCCGAACTTGCACCTAGCCACTATACTTCCTCTTCTTGCATTTTAAACAGTGGCTCGGTGGACTACGCTTTGAAACCGAAGAGGGACTCAAAAACGCCGTTGTCAACTGGTTCCACTCTCAGGCGGCAAACTTCTATGCACAGGGGTTAAAGAAGCTGGTGCAGCGTTACAAAAGATCCTTACAAGTGAACGGCGATTATGTAGAGAAGTGAAGAAAGATTGTACCTAACTAAATATGACAATAAAATTTGTTTCTTATGAATACATTTTTTCTGTGACCAAACGGCCCTTACTTTATGAACACGCCTCGTATAAGACTGTTTTTCCTTATTTCGTATTTATTCTTTTATTATTTTCATGTTATCAAAATGATTTTTCTATCGATTAAAAGAAAAATGATGTAAAAAACGAGACGAAAAAACAGCTTGCCAACTCCTCCTGACGGCACTTTGCAATAGAGTATATGCCGACGTGATTATTGAATATTACTTGTATAATTATAATGGAATTACATTAAATGAATGCAATTTACTTATTTATTTACATTATTTAATTTATTTGCAGTTATTTTATATGAGTTGAATTTTGTATCAGTTCAAAATTTATGAATAAGGAATAATAAATACTACTTGCTGAAGGTACTATACTCTACCTTTACTGTAGGAATGAATATCACTTAATTTATAAATTCATGAAGAAGTGAAGAAAAGAAAAAGAAAGAGAAAAACTAGCAATCAAGCACTCAACTTGCACACTTTTCAATTCCAGCTTATTTCCGTAATGCATATTGATTAACACCATCATCACAATATTATTTAATCTAATAAATAAATTATGGTGGATAAAGTCTCCAGATATCAGGCATAAGACCTCTAGCATAAGCCATCGGAATATTCCTGTTTTAAAAATAAGTCGATTTTGAATCATCTTAATTTCAAGTGTAATATTATTAAAAAGACTATTATCATAACGAATGACTTTTCATTGAGCGTTCTCTATCTTTAAAATTGAATAAAACAAGCTGAGTGTGAGGTATTTACAAGATTTTTTGTTTAGAAGGTCTATGTACCATTTTTCATGGAATGTGATGAAGTGTGGCCGCCTCGGCTACGCGGGATGGCGGATTCCGAAAATCAATTTTTCCATCTATCTTGCACTCAAATCGGGCTGAATCTCATCGATGTCTTCGGTAATGTTGACTTTTTGAGCATCCATGGTCAGCTGCTTATTGGCATAGACCTGTGACTTAGCATACGGAACCCCCATAAAAAAATAAAAAGTTTAGCGAGTCAAACCACACGATTTTAGTGGCCAGTTGAATTCGCCCGTGAACGAAACAAACATGTTTGGAAATCGACAATCCAGAATCACAATTGTTCTGTGTGATGTCTGGCACATTGCACCCTCTCGTTAAAATCAATTCAATTCAAATATATTGTTCACATCCATATCGTTCAGCTTGGCTACAAGGAATCGATAAAATCATTGGCTATAATCGCCAAGTTGCAATCAGACTCCGAGCTCTAGTGCGCGGCGGCTACCGCTAATTCACCTACACATTCTCATGTATAGCGACAATGGGCCATATGAATAAAGTTGAGCATTTGCTTATACTTCTAAAATATGGAGCATTTGCATCATTTTCTATGAATAAACGTGAGCAAAACCTTTTGCTCATGCTCATCAAAAAAATAGTTTGAGCATCTGCTCAAAAGTAAAAGCTTATACTAAAAATTGTATGAATAAACTAGAGCATTTGCTCAACTTTTGAAGCAAAAGATTCAAAAAAGGTGAGTCTAGTCTAGAACAGCTTATCACCTTTTTTGCTCATAGTAAAATGGCTCAACTAATTCGTATGAGGGAGAGGAAACTATACCAGATACGATCACAACCAATAGTTGAGAATTTTTTTAGATTTAACCATCATATATAATTATCACCATTATTCCTACAAAAGAATAAATACAAAAGATATAAAGATAGCCATCACAAAATAAGAAATATGCATTTAAGAAGATGAGAGTGTTGACGATTATAAGAGGGCTATTGATATTATAAGGTTATGCTGAAGATTATTATAGAGATGAAATTTTTTCACGCTATTATTTCAAAATTCTAAACTCAACTAACCTACAACTCAATTCATAAACAGAAAACACAGCAGACGACGCACACACAAGCGGTGTTCCCTACTTGCATATTTAGCGCTTACGTGATCTATAAAAACAAAGTAAGGCCACAAAGGCGAATCAGCTGATGAAAAATCTTTAAAATACGTGAGCATTTGCTCGAGAGTTCAGGAGCATAAGGTAAGAGTATAAGTTGAAGTTTATTCATATAAAAATGAGCAAATGCTTTATGCTTCTACCTAATGCCCATTGCCCATGAGCAAAACCTTATACTTCATGCTCTTGCTCATGAGCATTTGCTCTGGTTTTATTCATTTGGGCCAGTATTCTTGTCAGACCATGTAATCCATTCTTGTACGGGTGTTATTTCAACATTCATCGAACAGGTTTCCTCAAATTTTCTCATTACAATGCGAATAATTCTCTCGGAAGGACATTTATTACGATCGTAAAATGGGCGAAGCTTTTGAAACATCGTTTGCACAGAACAATTATTATTTTAACAAAACACTTTCATTATTCGCACAACGCTACTACTTTTAATTGTAATTTGGCAAGATAAACTGAATAGATGAGGACCGATCTAACCTGTAGCTTCAACTAGACGACCGCAATCAGCTGTCAACTTCAGGAAGTTCTAACTCTATAAAAGTACACTTCTGACAATGAGTAATTAAGAAAATAAAAGAGAAATCAAAGCTGTGGACTAGAACAAAAACGTTTTATAATATTATATTTTGCACCTAGGGCCGAAAATGAGACTTTTCCGGCTCGAAATTGGTTTCCGAGGCCGAGGACTAGAAAAGATTGAGAGCCGGAAAAACATTTTTGCCCGTGGTGCGAACGCTATTTTTCGCCACACAGAAAAATAAACAATAAATATATGAGAATAATTATTGTTAATTAGGCACTTCCGAAAGCAAAACTGGAAGGTCATAGGTGTAGCAAATCTGAAGTAATCTGAATATCAGAAAATTGTCCAAGTATTTTTATTCTTTATTCTGATTTGTCTAAATATCCTAAAAAAACTATGTTCAATTATGTGGGAGGTTGAGTTTATACTTTTTTATTCTTTCAAATGACAATAAGATGATATTTTTATAAATGTTTTGATTATTGAATAATAAACAAAAACAATGAAAAGTTTTTGATCAGCTGTTTTAGCACTCTTGAAATTTGGCCAATCTGAATGTCAACATCAACAATGCTTGTTGTCGTCGACTTCGGAAGTTTAGGTTTGAAGTTCTATCCTACTCCTAAAATCTGAAGATAATGGGTAAATATTAGCATCAAGTCTAATTTGATAATTATTCTACACATATGCGATGTACATCTTCATCATTATATAGATATTGTGGATGTGTAGAAATTTGATATATAAATTTCTTTTTATTTGTACTTTACAACATTAAAAGTGATGTGGGGACTGTGAGCATATAATCTACATATCGTAGATTATTTTTTTGCTGAGGGTGATGCCCACATGAGCTCTAGGCTTGTACGTGAATAATGAGGCGGATGATAATGTGAGATAATAATGATGAATTAATGAGATAATAATCTACAATTTTAGGTAGGTTCCGAACCACCAGGAAGCGATTTTACAACTCATGAATCATATGCAGAGGAGTTGCTCAAGCGGTCACCCTTAGCAGGTGAATGATTCTAAGCGATAGCCTATCAGCGCGACCACTGAGTTTAAATAGATATAAGACTTTTTTGATACTTCAATATAACATAAATGCGATTTTTTCAACCTTATTATACTCAATAATGTTGTCCAAGCAGTCAGAGTCACATCTTCTCGTACAGATTAGATAAGCGCCATGTTCCCCGCTCTTTGGTTGCTTCGTTGAAGGAGTGGAGTGGTTGCTTGAGGCCAGCTTTGCTAATAGACTTTCATGATCTAAAATAACTTTACGTGGTTCAGAACCCACCTAAAGCTTTAGCTACCATTCATCTCTCATCATTATCATTTTTTTATTGCGGATGATGCCCACATTCCCACTTTTTTGCTTATGCGTGGGTAATGGGAAGTGCGAGAGTGATTTATGATCAAACGTCCATGCCTATTCGAAGGGATTCGGCGGGATTCGAACCCGCGACCAGGAAGCACTAGCAAGCAGACTCAAGGGTGCAACGTCTGAAGGGTCGACTCGGCTATCCTGGACGGCAAATATTGTCTATCATGGAAATATTGATTTTGCAATACTCTTGACGATCTCAAGAGCCTGCTACAATACAATAATCAGAATTAGAATTATTGATCGCACAAGTCTATTGCTCATAAGATATGAGCATCACCTTTAGCAAAATAGAGTGTTCCGAGCTACAAACCCACTCTTGGAATTGCCTTTTTATTTTTAAAGCACTCTGAACTTATAATATTTAATATTCTAGGAAACCAAAATATTTTTTATAAAGGGTATTCTTTAAGAAAATGTAATGTCAAGTCTTCTGGGGAAATTGTATGGCGCTGCTTGAAGAAGACATGTAAAGTGACACTAGTTACGGACGAGCTGATCAAGGATATCATTGAGATTAAAAATAATCATTCTCATTCCCCTTCATGCGATCCCCTTACGAGCATGGAAGCGATTTCAAACTGTAATGGGATTTGTTCAACACCAACAAATTACACTTTTATTTTTTATTTTTGATATAGACCGATATTGCAACAATGACAACAGCCTCATTATTCAGTCTCAAACTACATCTCAAGAATTAATGACTGAAAATGAAAAGCTGAGAAAAGAGATAGATACGTTGCGGGATCAATGGGATGATGCAGCTATAAATACATCTATAGCTAATAATTACGAGAATTAGACAAAACTTTAACTGTTTGCATTGCGAGTACTCAGACTGAACATTCAATGACGTATTTAAATGAGTATGAAGTTCGGTCTGGAACAGAAAAAGTGACTGGTAGGTGCGTCGTTGATGCTGAGACCCAGACTGGGCTTGATGTTGGAGAGGATCAAACAGGTGAATTTATGCAAATAAAAGATTCTCAAAGCATCTACACTCAAACAGAATCGTTCTACGGGTTGTCAACTACAAAATGCAGGCCAGATTGTGATGGTTTGGATATCATTCAAATCCGAGAACAAACAATTAGAACATTAAATGAAAATAATAATTCCCTTCATAAAGAGATCGAAGATTTGGAAGAGGAGATAATAAATAATTATGACAGAATCAACGATTTATTGAGAGAATGTGATCAATTGAAGGACACTGTAGTACGCCTTGAAAATCAGATTAAGGAAATAAACACCAAGCAAAGCTGGGATCCTATGAATTCAAACTGTAGACGCCCTTTAACTTGTGAGTCTTTGGTACGGCAGTTGACAAAAGCAAAGAAATCAATCTTCTCAAACATCCGCGGTCACAATCAGAGCACACCTGGCATCATTAAAATATTCGCAGACAGCCACGGGAGAGGAATAGGAGATAGAATATCAAATAAATCTAATTCTCATGTCTCAAGTACTTGAAGCCGGGAGCTAACTTCAGTACTGTAACTTCCGAATGTCTAAAGGAAAGTAGAGAACTATCTTCAAATGACATGATAATTCTAATGGCAGGAACAAACGATATTGTTAAGAATCCACAAAATAACCTATTGAACTCTATAAAAAATCTACTTCCAAAGCTAACTCATACTCGAGTTCTATTCTCTAATGTTCCACATCGACACGATCTCCATCCTACATCTCTTATCAATATGATAGTATCAGAGACCAATAAAAAATCGAATTAATAGCCAGACAGTTTAAAAATGTGGAAATGTTGGAAATGCAAAAATTGGGAAGAAGATTTCATACCCACCATGGATTGCATCTAAACTTGATAGGGAGACACGTGATCGCCGAGAAAATCATTAATCAATTTCTGAGAATTCAACAGCCGGTTCACCCCAGCAACGTCCCGTCTACACAAGAGCACTCTTTAAACTAGAATCGCCCGACAATGAACATAATTCGGCTGAGGTTAACAATGAACCAAAGTTGATTAACTGTTCGGAATCTCCAATGAAGACAACTTTAATGCTCAGTTTAAACATTGCTGGTGTTGCAAAGAAAATAGAGGACTTCGATCTCATACTTCAGGAACACCAGCCAGCTGTGACTCTTAGTGAACATTGGCTTCCGTTGAATAATAGCCAAGTATTAAACAAACTAAGTGAATATAATCTTGCTGCTTTCTACGGTCGCGACAGCTCGAGGTGGTTTATGTATTTTAATAAACAATCGTTATAACTTCTCTCGTGTCAAGCTGCGCGAAGATATAAAAGTGTTGTCAGTCGAAAAACTATTCGAGTGCATCGGGATTGAACTTACACTACAAATTGGGTGCAAGTCTTTAGTATGTGTTGCTATCTCACTGTATAGAACACCTGACAGTAATGTTGAAATTTTCATACAAAAACTTGAAAGACTATTTGATATAATTAAGAAGGACTCAAAAATAAGCTTATTTTAATTGGAGGAGACTTCAATGTTGATATCCTAAAAAACACCCTGCAGACAAACAATTTCAATGATTTAATTAACTCCTATGGGCTTGAGTTGTTGTTTGACCGAGTAACAAGAGAAACAACATATTCAGCCACATGCATCGACAACATTATTACAAATACACTCTCATATAAGTTGAAACAATTTATTCTAGATTTGAAAATATCAGACCACAAAGCTCTATTAATTGAAATCCATAAATGTCCCATGGAAAGGAAAAATGTGTTCTCCCTCAGAAGAGTCATTACCAAGCCTGCTCTCCAAAATTTCTGTCGCGACCTAGCACCAGTCCCTTGGGAGGGTTGTCTTAAAAGCGGATGCTGTGAAGAATCTTTCAACTCTTTTTTCTCAAATTTCTAAATAATTTTTATCTCTTATTTCCCTCTAAAATGTATTCAGGTTAAAAATGAGAAGAACAAAAAATGGTTGACAAATGGCATTAAAACCTCAATAATTAAAAAAAGAGAATTACTTGTTGAGTCCAGAACAAATAGGGATCCAGAGTTCTTAATTTACTTCAAAAAATTACTGCGAAAGATCATTGATGCCTCTAAGAGAAAAAGCAATGATACTTATATTAACTCGAGTCGAAATATAAATAAAGCTACATGGAAGGTAATAAAGGATGAAATCGGCCATGCTCACATATCCTCCCAACCTATAGAACTGTCAATAGATAATAGAAAAATTTCAGAACCTCTTCTGGTTGCTCAAGCTTTCAACAATTTTTTATATCATTAGGACAAAGTGAAGAGGCTGATAATACTTTCTCTGGATCCAATCAACAGGCATTTGAACCCAACAGCTCAAATCGGTTGCTATCTCAATTTGAATTTTCTACAATCTCAGAAAAAGAAGTATTAAAAATTATAAATAATCTTGAAACCTCAGTCACTGGTGGATGGGATGGAATCACACCTAAAGTGGTAAAATCAGTTGGGTTTTCAATCGGTAAACCTCTCACTCAAATAATAAATCTGGTTTTTAAAAAAGGAATTTCCCCTGAAAAACTCAAATTCTCTATTGTTAAACCAATATTTAAAAAAGGGAGTCGTACTTGTCCTGAAAACTTCCGCCCCATAGCAATCCAGACTATATTCTCTAAAATTATAGAACGAGCAGTTTTCCTCCAACTCAACAATTACTTTGAAAGTAACAACTTACTTTACAATGGACAATTTGGCTTCCGTAAAAGTAGATCAACAATGCAAGCAATATCTGAAGTGGTTGACAGCAGCCTCCGAGCATTGGATGGGTCACGGAGTATAGTGTGTATCTTCTGCGATTTATCCAAGGCCTATGACAGGGTTAATCACAAAATTCTACTAAAAAAACTTGCTTATTATGGGGTCACAGCCAAAGTATTAGACTTTTTTGAATCTTACTTGACAGGGAGACGCCAAGTGGTAAGAGTTATTAACAATAAAGGGGCTATTATTGATTCGGACTGGTTGTTTCAACCCAATGGAATTCCCCAGGGAACAATACTGGGTCCAATACTTTTTAACATTTATGTGAATGATCTCCCAAAAAAACTAGATTCCAAGGTCATTCTATTCGCCGATGATACAACAATTCTAGTTGAGGGCTCAAAAGGGGATATCCAAATCAAGACTCAAACGGCAATTTCAGACTTGAATCACTTGCTCAATGAGAATCACCTTAAACTAAATACCAACAAAACAAAAATTCTTCAATTTACAGCATCCCGTTGAACTTTAAACAACAATATAACTAACGTAGACCTATCAGGCTACGATCAGTCAAAAGTGATGAGGTTTCTCGGGGTCGAGCTGCAGGATGACTTGAAGTGGGGTGATCAGGTGCAGCGTCTCTTGCATAGGATATCTGCTATTCTGTTCTCGCTGAGGTGTGTGAGTGGAGCAGTAGGGTATAATTCCCTGCTTGCGATCTATCATGGATATCTCATGTCTGTCATTCGTTACAGTTTGATATTCTGGGGTGGCTATGACACACACCTTGGGGTAATTTTCAGGAGGCAGAAAAGAGCTCTGAGAATAATCTTCAACCTCAGTGCCCGAACATCCTGTAGGCCGTATTTTGTGAGAGAGAGAGTATATTAACTGAGCCAGCCATGTACTTTCTGGAGATCATCACGTACGTTAGTAAAAATTGGAGGGCATTCTCATCCGTTTTACTTGATCATTCCTACAATACGAGGAGTGGTGGCTCAATCCTCGGTTACCCGGCACATAGACTATCCCTTCTGGAGAAAGGCCCACACTATTGCGCAATAAAAATTATAAATAGACTCCCCCATAATTTTAAAGATTTTTCCAACTTTTCAAAGATGACCGGAAGGATAAGGAAGGTTCTGTTAAAAAGAGCGCCATACACAGTGGATGAATGTGTGGATGTCTTGAGGGAAGAAAATTACATGTCATAGAATTATTACAAAATAAACATTTCCTTTAAATCAACTGAAATTAATCGATTTCTTCCAGGGGGTGTTCCTGAAGGCAGGGTTTTCCTTTGACGTCTCCTCCTTGCACTATTGTATTTTCTGTGTTTATTATTGATTGTGACGATTCAATGTTGTGAAGCTTGTCTTTTGTATGCAACTACTTGCACTTTTGTATTTTCTGTGTCTATTATTGATTATGACGATTCAATGTTGTGAAGCTTGTCTTTTGTATATAACTACTTGCACTTTTGTATTTTCTGTGTTTATTATTGATTGTGACGATTCAATGTTGTGAAGCTTGTCTTTTATATGCAACTACTTGAATAAATGAAATTTGATTGATTTGATATTTAAAATATTGTAACTTTGCACTTTGATAATATACGTGAGTTGAGAAAACGTTGCAACACAAATAAGGGGTTCGCCTTCAAACCCATCTCCCCCTTCCGAATCACGGAAGAGCAGGAAGAGTGATTGGGGGAGGGAATTGTCTAGGGAGAAATGTAGTCAACTGTCAAAATTTTGGTTTTTCGATTTTCTGAGGACATTATTGATTCGCGCATTGATAGAATTTAAAAATAAAGTATAGTAGGTATCACCAATTTATTGAGCATAGTAATGACTACAGCTCAAACCAAACGACTTGAAGTATAGTAGGTATCACCAATTAAGTATAGTGATGACTATAACTCAAACCAAATGACCTGAAATGAATAACTATCACTGGGTCCACCTGAATTGGAAATTTCTCCATCTCAATTCCCAGTTTTTAATTGAACATTACAGTGTTTGTTACATAATTATCAGCAGTCAATTATAGTCTAGCTGTTCATTCTGGAGATGATTTGCGGTCAAACTGAAATATTTTCCTTGTAAGTTAATTTTCTGTAATGACCGCAATTTCCTGTTGGTTGAGACGAGCTGTGATGAAGAATTTCTCAATCTGATAATTACAGATTGATGTCTCGTGTTTACAGCCTTTGTTCAAGAAATTCATTCAAGGTTGAGATGAATAAATGTTCATTGAAATTCAATGACCGAAATTATTGAATTGAATAAATTGAAAACTTAAATCAATAGTAAACATGAAGTCACAGTTGTTGGACGGTAAATCCATTTTTATCTCAATTTCCCCTAATTGATTTTAGTAATGAAAATTGTAGATTCTCTGGGAAAGACCTGGCAAAGCACCCTTCAAATGTACGCTTAGATTGATTTGTCTTAATTGATATGAATGAATATTGATTATAATGTTATAATATATATTTCGTTAATTTATATTACAATTTACAAAAGAGCAGTTTAGTCTGATTAATCTAGATTCACAGAACCTATGAATTTATCTAGATGAAAAATGGTAAACCTAATGTTCTCTGCCATGGTAAAAAATGGTAAAAGAGTACTCTGCCATTAGTAAAGTATGCCAATATCGAACCTGTATGCCTGTCGTATATATCTGTATTAATGAAGGCACAGATAACGTAATAAAATCATAGCTCCATATTGTTGAACGTTGAATACACCGGTTCTCGTCCGATCACCGGATTTAAGCTTTATAGGCTTACTGTCTTTGATAGAAGCCAAATGAGAGTTTTGTAGTAGCCTATACATAAATCGCTGTACAGTATATATCGCGAAAAAGCGAGTCCTCTTTTGGAAGCTTTCAGCTTTGATTTGACGAGTCTTGCTATCTATAACTGTTCTGCTCATGGATTCGATTTCCGATCTACCTGGCATTTATTTCACCATCCATCGTACCCAAGCACTAGTCAAACAATCATGTGGTCACAAACACCAAAAAATTTTGTCTCAAGTGATAAAAGCTTGCATCACATTACATCATCGAACACTGCATTTGACTAAAACAGTTAAAATGCCGCAGGCTACTTGATTGGAAGTTTGCAGCAAAGAAAAAACAATCTTCCACCAGGAAACTTCACTGAGCAAGTTTTCGATCATAGCATAAACTAGAAGATGATTTTGGCCTCGGGCTGCAAATTACTGGGAAAGAGGGTTATCCCTAGCTTGACTATGCTCTTGCTCGTTTCATTTGCATGATCGTAGCAAAGAAGAACAATAAATAGCTGTATTCGAATTAGCATATAATCTTGGATGATGGACTTGGCTGGATGTTTTATTCAGATTGCAAACACAAACAGTACGAATGAGAGCAATAACAATGTTCATAAGAGACAAATAAATGGGAAATTCAAAACTGAAAAAATCGTTCTGTCGTTCAAAGGTGTTATTAATAAGTATTACTCTTCACTATCAATCAAACGTCTCATCAATTAAACGCAGCGAGCAATTTCAATATATTCTTCTAATATATTCTGTACAGCTGCCCTTCCCTTTCCACTGCGTTTTTTATCCAAAATGGTTTCCCTTCCCCGATCCAAATTTTCTGACACCTTCGCTCACCACTTCCACACATCCATATTCATATCAATATAAAACTGACTCTTTTCCTTATTCCATTCTCGAAACATATTCAATACGTACTTCTTCCTTGTAAAATCGTTCATTTTGTTATTTCCGAATTTTAAAGAACTATGTACTTGATTTTCCTCCGTGAACTGATTTTAACTAATCTACAACTTCAATTGATTGTCATGAATAAAAATAGGTGCATGAATGAATGCAATTTGAATACCTCGTGCAGGTATGAGTAGAGTACTCTGTCATCAGTAACGTACGCTAATATCGTATAATATATCTATATTGATAGGAGCACAGAGGAACGTGATATTAAAAAGCATAGAGGAAGCACGTAATAAAATCATATCTTCTTATTGTCTTTGATAGAAGCCAGTGGAAAATTTTACAAGTGCTGTGCCACAAAACGAGTCTTTTAGTACGGTACCTTTATGTTATCCTTCTATTCTATACATTATACTTATGACAACTTGAACATAAACAGAATTTATGACTGTCCATAAGGAAGTTATTGTATCAATTTGGATGCAAATTGCGCCGAAATATACATTAGCGTTCCTCAATTTGCATGTTTTCCATATATTTTTTAAAATACATATTGAGCCGAAAATAAAACAATGAAAATGAATGCTGGTGTCATCATTTCGATTTTTGAAAGAGATTCTCTGACCTTACATGATAGATGACCTCACATATAGATGAAATAATAAGTAAAGCGGTGGTGATTTAAAGCAGAGCAAGAGGATTTTTGCCCTTGATACAGGATAATGCTAGTTACAGTGATAAAAATATTAAGGTAGTTTTTATCAGTGATATCCTCTTTAAGAATTCAACTACTTGCGATTCTAGGATAATTTACAAGAGTTACAGTACAGCACAGAAACATCGTCATAATCTTGTGCATATAACGGTAGTTAAGCAACCGCATTTGATTTGAATTCTACGTTCAATCTATTATAAATTAGTCTTTCTCATGTAAGCCTTCTTCAGATTATAACGAAAAATGATTGAAAATGGTTATATTTGGGTTGAGATTACGAATACAGGAAACATAACAAACCAAGCCCAATGTGTGAATATTATTTATTACTTTTCATCGGTGTTCATAATTCTGTGGCTTGGTGCAATAACTACTAGTACCTATGTCAAAATATCAACTTTCTCACAAATCAGCTTGAAAGTTCACCTTGTATTTTCGAACTACGGCATTTCGATACGGAAATGTGAGTCCTAGAAGTGCATAAGTCGACATTGGCAGTTCTCACACTCTGAGAGTGGAATTACTAAATACTAAAACTAACTTACTAAATCATGACATTGGTAGTATAAATGTTATAACTTTTTATTGCTTTGAGATAGGACATTGGCACTTCTGGAACTGAAAATAAACTATATTAGTGATGTATTAGTGTATTAAACTCATTTTTTAGAAAAATTGACATTGGTAGTTTTTGCACCAAGCCACAGAATTATTCAATATTTTTTATTAGATTGTGCATTCTGCAAGATCCCAAAGGAGCTAGAATATTTGTTTAGTTTGACCAGAATCATGTTGTACCTATGTTGATTTAGCCGAAGAGAAATACATCCATGGGATGAAGCTCTTATAGATTGAACAATTATCAAAATTTATCCCTTTTATATGTACCGTATTTTACAGCTTCAAATGTCTTTCTTGTTTCAAGACTGGATTCGGATGTCTTGTAAGGATCGTGATGGACTGTCCGAGTTCTACTCCTAGAATGGTCGTGTTACACTTGATTATTCAGGATCACCTGTTGAAAGCAGTATTGATTCTGTTCCTGGGAAAGCCAAAGCTGGCAATAATTACAGTTCTATGTAGCAGAGGCTGAACCGGACGTAAATTTTGATGGAGTGTGAAGGTAGGGGGGTTAAATACCTTTTGGAATTTTTGTTGTTCGAGGAGAAGTCTGTTCACGTTGGATATTGTTTACACAACACTCTTGATGCGAGTGAGATTTTTCATTTCCCAATTTTTCATATCGCATCAGGTAAACAGAGATCGTCGCCCTTACATGAAGAGAATTCAATTTTTCCTTTTATACGAGACTGACCTTCTTACAACCGGTTATGAAAGAGAGGTATCGGAAATATTGGTAGAAATATATTGGTATAGAGGTAGAAATATTGTTAGCTCAAGATTATTATACATTTTATGAAATGAAAGACATAATATAATATTATTGATATTCACTTGAATTCTTCTCCACTTTCCACTTTCTCCATTTTTTGCTCATTACATACACATTCATTTACGACGACAATGACGACCAAAACTAAAACCGGTTTCTCAGATGAAATAAAATAGAACTTAAAAATACAACGATACTTGGAAGTACGTCATGTACAATCGAACGACATGAACATCAGAAGACAACTTGATTGTTGCTAAATTATGAAGTTACATGGTTGGAGATTCAATAAAATTTGGAATTTTCTACTTACTCTAGAATTGAAATTGAATAGCAAATCAAGTAGTCCTGTTCGAAACATAATAAAACCAATTAGACCAATAGAAAATTCTCTGTTCGATTCGAAAGCATCCGAAAATCAATTTTGAAATCCATACAAGTATTGACGTTTCGTCGTGTCCCAGTTCATGACGTCCTTGTCTCATTCATTCTCGAATCAATTTGCAAACGAATATTTCATGGAGAGAAAGTTGGGATTCAAAGAAACCTTTTGAACCGCTCTTGCAATAGACTAATGCTTTCTAGGAAGCTGAAGCTCCTTGATCAGACAGTATAGATTGAAAAATGTTGTGCCAAAAGGAATCGGCACTATGCCTCATTCTGCACATCTTCATTCCTTGTGATGTACTAACGAGACGCAGACGTTCCCATTTGTCTGAGAATTATTATCAACGAGGTCATAGAAGAAAGCATCCAGACTGAGTTTTGTTGTAGGAGGCCACGGTTCTTTCCTAGGGAAATATTAAAATACAACGTAGTATTACAATCAAGTTTATTATTATATTTCATACAATTCTTATAACATTATTTATTTATTTATTTATTCATGGAGGCAACAGGTAGAAACCCCATTTTGCCTCCTCCACACTTTACAATAATTTCCAACATAATACAATTTTCAATAAAAAGAAGAAAGTGAATATGAGAAAATAATAAATTATAAAAATAGCTAATTATAAAATTAAGAGAATGAAATAAGACGAAAAATAGAAGAAATATACAGTCGTATATAGAATAATAAAAATACATTAACTGAATTCAATAAGTAAAAATGCACACATACCTCAGTAAACTATAATCATTACTAGTATATAGACAAGAGGATAGCCTTTATGAGGATAATTGAATAGAAGAAATGCAAGCGCAAATCACGAAATGATGGACCACATACTACAAGACTAAATCATATGAAATCCTTCGGAATTTGGAGAGGGAGAACCAGAAGATGTCCAAGTGCTCTGAATAAGTATTGAAAATTCTTTGAGCTCTACTTAGAGGAAAGTTATAATGTCTTACCGTTCTGGAGCGAGAAATATGAAATGAAAATCCAGAACGTCGAGCAATGGTATTTATATATATGTTAATTTTAGAAAGCAGGTAGGAAGAATCAATGTTATTATTTAACAGATTGTACAGAAAAACAAGTAATTTAACATCACGTCTTACTTTCAGTGATTTAATATTGAACATACTTCTGAGGGAGTTGGTTGGGTAATCAAAGGGACAGAAAACCCTGTGCTTTTTATAATATATACATCTCAAAAATTTGTTTTGCAAGCGTTCTAGAAGGTGAATCTGTTCATTATGATAAGGATTCCATACTTCGCATGCATACTCTAATAGACTCCTCACAATTGATTTGTATAAGAGTAGCAGAGGTCAGGGGTGCCCAGCCCCCCCAAGGGCAATGGCGCAAGCCCCCCCCCCAATCCAAGTGTAATGCCCCCCCCCCAAAGTATCCCAATTCCCAAGCCTTTAGTTTTTTGCATTAGTCAGTGTATGACAATAAAATTCACATCTTACATTCTAATCTTCCAAAGGGCATTATTTACCTTTGTTCTTGTGAGGAATTCTTTCTGTTTTCATAATATTGTAAAAATATATACCATCGTTTCTTATCTCTTTTAAAATAGAAATAAAGTATCTTTTTGAGACTAGCAGTGCACCCGTTCTTGTTCGGAAGGACTAAAAAGTACTACATTACATCAGGAATAACTACATTACAAATATTTTAATAGGATATTAAAAGATAAGTAAGGGAGGCTTTGCTTTTTAAATGTAAAGGTTACTTATAAAAAGTTGAATAATAATATCATTTATATTCTTTTATTGCAAAAGAATATTGCATAGCAATTTTGGTGAACATTCATACAAATTTGGAACAATTTTATTCATATAATATATATTGTCGGCAAGTTTAGGTATTCTAAATCCTATACTATTAAACGAGAAATTTCTGTTTAGATGTTTATATGTTTGTATTTCACCGGATCTCGAAAACGGCTCTAACAATTCTCACGAAATTCAGAACATAGTATGTTCATAATATAAAAATTCGATTGCACTAGTTCTCATCCCTGGGGAAACTCGCTGAAGGACATTAAAAGAATTTATTCATCCTTGGAAAAACAGCTGATGATTTCGTTGTCTGTTGATAATGGAAGTGAGTGAGCGAGTGCATGTGTGTAGGACTCAGACAAAATTATGACTCAGCTGTTGAACTTTTGTACCTAATTCAATCAGGTACTTAGTGGCAGTTGTACAAAAGCCGGTTAAATTTTAATCCTGATCAATTCCAGTAGAACCAATCAGATAAGCTATCTTTTTGAGATGGTCTTCTGTGATTTGGTTCTCGTGAAATTAATCAGGATTAAAATTTAACATGCTTTTGTGAGAGAAATTTTTGCATTCCTCTGCGAATTAATCTCAATCCACTGTGATTAGATAGAACCTTTCTATATGAACTATGAATATTTATTATAATTTCTTCTTTCTTAATAATTCTTATATGCTTTTGTAGGTACCCCAGAGCGGAGCTCGGTGCCCCGATATTTATCATAAATTGGAACAGGTTGTCACTGATGTTGTGTTGTTGGTAGTATTTACTTTTTAACATTACAGGAGTAAAATAATAAAACAAGTCGAACAAAATGTATCTTCAAATGGTTTGGTTTTTGGAATAAAGATATCATCTGAACAAGTACATTTTGTAAATTCTATCTATTAATACCAAATATCGGGGCACCAAGCTTTGCTCGTTATTTATTCATTGATAAACAGAACTCAATTCTTTGAAATGATTGGGGAAGGACTAACAGGCACAGCCCAAAACTGTTTCTTCCCTGAATTTTGATTTATTCACTATAAAATTTATAGTTGGAATATTTAATATTCCAAAAAGTAGGTTATGTTTCACAGACTTGAATTCAAGTGAAATTTTCAGTCCAAATATTTGAAAACATAAAAGTTCTAATTCAGATTGTTTAGATATCAAATTGAATAACAAAATAACACTCACTAATCACTTAGAACTGTAAAATAATGATTAACTTTGAATATTATGATATATACCATCTCATTACAACAAATCAGTTTACTGTATTTTGATTGAGTCAATTAAAATTTCTAGATTTCTCGCGAGATACAATGAGCTAATTTATTACACAGCTGATCTCCCACACAGGCACACGCATCTTCTGTTATCGACAGATGACGAAATCATCATCTGTTTTCCAAGGATGAATTATCGTTTTTAGGTCCTTCAGGGAGTTTTCTCAGGGATGAGACCTAGTGCAATCGAATTTTGATATCATAAACCTACTATATTCCGAATTTCGTGAAAATCGTTAGAGCCGTTTCCGAGATCCGTTGAACATAAATAACCATATAACCAGATAGCCAGATAACCAGATATAAAAATAGAAAGATACAAACAGATATACAGAAATTGCTCGCTTAATATAATAGGATAACAACTTATAGTCCAGTCAAATGGTCGTTTTTCAGGAAACAGCCCCGAAAGAATTTTTTTCGATAGTTCTATTTGTATTTTGGGGCGCTAAATTCTAATCTGAAATTTGCTCACATGCCAGAGGGTGACTTCACCCCCAAAATTTTGGACTTTTTTCAAGTTTTCCATTTAATCTCAAGAACCTTGAATTTATCGAGATAAAGCATTCTCTATATAATATTAAAGATAATAAAAATTTTTTTCCAATGAATTGACTGGTCGCGCAGGACTACTTTTTGGATTTTTTATCTGAAGTGTTCCACAAGATACACAACTTTGAATGTGCGAGAAATTTGTGATATTTCCGGATTTCCCCCATTTTCACAGTCTCGCATATGCAACGTTGCGTATCTTGTGGAACACTTCAGATAAAAAATCCAGAAAGTAGTCTAGGTTGTGATGAATTTTCTCCTCTTTTCACTCCCATTAATTATTCTTCTGTTTTCAATACCGTTAAAAAGTTACAGCCAATTGAATGATGATTTTTATTTTCTTATTTTTCTTGCAATTTTACTGTTATTAAAGAGTCTCTAAAATGAGTACAATACATGATAGAAACTTGCGATTGGTCTTAAATGAGAGAAAATTTCATGCTCTATAAGCTGAGTTGCCATAAATTGATCTTGCATTACTGTTTATATCGAAAAACTGTCGAGACTGTAAAAATGAGAAAAATATAGAAAATTTCTTGATTTTTTGAATCAAACGTATCTTACTTCACGATTATATTTTTACAAAAATCATTCATCTCACATAAACGAGGAGATTCTTTTAGTTTGCGATGTTGTTTATAATTGCATTTCCATTTCAGAGACATTAATATCATCATAAAACGCCTTCGAAATTAAAATAATCATTAGATTAAAATGTACATTACAATTTAACTTATCATTGTGCTTTTATAAAATTAGGTTGCAACAGCAAGGAAACTCAAAAACAAGATCATTAAAAATTAAAATCAAGCAAAGGAAATCAGAATAATATTGGATGATGAAGTTATAATTTATTTTTTTCAAAGATTTACCTTCAAACTCATAGGCTTAAAATTCCTGCATACAACATATTATTATCAATTGTATTTTTTTATGCTTTATATTGAGTTACACTTTGCAGAATATAACATTGTAAAGGTGGGAAAAAGTATTAAAATTAACTACATTAGGATATCTCTATTTAATACCTTGATTTTTTAACCATGATTCAAAATAAAATAAAACAAAAATCATGCCCCCCCCCAAAAATGTTGATGGCGCAAATTGCGCCATGCCCCCCCCCCCTTGTGGGCACCCCTGGCAGAGGTAGAGGTCACTGTGAATACCACATCAGTGAAGGGCGAGCATGTCCTCAAAATGAAACCCATCTGTTGATTGGCTCTGTTAACTATGTAATCAATATGTGAATTGAAAGAAAGGTCTGGGCTGAATACTACTCCAAGGTCCTTGAACGACTCCACCTTTTCCAATGGAATACCATTTATAAAGTATACACCTGCATGAGTGGAGGACTGCCGAGTGAAACTCATGAATTTACATTTATTCACATTCATTTTTAGTCCATTTTCATCACACCATCTAGACAGACTATCAATATCCCTCTGCAAATCATAGCAATCTCTTTGATAATTGATTTCTTTATATAATTTTACATCATCTGCATACAGAAGGCATGAAGATTCTCTGATGGTAGATGGTAGATCATTAATAAACAAAAGAAATAGAAGTGGACCAAGGTTAGAGCCCTGAGGAACCCCTGGTTTACACTCAAAGCATTCTGATTTGAAATTGTGAATCTTGACATACTGTATTCTTGCCTCCAGATAACTCTGTAGAAGATTAACCATTGTTACACAAAATCCTAACACTTTGAGTTTCCGTATCAGAAGTCTATGATTTATGGTGTCAAACGCTTTTGATAGATCTGTAAAGATAACATCTGTACGACCTTCATGATCCAAAATTTGTGAAACCTCACTACTAAAAACTATAAGATTGGACACAGTTGAGCGACCAGGCAGAAATCCATGTTGCTCAGGTGCAATAATCCTCTGACACTGCTTATAAATAATCGAATGCAGGAGCTTCTCAAAAACTTTCGAAAAACAATTCAAAATGGATATTGGTCTGTAGTTTTTAATATCATTCCTATTCCCAGACTTGAAAACAGGAGTAACTCTTGCAATCTTCCATTTTGAAGGAAATCTACCCGACCTTATAGCCAAGTTAAAAATGAATTTTAATGGTTCTAAAAGGACTGCAGCACAGCCCTTGACAATAAAGGTTGGAATCGCATCAGGACCCTCGGAGCAGCCCGACCTCAGCCCATTGATAGCAGACAGAATATCATTGGAAGAAACCATCCCAACTCCCCCATCCAACAATGAGCACCCAGACACCTCCGGAATCCCCATTGGCACATCAGGTGTGCCAATGTTTCAATGTTACACAGATTGAAAGTATTCAGAAAAACCACTAACCATATCAGCCCCAGAGTAAGACTCTCCGTCCAGTGTCATGGTTGACTCCACAAAAGAAGTTTTTCTTTTTGAATTGACGTATTTCCAGAAATCTTTTACATTATGTCGTATTCCATTTTGAACTCTAATCAAATACGCCTCATAAGATAGTGTAATTCTGTTTTTCAGGGATGCGCGTAAAGTTTTAAATTTATTATCATGATAAGGCGAAGTTTTCCTCTTTCTTGAGCACTTATTTTTTATTTTCAAATCTGATATGATATCAGATGTAAACCAAGGAGGATACTTATTATTTGATATATTTAACCTCCTCCTTGGAATAAATTCATCAAAATTTTTGTGAAGTACTTCATAAAAATTATCTACAGCAGAGTCAACATCACTGCAACGAAAAACAGAGTCCCAACTGGAATCGCAGAGTCCGCAATAGAGGCCGAGATAGTCCCCATGGAATAGTCATACGAATATTCGGGAGACCAATTTGAGTGGAGCTCTGACCGTGCTCTCACCGCATATGAGGCTTCCACACATAATGCAGGGTGATAACAGTCTTGAGGAAGGAGTGGATCATCGCATCTTACTACATCAACTGGGAAGTTGCTCAAAACAATATCCAGTGTTCTACCGAGCTCATTTTGCACTGAATTATAAGAAATTAGATCATAGGTGACATCAAGTGACAAAGAAATTTTGCTTTGCATGAGCCAGAAGAGAGATCATAAGTATCAGAGCTAATTTCGGTTAAATTGAAATCACCAATAATCATTAAATTTCCATTGAGTAAGCTATTCAAGGATTCAATGAGATCATAAGTATCAGAGCTAATTTCGGTTAAATTGAAATCACCAATAATCATTCAATTTCCATTGAGTAAGCTATTCAAGGATTCAATGTATTCACAGTAACCAAGAAAAACATTTGAAGGAGTGGAAGGTGGCATATAAACAGCATTTATATGATAATCAGTTGAATTTTATTTAAGTTTAACCCCTACGGAATCATAACAATAATAATCATTATTCACAGATAGCTCACTACAGAGCTCCGATTGCAATGATCTTCTCACTGCGATAAGTACTCCACCCCCCCTGCGACTGCCATCACCCCCTCCTCTATCACTCCGATAGACAGAGTAGCGGTCATCAAAAATTTCACAACTGATTATGCCGTTGTGCAACCAGGTCTCAGTCAATACTATTAGATCGTAATTTGCACTTAGAAGAGATTTATACAGATTCGAGGTTTTTGTACGTAATCCTCTAACATTTTGATTGTACACAGACAAAGAAGAAATTAATGACATATTTGAAAAAGAGGAAAAATGAAATAATATTATAAATACAAATAAATGACAAGAGGTGAAAAAAAAGATGAACAAAATAAAACATAAGTCGATCATCTCAGCCCACCGGTAAAAAACTGTTTTCAATATTGTAAAATATTAAAGACAAGAAAAAAAAGAGTAATATAATATGATTATAATATGATTATAATAAAGTAACATTTCATCTGTTGTACCGATACGTTGAGTGTCCATTCGTTCTATGTAACAATAATTTTGTGTTGACGTTTTCCACTCCTACAAATTTATTGAAAAATAAGAATTTAGTCTCGATTGTCTAGTCATTGAGAAATCCGTTACTCATGTACAAATCAGCTTCACTATAGACTTATGATTTTACTGCTTGAGTTGAGATTACGCATTTGAAGGCGAAATAATTAGTAGGTACTGTATTACATTGAGTCGACATGAGAAGAAATAATAAGCTTTGAACAATTTATGTGTTTTGATTGATAATAATTATTGAATAACTCTTAGATTTCCAAGGCTTGGGCACATTTTCTACTATCAGGTGACTAGAAATCTCACACTAAAAAACATTCTCAGCATTATTATAGAACGAAAATTTCAATTAAATGCTGTAAATCACCCCGAAGACTTCTGCTACTGCAAAAAATATTGACAGCAGGGTAAACAGCTAGATGGGTAGGAGTCTTCGGGGTGATTTACAGCATTTAATTAGGGTTTTCGTTTAATTATAATTATTAATTAATTAGCATTTGAATGCAGCTTCCAATTTATTTCCATCTGTATTCTTAGCATTGTTTACCAAATATCTTAAAATCTACAACAGTTACAAACGTTTGATTAATTTCATTGATAACACCTCAACATATTGTTCATGACAATATTAAATCATTTTGAAATGAAAAAGCAATCTCAACAAACAATAATGAATGGATAGCAAAGGTGTTATCTTGTTATCTTTATCTCGGTAACAAGCATTTCCGGACCTGGTCTATATTTATAACAACTTTTTTGATAGATGCTCTTGTTATTTTTACGGTCTCATACGGTGTCTCTCACTCCTTCACTTCTTCCAGCCCACTTCTTTAAGCGTGCCCAATGCCCGTTGATAGTTAATACTGACTGGCCAATAATTTCCGGTAACGTTTATATATATACATACTCTTTCTTTCTACTTTCTATTAATTCCCTCTCGTACATGTACTCCAAAACCTTTTCTTCATTTCTGCCTTTTCATTATCACCTCATGTTTTGTTCGTCAAAAGAGCCAAATTATTGGCATCCATGTATCATTGATAATGAATAATGTACTTATTGAATAATCAAACACAGTGTTTGGACAGAGCAGCAGCGGTTGAGAATTATCAATATAAGCGACATTTATCACACAAAATTCTTAGATCAATCAATTTACAAAATAGTTGGCTAAATCTTTATTCTAAATATTCAAGACAATTATTTTAAGGGCAAAAGATGCTGGAAAAATGTTGATTTGAACCATGATTCCTTAGAAACTTTTAAAGCTATCTCACCAATCTAGGCACTTAAATACGGATTATTTATTCAGTTTGGAGAATAGATCAAAAATATGTTCATTAATTTTCAAATGCGTATATCGATCCTGAGACATGAATTGCAAAATTGGATAAGAATCGATTTCTATTCTATTCTGGAGGAGATTTAATGAATGAGATTTTGGAAAATGAATAAAAACGTAACCGTCAACATGAGCCTATGAAAACCTTTCATACTAAGCCTTTTTAGAAAATGGAGACATACTACTTAAAAAACGTAGATAGTTGCAGAAATCAATCTACAATTTTATTGAAATAATGCCGGATAATGAATAACAACTTACAACTGGGCAGTGGGCCTTCGCACAATTCTACTAATTTTCTGAAATGATGAAGTATCGTATTATATAGACTTAGTATTGATTTTCGAATCCTAATCTACTAAAATGGCATTAGGCATCTACAAAATGTCTAGTCATTCTGAAATTCAGTCCCACAATACTAGAAGTAGATTGAAACTGAGAAATGAGTATTGTCGGTACAAATCCAGTCATGAGAGTTTTAGGGCGTGTGCAATTAGATTCTTAAACCAATTACCATTGAACATTAGAGACTTGTCTGTGAGAGATTTCAAATTAAGAATTAAAGATTAGAAACTGCTTTTACAATCTGAATGAATATTTTAGCTTTAATATGAGTAATTTATAAATTGTGATGATATGTATAACAATCATTGTGATTTTTATGACGTGGCCTATACTTGTTTTATACTTGTCCTTGGCAATAAATTGATTTGATCTGATTTGGTAAAGTTCGGTATAGTTCAGATAAGGCGGTTATATTGGTTTTTTATTATGATGGTATAGCATTTTGATTGAAATAAAAATAAGAAACCCCGGACTGGAGAACTCGCTAAAAATGCCACTGATAGCTGTGTCTGCCACTGATTGATTCTGTCAGCTGTTCTATTGAAAGCAGTGAAAATTCAAGAGAAATACAGTAGTTAAAGTCGCAATGAGTAAGCTTAGCAATGTAATTAACAGTAATGCAGCTGACAGCTGATTAATCATTAATGATAAACTATTAAAAATCTTTTTCTCTTGCATTTCCAATGTTATCCTCTTATATCCTTGGAGGAAGTCCTGTATACAGGACGAAGGAGTAAGTCAATTTCGTTGGCCAATGAACTGAAGGTATCTTTATAATGGGTTCAAAGAATTTCTTGTAAATTTTTAGTTAATTGATGGATGCATTCGAAAGTTGTCGTCGAACATACCAACAAATTCACAAACGGACATACAAACATACAAAACATCGAACATACAAACTCACAAACGAACAACGACTCGAACCTCAAGTCAAAAGTAAGAACTCGCTACGCACGTCCAAAAAAAATCTTCAACCCTCTGAAACACATGATTGAGCTATACTTGCTTACCTGTCATCAACTTGTAGATTTATGTTGATTCCGAAAATTATTAATGAGAAATATTATAGCATAAACTTGGAAGAATATTCAAGCGTATAATGGAGAGTACGATTGGAAGAGCGAAGAGCATCTAGACAAATCCAAAAATATTGCTTTCCATAATAAGCCTTAGCAGAAAATATTACTTTCTAATGATTTTTTTCAAGAAAGGAATATAATGTATCATGTTGAAAAGGATCATTATCATCTCATAGAATAAAGTGATAGCTTACGAAAGAACCTATCTGTTCATTTAAAATCTACTCATTGTTGGCAAAAATAAATAATAAGATAAATGGTCAAGAAGTAATAAATTGTTCCTCAAGTGGTCTACTTAGTACATTCAGAGTTTGGAACCTGCCAAACTATTCCGACAAAAATCAATATAAAATTATGGAGATAAGCATTTAGTTGGAATCTTCATGGAGTCTCCTATCAATCAATCAACTTTTCATGTCACGTTGTAGTGAGAAAACGATTGTTATTTAGGCTTTCTTTATTCTATTGAGTGTTCAATACTTCTACTATCAGCAATGTAGGATTGATTGATGATTGAATAATTTTGAATGTAACTAAATTATTTAATACCTTAAACCTAAGCCTAACCTCATAATATGAGGTATTATATTATAATACCTTATCAGCGCATACGCATTATGGAGGCGACACTAAAATAGATGTTCAAAAAGTTGGAACTTAGATCAAGCTAGATCAAAATGATGACGGCAATTCACGTACAAATATGTACGTGAGTGAGGGCGCTATGTGCCGAATTCTGATCGTGGGGCGCAGTTCGATATCACCTATATTAGAACGTTGGCTCTGTGGATGTTTCATGGAATTCATAGATTTGTTCGTATTCTCAGTTTTCTTTATTCATTAGAAATTAATAACTCTGCACGATAGGAATATTTTAAGGCTCTTCGGTACACCTTTTTATGTTTATTTAAATTGGATAATCTTTTTCCATATAATTGTTAAGATCATTATAAGTGAGAAAAAGTGGCAACTGAAATGTTTAAGTGGTCTAATAAGGGAGTTATGGGTTGTTGAAGTGCTAAATTCCGTTTTCTTTCCAGATCATAAACGGTTTCGAATTTTCCATTGGAGTTTTTTTTTAATACATTCAGTATAATATCATTGGCTATGTTCTGATATGGTTTTTTCGCGATTAATGCTAAAATAAACAAGTTATCGAATTTACAAAAAATTTTACTTTTTTATTCATGAACGATATGGGGAATAAAATGTTTTAGTTTGGGGAGATACATTTTTTGAATTTTCAAGAAAAGTTCTAATAATATAGTCGAAACCGTTTATGATATGGAAAGAAAACGGAGTTTAGCACTTCAACAACTCATAACTCGCTTATTAGACTACTTAAAAATTTTAGTTGCCACTTTTTCTCACTCTCATAATGATCTTTACAATTATATTTAAAAAGATTATCCAATTTGAATAATTGAAAAAGTGTACCGAACGTTCGATTCCATGAGTAATAAAGATGAATCAATATCTGCTGCGGGCAGAGGGTGTAGGGTGTAGGCTACTGCTACTGCACGAAATGAAGAAAGCACACGGTTTTTATTAGCAATTGCATTAGTTTTATTTCCACTGAAACGAAACTTGTGAATCAATATTTTATTTTTTCACATATGATCCACTGCAAAATATCCCACAATAAAAATAAAATCTCTGGGCTCAACTCGGGATAGAGTTCTTCCCTCCATGTGGGGGAACTCACGTTAACTAATGTTCAGTTTTGACAATTGCTTTTAGTTCTAGGTTATCTTTCTCTTTCGATAGGGGTGATATTCGCAGACTTTGATATTCTAAGGGGGGGGGGGGAAGATCCCCAAAAAAAATAAAGTCAACAATGTGTAGGATTGACTGATGTTTTTTTGTGAAGGTGTGTGCCTTGTTTGTGGGGGGGGGGGCTGGCGACGAATTTGGGATATTTAAGGGGGTGAGTCATTGGGGTTGGGGAAAGGGCACCCCTGCTTTCGTCATCTGATATTCATCCATAAGTCTCGAATCAAAAGCCTTGCATCGACAAAGGACTAATTTCCCTCGAGCTAGTGATTAATCTTAGGTGACAGCTCCAAACCCATCAATATTAACCAGACTATTGACCATCGAAATGTTTTGACCAGACAGACTACTTGACGCTTCATGATTGAAATGAGTGCTTGAGTGGACGCGCTCGTGAAGCGATTTGAAAAGTAACAGACCGGGATGACATTCTGTGTAGAGCCATTAAGATACGTAAACAGTCCGATATTCGATAATGTTCATTAGTTTTCACAGTATTGGTAAAGTGATACTACGATACTCGTTTAAAATAACGTACTCAATACTAACACCTTGAGAAGGGAGACTACATCATGAGTTTATAAACATTGTACAGCATATTTACATTAACTACATTCTTGCGGATTTACGTGAAATTTACAAATTTAAGTGAACTTGGATTTTGAATAATAAATCAAGGTACATTACAACATGTAACGTTCTTACTCAACATGGGAAAGGATTGCACGCTCAGAAATTGGAAATTCATGAAAGAAATTGTTAAATTCACTGAATTTTGTTGACGAAATATAAAATACAAACGTCAGAAAAAGGAAAATCCAGGCAAACGAAAGCAGCAAAATTTTAATTATCTTTCCTTGCCGTGATCAGGGGGCTGGGATATTAAGATTGCCTATTTTTGTACCTTGTTACTATCTAGGCAGAAAATGGAAGTTGAGTGCGAGATTATTCAAACAGTTACAAGCCAACCAATGAGAACGTAGCTATTTCGTCGGTAATGACAATAGGGGTTGAGTGAGAGAATTTAACCAATCACAATCTAATCAATGAGTGGAGTGGAAATTTATTGAGAGAAGTAGAAATTTCTTGTCATGACAACAGTCAATGGGATTTCAATAAGAGATATTCAACTAATCACAATAAAACTCATTCGAGAGTTAGAATGCCACATGTCAAGGTAGTTTATCAAGATAGGCCATAGTTACGACGCATCATATAGATCGTCCTAATGAAAGTACATTCCTAGTCTTCAATATTGTAATCATAATACACTTTATTGATTGGAAGTTTGCTACCTACCAATTTCTTCCAAAATGCTCCATAATTTTATTAACTGATCTTGTTTCTATTAGGTTTTCCACTTTTTGAGCATTGTTTATTTATGAATTCTTTAAAATTATAATTGAGTGTAGAAGTTCCTTTCTTCCCTATAATCTGATAAATTGATGGATTTTGCGAATGTGGCTATGAAAAAAAATCTCGATTCTTTGAAGAGTTCAAATAAAGAACTTGAAACATGTATATATTTTATGAAATGAATTGAAAAGTGTAGAGAAGTAATAAATAAAAGTATAAATTCGAGTATGACGTTGATGCTCACCAAGAAGTGAAGTTGTAATTTGTTGTGGACAAGAACAAACCAGGTAAGAAATGTTTTGTGTTTTGATCGGCCACGATGTTTTTATCGGCATGCTCAAGGCAAAAGAATAAAATAGAGATGACTTTTTTGTGAAAATTAATTACACGTAATGATCGAGTAAAGCGAATTCGTGCTTACTAGAGCCGGTAGGAATGAAGGAATGAGTGTACGAGGCCTGCATATTGATTTTTATCCATACTGAGATCCACTTCCAACTGGCAGCATTCCTTGGAGATGACGATCATTTATATGTGTTCAGAACAGAACTGACAGTTTCATGTGAATTTCAGTATAGTGAAAGTGCGAGTATCCTAAGCAGAATAAAGTCGCCTCAAACTTGTTCCTCAGAAGTAATTATTGGCGTTGTCCTCTCTTGATTTGTGTTCTACAAGTGGCCGTCTCTTCAGCTTTCGAGCTTTCGAGCAAGGCCGGTCAGCTCACTGCGGCTCAGACAACTACTCAACATTCTCCTTATTTGATCTCACTGAACCAGAGAGGAAGACTAGGTGACTAATTCAATTCAAAGCTCTGATGCCCAATTCATTTGATCATTAAATCATGACTAGCCTATAGTTCTAAAGGCCAATTCGAAGCTAATTTAAAATTCAGAATGGAATAATAATTGTTGGAAATACTTATATGTCATAGAATCCTCATTATCAATCCTTGTTATCCTTATCAGCGTCACGATATTCGAAAATAGTATTAGATTCAAAAAGTTTCAAGTTTCAAGTTTCAAGTTTTCAAGTTTTATTGTAAAACTATTAATAGATCGGAGCCGCAGGATTGCCTGTATTCATCCAATTATACACACATTTCTGTATAAGTATATTATATTATCTTATATACACTCTTGTATTGCGAACAATACTGATTTTGAAATTGCACGTATGAAATCGCATTCAAATAGAGCAACAGAATTTTTAGGCCTAAACAGATATATATATAACAGTTGGAAATGTTTTCCTTGAATCCAATCAATGTCTATAGATGAAAATCGCCTAGTGTTTATCTCCAATTCTTTATTTTTTTGTTCGAACAATTATCATTGAAATGGTTTGGAGAGAAAAAAATGCGAAGCTGGAGCTATTTTTCTACTGAATCAAGATAAATTCACGATGCAAGCTTTGCCTGCACCGATTATACTGTTTCAGCTCATAAGTTTGAGGTGGACTTGCACTGGTGGCAAAACATTCAAAGATTCTTCATCAATAGATTCGACAAATAAATATATTTAGAATCCACTTGTGAAGAAAACGTATTTATTGTTAGACATGAGATATTATCTATTCATACAAGATAAACATCTGGCATACTCTCACTGACAGGTAGCAACCAGCAGAACTTATAAAGTTCAATAGATGAGCAAGAATGAAAAGAATATCACTGGAACTGCTACAATGATAGAATAATAATCAAATGCTACACCCCTGTGAAATGCAATAGAAAATGTACATAATATTTTAGAGTTTTTCTTAGAGATCTCATTATAAAGCTGGATTCCAAACCACTGACTAATAATATGACGCATAGCAAAAGTTGTCACAGCAAAAGTTTATCTATTACATACATTGATTTATTCTCAATAAATACAGTCAATTATGCCGTGCAGTATTTGATGGAATAGGTTAGTGTTATTCTATTACACTCACTCTCTCTTTCTCTCTCTCTCTCTCTCTCTCTCTCTCTCTCTCTCTCTCTCTCTCTCTCTGCTACACAGTATTTTAAATTACTATTCTGGTATTTGAAAATCATCATTTTAGCAATGCAATAGGTATTCTACTGATGAAATTCGGAAAATACCGAATTTATCAATATAAACTTCGGTTTGAACCGAATTTATGAGGGGGTATCCATATGAAAGAATCATTGAAATTTAAGCATCATAACCTAATATTTACAAAATTATTGTTGAACGACATACACGAAAAATGAAAATTTATGAATGGGAATTTTGCTGAAATGGGGTGGTTAAGAACAGTGATTATGCCCGCTTTATTTACATGACTCTGTAGCATGTTCAATATGGAGGCTTAAACCAATGTTAATACCATAGATATCATGATTCTGACTCTTAAAATGAAACATAAGAAATCGAATGAATGAAGAAAGTGGGACATGAAATTCAAATTAATATCCAATAACAATATAAATCGATTTGTCACTACAGTACTTACGTAAGGAATTTGTACATCAAATTCAAATTTTATCAAAATTATACTACACTACTCACCATAACTTTTGATTGTTCGAAGCAGAAGTGTTTCGAATTGTTTTAGCTGTGAGTTGACAAAATTTTTGTGATGAATAATTTCAAACAAATCTGTTTTTCAATGAGGCTTTGCTTGGATCGCCAAGTCTTTCATGGACAAACTAACGGAACACTCTTGAATAAAAAGAGAAGTTTGAAAACGAATGAGATAAAACTAACACCACGCTACTCAGTCCCGCGCTTATAAAGTGAAACTAACATCTCACATGTTCATTGATAAATACTAGCTAGAACAGTTGTGAAAATGGATTGTTGGTTTTTCCAAACAGTTATCAAGAATGAAACACAGTAAATTGAATTTACTGGCGGCGGCTTCGACGAATTGAACCCATCAACCACATCAGATGAATGAATCTCTATAAATACTCAAATATCAATTCTCATTTAATCCTAGAATGCTATACTTGAGCGACTTGAATTATTTTTATGAACCGTTTCTCTAGAGTTGCTTTGTTGGCTGATAACCTCGCCTTATCAGAATCGAGATCATCTTGGACAACTGTTTTATTTTATAACGCGGTCTATCTTCACTCAATCTGAAGGTTTGATCTTGATTTTTACACCCTACATGAGGAAATAATGAAATCGTGTAACGCGAGTATGATTTAAATCTATACCGAAATAGAACTGTCTAATGACAGTTTTGATAGTCCTGTTTACTTCATTCGTTTTACTGGAACGGTTACAGTAGTTGTAAAACGAGCGTCGATTCATTCTAAATATAATATTGACAGTATCGAAAATCATCCGAAAATCGTGTACAGTAACAAGAATCAACAAAGCTATAACTAACTGACTTCCAGGATTACGCGACTATCAGGTTTGTGGCAAAATATTTTCAACCAAATTGTCTTTAGATGCGTATACATAAGATAATTTTCTCACGCGAAACTGATCCTACATCAGCCAATGTGCACAATAAGTCCTACTAATTGAAATGTTACAGAGCTACATGAAAAATACAGAAGTTGTTGTTGCTTAAAAGAAAACTCACTTGTGTATCAAGGGTGTCAGGTGTCAGGAGTGTTTGGCCGCAGACTGCGGGGGTAGGTACCCGCCTGTGTGAAATCAATTATTGTTCCACATAGTTCATTAAACGATTTAATTTCCAATGTTTAGAAGATGAAACTGGAGAAAGGACCAACAGAATATATAAGGTAGGATCTGAATTAATTAGTTCTTTCCCCGTTACAGTTAACATATTCTCAAACTTTAACCATTTAACTAGCACATAGTTCCTGAGTTTGTCATACGGGCTCAGCTACCTATATATTAAATAGTTAAATCCACTTGAAACTGTCTGCATTCCTCATACATAACACCAATGCTTCCCACTTAACCGATTCTGAAAATTTGAAGTGAATTTCACTAACTTATAGTAAACGAAGAAATTAGTGAGTTAATAAGCTTTATTAATATTGAATTTCATTCTCTATGATGGGCCATGAACTTGGGAACATAGTTGAATTCGTTATTTACATAAATAGGGCCCTATATATATATATATATATATATATATATATATTATATATATATATATATATATATATATTATATTTACGTCATATGTGTTACTTATATATTTACTACATGACCATATACATGTGATAAGTAAGTAAATGTAATGTATATACACGAGTATTTCTTAGAAATCAGAACAATTAGTAAAAAAATGTTATCAAAATTATCTGCCATAACAAATTATTGTCACCAAGAATAAGAATTCGTGTCAACAACTCCGAATTTGGTTTGAGTTTTCATGTGTTTGCGTTGTACCCATGCAGCAGAGGAGGAAAAATACGTGGATGTGTGTTCGAACATTGGCAGATCACACCTCATTACACCCAGATCCACTGTTGCCAAGGAAACAGAAAAATTCACGAGGAAAAATGTTGAAATCGTACGCGCATATCGAGTGCTAGATCGCTGGTCAATATATATATATATATATCAGCACATGCATTTTGTGGATTGTATATTGTAACGTTTGTACGAGTAGGACTCAAAAGTAGCCATAGCTCTGATCGAATATTCCGAATGCTTAGACTACCTTACTTTTATTGTGTCTATTCGAGTAGAAGAAGATGAATTTATTATGGAATGTTGCGCTCCAAGCGATTCTAAGATATATGGATAGATGTTGAAATGGTAGAAAGAAAGCTGCTAGATTTTGAAGAAGATAAAGCATTGATATTTTCCCAGATTTGATGCGAAGGAAAATAACCATTGAATCTTCGATTGCTAATTCACTAGAAATACAATGTAGTAGTACCTTATTCTTTACTACTAACACAATATAACTAATGATTCACTATCATCACTAGTAATACAATACTAACAATGACTGCTAGCGTTGAAGATCATACGGGTAATGTTAAATAAGTAATGACTGCTTGTCATTGTTGAATCTAATGTACTTCTAGTGAAAATAATACATTGATTACAGTTCTGGAAGTAGAAGTTTGCATAATTACATTACACTTCTCAAGAACCGTATTTTGTTATTGCAAAAGGATAATAATTTTGTTATTCCTTATCGGAGGATAAGGAGATATACATAGCTAGATGATGATAGCTAGATAGATGGCCATAACTCAATAATAGATGAAAGCATAGGAAATGGAATAAATACGAAAAGAGGGTTTCAAATACGTTATGTGGGGTCAAATATAAATTCGTTGATCAATATTTGAAAACATTAAGGTTGATTCAAAGAAGAAAGTGAATTTTATAGAAATAGTTTTTCTCAAGTTTTCTGTAATCATTGAAATAGACCTACAGTATTCAGAAATCAGGTAATTTTATTGAATTGAAAGAATCACAAGAAAATATTTATTATAAGATAACTGTTTCGGTTGCTACATCATTGTCAACTTCCAGTAATAAGATAAAACGAAAGTGCGGAGCTGCAGAATATGAGGTGAACAAGCAATTTGATCGGTAGTTAAAAACTTATTGAGGGAGTATGGATAACAAACACAATATCATCTTCACTACTGCACAAAAAGTTGAAAGAGATAATCACTAGAGTCCGTTCTTGGAATCAAGATACTTGGGAAACTGTAATATAATACATATATCATGTTAAAAAATTACTTTTCAATAAGATGAAATTCGTTTAAAAGATAGCAATATATTTCTCTGTGAATTGTAGGATGCTTCGTTCGGTAGTTATTCGGTAAGACGAGAGAAAATCTCCCACTCTTCCGAGAACAACCCCTCTTTTTGAAACGCTGTATCTTATTTGATGATGATTATAGAGGAACGTTGTTCCTCTTCTTATAATATGAGAGTACTTTTCTTTGGTATTGAGTATCACTCAAGTTCGTGAAGAGGTTTGGTTGAGTAGATATTCTAAAATGAAAACTATGAAAAGCGGAGAGAAGTTGTGATTTTTCATTATGGTCACGATGAGGTCAGAGTTTGGTGATACCTAATGTTCCTACTGTGATACATAATGAGCATGTTTGCTAATGGATTTTAGATCCATTACATCTTGTGTTTTTCAAACAGTTTAAATGCTTGAAAAACACAAGTTGATACATTGGACAAAATATTTACTCCGAGAATGCGGAAAGGTAACATACATAATTGCAAAGTAACCTTGAGTGGACAGTAGAAAAAGAGGCTAGTAAAGTAACTTGTCTTGCTTCAAGAAGAAAACGGAGAATACACATACACCTAGACACACTCACACTGTTGCAGGACGTCTAATTAAACTAGTCAAAACTGAGGTTACACAATCTGACTGAAAATGCTACTTTATAAAAGATAGTTCCAAGTTTCAACTAACAAGTTTGTCGGAAGTTTGTATGCTTGCTAAATAGATAGTTCGCTATTGATTATACTTTACAATCCTGAGTATACCCATAGGAATTACTCATAAATTTTGAAGTTCACTTCCACTTATTACTGTTTTTGTGCCAATTAGTTAAAGTATTGACTAGTGTTTATAGTGATAACGACATGATCTTACCAGGAATGCTCTAGATCATTCTGGTCATCGATCAAGACATTGGAAATTATTTTTAAAACTATACTATACAAGCCCGTGTTCCTTTGAGCTTAGGTCCGCAAATGCTTCTAGAGATTATGTTGAGTATTATACATAATTATAGGTTACTGTTATGAACATACAGTAGATAGGTAGATGTTATACTTATCGATTATACTTGCCCCTGATGAGGCTATAAAGGTAAAAAATTGAGTATCTTTGGAGAAAGTCTGTAGCGCCCGAATTTTCTATTGTACAAATTTTGGGTTGAGTTCAAAATTTTCGTCAAAATAATCTATTTCAACTACAAATTTTCGTCAAAATAATCTATTCCAACAACAAATTTTTAAAAGAAACAAAAAGTTCCTTTTTACAAACATGTGAAATGAAATCCTGAATCGATGAACCAAACAGCGACAAACGTCCCGTTTTTTTATCTTATTGGGGATATTCCCATGGTAGGCTTTTGTCTGCAAAAAATTTGAATTTTCATTAAGAATATTAGGAATCCGGTTAGAGAAAGCTTTTTGTAAGAATCTTGCATAGAGGTCCTTTTTGCCACAAGTGACTGGAATAGGATTTCTAATCAGTAACCTAAATCAACTATATAATAATAACTGGGGGTTAAGCAGGCTTATCACTGTCCGATTTGCTCTCCAGCTTGTTGTTCAATATCCAATGTTGGATCCGATATCGGACCGTGAATGAGCTGTTGGAAGTCTATAGTCGTACGAGTTTGATCATCTAGAGGTCGAAACATCGACTAACCTTTGTTTTCCATCCGACTGAAGTTGGGAAACAGTCGGAGCGTGAGTGGTAAAAACGGTCCTATTAGTAGTCCAACAATGAATTGCTCACTGTTATAGATATATATCTCTCTATTTTTATCTCATCACCCGTTCCACCTATAAATTATTCTTTGTCTTCCTCTCTCTCCCATCATTGGTTTTCTTCTTCTTTCTATCCAAGTTTTCCTTTTCTTTTTCTCAGTTTTCTCTTTCCTTCGCTTCTGCTTCTATTTTCTGCAATTCAAAATTTTATTGATTCCAAGAATGATTGCTTTGAATTCATGTCTGTATTGATTCATGTGGCATTTGACCAAGGAGTTATGTGTTAGTTTTTATGGTTTTGAAGTACGGTAACCTATAGTGAGGTCCACGTTATAATGGCAGTAGATAACGATAGGAGAACGGCGTTGCCGATTCTTTGTTTTAATTAATTATGTTTGTAAATTGTTAAAAACTGATTTTGCAACGTTCTGGAGCTAGAAAAGCATAGTGCTACCTGCTTTGTTGAATGATAGACAAGGATAGCAACCTTATCAATCAAATACTGCCATTATAACGTGGACCTCATTATAGTAGTTCTGTGAAGACCAAACTCTACCTTTCAAGTAGTTCAACCACAGAGTGTAGAATGTACATTCTATAATAATAATTTCTCTGGTCGAGGGTACAACACGATTCAACACGAGGGTACAGCTTATTCAGAATAAAGACATGTTGATTACAAAAAGCATATAAGCTACGATTATTTACAAAGTATTAATACAATTGGTTGATTATTTGCTGATCTAAGAAAATGTGGCCCCTAACCTTATATGGATATGTGTTGGGATGCCATTAGCCTATACTCTCTGAGTAGAACACATGAAGTGTTGTTCTGAAGTGATGTGGTAGATATTCATATTTGATGAAACGACTTGTTTTTTAAACAATAATTTGAGATACTAGTTTCGTTTGTTTAATATTGACCAGTTCTCATGACCATATTTGGAATACTTGGACGTGTCTAGCTCGACCAATGATAGAAGAGCTCAACCTTCATTTGCCAAATCGATAGTAATGGCCAATCGATAGGATTCATCCACACTATTTATATTCTGCAGCTTGATGTTCACGTTTATTAGAGATTGATGAAGATGTAACGAACGAAATTAGTATCTAGAATTGCTTTAATAAATTAGCTGTTTTTATGATATCAAATCGTTTTAATTCAATCCAAAGAATGGTGAAATTTTCAACAGAGAATGTTAATTATTCACAAACCTGAGTTTATAACTGATTTTTATTGTAGTCGATTATTTAGTCAAAAGTAATCAATTTCATAAGGCTGGCGTTGTGTGGAACTAGGTATCAACATAAAATAAAAATCCCTATGAATTCAAATTGAATCGTAATTTTTGACTGATCTTTGAGAATTCAATTATAAAATCGATTGCGTAGTTATCTATGCTCTGAATGTACTATTGATACATTTTCAGTTGTAATAGCGTTTTGAATTTGATTTTCGTCAGATGTTATTGGTAGTCAATATGATGAATTGCAGTCTATTGTAACTACAATCTACACTAAATCTGCGCTACATCATGACTGGTGATTGTATACAAGAGAAGTGTAAGGCCGTGCTAGAGAAAGTAATATTGGCATCATGCATAAGTACCAAAACTAGTTATTGAGAAATACGGTCAATGCTCCACACTCAACTAGTAACTTGGAGATAAAAGTAAGTATTCAAACAATGATTGTAGAAGCTTATAATGAGTATACTCTAAAAAATTCTTCAAACTTGTTATGTTTGGTCAATGAATGAGTTACTGATTGAAAAAGTACCCTACAATTAAAGCAAGATTTGAATTAACTTCCATTTCTGCAGTAAGTTTTTAGCAATGAACTCAGAAGAATGCTAAGCTCATAGCTCACGAGTGCAGGTTTAGTAAAAAATATGCGCTACATCAGTTTGTCTATTGAACAATAATTTCAAAGTAATGTAATTTTGACGGTCAAAGTTACAAACTTTCGAACAAACCAGTATGATTTCAAACTCGTGACTTATGAAAAAAGAGACGACTGGATGCTTTTCAGATTCTTTTGAGATGTTATTGTCGTCCACAATAAGACGATTAAATATCGAAACAACGGTTTTTGGTGAAAACCTAGAAGAATCTATTCGGCTTTGTTGAAAAGAATTGCATACTTTATAAATCTGTCTCCAATAGATGAAATTGAATAGAGGATAATAATTATTGATATTATATTGGGAAACACGCTACGAAAGATCTATGTCTATTAAAGTCATATTGTGTGATACAAACACATCAAATCAAGTCAATACAAATCACTTTTATTTTGATACAATAATGAAACTTTATATTATACAAAATTTTGTAGATTATAAACTTATCCAACTAGGATTTAACAAAAACAAAATAATTTTTTAACAATTATTATACAGAATTATTATTTGTATATAGTTGTTCACATGAACAACTATAAAACATAAAACAACTATACTCCAGATGTAAGTTCCGAATTGAAATACTTTGTATTCCTTATTTTATAAGGAATACGCCAAGTTACATCGAATTAGAACTTATTCTTATTCGGATGGAGTTTCTGAAATGGATTCCACCATACGAATGTAATGAACTGTTTTTCGTACCTCATGTGGGTTCGAAAGAGGTCAGTCTCCGACTACATCAGCTGGAGGGCTGTAAACGTTACATCAAAACGTGGGTGCTGATTCTTGCATAGTAATCCTAAGCTATGGAAAACATTCACACCGCAATGACTTCTCTATGCTAAAATTGCCGTAATTTGGTTCCGTGAACCCCAAATCTGATTGACTAACAATATAATGTGGTACAGTCGACTATTGATAATTTGAAATTCATGGGACCTCAATAAAAGTTCAATTTAACGAGAGTTCAAAATAGAAAGAGTTCAAATAAACAAGAGAGGCTAGGAAAAAATTCAATTTAACAAATGTTGAATAAAACTTTAGCTGCCTCATTTGGACAACTGTATTAACCTTTATTATTATGAATTAATTGAAATCAAATTACAGTACTGTATTGAGAACATATTTATATTGTAATGAAAACATATTTATATTGTATTGAAAACATTTTTATATTTTATTGAAAACATATTCATATTGTATTGAAAACATATTATTGTATTATTGTATTGAAAAATATTTTTTTTATATTCCATTACTTACATTCATTGATGTTTCTCCAATTAATGGAAAAAGTCTGTAATTTTTTTTTTTTGAGTAAATAATCCCAATCCGTCCAATGGGTTTTCGATCGTTGTGAGAGTTGAGAAGAAACCATCACTTGTATCCATTCTGAGAGCATAGGAGCGTAGGGTAGATAAAGCTGACCTTGCCTCAATCAGCGTCACTGGAACTGGCGATTCTTCCTCTTCTTCTTCTTCTTCTTCATCTTCTTCTTCACAATTGTCATCTTGTGATGGCAAATCCATAATTTCGACATCGGTTAGCGCACCATAAACATCTATGTAATCATCTACTTGGACGTAATCCTGAAACGTTAACTGTCCACGGTCAGGTAGAAGTTCCCACCTGGAGTCAGAATTTGTCACGTTTGGTGGCTGTGCTATTGGTGCATCATTTTCAGTCAGCTTGAATCCACACTTTCTGAAGCAGTTGTGAATAGTGGGCTCACATTTTTCCAAATCTTATGAATCGTAAGTATGGCAGTTAAAACTGTTAGGTTCGCTGTCTCTCCATTTTCAATGCTATCCAGCACAATTGATACGATCTCCCTACGATATATAGTTTTAAAATTGTGTATTATTCCTTGGTCCAGTGGTTGTAGTCCTGATGTCGTACTTGGTGGGAAAAAAATCAATTTTACATTGTCCAATTGTGGTGGGTTATTATGCACACTGCAGTTATCCAAAAACAGTAGAATTTTGCGATTTTCTTTTTTCATATCACTGTCAACAGAAATCAGCCATTCATTAAATAACTCTGTTGTAATCCATGATTTCTTGTTTGAACGGTAAATTGTGGGCAGCGATTTTATCCCCTTGAAACACCGTGGTTTTGCAGATTTTCCAATCACAAGTGGATTCAACTTTTGAGATCCATCCATATTGCATGCTAAGAGAACAGTAATTCGTTCCTTGCTATGTTTCCCACCGTGCCATTTTTCATTCCTGAATGTTAGGGTGCGGTCTGGAAGACACTTATAGGAAAGTCCAGTTTCATCTGTGTTGAATATGTCTTTAGGCTCATAGCCGTTTAGAAGCTCTTTCAATTTATCAGTCCATTCATTACAAACCGTGCTATCCACACTGGCGCTCTCTCCACAAATCTTCTTGAATGTGATGCTGTGTCGATTTTTGAAGTTTGATAGCCAACCCTCACTAGCTCCAAATCCTTTAATACCAAGAGACTCTGCGAAAGACTTTGCTTTTTCCTTCAGCATGAAACCACCAATTGGAATATTCTGTCCTCTACACTGGCCAATCCATTTGAGTAAGCACTCCTCAAGACGCGGAAATTCACCCTGACATGACCCCTCTTACACACACTTGAATCACTTGCATTGATACGATCCTTGTTCTTCAAAATCATGGATAAGGTTGAGGGCAAAATCCCAAACTGCTTAGCAACGTCTTTTTTTGGCTGTCCATCCTCACAGCTTTGATAACACGCTTCTTATCACTGATAGAAAGACTAATGTTCTTCTTCTTTGCACTCATCTTGAATTTAAAATTTCACTCTAAACTAAATTTCACTTAACCAAAAACCAAGCAATACTGTTAACAACTGCCAAAAGAACTTTCAACTGGGAACTGAGAGCTGAGAGCTTTCTCAAACCATTACGGTAGTGTGTACACTGAAGTAAACAAAAGACATGTCACAACAGGTCTGTGTGATGATTCATTGAAGAAATGACAGGCAGCAACAGGTCTAGAATCAGACTTCAATTTATAGAGAGTAGAAGAATAAAAATTCAATTATTTATTTATAGAGTGTTGGTGGACTTCAAATTATAGAGAGTAGAGGAACAAAAATTCAAATTATAGAATGTTGGTAGTCAAGATGTATCCTAAAACTTCAAATTATCGAAGGGACCAAAATACATTGATTTTTTCAAATTATTGAGTTTTTCAAGGGACCAGACAAAAAATTCAAATTATCTAGAGATTCAAATTATCGAGAGTCGACTGTATTCATATTAGGAAAGCGATTGGCTCTGTGTACGGGCTGATAAATGTATCGATAGGATGAGTTAAGATCCATGCACCTGCTACTCCTGTTTTAAGGGTGACCACTTCAAGAGCCGACTCCTCTTGATAACACTATCAGTCTAAAAATCGTTTCTCAGTGATTCGGAACCCACCTGAAGTTATAGGTCCATTCATCTCTCATCATCATCGTCTCAATAACGACGTACAAATCTGGATCTCATGTGGGCATCACTCTCAACCAACAAAAATATATAACTGAATAAAATGACTAGATATTGTCCAATATATTCATTGAAAATCTAGATATCGGTTTCGGTTGTTACACTATTATCAATCTCTAGTAAACTCCTCAGAAAACAAAATATATTTGATGACTTGAGCGCGGCAAATGAGATGTGGAATGATAGAAATAAATAGCAAACGAAATAAAATAGAAGATAAACGGCAAAGCGATAGCAGACTAAAGTACAGGGTGATTTTTTAGTCCTGGACACAGTTTTTAATCAATTTCTAAAACGAAATTTCAGTTGTAATAAAAATGTTTAGTGTTATATATACAAAAGAAATATAATATGTTATTACTCATTTCTTAGTTACTTTAGATTAGCAATGAATATGCTTTAAATGTCCACTCATTGAAGTTTTACAACTCGCACTCTCATGTGTATACCGATTGAGTAGGGCTACCAACTTCGTGCGACAAAACAAAATTTTCCCGTATAAGAAATGAATTACTACACACATAGACATATTGATTAAACGGTATGATTGGATTAACCAAAAATTCGGATTAACAGATGTCGGATTAGTGAGGTTCCACTGCACAACTAGGCTCTGTTAAATAAATTCAACGAGATCATGATAGTTAATAAACTACTGTGTTGTTTTTGATACTACAGGCGAACTAATCATTACCCATTCAATCAGTGTTTCTCATACACCACACGGGTAGAATAGTTGATATACTTGAACCAGTATTGTATCCTACTTTAGAAAGTTTATAATATTGTAAATTGGCCGGCCAGGGTATCTGAGTGGACTAAGTCTAGCATTGCCTGGTCGTGAATTCCAATACCAGTCGGGGGTATAGGGCTTAATTGTCTCATGAATCACCCATGCACTCATTCTATTAACCACGCACAAATAGCTTATGTGGGCATCATCCGCGTGAAATGGACGAATGCTGAAGTTATTCAAGATTTGATAAAAGAGGTGAAAGTATTGGGGAAAGCTACATATTTCACGAACATCTCTTCAGAGAGATACCGATACCAATTTGAGGTGGCAATTATCGGGAGGAAAACCACTTCAAAGCGGCTTAAAATTTGGCAAAATGTTGCTTACCAACAAATATTTTTAGAGATATTTTGAAAATAACGAATCTTGCTTTTCACTCGTTGGCACGTTGCAGGAAAAGCTTTTTTCCTGGAAACGTGAAGCAGATTTCTTTCAAGCTGATGCTCTGTAGTTGGATGAGAGACTGATACAACGGTGAAAAATATTCGACCTTTTTCTCCAGTTGTTGATTGAACGATAACAACGAAGGTGACTTTCACATTGCAAGCTGAACAATTCTGCTTCCTCTTCAAAAATTATCAATCTGATGAATCATATCTGTTTGAAGAACGCTTTTGTTTCGAGAGAGAACAATAAAAAAACGAAGCGATGTTAACACCCACTGCTATCACAGAATGCGTGATATTTTTTTTCTCATTGAATACTCCGTCCTATTCACGTGTAAAAAACCATTATCAATTATTTTGAAAACGCTCTCAGTCACCTATGGAGGCATTGTACTTTAGTACTCTATCCAGAGTACTGGATACAAAGTACATCTCGCTCCACTAAGTCTCTAATTGCTTTGATGCCTAATTCATTTTTCGTCTAGAGTCTAGATGGATATTGATCCAAATGCTGGAAAAGAGTCCCGATAGAATTCCCGGAAAGGTGCAAATTAATATTGAACCGTGTGAATGAGTCGTTACAAGGGTGGATTTAATCCTTTTCAAAGTTTTATATCCCACTCGATAAGATTTTCCAAGCCATACCAGGAAAAGCAGTAATTGGAAACCCATATCCATCAATTAATTTGCTCCTTCCGTCTCGTGCTTTGCTTGGCTGCAGCTGGAAAAGTTAATTCTTCTGGCTGGACTTCATTCATGCTCAAGAAATTTGATTACAGAAAGTAGATTGTAAAACCATTCTTATTACATTATATTCATTCGAATACTATCGTTATCATATAGATGCATCAATAGAAAAACTTTTAGTATCGTGGAATATTAGTTGACAATATTGAAATATATTTGGAGTTATCCAATGACGTGATTTATTTGATGAATTAGTAAAATTCACGCGGTCGCCTAATCTTTCGTATTTATTTGTGTTTGGATTCTGTGAATATGAAAATTTAGAAGAATAATTTCGCAATTGTTTATTACATTGTCTATGATGTAATCAAGCAATGTAGGTATCTTATGAATACGAATATCGAATTAAACACAATATTGTAAGTTGAGTTGCAAGAATTTTCTATTCAAGTTGTTGGTAGTCTTGTAATTGTATGTATGAATTTGTACATGGAACAAACAAATTTGAACTCTAAAAAAAGACAGATTTTCAACTGAGATTTATAATCTTAAAACTGAATTATTTAAACTGATCATTATAGGATCATTTAATTTAACGTTAGGGTTCATATTTATTGAGCTGACTTCTCTCGTTGTTTCAAGTTGATTGATTTATTCAGACAGTAACAGAGTCGTAATGCTGACTACATGAGACATCGTGATCATCCACTTGTTGAATACCGAGAAATTCAGTCAAGAGGGCATAAGTCGCTTCTCAACAAATTTTCTTTCCAAGAAGTCTTGCTTTCCAAAAAGTCTTGCTTTCCAAGAAGTCCTGCTATCCAATATTGTTCTTCTGGCAAGAAAAGGAATTGGTTCTTATGGGATGAGTGTGTTCATACATTTTCATTATGCCAATTTGTGAGCACGCCTAAAAGAATCAATTGTTCCATTTTTCTGCCACGTAGAGCAAATATTCATTGGGATGCAGGGCTGTGAGCATTATTTGCAGACGTCTGAAGACTCCTCAGACGTCTGCAAATAATGCGAAGTTTCAAGTGGACGAATAATGTGTGAAGTGTAACATTACGTAACGTAACGCTTCAGACTGTTGTGTCAAATTGAGCAAACAACAAAAATGCAATTGGAGCCTTGAAGTGTGGAGAGTGGCTGGAATATATCAATAGTAGATTTTACTTGTTTACAATTGGAAAAGGAGTCCTTGAACAATCATTTGTAAAATAGATTCAAAAGATATGAACAAACTAGGTAATATTGACAGCTAATATTGATAATCAGTTGTTCACTCAGAATTTCAATAACGAATGATAATTTACCAATATATTGGACATGATAGAAACATTTCAAAACTTTTCCTCTTCCAAAAATTGCCTGTACTCCGTTCGGAATCTGCTAATTCATTAATTGAGTATTACAGGGATCTCTATTGTTTATATGCACAATTTTTTACATCATTCTCCTCCACCCCTATATCACCAGTGAACCAGTGAATGCAGTATGACAGTATAGACTATAGTATAGAGTATTCCAGACCAGTTATCAAACATTCCAAAGACTTCGTCTACAAAAAGTCTTCAATCATCCATGAGTAACAACAGAATATTTATAACAGAAGCAGATGTAAAATAGACAAACGCCACTAGAGGAAACACATTTTTTCAAAATAGTTTGTCTCAACAAAGACGATCTACAGTCTACACTCTACACTATCAGACAGGTGACTTAAAAACTTGTACATTGGACATAATCCGTATTTAATTAAGTCATGATTTTCATTTTATCACTAACAGTAACTAGTCCACTCAACGGGACACATAGTTATGAGCTTCCCCACTTACTAAAGAATTTCATCAATCTTGGTGGAATATGATGCGTTTTATCACTATCGTTTTCACAAAGAACGAAAGCAATGTTATATTATTCAAATTGAAGTTCACTAATGTTCCTTCATGATTGAAATGCTTCATAGTTGACAAGTTAAGAGTACTATTATCCGCACGGATATAATTTTTCATTCTGGAGCAAATTTCCAATTCAATGAGACACCTAGCTCAAGATTTTCGATTTATAAACTTTCAATATAAATCTGTCGATTAAAGTACTGTATCCTATTTTATGAGAAGGAAAGCTATGGATTGAAAGATATGAGTTTCGCTATTTATTTAATTATACATTGATACATATACAATATAATTTTCAACTATGAATGATTGGGAAAGAAACAACAGGCTTAAAGCCCAAAACTGTTCCCTTCCCAAATTTTGTTATAGTCGATTTATAAGTATAGAATTGTGAGCTGTGTTGAAACAACAGGTATTCTTTGAGGAGGACTTGTTGGACCACTAGTCGGATCGTTGAACCACTCACGCTCCGGCTAACGCTCCGAGTTGTTCTCCAACTTCTGTCTAGTTAATGGGAAACAAAGGAAAAGGCTAGTTGGATGTCGGACCTTCGTGTTGACCTCTAGTTGATTCAACTCGTCCGACTACACTTCCAACATCCGACCGAACATCCAACACGGTCCGATGTCGGATCCAACATTGTATGTTGGACCACCAGTTGAAGGGCTCCTTAACACATAATCTCATCGCATCAATATCAGTTCATGAAAATTGTTGAATACATATTGATCAATATTGTGAAATATTTCCATAATACAGTATTTAAAAAACATTGTCTGCAGTTTCAGTCCTGTGAAGTGAAACAATAAAGTGGAATAATTGAAAACACAATCAGTGCTTCTCATTACTTACGTTTTGACAAAATAATATGTTTTATTCCTGAAATAAATTCCCATAAAGAAAGATAATAGAGTTTTTGAATGGAATACATGTTGAATGCTGAATACGTAAATTGACGGCTCTTATTTTATGGAATCTGAATTGAGTGATTAAATCTAAATAAATGAATAGTAATAAAAAATACCAAGCTTCAAGACGTATACGGTACTCTGATCATATTCTTTCATTTATCATAACAGAAACATTTTGAGGTGAGCGTTTTTCCCATGGAATGCTCGTATACATTTTATCAGATTTCTATCGCAAATAACTCTGCGTGGGATGGGCGATTTTCACGTGTTAAGGGCCGGATGTATTGATTTTATTGGATGAAAACTGAATATTCTGTAGTCGGATGTGAAGGAATTTTCACACAGCTTATATAATAGTAGCTTATCTCTTTCAAATAATATGAGATGATAATTTCATCTGTATTATTACATATTACTACTTGATGACTATAATTTGAAGCAAAAACACTTTAGAACGCAAAGATGTTTCGTAAGCTAGGCTTATAATTTTGTTGAGAATATTCCTGATATGCAAACTTATGACTGATTGTAAATAAGAAAGATATCATTTTCATTAAGGTACGTGATACTTACTAAATTAAACAATTTCGAATAATCATATTCAAAATTCAACTCAACAATCAGATGTTAAAAGGTGTATTGATAGCTAGTGGCTATCCCATTAAAATTTTTCCAGAAAATAATAGTTCCATTCTATACTTTCATTAATTTTTTACTAGCAGGTAACCCGTGCTCAACAATGATCTAATTAAAAACTTGACAAACTGAAAACTTGACGTGATAAAATCTTGAAGGGTTGAAAATAGGCCTATAAACATCCTCGGTGAATGAAGAATCTATATGCAAAATTGAAGTTAATCAGTCCAGTAGTTCAGAAGACGTGATGATGCGGCATTTGTGAATTTCCTATCCCGTACGTATATATATATATATATATATATATATATATATATTATATATATATATATATATATATATAAGCCAGTTCTTTCTTTATATAAGATTATCATTCGCGAAAATATTTCCTTTGCCATATTCTCAACACGGGCGATGGAAGAAAATGTGCCTGCAGTTTGATAAATTGATTGATTAATGGGAAGTTACTGACATACATGAAACCATGAGTTTAGTTCTAGAAACATACTATTCTCAAACCTCGAAAATTTTAGTGCAAATCCAACCAGAACCGGGTTTTAGACAGGCGAGTAGGCGATCACCTGAGGCCGCCAAATTATTACATTTAAAAATTAAAATTTTCATCATTTTTGTTTTTTAGAAAAAAATGAATAAAATAAATGAAAATTCCTCCCTCAAAATGGAATAAAAATGTTGGATAGAGAGAATATATAATATATAATTATTATATAGTTGCATACTGTGGAAGGAACATAAACCACTAAAAATATTTTCTTTATAACAAGCCCAGTCACTGGACAGCACAAATCTTCAGTACGATTCTTCAACTGATTGTTAAATCTGAGTAAACGCAAAGAAAAGCTGGAAAAACGTTCATAATAATAGTCTCAACCATAACCCTACAAACTAACTTTTCATGTTTATCTAGTTTGCACCATTGAAAATTCAATAAAGTAAAATGTAGATTACCAGCGTGATCTTGAAGCGTGCTCATCACTTATTTTCTAGATTATTATTACTAATAAGGTTCACAGGTCCCTTATTCTCAGCCTCCACATTGTTTACGTCTTAATTAGACATCTATCAATGATATTTAGTTGACAAGTAGCTCAAGTATATATGGGAATGTTAAACAAGTTTTTTCTGTATTCAGATAAGTGGATAGACAGACCTAGTCATAGACAGGAAATAGTCGGTCATCTACGCTATAAAGACACTGTTCAAACAAACATCAAGTGAGTAGGAGCCATTAGACTTGCCAATGTATTCATTCTTATCTCTGGGCAAGCATTGATGAGATAAGATATTCGATCATCGATAGCCAGGCGTATGGGAATGGAATGCGAATTTTATAGATTTGGATTTACACCGGATGTATGATTTTTTTGTTATTGAATTCATTGTGTCATTCTCTGGTTCGTATCTTGAAAATAGTAGTTAGATGCATGTTTGCATGTCCGGTAACTGTTGTGACTCTCAGCCTGTGAGTTGATGAAAGCTAAAAATTCCATAACATATTTTGAATGGAATTCCATTTTAATGTAATGTCTATTATTGTGGTTGTGGAAGATATCATAATATTCAAGGTTATTATAAAAATTATCAATATGGGCCTATGCCCATAATATGATAGATAAAATTTACTCTTTCCGTGTTTTATCGATTCATATACTACAGAACTAAAGCCCAAATAGAGCAAAGTTCTCTCTCCTTAGAGTGAAAAAATATATTGTACCTAACTTTCAAAGTATAAAGATAGGTTAACACTTTGAATAATAATTATCAAATTCAGTAGAAGAAAAGTGTTTTTTCATACCGATGATGACCACCCATAAAAGATAACTTGTAATAATTATTATTCTTTCTCCCGATATACGGTACTTTATTTTCATATAAATCACCGGACTACAGATAAGATAAATGGAAAATTGAATTGATTTTTTATTATCTGGAAATAAATGAAGTTTTATGACAAATAATTATTTTATTTTTTTTACAAAAAAGGACAGATCGGGGGAGAAGAACTAAGGATACCTTGTACTATTATGATGTTTGTAATATTATTTGCATTTGTGTACTCATGTAGATGTTCATTGAAATGCTGGCAGCCGACTGCTGAAATCAGACGGGACGTTTCTGACACAAGCAGCTCAATCGAAATCCTCACACGGATAGTCAGCAGCACGATATTGTTCATAAGAGCGTTATATAAACAAACTGTTCTGTATCAATGAATATCATAACATACTCATTCTCACTTATTAGCTATAAGTTAAGCGACTGCCAAGATTTGAATGACACCTTTTTGTACCTAACTTTATTTCTCAAAAACATATGATATATTATTAGTCGGGGGCCGCGTCGAATGTAAAAATATATTATCAATCCAGGCCCTGGTCGTAGTACTAGTATATATGCATTATCAGTCCGGGCCCGGATCGAATATATAAATAATAATCAAATCAGGACCCAGCTTGTCCCCATCACTGGATCTGAGAGATGTTATCTTGAGGATCTAATCAAAAGGATGAAACAAATTATGTTTGAAAACGTGTATTGTCATAACTTGGAATCTTGGAGACAGAATGAATTTAGTCAATTTTTAGAGAGGTTGTAAATAGGTGAATAAATAAAAATATCAATAGCGTATCGTCATGATGATGAGTGATAGAATTTAGTTTCTTGAGAAATAAAGGTAGATAAATAATCTTGGCTGTCGCTGAATAATTACTACCTACATATAGAATGAGAAATCGCAGAAGTTCTCAAATAGAGAGGAAAGGGGGAACAAGATAGATGAGAATAAGAGAATAATATAGGTATTAATAAGTATTAGATATTAAGTATTACAAGAAAAATGACATTTGCACTCTCCCATACATGATATTCGCACAATATTATATATCCGAGAAACTATAGTATTATTTGCAATATTCAAGATATTTTAATGCCAAATATGTTTGAAACTGTAATCAGAACACTGCGAGGAAAATTTTAAATTATAGTACGTATGGCAAGGAAGACTTTCTTGAAGAACAATATTTAGTTCAGCCTATTGCTGTAATACGGTATTGTATAATTTTTGTTTACAATTGATTGATTTTAGTTGATTACTTCGTTACCAATCAAAAGTTAAGTTTCAAATAAAATATGCTAAACATCAAACATGATCAAATTTCGCTAACTTACCTTGCTGCTCAACTCCTACAAACTCTACTCAGTTGATCAACTTCGAAAGTAAAATTATAAAACTTTCCAAAACTTTTTGCAATGCAAAACAGTGACTGATTAGCGTTCAATTGTATCGTAGCACATTGATCTAGATAGATATAATAAAACTGGAAACTTTAGCCTTTCCACGCGACCGTGACGTTCATTTCAAACAACCAGTACGAACGCTCCTAGCCGACTGCTGGCTTCAACGCTGATCCTGAATATTCCAGCTTCGTTAGTAACAGCTTCGTAAGTGACAGCTTCGTTACTGCTCACTTAGCAGAGACCACAATGCACTCTAGCGGAGTCTGTTCCAACTATCACGAGTAACTGCT